>NW_027361687.1:70000-715312 GCF_039654945.1 Dendrobates tinctorius | reverse complement strand
AGGGTCCTGTTACCCTTGGGAAAATAAAAATTGGGGTGAAAAAATCATTTTTGTGGAAAAAATATGATTTTTTAATTGTACCGCTGTACGTTATAAACTTCTGTAAAGCCCTTGTGGGTTCAAAGTTCTCACCACATATCTAGATAAGTTCCTTGGGGGGTCTAGTTTCCAAAATGGGGTCACTTGTAGGGGGTTTCCACTGTTTAGGTACATCAGGGACTCTCCAAACGTGACATGGCGTCCGATCTGAATTCCAGCCAATTTTGCATTGAAAAAGTCAAACGGTGCTCCTTCCATTCTGAGCTCTGCCATGCGCCGAAACAGTCGTTCCCCCCCCCCACATATCAGGTATCAGCGTACTCAGGACAAATTGCACAATAACTTTTGCAGTCCAATTTCTCCTGTTACCCTTGGTAAAATAAAAAAAATTGAACCTGAAGTATTTTTTTTGTGAAAAAAAGTTAGATGTTCATTTTTTTTTAAATATTCAAAAAAATTCCTGTGACGCACCTAAAGGGTTAATAAACTTCTTGAATGTGGTTTTGAGCACCTTAAGGGGTGCAGTTTTTAGAATGGTGTCACTTTTGGGTATTTTCTATCATATAGACCCCTCAAAGTGGCTTCAAATGTGATGTGGTCCTAAAAATAAAATGGTGTTGTAAAAATGAGAAATCGCTGGTCAACTTTTAACCCTTATAACTTCCTAACAAAAAAAAAATTTTGGTTCCAAAATTGTGCTGATGTAAAGTAAACATGTGGTAAATGTTAGTTATCAAGTTTTTTGTGTGCCGTATCTCTGTGATTTAAGGGCATAAAAATTCAAAGTTGGAAAATTGCGAAATTTTCAAAATTTTCGCCAAATTTCCGTTTTTCTCACAAATAAACGCAAGTTATTTGAATGAAATTTTACCACTAACATGAAGTACAATATGTCACGAGAAAACAATGTCAGAATCACCAGGATCCATGGAAGCGTTTCAGAGTTATTACCTCATAAAGGGACAGTGGTCAGAATTGTAAATATTGGCCCAGGAGTTAACGTGCAAACCACCCTTGGTAGTGAAGGGGTTAAAAAGGTCTAAATCAGGAGTTAACAACAAGTCGGGATGTAGTAAGAAAATATTCCTAAGTCCATGTAAAGCATCACATTCTGCACTGAAAAATAAACACTTCAAGGGTTATATCTCATTTGAAGAATTTATGGAATCAGGAGCTAGTTGTGTCAGGGGCGAGTCACACCACTTTTCCCAAATTTTGCAAAATTTCTGGGGACATCCTCTATTTCTGTATAGTATGTTCTCATAGGGAATTACATTGTTCACCAATTTTTTCCACTGATTAACCGAAGAGGACCTTCCCCCCCATCCACCGCAATGCAATCACTTTCCTGGCAAGAAACAACACCTCTCTGAGAAATATTCTGTCGTAATGAGTCCACATTTCTTCGTCCACAACACCCAACACACACATCTCTGGAGTGCAATCAATTGGTATCCCAATTATCCTTTCTAAAGCAAAAATTACGTCTTCCCGGTACCTTCTTACAATTCTACAATCCCAAATGAGATGCCAAAAATCTGCCCCCACCTCCCCACATCTAAGACATTCATCATTTACTCTTCTGCCAAATTTATGTTGTTTACTCGGGGGTTAGATAGGATTGGTGTAGCATATATAACTGAATCAATTTGTTATTTGCCGCTGGAGGTACCGTCGTATGCGCCTCCAGTGCGTCACTCCACTGGTCATCGGTGATAGAGGGGATTAGGTGCCTCCATTTATCTTCCACAGCCAGTTGGAATTTAACAGAAAGATGTACAGAGAGGAAATCACACCCGTAGGTCCCTGAGTGGACAATATTCCTATTAGTGGATATTTAGATATTTGCATCCTGGGAAGCAGGAACTGAGATGCTATGGCATGCCTCAGCTGCAGATATCTATAAAACTCTCTATGGGGGATTCTGAATTTTATGTGAAATTGATCAAATGATAAAATTTGATTTTCAAAAATCTGATTGAGTGTTGTTATACCATTTTGCTTCCAGAAACCTATATCCTGTAACTTCTGGAGATGGGTAAATTCAGGATTATCCCATATCTGAGTCTCCCCAATCTGATCAGAAAACTTTAAAGTATGTTTACCTTCCCGCCAAACCTGTATTGCCAAACTATGTGCAAACAGCAGGCCCTGAGGTGGTCAGTATGAACCTTCAAGTACCGCCCATCGTGTACATTCTCCCAGAAAATGAATGAGATGAGCCTCTGCATTATTAAGCCTGTCGGAGAGCAACCAATATCGTAACTGGCCAGCCAGGTAGTACAGAAAAAGATCAGGTACCGCGTAACCTCCCTGCCTCTTGGGCCTCTGCAGGGTACCAATACCCACCTTAGGCCTAGATGAGCCCCATATAAACGCTGCCATCAAGCTGTGCATTTTATTAAAGTAACCCTTGGGGATTTTAGTTGACGTGTGTTCCAACATATAAAGACACTTTGGAAGGATTATCATTTTAATTAATCCAATTCTGCCTGCTACAGACAGTGGGAGTCGGGACCATAGTTCAAACTTTTTCCTCATCATATCCTCAAGGGGGCATATATTGTCCTCAAGGTCTTAAATCAGATTCCGGTTAATCACTATGCCCAAATACTTAAATCTTGGTACCACCTGCAAACCAAACAACACCGGCACCGCTATATTATCCAATATCGGCATGACCATCGACTTACTCCAATTAATTTTAAGACTCGAAAACTTCCCAAAGCCATCAATAAGGTCAATTGCCCTAGGAATGGACTGTTCAGTCTCATCCAGGAAGAGCACCAGGTCATCCTCATACAGTCCTACCTTATCCACTCTAGAATTAATATTGATTCCCTTCACCAAATGATCCTGTCTAATCTTAAGTGCAATTGGTTCAATCGCGAGCGCAAAGGGCATCGGAGATAGCGTGCAGCCCTGTCTGGTCAACCCTACCCAAGTTGAAATATTCCGACAGCACGCCATTCACCCGTATATTGGCTCTCGGCATACGATAAAGCAATTCGACCCATCTACAAAATTTAACTGAAAAGCCGAACCTCAGAAGCACCTGCTGCAAGAACTTCCACTCCAAAGAACCAAAGGCCTTCAGTATCCAAAGAGGCTATCGCCCAAGGTCTTTTATATTTATGGCCTATCTGCGTCAGAACCTGCACTCTTCTAATATTCGATGAGGTGGATCTTCCTGGCATAAAGCCAGTTTAATCCTCATGTACAATGCCCAATATTACAGCTTTTAATCTATTAGCAATGAGTTTTGTGAGAATTTTATAATCAGTATTAAGCAGGGATATGGGACGATAGGATCCACATTCCTCAGCAGGCTTATCAGGCTTTGGAATCACCACAAAAGTGGCATCATAAAAGGATTGGGAGAGTGAATGTCCTGCAAGCACCCCAGAGAGGGTCCCAACTGATCTAAGTATCTTTTATATAGCTCCGCAGGCATACCGTCAGGGCCAGGAGTTTTCCCATTCGACAGGGACATAGTAGCTTCCCGAATTTCTTCTAAAGTGATGTCCCGGTCTAAGAACACCCGGTCCCCACAAGAAAGTTTGGCAAATTCAATCTGATCCAGATACACATCAATTTCTTCCACAGTATGATTCGACTGAGAGCTATATAATTCTTTGAAGTACTCCTCAAATCTGTTTGCAATTTGGTCAGATCTGAGTAATGGGGTTCCCTCTTTCGTATTAATGGACAAAATGGATGGGGACATTTGATTTTGCTGGACTATATATGCCAAAAATTTACCTGATTGTTTACCAAGTTCAAAATAGGTTTGTTTAGTAAAGTATTAAGTTACGTACCGGTAACGGTATTTTTCGGAAGCCCATGACAGCACGAGAGAGGGGATCCGCCCTATAGGAACAGGAAACCTACAGATACAAAAAGGGCGGCACCTCTCCCACGCATCAGTTGGATTACAGAGCTTGAGAGGCTACCATGGTTAGTACACAACATATAATATATACAACCTATCTACCCTATTTACCAGAATTATTTTATACCATCTCCCACCTAAGGTGATTTTATGAACAATCTTCTAAAGGAGTGCACCCCTATATGTGAACAAGGGAGGGAACTAAGGGTGCTGTCATGGGCTTCCGAAAAATACCGTTACCGGTACGTAACTTAATACTTTATTCGGACTCCCATGACAGCACCACGAGAGAATTACAGAGATGTAAAATAACTTAGGGAGGGACTACAGCCTGCAGCACCCTTAGCCCGAAGGTGAGGTCTGAGGAGGCACCCATGTCTAACCGATAGTGGTTAAAAAAGGTGGAAGGAGATGACCAGGTGGCCGCCTTACATATTTGATCAATTGATACTCCAGATCTTTCCGCCCAGGATGATGCCATGGCCCGAGTGGAATGCGCCCTCAGATTCTGTGGAGCTGGGCCGCCACCTGCTGTGTAGGCAAGAGAGATAGCCTCCCTAATCCACCTTGCTAATGTGCGTTTTGATACTCTATATCCTTTCCTGGGACCTTGGAAGGATAGGAATAATGCGTTCTCCTTCTTCCAAGGATCTGTGGCCGCTAAATATGTCAGTAAGCATCTCCTAATATCTAACGCCTGAAGTTTCTGCTCTTTAGGGTTGGTTGGATTAGGGAGGAAGGAAGGCAGAACTATCTCCTGTGTCCTGTGGAATTGTGTTGCTACCTTGGGAAGGTATGCTGGATCTGGCCTTAGGATTACTCTATCCTGTAAGAACTCTGTGTAAGGGGGCAATCTGGAAAGTGCCTGTATGTCGCTCACCCTACGTGTGGATGTTATTGCTACCAGAAATGCTGTCTTAAGAGATATAACCTTTAGTGAGGCGGAATCTAAAGGTTCAAACGGACTTTCCGTCATGGCTGTAAGGACTAAGTTTAAGTCCCACGGCACGCATCTGTCTTTGTGTATAGGTCTCGATCTGGCCGCTGCTCTGATGAACCTTGCTACCCAATAATTTTTTGCAATATCACCTGCAAACAGGGCCCCTAAGGCTGAAACTTGCACTTTTAGCGTACTTGTGGAGAGACCCAATTCGAAACCTTTCTGGAGAAATTCCAGAATATGTTTCGTGGGAATTCCGTCTCTGATGTCAAAGTGAAAGGTGGACAGGAAGCGTTTCCAGGTCCTAGCATAGATATTAGTGGTAGTTAATTTTCTGCTTTTTAGGAGGGTGTCAATTAAATTCTTGGAGAACCCTCTATTTTTTAATAGTGACCTTTCAAACACCACGCCGTCAAATGAAGTCCCGCTACTTGTGGGTGGCTGACTGGCCCCTGGTAGAGGAGATCCGGAAGGTTCGGCAGTACCCAGGGATCGCATACCGACATGGTCCTCAACCACGCGAACCAGGTCCTCCTGGGCCAAAAGGGGGCAATCAGTATGACTTTTGCCCGATCCTCTCTGATCTTCCTGACTACCCGAGGAAGAAGATTCAATGGTGGGAAGGCGTATGCCAGAGAAAAGTCCCATCTTATCAGGAGGGCATCCACCGCCAGGGGATCTTCCCTGGGGTTCAGAGAGCAGAACAATCTTTCTTTCCTGTTTTCTCTGGTGGCAAAGAGGTCTACCTCTGGCTGACCCCATCTGCGGACAATCTGGTGGTAAATATCTTTGTTCAAAGCCCATTCTCCTTGTCTTAGAGCCTTGCGGCTTAAAAAGTCTGCTCTTACGTTGTCCTTTCCGCTGATGTGGAGCGCGGTTCAAGATAGACAATTTCTCTCTGCTATCTGGAGGAGCCGTTCTGTTATCTGCATCAGAGCGCTGGAGCGGGTCCCACCTTGGTGGTTGACATATGCTACCGCTACCTGGTTGTCCGAGTGTATCCTCACATGATGGCCCTGTAGGTAGATAATGAGTTTCTTGACTGCCCGTTCTATCGCCAATAGCTCTCTCTGGTTGGATGAGATTTCAGAATCAGAATCCCACTGTCCCTGTAACACTATGTCCCCCATATGGGCTCCCCAACTGAAGGAACTTGCGTCTGTGGTTATAATACGGGTTATCTGTGTTATCCAGGGCACCCCTGACGCTAGGTTCTCGCTATCAAGCCACCATCTCAGTGATGTAACAGTTGAGGGGCTCAGCAACATCCGACCTTGTAAGGAGCCTTCCAGGGCCCTGCTATTAACCAAGACGTCGTTTTGAAGGGGTCTGGTATGGAACTTTGCCCACCTAACTGCTGGGATGCATGACGTTAGAGAGCCTAACAGGGACATGGCCTGTCTGAGGGTCATAGATGGATTATCAATTGCCCGAAGAACCTGCTCCTGTATCTTTTGTAATTTATCTAGTGGCAGCAGGCACCGCTGAGTCTCTGAATTTAGTACTAACCCTAAAAATTTCTGTATTTTTAAGGGCTGGAGTCGAGATTTCTCGTAGTTTAAAATCCATCCAAGGTTTTCTAACCTGGATCTAGCTTTTTCTATCTGGGATTTACAATGACCCACTGATTTTCCTACAATCAAGAAAATGGAATGATTAAGACGTCAACCTCCCGTAAGTGAGCCATAACTTCGGCCACTATCTTTGTAAAAACCCTGGGTGCTGCTGAGAGACCAAAGGGAAGGGCTCTATACTGAAAATGACGTACTGTGCCCTCTACTGAAACTGCCACCCTCAGGAACTGCTGGAAGTCTGTATGGATAGGTACATGATAGTACACGTCTTTCAAATCTATGACTGCCATAAAACAACCTTTAAACAATATTTTTATTGTTGTATTAATGGACTCCATTTTGAATGTACGATTAATCAAAAACTCGTTAAGGGAACGAAGGTTTATAATCGTTCTGAATGTCTTATCAGGTTTCTGGATTAGAAACAGGGGAGAGTAAAACCCTCTTCCTCTTTCAGCTTCTGGAACCTCTACCAGGACATTTTTCTGGCATAGGCTCAAGACTTCCGCTTCTAAAGCCGCTTGTTCGAGATGAGAAGATCTTAAGGGGGTTAGTTTAAAGGTGTCCCGCGGGATCTGGGTAAATTCCAACCTAAGCCCGGTGGATATTACCTTGCGCACCCAGTCACTATTCGTAATCTGTGACCATGCCGGGAAGAAGGATGACAGTCTACCCCCCACGGGAATTGCTAGTCATTGATTTGGTCTCTTTTGATCTCTCGACGAGCGTGTGAACATATAGCCCGTACCTCGTCTCCTTCTGTCTTCCCATCTGGGCCAATCTCTAACAGGCGAAGAGTTGCACCTTCTCCCCTGGCCAAATCTCCTTCTACCAAATGGACGACGGTAGGACGCCGATGAAAGGTTTGGGAATTTTTTCTTGTCGTCCCCCGCCTTCTCAAGCAGCTCGTCTAGGACAGTTCCAAACAAATATTCGCCCTCACAAGGAATCGCACAGAGCTTTGCTCTGGACTGGATGTCTCCCTGCCAGCACTTTAGCCACAGGGCTCTGCGAGCTGCATTAGAGAGACCTGCTGCTCTGGCGGCCATTCTCACTGCATCCGCTGAGGCATCTGCTAGGAAGGCTGCTCCCTCCTGGATGGTCGGTAGGGCCCCAAGAATTGCCTGTCTTGATGTACCCTGTTTTAGTTGTGACTCCAACTGGTCCAACCAGACCATCATGGACCTGGCCGTGCACGTTGAAGCCACTGCTGGTCTTAAGGACCCGGCCGCCATTTCCCAGGTGTTTTTCAGGAAAGTATCAGCCTTCCTGTCTAGGGGATCTTTAAGGGATCCCATGTCCTCAAAGGGGAGCGAGGATTTTTTTGATGCCTTTGCAATAGCTGCGTCTAATTTGGGGGCTCTGTCCCAAGAATTCACTGCCGGATCGTCGAAGGGGTATCTTCGTTTGAGGGCTGGTGGTAGCGACCCTCTTTTGTCCGTTTTTTTCCACTCTCTGTGGATCAGATCCTGTATCTTTTGATTTAACGGAAAGACTCTCTGCTTCCTCTGTTCCAGCCCACAGAACATGACATCCTGCATGGACAAATGGGGCTTAGGCTCCTCTACCTCCATTGTCCCTCTGACTGCTTTGACCAGCTTGTCTACCCGGTCAAGAGGCAGACAAAATCGCCCCGAGTCCTCTTCTCCTGAGGAGGACGAGGGAGATGAAGCCTGGGAGTCTCTGCTTTTTCTCCACTCTACCGAGGAATCAGACTCCGCCGGGACCTCGCCCCTTAAACTTTCCGGCTGGGACAAGGACTTTAGGGTTTCCCTCATTTCTGCCCTGACAATGTCCCTTAAACTCGCCGCTACTGCGGGCGACTCTTCTGCCACCGTCTGCTGAATACAGGGGGGGCACAATTTTTTGAGGCAAGCGTCCGGTAATGGGCATGCACAGAGTGCGCATTCCCTATGTTTAATTTTACTTGTAGCTTTTTTCCCCTAGAAAAAAAGAAAACACAAAAGGGGGGTCCCGTCACTGAGTGAACTTTCACGAAGATCACTTACCAGTGCCACAATCAAGTACCGGAGAACGAGGGGGATTTCTTTCAGTCGATGCTCCTGTCTGCCTGGAGGAGCTCTTACGAGTGGACTGGTCACTTCGTCCCGGCCGCTCATTACTGTCACGGGACACTTTCTTTTTCTGTTTGACCTGCCGAAGGTCATCCAGGGGCGGCAGTGATGTTTGCCGCTGCTGTCGCCCTTGCTTCTGCCGCTGCTGCTGCTGCTGCTGCTCTCGATCACTCTCCATTACCACTGCTGCTGCTGTACACTGCTGCATGTAGTAATGTGGCCAAGGCAAGGTACCCTGCCAGGGTCCAGCCTAAATACCCCTCCTCCGGTCAGCAGTATCCATGCCGCGCCCCACCCCCCCTTAACGGGGCTCCCTACCCCAGCTGGCGCCCGACCCGGTCCGCGCCATCGGTGTTTCCGATGGGCGCCTCCATCTTGGATTCCTCGCGCATGCGCAGTGGCGCGCTGACCCGGAAGCGCATCCTCCGCCCGCCCCCTGACGTCACCGCTACCCCAGGAAAGACCGGAAGTCACGCGGGACGCCTGGGAGCCCCGGAAGCAGCGCCACCCGGTCGCAGCCCCCTGCACCGCGCTGCCGTCGTACCTGCGCCGCCGGAGCCGGGAACCCCCGGGGGGAATATACTTACCGGCGGCGGCCTAATTCCGGAGACGGACATCCTCCGGACGCCGCTCCCTGCTGCACACGCCACCGCCGTGACACCCATCCTGGGCCACCGTGGCGTCCTCCAGGAGATCCGCACCAGGCCGAGGTAGGAGACCCCCTCGCTACCGGTATCGGCTGGCCGGCCTGGGATCCGGTTCTTCTGTAGGATCCCGTCCCCTCAGGAACAGGAAACCAACTGATGCGTGGGAGAGGTGCCGCCCTTTTTGTATCTGTAGGTTTCCTGTTCCTATAGGGCGGATCCCCTCTCTCGTGGTGCTGTCATGGGAGTCCGAATAAAGAAAAGTTTTCTCTGGGCTTTTTCTTGTAAGCATAAGATATATTCCCTCCCCTTCCCAAGCCATTTATGCAAAGAGTCATCAGAGGGGCTATTAACATAGTCGGCTTCCAGCGATTTACATTCCTCTGCAAGCCTCTTTCCCCCAATATATGACTCCCTTTTAATGTATGAAATTGTAGATTTAACGCACCCCCTCAAATATGCTTTGAGTGTGTCCCACATCACTAATCTATCAGGGAAATCATCATGTTCTGTTATAAAGACATCAAGTCAGTCTATTATTCTATCTTGTTCCCCAATAAGGGATAACCAAAATGAATGCATACGGAATCTCTTTTGTCTACCAGGGCCACCACCAATGGAGAATGATCTGATACTGCCCCAGGAAGGTACTCCGATAATACAGCACTATTTCCAAATGCGTGGTCGATTCTGGATAAACAGCGAGCAGCCGGCGTGTAGCAGGAGAATTCTTTCCTAAAGGGATGCCGCTGTCTCCATAGATCAATCCAGCCCATCTCCTCTATAAAAGCACCCAGCACAGTAGTGCCTTGGCCGCCAGGTCTGAGATTTGCTGCACTCATCTTATCCAGATAAGGATTGAGGATCATATTAAAATCTCCGAGACACAGTATCTTAGCATCTGGATGCTGTGATACAAAGATCGCAGCCTGATGGAGTACGTCCATCCTGGCCGGAGGGGGGCTATAAATATTAAGGAGTACATAAGAGACCATATCTATAAATGCATATAGAAAGATATATCTGCCCTCTGAATCCCTCCTGGTCACTTGTACCAACCATCTCAGAGACCTGTGCACCATAACAACCACCCCCCTGGAATAGGACATATGTGTAGCATGTTTCTGCCGTTGTATCCAAGGCTTATTCATCCTGGATAGTTTCTGGTGTCAAATGAGTTTCTTGTAGGCATATTATCTGCGCTTGCGTTCTACGCATTTGAGAGAATACCATATTTAGTTTCCTAGCACTCCCCAACCCTCTAATGGTTCCACGATAGGACTTTAAGTGATGTCATATAAATTGCATAGAAAATCTTTACTCAGGTTAATATTTACTTTTGATTCATTCAGCTCCATCCAGTACAACTCACTCATACGCACTAAATTATAGATGCAATGCTGCATTTTATCTGAAATTCCAATTAAACTAACGGCTATTGACCAACTTTGGTCACAAAAACAAGACAAGGGATGCCCATAAGCTTCTCCGAACTGAAGTATGGGCATAAGTATAGTCGTTGTATTCTTCTCCATTTACCCGAACCACCATTAATAGATATAACGGATGTAGGTCATATTCCTAAAGTATCTTCCACCACCATCCCCCCATCCCCCAATTCTTCCCACCATCCCCCCCCAGGGAGACATCCCAGGACTGTTGATCCGGCCACTCAGTTTTAACTAGACCCATAGGGTAACCGAGCTACCGGACCGTGAAATGCGGCACAAACGCCCGCAGAACTGGGCGCCCCGCCACATCCCCATTTGAATTCTCACCAATCATTATTATTTCCCAAGGAGCGGGAACCAATTGTCTGCATACATAGATAAGCATTTAGAGAAGGGGAGACATGTCAGAGCCGCATAAAGTTATTGTCATAGTTGCATAAAGCCACTAGCACAACAATCAAACCCTGGCACGTACACAAATGTGAAACACAGGTACTATGAAAGGTTTAGAACAAAAAACTCGGCAACATTAACTTGTATTATCACTTCTTTCGGCGTTTCTCTCTCAGGGAAATCCATTCCTCCGCCTCCACAGGGGTCTGGAAGAAGGTTACCTTATCCCCCATCCACCACTCTCAGTCTAGCTGGGTACGCCATCGAATAGATGATATTTGAGCTCTTCAAACGTCTCTTAACAGAGATGAAGGATGCTCTCCGCTTTTGTAGATCTGCCGAAAAGTCCAGGAATAACATCACAGTAGTATTTTCGAACCTGATAGTTTGGGACTTTCTTGCCAATTGCAGAATATAATCTCTGTCCTTCCAGTTGAGGAATCTGGCGAGTAGAGGTCTAGGAGGAGCTCCCGGAGTGTTTGGTTTTCCAGGCACCCGATGCGCTCGCTCCACCGCGAACGCAGCAGAGAAGGTGGCCTCCGGGAATAGATCACGCATCCATTTTTCCACGAAGCTGCTAGGATTATTACCTTCTTCTCTCTCCGGTAATCCAATTATACGAATATTGTTCCTCCTCGATCTATTCTCCAAATCATCTTGTTTCTGGATACATAGTTCCAATTTTTGTTCTAGGATTCTGAGACATTCTGGTAAAGGTGCTGTTTGGTCCTCCAAATTCGAAATTCTGTCCTCCACTTGTCTGACTTTCTCTCCCAAATTGGACATGTCATTGCGGAGGAGACCCAAGTCAGTCTTTACCTGGTCGATTTTCCCAGTCAGTGAGGCTGAACTACTCTGAATGGCAACCAGTAACTGTGCGGAGACTTGTTTCAGGGTGGTTTCCGGATCCATGTCTTCTGGCTCCTGTAACAGCAATGTTTCCTCTTGATTTGATTTAGTTAAGGGTTTTTTGGCTGTCGTTGTTGAGCTGGCCCCTCTGGCATAGGTTTTCAGCTTGTCAACTGCAGATTGTGATTTATGAGGGCCCATAATGCGCTTCCAAGATATGTACGTGGTCCAAAATCGGCTTGTCAGCAATATTGTGGCATGCCTTTGCAGAATATTTGGGTGGTTTGGAAATTAATTTCAAGCAGGCAACAGAGTCATAATTCCGTTTGTTTCAGTGGTGCATATTTATGTGCCACCAATACAGTACATAAGAAGAACACAGGGTGGCAGCAGAGAGCTGTGATCTGCAGAACAACAAGTTCCTCACACAATGGCTAGTATCCTCAGGCTGCCTTCAGTGACCAACAGCAGGGGTATGGGGGAAGGATGCCTTCCCGCAGCCACAAATTCAAAAATCCCCACTCCAGACGGGCGGGTCATCCCCTCCAGCCATTACAAAGTCCCAGATCCACACCTCCACCGCACTCCACCAGCTTCACCACCTCACCCATGTGTTGAGGGGGTTTCCCCAAGATGGCCGCTCTCCCTCAGCTCCGTTCCTGGACTTCCTGCCACTGGTGTCCAACAACTTCAGGGGGGTCCTGTATCAGCGCTCAGCCTCCTGACACGCTCGGCAGCCCCTCCGCTCTCTTCAACTCACCGGGAAGCCAGCCAGCAGGTGAATCCTCAGACACGCAGAGCTGATGTCTGCCTGCTTCAGCATGTCCAGCGCGCCTCTGCCACAGCTCTGTCTGCGCTCTGTATCACGCACCAGATGGGGTCAGAAATTCTCCCGGTGGTCCTCCGGTATGCTCCCTCACCGCTGCTTACCTTTAGCGCTCCGGTTGGCAGTCAGAGGAGCTATTTTGTGCCATTTCCGGCAGGAGCGCAGTGGCATGCGACCTCTCTCCTCAGCGTCTTGGCCACGCCCCCCGTGCTTGATCTCAAGTGCCCATTTTTACCTTTGTTTTCAGGTCCACAATGAAAAAAAATTCCAGTTAAAGAGGTTGTCCACTACTTTGTCATTGATGATCTATCCTTAGAATAAGCTATCAATGTCTGATTGGCTGGGTTCCGACACCCGACACAACCGCCAAACAGCTGTTCTCGATATCGGAGGCCGCCAGCCGGAAATGCTCAATTATGGAGCCTCCCAGTCTTCAGATAGTGGCTATGACAGAGTACTGTACATCCGCCTTCTATTCAAATCAATAGTGCAAATTGTGGATAGTCCTAATTTTTGGGGGTAGAACATTCCAGAGGATTGGCGCTGTGCGGGAGAAGTCTTGGAGTCGGGAGTGGGAGGTATGGATTAGTGCAGAGGTTAGTCAGAAGTCGTTTGTAGAGTGCAGCGGTCGGTTAGACCAATAGACAGAAATAAGGGAGGAGATGTAAGGGGGTGCCGAACTGTGGAGAGCTTTGTGGGTGAGAACAAGTACTTTGAATTGGATATTATAATGAATTAGCAGTCAATGTAACGATTGGCGAAGAGCAGACATGTCTGAGTACCGATTAGCCAGATAGATGACCCTGGCTGCTGCATTAAGTATGGACTGCAGAGGGGAAAGTGGAGTGAGGGGGAGGCCAATTAATAGAGCGTTGCAGTAGTCCAGGCGGGAGTGGAAGGAGACAGTGAGGGTTTTTGTGGTTTCCATGGTGAAAAAAGGGCGGATTCTAGAGATGTTCATTAGGCGGCAAGAGCGGGCAAGAGATTGTGTATGGGACGTGAAAGAGAGATTGGTGTCAAACATAACATCCAGACAGAGCACCTGCTGCCGGGGTGTTATTATGGTGCTACCTACAGAGAGGGAAATGTCAGATTTAACGAGGTTAGTAGACGGCGGGAGCAGAAGAAGTTCAGTTTTGGAGAGGTTGAGTTTCAGATAGAGGGCGGACATGATGTTGGAGATTGCGGACAGACAGTCACTGGCGTTCTGTAGTACAGCGGGGGTAAGGTCAGGGGATGATGTGTATAGTTGTGTGTAATCAGCATAAAGATGATACTGAAAGCCAAATCTGCTGATGGTCTGTCCAATTGGGGCTGTGTAGAGAGAGAAGAGAAGGGGACCAAGGACTGAGCCCTGAGGTACCCCGACAGCGAGAGGAAGAGTAGATGAAGTGGAGCCAGCGAACTAAACACTGCAGAAATATAGGAAGAGAACCAGGAGAGAGCAGTGTCCTTAATGCCTAGTGACTGGAGCCTAGAGAATAAGACACGGTGATCAACAGTGTAGAAAGCTGCAGAAAGGTCGAAAAGAATGAGCAGAGTGTTCACCGTTACATTTTGCTGTCAGAAAGTCATTGGTAACTTTGATGAGTGCAGTTTCAGTCAAATGTAGAGGGCGGAAGTCGGACTGTGAAGGGTTTAGGAGGCAGTGTTTAGAGACGTAACGGGTAAGGCGGGAGTAGACTAGACGCTCCAAGAGTTTAGAGATGAAGGGGAGATTGGAGACTGGTCTGTAGTTGTTTGTGCAGGATGGGTCAAGAGCGGGTTTCCTTAATAATGGAGTAACGATAGAGTGTTTGAAAGAGGATGAGAAAATACCTGAGGAGAGGGAGAGATTAAAGATTGTAGTTAGTTGAGTTGTGACGAATGGAGAGAGAGACTGGAGACGTGAGGGAATGGGCTTGGTAGTGCATGTAGTCGGACAAGAAGAGAGGAGTCTGGAGACTTCTTCTGTGATGGGATCAAATGTGGAGAGTGAGCCAGGGGAAATGCAGGGAGGTATGGGAATCACAGCACTTAGTGGTTGGGTGCGGATTTCCTGATGGATGTCATCTATTTTCTCTATAAAGTGGGGGGCCAGGTCATCAGCACAAATGTCTGTGATAGGGGCTTGAGCTCAGGGCCGGTTTTAGGCAAAGTGGGGCCCTAGGCAAAGTTTAAAATGGGGCCCCAAATGCTAACATATTGCACATCACAGAAGCATTTCGATTGTATTTACATGCGCTGAGTTCAGGCCGCTAAACGAGTGTGATCGACAAAATTGAAGAAGTCATTCAACACTTGCTTCCCGGGCTCTTTACACCGTCTGAGAAAGAATGATGGGAACAGAACGATCACTAATGGATCACTAAGGGGTGTGCACACGTTGTGGTTGGTCCTGCGGATCCGCTGCAGTTTCCATGCGGTTTACAGTACCATGTAAACCTATGGAAAACCAAATCTGCCATGCACATGCTGCGGAAAATTCAGCCCAGATTTGCTGCGGTTTATTTTGCGCAGCATGTTACTTCTTTTTTGTGGAACCGCAGCTGCAGTGTATGTTCCAGGACATACAAATCAATCAATCTCTCTCTCTCATCCGCACTGACAAACTGCACTAGAACCTGCATCAAATACACTGTACACATGCTAGGAATCCTCAGGAAAAATGCATTTGTTTTACCCTGCGGTTTCTGCCAAGAGATATGGATTCTCTGCAGAAAAAGCCGCAGACTAATCCGCAACGTGTGCACACTCCCTAACAGATCATCATACAGTATCATGTTATCAGCAGCACATCTACAGTTTACACCCCTTAGTCCTCCATATAATATAATTTGCCCTATAGTCCTCCATATAGTATAATACACTCCTCAGCCATCCATATAGTATAATACACTCCTCATAGCCCTCCATATATTAAAATACACTGCCCAGTCCTCCATATAGTATAATACACTCCTCATAATTCTCCATATAGTATAATACACCGCCATAGTCACCCATGTAGTACAATTCACTTCCCATAGCATAGTGCACCCCATAGTTCTTCATATAATGTATTCCCCATAGTCCTCGATACAGTATAATGCAGCCCACATATAGTATAATGCAGCCACCTCATAGAGCATAATGCAGTCCCGCCATACAATATAATGTAACCTCCATAGAATATAATGCAGCCCCCCTCTTATAGTTTAATGCAGCCACCCCTTAGAGAATAATCCAGCTTCCCCAGAGAATAATGCAGCCACTCCACAGAATATAATGTAACCCCCCCCCCATAGAATATAATGCAGCACCACCCACCATATAGTATAATGCAGCCCCTCCATAGAATATATGGCAACGCCCTTATAGGATATAATGCAGCCCCTTATATAGTATAATGTAGCCCCTCCATAGAATACAATGTAGCTCTCCTCATATAGTATAATGCAGCCCCCATCGAATATAATATAATACAGCCCCCATAGAATATAATGTAGCCCCATATAGAATATAACACAGCCCACCTCCCCATAGAATATAATGTAGCCCCCCATATTATATAACACAGCCTCCCCCTATAGAATATAGTGTAAAATGTACCCCCCATGGTATATAACACAGCCGCATAGTATATAGCCCAGCACCACATGGTATATAGTCCAGCCCACCATTGTATACAACACAGCATGTGTCACACTGTTCCGACATACTCACCCGGCCTCCGCTCCCACGCCATCTCTGCATACTCACCCGGCCATCGCTCCCATGCCGCAGCCCGACAGCCACGGCGGTCACCTCTGACAGGCGCGCGGCCGACGGCGTCTGCATGCAATGCTCATGCGCCATAGGCCGCGCCTCCCTTCTGCTTCTTGTGCTCCGGCTATGCCCTGACCCAGAGGCACCCCCTGACCAATGGCAGACCAGACAGGGACATATCATGCCGCTTCCCCCTGAGGGAGGCGCCTGATCGTTGTGTTTCCTAGCACACTGGGCCTCGCTTCTTTGTGTGCTCTCTGCAGTCTCACAGTCCCGTTCTCGTGTGCGCCCTGCAGCAGCCTCGCAGTCCTGCTATCCGTGTCCCCTGCTGTACTCCAGTCATGCCTCCGGTGTTCCTGTTCCATCCTGCTCCAGTCCTGCCTCCGGTGTTCCTGTTCCATCCTGCTCCAGTCCTTCCGTCCTACTCCAGTCCTGCCTCCGGTGTTCCTGTTCCATCCTGCTCCAGTCCTTCCACCCTGCTCCAGTCCTGCCTCCGGTGTTCCTGTTCCATCGTGCTCCAGTCCTTCCGTCCTACTCCAATCCTGTCTCCTGTGTTCCTGCTCCAGCCATCCCTCCACGTTCCAGTCTACAGTCTTACTCCACTCCTGTCTCCTGTGTTCCAGCTCTGTCCTGTCATCTACACTTCAGTCCCACACTCCTACTCCAATCTATCCTGAGCCGCCCCTCTCGGTACCGGTTACCGTGGTACTCGAACCCCCGGGCCTGCTCCTAACGGTCCCTGTATAGGGGTCGGTTCCACCTGGCAGCTCGCCCGGGGCCCCTCGGTGCCACGGCCGAGAGGGTCCACTCCTGGAGATTTCGGCTTCAGACCCGCCACGCTAACAGTATGGTATATAGCCCACCATGGTATAATACAGCCCAGCATGGTATACAGGCTGTATACCATGCTGGGCTGTATAATACAGCCCAGCATGGTATACAGCCCAGCATGGTATAATACAGCCTAGCATGGCATAATACAGCCCAGCATGGTATATAGACCCCCAGAATGGTATAACACAGCCCAGCATGGTCTAATACAGCCCAGAATGGTATAACACAGCCCAGAATGGTATAACACAGCCCAGCATGGTATAATACAGCCCAGCATGGTATATAGCCCCCCAGAATGGAATAATACAGCCCAGTATGGTATAATACAGCCCAGCATGGTATATAGCCCTCCAGAATGGTATAATACAGCACAGCATGGGATATAGCCCCCCCAGAATGGTATAATACAGCCCAGCATGGTATAATACAGCCCAGCATGGTATATAGCCCCCCAGAATGGAATAATACAGCCCAGTATGGTATATTACAGCCCAGCATGGTATATAGCCCCCCCAGAAGGGTATATTATAGCCCAGCATGGTCTAAAACAGCCCAGCATGGTATATAGCCCCCCCCAGAAGGGTATAATATAGCCCAGCATGGTCTAATACAGTCCAGCATGGGATATAGCCCCCCCAGAATGGTATAATACAGCCCAGCATGGTATAATACAGCCCAGCATGGTATATAGCCCCCCAGAATGGAATAATACAGCCCAGTATGGTATAATACAGCCCAGCATGGTATATAGCCCCCCCACCATGGTATAATGCAGCCCAGCATGGTATATAGCCCCCCCCAGAATGGTATAATACAGCCCAGCATGGTATATAGCCCCCCAGAATGGTGTAATATAGCTCAGCAAGGTACAATACGGCCCAGCATGGTATATTGGCCCCCCCCCAGAATGGTATAATACAGCCCAGCATGGTATATAGCCCCCCAGAATGGTGTAATACAGCCCAGCATGGTATAATATGGCCCAGCATGGTATATAGCCCCCCCAGCATGGTATGATACAGCCGAGCATGGTATAATGCAGCCCAGCATGGTATATAGCCCCCCCAGAATGGTGTAATACAGCCCAGCATGGTATAATATGGCCCAGCATGGTATGATACAGCCGAGCATGGTATAATACAGTCCCCCAGAATAGTGTACTATAGCCCAGCATGGTATGATACAGCCGAGCATGGTATATAGTCCCCCCAGAGTGGCCCCACAGTCGAGTACTCACACGGATTTAAAAAAAAAAAAAACCTCCTCACCTTCTCCTCGTGCCTGAGCTGCTGGCTGCTCCTGTCTCCTCCTGCTCTGTCTGGCACACAGTGAGAGCGCGATGACATCATCACGCCCCCGCTGTGTCAGAGGCAGAGCGGGGAATGATGGGAGAGGGAGTGTCAGCTGATGCTCTCACCTCCATCACTTCCTCCTTCAATGCGGTGGGAGTCGGCGCTGGGGGCAGGTGGGCCCTCCTGCCTCACAGGGGCCCCATAGCAGCTGTGTGATGTGCCGCTGGCTGGGGGCCCCTGGAGGAGTGTGGGCCCTAGACAGCTGCCTGGTCTGCCTGCCCCTAACGCCGGCCCTGCTTGTGCTTTTGGCCTGAGGAGGGAGTGAAAGGTATCAAAAAGTATCTTGGGGTTGTTGGATAGTGAGGAGATCAGGGTGGTGAAGTAGGTCTGTTTGGCAAGGTGAAGGGCAGAGTTATAGGCTCTTAACATAAATTTGAAGTGGATGAAGTCTTCTGGTGTGCGGGTTTTCCTCCATAAGCGTTCAGCACGCCTAGAGCATCGCTGGAGAAGTCGAGTTTGCGATGTGAGCCAGGGCTGTTTTACTCTTTGTTTGGAGGTTCTGAGGGTTAGGGGAGCTACTTGGTCAAGGGTGCTTCTGAGAGTGACATTGTAGTGATTTACAGCCAAATCAGGACAGGAAAAAGAGGAGATTGGGGACAGTGATGAGTGTAGGGAGTCTGCAAGAGTATGAGGGATAATGGCTTGTAGATTTCTAAATGTGTTGTAGGTAGGAGTGAGCTGGGGTGGGCGAGAATTTGTGAGCATGAAGGTGAGAATGTTGTGGTCAGAGAGGGGAAGCGGTGAGCTATCTAGGTAGGAGATTGAACAGAGCCGGACAAAGACCAGGTCAAGGGTGTTACTGTCCTTGTGTGTTTCAGAGGTAGAGAGCTGTGAGAGGCCGAGAGAAGTGGTTAGTGATAGAAGCTGGGATACAGACGTGGGAGTGGGGCTGTTAATGGGGATGCTGAAGTCTCCCAGGATAAGGGTTGGGAGTTCTGAGGACATTAAGTGCAGCAGCCAGGGTGAGGAGTGGTCAAGGAAGAGAGTGGGTGAGCCTGGGGGCCGGTATATGAAAGTCTGTTTGTGGGTCTTGGGGAATGGGAGATTTGTAAACCACCATAAGAAATGGCAGCAGGGGAGACAGTGTCAGAGAGTTGTTCAGAAAGTAATTGTGCAGGAAAGGAAGCTTCCAGAGGGCACAATTGAAAGAGGGAGATGAGGGAGTGCAAGTAATATTAATAAGATTAGTATGGTTTCGATATGAGGTAGGGTAGGGGTTGAGGATGGGGGATGGTGGATCAGGGTTGGGGGAGATGTCCCCTGAAATCAGTAGGAGTATAAAGATAAAGAGCAAGTAGTTACTGGAATTGCAAGTTTTTTTCTGCGATGTGTATAGGCTAGACGAGCTAAGGTTTTTCAGGAAGGGGTGAAGAGAGCATGGGAATTGTACATGGGAGAGGAAAGTATAGAGGGGCTGATGTGTATGAGTCATGGTAGAGGGGGGATGTGGCATGAATGTGGATGGCAAGGGAACACAGGAGGATAGAAATAAAGCACATGGATAAAAGGGAGTAGAAAGGGTGATTTACCTGACTCCTGCCCTGACTAACTGCCATGGAATAACTGCTTTTGCTTGATGCTTAGCCAAATGCGTGCAATCCCCACACGTGTGTACCCCTTAGAATGTTTCTAAATTTATAGGCCCCAATACAGAGACAAGAGAGGATTGTGGGACCCGTTTGTTATAAATTAGCAACAGCTGCTCAACACATCCTGGTGTGGAAGAGATGATCAAAGACAAAAGTCCTAATTCCATCTCTATGCTATAGCACCTCTCCCATGATAACATCTACAGTGATCGCCCCCCCATGAATATACAACAGTAAGTACTGAGAACAATGTAACAGATGAATTATCGCAAAGGAGATGAATTAAATAATTACCAGTTCAAAATGCTTGCTGACACTGAATAGAGTGAAAACATGCAAGATGGATGATCCTCAGTGCAGGAGTTGAATGAAATGATTACCAGTACAAAATGCATGCTGACATTGAATAGAGTGAACACTTGCAAGATGGATCATCAGTGCAGGAGTTGAATGAAATGATTACCTGTATGAAGAGAATAGAGATGCATGTTAGATACTTGCATGGAATAACTGCTTTTGCTTGATGCTTAGCTAATGCGATGCTTTGCTGAATGCGTGCAACTCCCACAGAAGATACACAAAAGTGACACCATTCTAAAAACTGCACCCCTCTCAAGGTGCTCAAAACCACATTCAAGAAGTTTATCAACCCTTCAGGTGCTTCACAGGAAATTTTGGAATGTGGAAAAAAAAATTAACATTTAACTTTTTTTTCACAAAAATTTTTCTTCAGACCCAATTTTTTTTAAATTTTGACAAGGGTAACAGGAAAAAATGGACAACAAAATTTGTTGTGTAACTTCTCCTGAGCATGCTAATACTCCATGTGAGGGAGAAAACCACTGTTTGGGCGCACAGCAGAGCTCGGAAGGGAAGAAGCGCCATCTGACTTTTTGAATGCAAAATTTGCTGGAACTATTGGTGGACGCCATGTTGCGTTTGGAGAGCCTAAGATGTGCCTAAATAGTGAAAATACCCTACAAGTGACCCCATTTTGGAAACTAGACCCCTCATGGAACTGATCTAGATGTGTGGTGAGCACACTGAACCCTCAGGTGCTTCACAGAAGTTTAGAACGTTGAGCCGTAAAAATAAAAAATTAAAAAAATCAAACTTTCCACACAAATATGATTTTAGCACAAAATATTGCATTTTCATAAGGGAAACAGGAGAAATTGCATCATACAATTTGTTTTGCAATTTCTCCTGAGTACGCCAATACCTAATATGAGGGCGATAACTACTGTTTGGGCGCCGCGGAAGAGCTCAGAAGGGAAGGAGCACCATTTGACTTTTTGAATGCAAAATTTGCTGGAACAATTGGCGGACACATGTCGCATTTGGAGAGCTTCCAATGTGCCTAAAAAGTGAAAACCCACAAGTGACTCCATTTTGAAAACTTGACCTCATCAGTAATGTACTTAGATGTGTTGTGAGCACCTTGAACCCCCAAGTGCTTCACTAAAGTTTATAACATTGAGCCGTGAAAATAAAAAAAAATAAATTACATTTTCCCCACAAACATGTCATCTTGGCCCTAAATTTTGCATTTTCATATGGGTAATAAGAGAAATTGCACCAAACCGATTTATGTGCAATTTCTCCTGAGTACGCCGATACCCAATATGTGGGGGAATACTACTTTTGAGGCACAATGCAAAGCTCAGAAGGGACAAGGCACCATACTGGAGTTCAGATTTTGCTGGAACAGTTTGAGGGTGCCATATCACATTGCCAGAGCCCCTGAGGTGCCAGAACAGAAACCCCTACATGTGATCTCATTTTACAAACTACACACCCCAATAAACTCATCTAGGGGTGCAGTGATTATATTGACACCACATGTGCCTCACAGAATTTTATACCATTGAGCGGTGAAGAAAGAATAAATTACATTTTTACCACTAAAATGTTGTTTTAGACCCAAGTTTTTAATTTTTCTAAGGGCTAATAAGATTTTTTTTACAACAAACTGAGGGCCATTTTTTTCTGAGTGCGGTAATACCCTACATGCAATCGGGAAATATTTTTCAGGCCCAGTGCAAAGCTCAGAAGGCAAGGAGATTTTACTGTTATGGTTTGCAGGTGCCATGACTCACTGGGAGAGCTCATGAGGTGCCAGAACAGCAGAACTCCCCATAAATAACTCGATTTTACAAACTACACCTCTCAATGAATTCATCTAAGGGGGCAGTGATCATATTGACACCATAGATGTGTCACAGAATTTTATACCACTAAGCAGTGAAGAAAAAATAACTACATTATTACCACCAAAATTTTGTTTTAGCCCAAGATTTTAAATTTTCACAGAGGTGGGTAAAGCTGGCACCAAAATGTGTTCACAATTTCTATTGAAAGTGGCAATACCCCATTTGTGGCTGTACAGCACTACTTAGCCATACGGAGAGACTCGGGAGGAACGGAGAGTTATTTGCCTCCTGGAGCACAGATGTTCCTAGAAAAGTTTGCAGACTCCATATACAGAGCCCCAAAATTGCTAGAAGAGCGAAATCCCCCCTCAAGTGACCCCATTTGGGAAACTATACCCCTTGGGGAATTTATCTACAGGTGTAGCGACGATTTTGACTCCATGGGTATTTTCCAGAAACAAGCAGCAATGAATGTTGCCAAGTAAAAATTGCAAACTGACATTGCTGTGACCAGTACGTTGTAGTCACCAGTACATTATGCCCAGCTCATGTTTCTGTTGTCATGAACCCATAAATTAGGCGGGCTCTCATCGCTTCAGAAATGCCAAACGTGGATGCAATATGTGGTTTAGGTACACTGTGGGACTCATAAGGGATGGGGGCATTTAGATTTGAGAGCAGAGAATTTGCTGAATATCTTTTGGCAGGTGAGGAAACATTTAGATTTTCCAGAGCCTTTGTGCTACCAGTAACGTGGAAGCCCCCTATATTTCCGTTAACAGATGATAGACCTGAGTGGGGGCTTGCTGTTTTTGTGGATTAAGTTGAAGGTTTTATTGGGAACATTTTACATAACGTTTGGAATCACATTTATCTGGTGCTCTCCGCTGAGCACTTACTTTGGGGTTTACATCTAAATGTTTGAGTGACGTGACAGATGAAACCCATGAGGGAGCCTTTCACTATAATGGAGTAGCAGAGTTACTCTGGACTCCATTTGGCCTCTGTTCAGCGGTGTCCTTTTTTCCAGAAGTGCAGAAAACTGTGGCCGACGACACTTTTTTGCAATCCTAAAGACAGATACCGCCGGATCACAGGTCAGACTGCTTCCGCAGTGCCTCCATCTGCCTCATTATAGGGAATCTTCAGCCAGAAGTTCCATCTGTATTTCAGAGATTTACACGGAAACCCCAGTGTAAGCGCTCAGCGAAGGATAAATGTGCGCCGAGCCTTACTGTGATCTTTGAGACACAGAATGAAAAAATACAACAGCAGGTGAAGAATTGGTTTTATTTATTTTTGACGCCATTTCTCGTGCGGTATAAGTGATTAGGTGACTTTATTCTTCTGGTCGATGCAATTACAGCGATATCAGATGTATAGTGGGTTTTTATGTCTGGCTACTGACACACACTAAAAGACGCTATTTACTGCAAAAAATAGTTTTTGCATCACCATATCTTGAGAGCTATAATTTTTCCATATTTTGGCCCACAGAGTCATGTTTTTTGCAGGACAAGATGACGTTTTCAGCGGTACAATGTTTATTTAGGGCGGCACGGTGGCTCAGTGGTTAGCGCTGCAGTCTTGCGCATGATCAGCAAATTTCCTAGCTCTGGTGACCTGGATGTCATCATGATGTGGCAACAAACGGGACCCTGTGTCGCACTGCGGGATCTCCGATCAAAGGCAGAGCAGCTGTCAGCCCTCTGCCAGTTCCTGGAATGCTGTTATCTCATTCGATCGCAAGCATTTCGGGGGTTAAAATGCCGGGAGCAGTGCGTGACCGCTCCTGGCACTTAGTGCCCGGTGTCAGCTGTCAGAATCAGCTGACACCCGGCGGTGATCGACCACACACCACCCGTGTGCGCGAGCGATAGCGCAGATGTAATAATGCGTCTCTGGTCAATTAGGCCCAGGTCACATGAACAGATTATTATGTCAGAAAGGGGTTTTATGTAGAAGATAAATTAGCTTTAGAAGAGTGATATTCCATATAGGAGCCCCAAAGAAAAGCTACACAGTAATACCACCTAAGTTATTTTAATCTTTATCTGTTAGACCATATTAATTCATTACAATGAAAGTAAAGTTTTAATCACACTATCCGTTAACTTGGGTCCATTTACCCTCATGGTAATCTTGTTTGTATGATCTCTCATCCCTAAAGGGTTTTGTTAGACACTCAGTTTTCTATTCCAAATTAAACGTCACACACTTCTTAATGGATTTGTCAGGAGAATCCGCCAGGTGGGCACTTACCAGAGGTTTCAGCAGCCCTGACAGTAAGAGCCCAGAGCCTCTGACGGCCTGTGACAGCTGTACTTACAGCGTCCGGGAGCTGGGCAAGATGACAGCAGTACAGCAGGGCTGGAGTGAGCAGAATGCCTGGTGGTGAGTGTACTAACAGGACCTGCAGCACGTGACCAAAGGGAGCGGGGCTTAGTGTCTTGCTGCTGGAGAGGAGTGCAGGATGCTACAGGGACCCTGGAGCAGAGGAGAGGGGAAAGGGGGCCACCGGACACCAGGGAAAGGACGGGGCACCAGAGGGAGAAGAAACCCAAGACAAGCCAAGGTCAGTAAACGAGAGAGGCAACGCGGTACACAGGGAGCAGGCTAATCAGGAATATTCAAGGACGTAGCAGGAGTCAGAAACCAGAAAAGGAGATACACAATACAGAATCAAAAGGCAATCTCACAACGGGGGACAGAACCGGGTCAGAAGCATACAAGCAAGCTAGAACACAGGCAAAAGGCACAGGTACACACGGGGTCAACACACTTAGCCAAGGGCAAAAGTATAAATGACGGGGATTGGAGCTTCCCACAGCTATAAGAAGCTCTCCCCGAACCAAAGAGAGGCTACAGTAATTAATTTCAGGTGTGCATGTCAAAGTCTGCACTTGGCTCAAGACATTAACCTCTGGCGTGCAGGTCAAAAACCTGCACTGGGATCATGACAGGATTTGGTACATCTTTCACCTGTCATGAGCCACCGCACAAAATATACTCAAAGACTACAGTATAAAGCTAGTTTTTACACTAGCGTTAGGAGGCGCAGCGCACGGCTGCTGAGCAGCTCCGTCCCCTGCCGCGCCCCCTCCAGTCAGCTCCTCCTATGGGCGCATGACGCTGCATGCGACCTGCGTACCCTATTGTTAGCATTGGGTACGCAGGCCGTGCGCTGGTATGATTTTGACAGCGCATGCGTCCGTTTGACAGTGCGCCGACGTGCGCCAAATGCACCGTGTTGCATTTTGGTGCCCTCGGCACACCGTCAAAAGGGCGCATGCACATGTGCAATTGCAATAATTTTCTGGGAGAAATACTTCATTTTCTGGACCAATTTTAAGGATGCCAACACTTTCGGCCATGACTAACAGAAAAATCACAAATACAGAAAGTACCTAAAATTACTCAATTTATTATTTTATCTTTAGTTAGTAAAACAAATGTATACATATATACAAATCTGGATATAAAAATAGATAACACGTTGTAAAGAGAAGAAAAATAACTTTGCATCGCTTTCCTGCTATTTTATGTATTATTTACACACTAATGATTATGCTGCAAAACTGACGAAAAATGTAAGAGTGCAAATCATCATGGGGTTTCTCTTTTACCCCCTTCTTTTTTATTTTTTTGCAAGCCCTTCTTGTGGCAAGGTGACTATAGGCCTTATTAGACTGCTCTACAGATTCTTTTTAGCTTAGACTACACAGTTTTGAAAAGGAGTGAATATGATAAAAAGGAGGTAGTAGGCATCACCAGCTGACCACACTCTTCTATTTACATCTGATTCATGTCCTTTATTGGGAAGCATATACCCTCACTGTGAGATGACCTATGTTCTTAAGAATGATCGTGCGAGAAAATTATGATTTTTTTTTCTTAATCAAGTTTCCGGAAGCTACTGGCACTTGTTTGATCCACAGGTTACAATTAATTATGCAGAGCATTTTCCTTAGATCGTCTGTTTTTCTTTTTTTTGCAGAGTAATAATACATTAGGATTACGGACCATAGGAGGGTAATACTGTTTCCCATGGTGGGATAAATTAGTTTTATGTACACAAATATTAAAGTCAAAATTTTGAATTGAACTAAGGTGGCGGCTTCATATTGTCAAGAGTTAAAATCTGCAGTTGTAATGAAGAAACTCTAAAGATGTTCACGTTGCAGCAATCTTAGAGACGTCATGCCACACGGTTTTTCTGTAAATCTTTGGTTGCATATGACCTTGCAAAGTAGAAGTGTCAGATTATAAATTCCCTGGGTTTCCAGTAGTTTTGCTGTGTCTTCGTGATGAAGTATCCTGTGTCTTGCTAATAGGGTTACTGATTTTCGAAGAGCCAGGTACACCGCTTCCTTTGCTCAGGGGGGAGTTAATTGGGGAGGATGAGTTTAAATGGCTAAAATCGGAAGCTCCATAAGTTCTTAAGAGAGGTGCTTGAAGGGTGCTGTTCGGCTGGTGAACTGCAGAAAGAGACAAAATGCAATTAGCAAAAAAATATGTAAATGAGAAGTTAATTCCAATTCTATAGGCGCTATTGGCATGAAATTCTGACCAGATGTCGGTAACAACCCATCCAATCTACACAGGCAAAAAGAGCAAACCATAAATGTCTATAAATTATATGTAATAATGAGAAATGAGACAGGGAGAAAGTACTGAACACTAGAAGAAAGAGAGATGCAAAAAACCATGGAAATTCACGACACCAGCTGAAATATATCAGTAATACAATCCTGCCACTTAGAGAAAATTAATATTAGCTGATTCGACCGATGGCCTATAAAAAGGTGTCTTATTAGCAAGGTGCCACACAAGAAACCTCTCATGATGGGTATAACCAGTGACCTGTCTCAAGACCTTCGCAACCTTATTGTTGAAAAACATACTGATGGCATTG
This sequence comes from Dendrobates tinctorius, assembly GCF_039654945.1. NCBI lineage: Eukaryota > Metazoa > Chordata > Amphibia > Anura > Dendrobatidae > Dendrobates > Dendrobates tinctorius. Next base: position 688,060 of record NW_027361687.1, on the reverse strand, counting down.
GTTACAGAAGAATCTCTAAACTGCTGAAGATTCCAGTGAGCAATGTTGGGGCCATAATCTGGAAATGGAAATAACATCATTTCTCCATAAACCAGCCACGAAAAGCTGCTTCTCACAAGTCTTCAGACAGAGGAGTGAAAAGAATTATTAGAATAGTTGACAAAGAGCCAAGGGCCACCTGTGTAGAGCTACAGAAAGACCTGGAATCAGCAGGTACAGTAAGTAATCCACTCAACCTCCATGGCCTGTATGCATGCTCACCATGCAAGACTCCACTGCTGAACAAAAAGCAACATTTACACAAGCCTGTGAAATACTAGGAGAATATAGTCTGGTCACATGAGAGCAAGACTGAACTTTTTAGATACCATAATACACAAACATGTTTGGAGGCCAAAAGGCACTGCATATCATCCCAAAAACACGAGGGTGGACATTTCAGCAAGATAATTATCCCAAACACACAGCCAAGGAAACTCTCAATTGGTTTGAGAAAAAGAAATTAAAGCTGCTAGGATGGCTCAGCCACCGGACCTGAATCCAATAGAAAATTTATGGAAGGAAGTAAAGCTCAGTTCACAGAAGGAGCCCACAGCACCTTCAGGATTTCAAGAGAGTTTGTGTGGAAGAATGGGCTAAAACCACACCTAAGCAAAGTCTACCACCAGTTTCTCCACACAAGAGGGGTCTTGAAGCTTCATCACCAACTTAAAGCTTTTCTACAAAGTATTAAATACATTTCAGTGAGGGAGATCACGGCATTTTCCTGATGAAATTTCACTTTATTACTCATAACTTAATTTATGGACATCTATGGTTTGATTTCTTTGCCTGTGTGGATTGGATGGCTTGTTACCGATATCTGGTGAGAATGTCATGTCAATATCACCTATAGAAATATATTTACTTAGAAAATTGATGCCGTGTTCAATACTTAATTTCACCAGCTGTAAATGCAAAATGTACTTGTTTTTGATAGATACTATAGATACTTACTGATTGCAAAGTCAGTGAACTTGATTCATCAAGCAGTTTTTGTACTTAATGACCGGGCCAATTTTTACAATTCTGACCACTGTCCCTTTATGAGGTTATAGCTCTGGAACGCTTCCATACATTCCGGTGATTCTAGACTGTTTTTTCGTGACATATTGTACTTCATGTTAGTGGTTCAATTTCTTTGATATGACTTGCGTTTATTTATTTAAAAAAAAAAACAGATTTGGTAAAAATTTAGCAATTTTCAAACTTTTAATTTTGTGTGCTTTAACCCCTTAATGACTAGAGGTTTTTTTGATTTTGCATTTTCATTTTTTGCTCCCCTTCTTCCCAGAGTGATAACTTTTTTATTTTTTGGTCAAAATGGCCATATACGAGGGCTTGTTTTTGTGGGACAAGTTGTGCTTTTGAACAACAACATTGGTTTAACGATGTCGTCTACTGAAAAACGGGAAAAAATTCCAAGTGCAATGAAACAGCAAAAAAAAAGTGCAATCCCACACTGTTTTTCGGTTTTCTTTTTTTTACTAGGTTCACTAAATGCCAAAATTGACCTGCCATTATGATTCTCCAGGTCATTACGAGTTCATAGACATCAAACATGTCTAGGTTCTTTTTTATCTAAGTGGTGAAAAAAAATCCAAACCCCTGGTAGCCGAGACCCAGAAGATTTTCCGACACTGGGGGGCGCTATATGTTTATTTCTCAACGCCGTTAAAAAGAGGCGCTGAGGAATAAGTACCCTTTACTGCCGCCGTTAAAAGGCGTATTGGAAGTCGTTAAGGGGTTGATCGCTGCTCTTCCTTCTGCAGGGTGACCTGATCAAGATCACACTGCATAAGGCAGAGGATGTGGGAATGAAGCAGAATAGTCATGCTAGTGTGGGAGCCATTGTTTCACTTTATTTAATTTCAGTTTTGGAACACTCCAGTCTCATAGGTGTTTGGTTTGTTTTTTTTTAAACGGATCTTCATTCACCCTACCCCGGTCCAGCACTGAGGCTCCACCGCTGCTCCCAGTGTTTGTCATTGTGTGCAGCCCTGACAACAGCACTGCTGCCAATAACGGATCTTAGTTGCTCTTCCTGAGTGGACCACATGAGCCACTGAGCTCAGTTATTGGCTGCAGTGCAGTCGTCAGTGCTGCAGACAATTTCAGACACAGTGGAGACTCAACGCTGGACCTTGGGAGGGTAACTGGAAACCCCCTTTAATGCAGGTGTCACTAAGGTGAGATCACGCTGTATAGAGCACAGACAGCAGTGGATATAAGATTGACAGTCATGCAGTGAAGTGGCAGGGACAACAAAATTAACCAATCAAAACTATGGCCCCCACAATAGCGTGACAATTCTCTTTCATTTCTATGCACTGAACATGATCTCTGCCCCATCAGCGAGATCTTGTGATAACTTAACCCCTTTCTGACATCGGACGTAATAATCTGTCCATGTGCCCTGGGCCTATTTGATCAGGGACGGATTATAACGCCATCGCCTGCGCACACGAGCTGTGAGCCGGCGATTGCCACCGGGTGTCAGCTGATACTGACAGCTGACACCAGGCACTAAGCGCCAGGATCAGTCACGCACCGCTATCGGCACTTTAACCCCCTGAGTGCTGCGATCGAACACGATCACTGCATTCCAGGAGCCAGCAGAACAAAACTAATTCTTCCCCTGCTATTGATTTTTTTATTCTGCCTCCCAAAGATCGTAGTATGGCTCGGCGCACATTTATCCTGCTGTAATGTCACTTGTGACTGGATACACCGCCTCCAGCAGGGCGATTTTCTATAACACACGTGACCCTGGTTACACCGCCTCCAGCAGGGCGAATTTAAACAGAGTTAAGGGGAACACCGGGGAAACCGTTACAATGGAGGGCCCTGCAATAGGGAACGGGGATGTGGAGACCTCCTGCACTCCCCTGAGTCAGTATCCTTACACTCCTGACGATCCCTAGGCAGGTTCCGCACCTGGCGAAGAGCTGGATACCTCAAATCCCTAGCTCGCCCTGCACCTATCCCTTTCTAGTGAACTGGACGGTGCAGAAACTAATTCCACCACTGCACTAATACACACACAAGGAAAGTCACAAACAGGGAAAAACACCACTTAGCTTTGCTCTGTTGCTATTGCTCCCAGCAACAGAGTACAACACCAAAGTTCAGCTTCACCCCTGAAGCTCGACACTTGAATTCAGCTTCTGCCTGAAGCTATTACACCAGAGCTCCCCTGAGCTGCCAGGAACGCCTCTCTGTAGTTCCTTCCTTCACCAGACTTGGTTGGAAATGGGCAATTTCACCAACAGTGAGTGAGACCACCTGCTACTCCTTTATAGGTAGCAGCCAGGGAATCGCACCTGCTTCATTATCACGTGCAATAACACTAGCGGCCACCGGGGGCAACTAAACTAAAGTAACCAGAGTGCAATGACCCTAACGGCCACCAGGGGCAAAACTAGAACTAAAACAACCACAGTGTAATGACCCTAATGGCCACCGGTGGCAAAACTAACTTTAAGCAAACAGCTTAAAGAAAAAAAAAAAAGGTTACTTGTGCAAAATCTGTCATAATCCAACCTGGATCATGACACCTGCACTCTGCGCTGAGCCCTTGAACTGGGGTTTCCGTGTACACCTATTAAATATCTGATTCAGTTGGAACCTCTGGTGGAAGATTCCCTATAATGAGGCAGATGGAGGCACTGTGGACGCCATAGGACCTGTGATCCGGGGATGTCCATCTTTTTAGGATTGCTTAACAGTGTCATCGGCCACAGTTTTGTGCACTTCTGAAAACAAGGACACCGGTGAACAGAGCCCAGTGTAACTCTGCTGCCTTATTATAGTGAATGGATCCATTGGGGTTTCGTCTGAATCACATCACTCAAGAGATTTAGATGGAATCCCCAAAGTAAGTGGTCAGCGTAGAGCGCAGGATAACTGTGATCCAAAACGTTATGTAAAATGTTCATAATAAAAGCTTCAACTCAATCCACAAAAAAAGCATGTCACCACTCAGGTCCATCATCTGGTAACAGAAATAACAGGGGTTTCCACCTTACAGGTAGCACAAAGGTTCTGGAAAAGCTAAATATCTCCTCGCCCAACAAAAGAAAGTCAGGAAATTCTGCGCTCTCAAATCCAAATGTCCCCCTCCTTTCTCAGCCCCACAGTGTACCTAAACCACATAATACATCCACGTTTGGCATTTCTGAAGTGATGAGTGCCCGCCTAACTTACGGACGCATGCCAACAGAAGCACAGGCTGGGCATAACGTACTGGTCACTACAACAGCAGTTTGCAATTTTCTCTCGGCAGCATTGTTGCTTGTTTGTGGAAAATACCCATGGAGTCAAAATCGTCACACCTGTAGATAAATTCCCAGAGGGGTATAATTTCCAAAATGGGGTCATTTGAGGGGGGGGGGGGGGATTCTGCTCTTCTTGCAATTATAGGCTCTGTATATGGAATCTGCAAACTGGTCTAGGAACATCTGTGCTCCAGGAGGCAAATAGCTCTCCGTTCCTCCCGAGTCTCTCCATATGGCTAAGCAGTACTGTACAGCCACATATGGGTATTTCAATGTTCAGCAGAAATTGTGGGACAAATTATATCATTTTACCCACTTCTTGTGTGAAAATGTAAAATCTGGGGCTAAAACAAAGTTTTGGTGGTAGAAATGTAATTATTTTTTCTTCACTACCCAATGGTATAAAATTCTTTGACACACCCGTGATGTCAATGTGATCACTGCGCTCCTAGATGAATTAATGGAGTTCTAGTTAGTAAAAAGGGGTCATTTATGGGGGGTTGTGCTGTTCTGGCACCTCATGAGCTCTCCCAGTGAGTCATGGCACCTGCAAACCATAATAGTAAAATCTGGTGCTCCTTGCCTTCTGAGCTTTGCACTGTGTCTGAAAAATATTTCCCGATTACATGTAGGGTATTACCGCACTCAGGAAAAAATGGACCTCAGTTTGTTGCAAAAAAAAGTCCTATTAGCCATTAGAAAAATTAAAACTTGGGGCTGAAACAACATTTTAGTGGTAAAAATGTAATTTATTCTTTCTTCACGGCTCAGTGGGATAAAATTCTGTGAGGCACATGTGCTGTTAATATGAACACTGCACCCCTAGATGAATTCATTGGGGAGTGTAGTTTGTAAAATGAGTTCACATATGGGGGGGTTTCTGTTGTTCTGGCACCTCAGGGGCTCTGCCAATGTGACATGGCACCCTCTATCCATTCCAGCAAAATCTGAGCTCCAATAAGGTTCCTCTTCCCTTCTGAGCTTTCTACTGTGCCTCAACGGTAGTAATTCCCCACATATGGGGTATCAGTGTACTCAAGAGAAATTGCACAACAAATTGTATCATGCAATTTCTCCTGTTACCCTAATTAATATCCCAAATTTGAGGCTAAAATAACATTTTTGTGGGGAAAATGTAATTTTACTCTTTTCACAGCTCAACACTATAAAACTGCTGTGAAGCACCTGGAGATTCAAAGTGCTCACCACACATCTAAATAATCTCCCTGGGGGGGTCTAGTTTCCAAAATGGGGTCACTTGTGGAGGGTTTCCACTGTTTAGGCACATCAGAGGCTCTCCAAATGGGACATGACATCCGCTAATGATTCCAGGAAATTTTACATTCAAAAAGTCAAATGACGCTCCTTCCCTTCCAAGCCCTGCCGTGCACAAAAAAGGTGTTTTCTCCCGCATTTGGAGTATCGGCATGCTCAGGAGAAATTACACAACAAATTTTGGGGTCCATTTTTTCCTGTTACCCTTTTCAAAATTTAAAAAAAATGTTATCGAAAGTAAATTTTTTGTGAGAAAAGTTAAATGTTAACTTTTTTTTTTCCACATTCCAAAAATTCCTGTGAAGCGTTAATACATTTCTTGAATGTGGTTTTGAGCATCTTGATGGGTGCAGTTTTTAGAATGGTGTCACTTTTGGGTATTTTCTATCATAGAGAACCTTCAAAGTCGCTTCAAATATGATGGGGTCCCTAAAAAAAGAATTTTGAAAATTTTGCTGAAATAATGAAAAATCGCTGGGCAACTTTTAACCCTTATAAAGTTGACATGTGAGAAATGTTATTTATTAACTATTTTGTGTGCCGTATCTCTGTAATTTAAGGGCATGAAAATTCAAAGTTGCAAAATTGCTACATCTTCCAAATTTTCGCCAAATTTCCGTTTTTTTTCACAAATAAACGCAAGTCATACAGAAGAAATTTTACCACTAACAAGAAGTAGAAAATGTCACGAAAAAAACAATCTTCGAATCACCGGGATCCGTTGAAGCGTTCCAGAGTTATAACCACATAAAATAACAATAGTAAGAATTTTTAAAAAATTGGCTTGGTCCTTAATGTGCAAACCACCTTCGGGGTAAAGGGATTAAATCTCACTGATCAGAAGCCAACGATCATGTTCAGTGCCGGAGAGAGAATTGGTGCTCCCGGGAACGCCTCTTCTGGCAGCCTGATGGCAACTTTTAATAGAAAGTTGGCAATTTGCACACAAAGCAAGTGGCCATCAACTCAATGTTTAATAAGTATTTTTTATATATTTCCACATACTGAAACAATAAAATATAAAAAGGTAAAATCTGATGATTGGTGCCCTTTCAGATGTTACTCAATATCACCTTTTGACACATTGTATCCATATGCCGCAAATGCTGCGGCAGCGCCAGCCATAGCTCCCGCCATGGCGGCTGCACTGCCAGCAGTGGACTTCCGGCTTCGAGATTTCCCCGCCTTTGCTCCGTTTCCAACCGGTTTTGTACGTCCTCGGTTGCGGTTTGCGTTTGCTCTTCCACTGGAAGATGTTTCTGGACTGAAAATTCCTGTGAAAGAAAACAAAATGATCATAAAAACCCAATCTCACTCTTAAGCCAAATTCATTGATCACTAGGAAAGCCGACGTAAAGCAGCTGTAAAAGCAATAAACCCTGGAAATCACCTTAAAATCACAACTTAATCTGGGTACTGTACCTCCTGTCTTCTCTGGAACAACACTTTATATCATAGATGCGATAGATCTATGACGTCACTTAGTGCTGTACATGTAAAAGATCATTCATAGCAGCTTTGAAAATAAAGATGTTAGACAGTCTTGTGCTTTTAAGAGATGTCAAAAGGGACCTGTCAATGGGTCAAAAGTAATGAGCTGTTGCTCTTATTTTATTCCCACTCCTACCTCGAATATTCCATTTTGTTTTTTAGCAAATCTGCCAAACGGTTCTAAAGATATGGGCCTGTTTAATGTAGTGCTAATTTTTATAGTCTATACTAAGGGGGGGCGGGTCCCATAGGGCCATAATGCAGTGCAGCCTAAAGTCACGCCTCAGAAGATTATGTAAGCCACACCCCTTGGTAAAAAACATACAAATTTGCACCAAATAATAAGGGCCGTCTCTCTGGAATCATATGCTGGATTTGAAAAATAAAAAACTGAATACTTAGGAGAAGAGCGGCAATAAAAGAAGAGCAAAAACTGCCCACTTTGAACCTGGTGACAGATGGCCTTTAAATTTGAATAGTTGTCCCTTTTACCCTCCACTCTATTAGAGACAGTTATAAGTGAACAGTCACAATCTCCACTCATCACCTGGTATCAGAGAGGGGAGAAATCAAATACATTAGAGGATCAAAAAGACAATTTGACCTATAAGTAAGGTCTTTTGCCACTATAAGTGGCTGCAAATATATGGCATTTGCAGCTGCAGACCAATAAAGTCTAAGTATAGGATTTATGAAAGATAAGACAAAGTAGAGCTGTTCATATAGTATATGTGATTATAAGAAACTTTGTAATATATCTTATCAGAGAAATCTGCTTTTTTCCTCTGCAGGACTGATCATTCACTCTCAAAAATCTCAATTCTTGGGTAAAATCTGTCTTCAACTAACACAGATTTCTCCATTACAGAGACGACCATTCTGACCCATAATGTTCTATGGAGAACTGCAAGTGTCAATTCAGGAGAACTTGCAGCAGAATGTCTGGTTCTGCCTCTAGCTCCTCCTCTCCATAGAACCTTATAGGCACCTGCTTTCATCTCCTATCTCAGTAATGGGAAATCTTCACCGAAAACAGTTTTTACTCCTGGTTTGAGAATGAAAGATCAGTCCAGGTCTAGGAGAAAGAAGCAGATTTCCCTCATAAATTACAAATTTGCTTATTTTCATGCGTACTGTAATTGATGAAATAAAAATTACACCAATGGTTACTTTTAACCACTTATACTGGTTCTCTGAGAAGTTGTCCAAAATGGCTGCTGTTACATACTTCTAGTTGAAATCCATCCTAGTCATGTATTAGGACGGGTTTCCTGAACAAACACTGCTTGAGATTGATGTCTGTTAGAGATGTTAGAGCAAGTTCCTGTCAGGATGAGGTGCAGCATCAAGAACAAGACTAACCGATCTGATCGCTTAGCTGGACAGGGTTAAAACAGGAGGGGGGAAAAAGCCAGTCAACAGAGGAGAGGTTTTGTCCTCATTCAGCCCTGTTCCATGCTCAGTTGTAATCCAATGCTGCTCTGTTCCCTGCCATACACCTGTCAGACTGGACTAAGCAAACAGGGTTATTTACTCCTGCTTCATGCCCAGTTGTAAACCTGTCAGGCGGAGTGTAAGCTAAGTTCACAATGCTGCTCTTTGGCCTGAAAGGACTTGCTCAAACTTTGCTCAGAGACATCTGTTTCAAGCTGAGTTTCTTCAGGCAACCTGCTCCAATTTGTGCCCAGGACTATTTGCAGCTTGAAATATGCAATAGTGGCCATTTTGGACAACTTCTTAAAGAAGCCGTTTAAGAAGTTTTTGGGTCTCAAAGACAAAGGTCAAAGTGTTTTTTATATCTTCTGAAAAATATAACATTTTTTTCCATTGATGTTTTCTATTTGGGGACAAATTGTATTTTCCATGGTAAAATTGTTCACTACATACAATGTATTAGATACATTTTATTAACTATTTCTGGGGTGGGGTAGGAATAAAAAAATAATAATTCTGACATTTATTTTAGTTTTAAAACTTAGATTATATATGTACATATGTGTTTTTTCTTCCCCATCGATGAGCTAAAACTGAAAAATAATAAGCAGTCATATGTTGGACAGATAAAATTATGGCTCTTGGAAGAAATGGAGGGAAAAAAAAAGAAAAACAAAGGCAAAAATGTAAAAATAAATAAATTAGGATACTTTTTCACATGCCGGGTTTTTCGCGGCCTGTCTTTACAGGCCGTATTGCCGGGTTTTTTGCGGTCTCCCGCAAAAAACCTTCTCGCAAATACGGTGTACCGCAAAAACAAGCTACTGTTATTTTTGCGGTACCAATGTTTTAAATAGAAGGTGTGTCCGTGAGCCGTTAAAAATATCGAGCAAGCTCAATATTTTTTCGCGGCCGTATATACGGCCCTCACAGCCATACGGCACACTGTGATCCGATGTATTTTTGCGGGTCGTTTTTGCAGCCCCATAGAAATCTATTGGGGTTGCAAAAACAGCCCGCAAAAACACGGCAAGTGTAAAAGCAGCCTTACACCCAGTCAGAAAGGGGAATTTTTCATTTTTGCATTTTCATTTATTTTACCTTTGATCCAAGAGCCATAATTTTTTGTATTACCATTTTTATTTCATATATCAATAGTACACATAAAAATAAGAAACTTTGTAATATTTCTTATTAGAGAATTCTGCTTCTTTCTCTGCCAGAACTGATTTTACATTTTTCAAAATTCTCAATTCTTGGGTAAAATCTGTATTCAGTGAAGACAAATTATTACATTACTGAGATAGAATTTTATCTGAATGAATCTTCCATCTAGATGGAGGTATTATGAGGAGGGAGGAGATCTGTCTATAGCTTCTCCCCTGCTGTCTACATAGAATCCTATCTGTAGTATGAGGGAGGAGCTCTGCCTGTATCTACTCCTACCTACATAGAATCTTATCAGTAGTAACTGTCAGCTTCCATCTGGATGGAGGTATTATGAGGAGGGAGGAGCTGTCTCTAGCTTCCCCCCTGCTGTACACATAGAATCTTATCTGTAGTAACTGTCATCTTCCATTTAGATGGGAGGGTTATGAGGGAGGAGCTCTGCCTGTAGCTCCTCCAGTCTACATAGAATCTTATCGGTAGTAACTGTCAACTTTCATCTAGATGGGAGGGTTATGAGGAGGGGGGAGCTCTGTCTCAAGATTCCATATAGATGGGAGGTGGAAAGATCTAGATAGAGAGCTCCTCCCTCTTCATATCTTTCATCTAGTTGGGATGGTTGACAGTTACTACTGATAAGTTCTATGTAGGAGGGGGAAAAGCTAGAGACAGAGCTCCTCCTCCCTCATAACCCTCCCATCTAGATGAAAGATGACAGTTACTGCTGATAAGTTCTATGTAGGAGGGGGAGAAGCTAGAGACAGAGCTCCTCCTCCCTCCTCATAACCCTCCCATCTAGATGAAAGATGACAGTTACTATGATAAGTTCTATGTAGGAGGGGGAGAAGCTAGAGACAGAGCTCCTCCTCCCTCCTCATAACCCTCCCATCTAGATGAAAGATGACAGTTACTATGATAAGTTCTATGTAGGAGGGGGAGAAGCTAAAGACAGAGCTCCTCCTCCCTCCTCATAACCCTCCCATCTAGATAAAAGATGACAGTTACTATGATAAGTTCTATGTAGGAGGGGGAGAAGCTAGAGACAGAGCTCCTCCTCCCTCCTCATAACCCTCCCATCTAGATGAAAGATGACAGTTACTATGATAAGTTCTATGTAGGAGGGGGAGAAGCTAAAGACAGAGCTCCTCCTCCCTCCTCATAACTCTCCCATCTAGATGAAAGATGACAGTTACTATGAAAAGTTCTATGTAGGAGGGGGAGAAGCTAAAGACAGAGCTCCTCCTCCCTCCTCATAACCCTCCCATCTAGATAAAAGATGACAGTTACTATGATAAGTTCTATGTAGGAGGGGGAGAAGCTAAAGACAGAGCTCCTCCTCCCTCCTCATAACCCTCCCATCTAGATAAAAGATGACAGTTACTATGATAAGTTCTATGTAGGAGGGGGAGAAGCTAGAGACAGAGCTCCTCCTCCCTCCTCATAACCCTCCCATCTAGATGAAAGATGACAGTTACTATGATAAGTTCTATGTAGGAGGGGGAGAAGCTAGAGACAGAGCTCCTCCTCCCTCCTCATAACCCTCCCATCTAGATGAAAGATGACAGTTACTATGATAAGTTCTATGTAGGAGGGGGAGAAGCTAGAGACAGAGCTCCTCCTCCCTCATCATAACCCTCCCATCTAGATGAAAGATGACAGTTACTATGATAAGTTCTATGTAGGAGGGGGAGAAGCTAGAGACAGAGCTCCTCCTCCCTCCTCATAACCCTCCCATCTAGATGAAAGATGACAGTTACTGCTGATGAGATTGTAGATAGGAAGGGGGAGGAGCTATTCTGTAGTAAGTGTCATTTTCCATAAAAAAAATACACATGGTATTGCCGCATTCAAAATCACCCGGTCTATCAAAATATAAAAAGAATTAATCTGATCGGTAAATGGCGTAACGAGAAAAAAAATCAAAACCACAGAATTCTTTTTTTTGGTCACCTCAATTGACCGTGGCATTTAAGTGGTTAGATTGGAGCAATCGGAGGGCGCTCCTGTTGCAGCACTTACAGGCAGATGCTAGCTGTGTAATACAGCACTCCCAGCAGAGACCCTGAAACTGGTGACAAATTAATACAGTAAATGTAATGAAAAATTGCAAAACATTTCATTAGCCAAAATGCAACGTTTTCAGAAAGCAGACATAACTAATAGATCGAACGGTGTGATGGTAAAGTGTTCCTGAACCTGTAGCAGTACGGACCATTAAGTGTGTCTGATGCGGAGCCGGTGATGGATGCCGGAGAGTTTGTTCCCCGGGACTGCTGGGCTGAAGAGAAAGGATCATCTACTATCACCAACATGTCATTGCTGCTCTCATCCAGCGCGATAGATCCAGTGTGGAGTTCACTGCTGATGGAAATCTACAGAAAACACAACAATACAATGACTCCTCTGCTGCGGTATTCAGGAATAGGCAGGCATGGCGTCACACGTCACCAGTAACAAGGACGTCACTGGTTAATCACCTCAGGTTTTCATGTTCAGTGTCACTGTCGTTTCAACAATCTTTTGCTTATCAGATGCCAATGTAGGCGCTGTGCAATCTGTAACATGCCTTCAGATGAAAAAAGATTTTATTTTTTGCGGGAAAAAGTTAAGTTGTGGCCACTAGAAGATACACTGTGCCTGCCTCAGCTGTGAACGGAGAGCATCCCCTGGGCTCGGCACAGAGCACAGCAATTGTCCACGGAGCGGGTGTATCTAATCCTACCATGTGTAATTCAGTCTGTGTATCTAATCCCATCATGTGAGATACAGATTCTGTACCTAATCCTACCATGTGTAATTCAGTCTGTGTATCTAATCCCATCATGTGAGATACAGATTCTGTACCTAATCCTACCATGTGTAATTCAGTCTGTGTATCTAATCCCATCATGTGAGATACAGATTCTGTACCTAATCCTACCATGTGTAATTCAGTCTGTGTATCTAATCCCATCATGTGAGATACATATTCTGTATCTAATCCTATCATGTGTAATTCAATTTGTGTATCTAATCCCATCATGTGAGATACAGATTCTGTATCTAATCCTATCATGTGTAATTCAATTTGTGTATCTAATCCCATCATGTGAGATACAGATTCTGTATCTAATCCTATCATGTGTAATTCAGTTTGTGTATCTAATCCCATCGTGTGAGATACAGATTCTGTATTTAGTCCTATCATGTGTAATTCAGTCTGTGTATCTAATCCCATCATGTGAGATACATATTCTGTATCTAATCCTATCATGTGTAATTCAATTTGTGTATCTAATCCCATCATGTGAGATACAGATTCTGTATCTAATCCTATCATGTGTAATTCAGTTTGTGTATCTAATCCCATCGTGTGAGATACAGATTCTGTATTTAGTCCTATCATGTGTAATTCAGTCTGTGTATCTAATCCCATCATGTGAGATACATATTCTGTATCTAATCCTATCATGTGTAATTCAATTTGTGTATCTAATCCCATCATGTGAGATACAGATTCTGTATCTAATCCTATCATGTGTAATTCAGTTTGTGTATCTAATCCCATCGTGTGAGATACAGATTCTGTATTTAGTCCTATCATGTGTAATTCAGTCTGTGTATCTAATCCCATCATGTGAGATACAGATTCTGTATCTAATCCTACCATGTGTAATTCAGTCTGTGTATCTAATCCCATCATGTGAGATACAGACCCTGTATCAAATCCTATTGTGTAAATTAGTCTGTGTATCTAATTCTATCATGTGTAATTTAGTCTGTGTATCTAATTCTACCATGTGTAATATAGTCTGTGTATTTAATCCAACTATGTGTGATATAGTCCGCTGAGCAATGTATTTAATCCCATCATGTGTGATTCGGTCCATATATCTAATCATGTCATGTGTGATTCGGCCCATGTATCTAATCCCATCATGTGTGATTCGGTCCATATATCTAATCATGTCATGTGTGATTCGGCCCATGTATCTAATCCCATCATGTGTGATTCGGTCCATGCATCTAATCATGTCATGTATGATTCTGTCCATGTATCTACTCATGTCATATGTGATTCGGTCCATGTATCTAATCATGTCATGTGTGATTTGGTCCATGTATCTAGTCATGTCATGTATGATTCTGTCCATGTATCTAATCATGTCATATGTGATTCTGTCCATGTATCTAATCATGTCATATGTGATTCGGTCCATGTATCTAATCATGTCATGTGTGATTCAGTCCATATATCTAATAATGTCATGTATGATTCTGTCCATGTATCTAATCATGTCATATGTGATTCGGTCCATGTATCTAATCATGTCATATGTGATTCGGTCCATGTATCTAATCATGTCATGTATGATTCGGTCCATGTATCTAATCATGTCATGTGTGAATCGGTCCATGTATCTAATCCCGTCATGTGTGATTCAGTCAATGAACCTATTCCCATCATGTGTGATTCGGTCCATGTATCTAATCCCATCATGTGTGATTCGGTCCATGTATCTAATCCCATCATGTGTGATTCGACCCATGTATCTAATCCCATCATGTGTGATTCGGTCCATGTATCTAATCATGTCATGTGTGATTCAGTCCATGTATCTAATCATGTCATGTGTGATTCGGTCCATGTATCTAATCCCATCATGTGTGATTCGGTCAATGTATCTAATCCCATCATGTGTGATTCGACCCATGTATCTAATCCCATCATGTGTGATTCGACCCATGTATCTAATCCCATCATGTGTGATTCGGTCCATGTATCTAATCATGTCATGTGTGATTCAGTCCATGTATCTAATCATGTCATGTGTGATTCGGTCCATGTATCTAATCCCATCATGTGTGATTCGGTCCATGTATCTAATCCCATCATGTTTGATTCGATCCATGTATCTAATCATGTCATGTGTGATTCGGTCCATGTATCTAATCATGTCTTGTGTGATTCGGTCCATGTATCTAATCATGTCATGTGTGATTCGGTCCATGTATCTAATCCCATCATGTGTGATTCGGTCCATGTATCTAATCCCATCATGTGTGATTCGATCCATGTATCTAATCATGTCATGTGTGATTCGGTCCATGTATCTAATCATGTCATGTGTGATTCGGTCCATGTATCTAATCACACCATGTGTGATCCTGACTGCTGAACTGTGTAATCACATTGCAGTCATCAACAAAATGGCCATATGCTGTGATCCTAAATGCTGTCCTCTCCCTCTTTTGCAATAAGTGAAGTAGAGAAATGGCATCAGACCCCGCCCACATTAGAGACGGCAGACCCCGCCCCCATCGAACCCTGCAGACCACGCCCACATCAGACCCTGCAGACCACGCCCACCTCAGACCCCGCCCACATTAGAGACGGCAGACCCCGCCCCCATTGAACCCTGCAGACCCCGCCCACATCAGACCCTGCAGACCCCGCCCACATTTACTGCAGCCATTATGCGAGCTAACAGTACACTAGATTGCGAGCTAACAGTACACTAGATTTTATGGCAAGATTCAGCAGTTGCCCCCACTAATGTTTCAAAGTTGAAAATAGAAAAACTTTTATCATTATTCTTATTATTGTTTTTGATACTTTTTATAATTATATAAAATAAATGAAACATTAATACTTTTTTTTTCTACTGTTAAAAACAATTTTGTGGGGGAGAATGACACATTCCATTTAAAAGCTTGATGCTGCTCCTGGCACAGCTCCTTATATCCTGCCTGGATTTGTCTGTCTATATCAGCTGTGCATCTCTACCCAAGGTTTCCCTCCTCTGCTTTATGACAGGCCAGCAGCGCATGGCTCCCGTTCTTGTTTTCAGTTTTCTGCTGGGTCCCAGCTGTGCTCACTCTGAAACGTCCTCCGTCACCCATCTTTCCCACTACCTTGTATTGTGGTTATCATGTCAGTCACTAGGCAATCACCTGCTGCTGAACAGCTTGGGAGAAAGCTGGATCACTGCTGTGCTTACTCAGTCACTGGAACCCAGCTTTCCAATTGCTTTGTGATATTAATATAATGCATAGCAATAGTAAAAAGCTGGATTACTGTGACTGTCAGAGTAAGCACTGCGGTGACCCAGCTTTCTCACAAGCTGGACATTACAGCGATCTGTTGTGGGAATTAGGGCTGTGCGATTGATCAGATTAATTTAATTCTCCTTTGTAGGTCGGCACAAATTTTAATTTATAACAAAATTGAAAATTTGATTCCTGCTCCGCCCCCTCTGCTGTCATTGGTGGAACAGGCAGTAGTGAAGGCACAGCAGAGCCGCTGACCGCCATGATTGGTTGGAGCAACTCAAACCTGAGCGGGAGCTGAGTAAGCGGAGTGCCATGAGAGGTTGAGTGCACACAGAAAAAAAAAAGTTTTGTGTCGTAATTTTCAAAGTTCTGATTTTTTCTCACCATTCAGATATAGAGAAATATCTCTCTACATACACTGCAGATGTGTGCGGCCTAAATGAGCCAAATATTTTTGGCAATGTGGTAATTCTTGGCTCTACATGACTTCAATAGATCAGCTATGGCAGCCGCACTCACCTCACTGAAGGGACTGGGCATGGCGGAGTCCACGCTGAGGAAGGAGTCGTCTCCATCTGCAGAAAGGTTTGAGTTATCAGCTGAGGGCACAAATGGAATAACCAAGTTAATGGCATCTCTTTTCTTCCTCCCATCAATTTCGTCTTCTTTCTTCTTCTGCAATGACAAGAAAATTAATAAAAAATGGTCAGTAATAAACAGTAAGTAGTAAAAAAAATAAAAGTACAAGAAAGTGGAGGCAAAAAACCTGCAAAACAATAATAATCAGTGATTGCATTTGATGAGCAAATAAAGCTATTTTTTCCTTAAAAAAAAAAAAAAAAAGAATAAAAGTTTTACACTTTTAAAATGCTTCAGGCATGTGCATCAATAGAGCAACATCTGCAGTTCCCTATCGCTGATCAGTCTGCAGCAGGCATCAAACACAGCTCAGCTCTTCTTAGTACAAAGGGGAGCATCGATTGTAAGGACTCCATCTGCAAGGTCAGTAATCTGGCAGGGAGACCTGCAAATCTCATTACTTAGCGGCATTCCTGGCTCTCGTTCTGCTTAGCCGGGCTGGCACGACATCCTCATTGTAGTGTTACGCACACAAGACATTGCGTGGGCCTAGCTAATCAGAAGAATTGACAGGAATGCCAGGAAGTAAGGAGATTTGCACAGTTACAGATTACTAACCTGTCTGATGTACCAGAGTCCTATGAATCGTTTCTCCCATCTGCACTGGGTAGTTATTACAAGTTCTGTGGTGGAGGAGAGCAGGACAGTTGCGCTCTGCGGAAAACCAGCTAACATAGCAATGATGTTTAAACACGCAGACAGTTAGGCAGCTATATTGTTGTAGATGGCAAACGATAAAACAGGCCATGCAGGGCACGGTGCAGAAGCACAGAGTGTATTCTAAGGCTATGTGCACACGGTGCAGATTCTGTTGCTGATCTGCAGCGCTTCAGGCTCTGTGGGTCCGCAGCAGATTTATGTGCGCTGTACAGTACCATTGTTTTCAATGGTAAACTGAAAAACGCTGTGCACATGCTGCGGATTTTTTCGCGTGGATTTGCTGCGAGTTCAAATCCGCAGCATGTCAATTCTTTGTGCGGTTTCCGCTGCGGTTTCACACCTTATCCATTGTAAGGTGTGAAACCGCAGAGCTAAACCACAGGCTAATCCGCAGGTAAATCGAAGGTCTTTTGACCTGCGGATTTTCCCAGATCCGCAGGGACAAATCCGCGGCACATAAAACTGTGTGTGCACATAGAAGATAGAATACCCTTAATGTCAGAGGTGGAAGCCAAGCAGAGCTATGTTAGCAGGAAGCCAACACTGCGCAAAGTGCGCATAATCAGGCAGAACAATGGAAACTGAAGGGGGGAGAGAGGGGCATCTGTTGGAGGGTGGTTATGCATTTCATAAATGATTACATTGCCTCCTAACTACCTCTGTAGACTTCAAAAATACCATTTGATTTGGTCCGGCGCTGTATTTAAATGATGATCCAATCCAATGGGAGTTCTCCTTGTGGCATCTGTTCCTCCTCTCTGCTAGTAAAAGCTGTCCTGCAGCTCTGGATGATGTGGTTGACATTTCCTGCGTCATCCACATAGCTGAACGCAGTCTCGCACTTGCGCATTGATGTCCTTTGCTCTGCCCGCAGTAGGGCAAATCAAAGGGCGCCTATGCAGCCAGTGATGCTCCTACATATGCGGATGATGCAGGGCACATTATACAAATCAATCAGAAACCGGAGAAAGGTTTTTACTAACAGAGAGGAGGAACAGACGCCGCAAGGAGGACGCCCATTGGACTGGATCAGCCTCATTTAAATACAGCGCAGGACAAAATCAAATGGTATTTTGAGGTGTACAGGAAGAGTCAGGAGGAATTTGTAATCATTTGTGAAATGTATAACAACAGCAGAAAACAGGTGGTGACATTTGTTGGGAAACTAAAAAACTGGTGACCGGTTCCCTTTAAATAGCTTGTACATGCAACAATACAACATTTGGAGAGGAAATAACCTTTTCTGCATATTTTTCCCTTTTTCTCTTGCGCTCTTTAACTTTGTTGGTCTCCTCTTGCTGTCTTTTCTCCTCTTGTCTCTGGCGTACTGCAAAAATTGGAATAAGAAACGTTACAAATGTTTTGTAAGCTTTTAGAAAGGGTCTACAGAAATGTTCCCACCCCATTTTGATGGCTATTTTAGTTCTGCCAGTGTTTGTGTGCATTCCCTGCGCCACAGATCCATGCTGCACCTAACACAACACTGCACGCAGTGCAAAATATAAGAAGTATCCAAGACAAATGATTTGTAGCATTTACCCTTCGAGTGCATCGACACACGAGGGCCACACACAGGGGAAGTCAGATTATGACCAAGAACGCAATTATACTGGTGTTAAAGGGAAACTACAGAAAACGACCCACTGTTTAAATCAGGCTTTTGTGTTAAATGTAATTTTTTCTATTGCTTAGCAAGATTGTTTTTGTTTGTTTTTTAAGTGGTGAAAAAAATTGTCAATTTGTAAGAAAAAAAAAAAAAAAAAGAAAAGCGGTGAACCCAGAGGAAAGTCACACAAAACACAGGGAGAACAGGAAAAGAAGGGAGTAAAATAACATACCTCAAGAGAAAGACAGACCTGGCTTTCTCCATGTTGGATATGTAATGACACAGAGCTCTGTTCTCCTCAGGGATCCCTCTGCTGAAACCTACAGTGCTTACAAGCTGGGGAGGGGAGTAGACTTGTGTGTCATTACAAACACCTCTTGCAGCTCTCCTCCCACTGCACTGTCAGCTCGGTTAAACTCACTCTCTCCCACACTGACTGCAGGGAAATGAGAACAGCAAGAAGTGTATGGAATGATATGCAGCTCTGCTTTACTCCCCTCTCCCGCTTGTAATCACAGTAGATGCCTGTAGTGAAATCGGCGGCGGGCAGAGAAGAGCAGTGTGTCATTACATGTCACACAGAGAAGGCCTGGTCTGACATTCTCTGGGAGTGCATTCTTCCCACCCCCCCGATAATGGCTCCTGCTTATGATTGGTCAGCATCATGCAGGGGAAAAAGTAAATGCCTCCAGTGAAGAATTTCTATTCACTCCCCCTTGGGTCTTAAGTTTAAAATAAATCAATACTTTACAAGCAAATATCGCCGCAACAAAGATGAAAAATGAAAAAATAAAAATGTTTTATTCAGCTTCAAAGTCTCCTTTTTTTCTTTTATTATGGGTCTAAAATCTAACAAGCAAGTAGTTGTTAGAAAGAGCATTGGCTTCTTTTCCACCCTGCCCTATTGACAGGACGTGACTGCCGACGTCATGCTGATTGACAGCCAGCCCCTCCAATTGTGCAGTGGAGAGCCAGCTGTGAGTCAGCATGATGTCGGCAGTCACGTCCTGTCAACAGGGCAGGGTGGAAGAGAAGTCAATGCTCTGTTGATGTGACGTCAGCGGAAGTAGCTGAAGAATTAAGCAGTGGTCTGTGACCACCCTTTTCGGGCAGAGATCAGTGCCGGGCACAGCAGGCATGTAGCAACTACCTGCCTGTTTATTTTTTATTATGAATATTAAACTATGAAAAAGTCCTGGCTATATTATTATTATTATTATTATTATTATTTATTGTTATAGCGCCATTTATTCCATGGCGCTTTACATGTGAGGGGGGTATACATAAAAACAAGTACAATAATCTTAAACAATACAAGTCATAACTGGTACAGGAGGAGAGAGGACCCTGCCCGCGAGGGCTCACAATCTTCAAGGGATGGGTGATAATACAGTAGGCGAGGGTAGAGCTGGTCGTGCAGCGGTTTGGTCGATCGGTGGTTACTGCAGGTTATAGGCTTGTCGGAAGAGGTGGGTCTTCAGGCTCTTTTTGAAGGTTTCGATGGTAGGTGAGAGTCTGATATGTTGTGGTAGAGAGTTCCAGAGTAGGGGTGATGCACGAGAGAAATCTTGTATGCGATTGTGGGAAGAGGAGATAAGAGGGGAGTAGAGAAGGAGATCTTGTGAGGATCGGAGGTTGCGTGCAGGAAAGTACCGGGAGACGAGGTCACAGATGTATGGAGGAGACAAGTTGTGGATGGCTTTGTATGTCATGGTTAGGGTTTTGTAATGGAGTCTCTGGGCAATTGGGAGCCAGTGAAGGGATTGACAGAGGGGAGAAGCTGGGGAATAGCGGGGGGACAGGTGGATTAGCCGGGCAGCAGAGTTTAGAATAGATTGGAGGGGTGCGAGAGTGTTTGAGGGGAGGCCGCAGAGCATGAGGTTGCAGTAGTCAAGGCGAGAGATGATGAGGGCATGGACTAGGGTTTTTGCAGATTCTTGGGTGAGGAATGAACGGATACGTGAAATATTTTTGAGTTGAAGTCGGCAGGAAGTGGAAAGGGTTTGGATATGTGGTTTGAAGGAGAGATCA
This sequence comes from Dendrobates tinctorius, assembly GCF_039654945.1. NCBI lineage: Eukaryota > Metazoa > Chordata > Amphibia > Anura > Dendrobatidae > Dendrobates > Dendrobates tinctorius. Next base: position 667,408 of record NW_027361687.1, on the reverse strand, counting down.
GCATCAAGGATTACTCCGAGGCAGCGAGCTTGTGGGACTGGGGAGAGTGGGCAGTCATTTACTGTAATTGATAGGTTCGTAGGGGGGGTCACGTGAGATGGGGGAGATAGGCTATATCCTATAATGCAATGCTTATTGTTCACCCAGGCACGTGCATGTTTAACACAGGCCAGTAATGGTTGACATCATACAAACTTTTTCTTTTGTTATGAAAAACAGAACCCAGCTAAACCCCATAATAGTTAATGGGATTCCCCTGCATCCTTGTGCTTATCTGATACAATGTATCACTTATTATATTTGTCTGTTACGAAACTGGAAACATGAATACAGTCTATGTTCTGATCAAGATCTGTGCCATGGTAAATTCTAGAATACCTTGCATCTCTATGGAACAGAATGGAGATGACTGCATACCTAGAAGTCGTCCCTAATATGTAGTCCTATTACTGCTGTCAAACAATAATTAGCCTCTGAGATAACCAACAGTACATTTTACTACTCAGTTGTGAATCCCAGAAATCAGACATTTACCACCCATCCCGAGATAGAGGGATAAGAGTCAATTAAGGGTAAAAATAAGAGTCACCGTCACTTTAATTTTCATTTCACCAATCAATAGCACACATAAAAATAAGAAACTTCGTAATATATCTTATCAGAGAAATCTGATTCTTTCTCCTTCTGCACTGATCATTAACTCAAACCTCCTGGCTAAAATCTGCCTACTGTGAATACAGATTTTGCTATTACTGGGATAGGAGAGGACAGTTAGTGCTTTTAAAATTCGATAGAGATATATATATACACACACACACACACACACACACAAACATATATATATATATATATATATATACACACACACACATATATATATATACACACACACACACATATATATGTATACACACACACACACACACACACAAACACACATATATATGTATACACACACACACACAAACATATATATATATATATATATATATATATATATATATACACACACACACACACATATATATATATATACACACACACACACAAGCATATATATATATATATATATATATATATATATATATATATATATATATATATATATATATATAACTAAGGAATTTTATAGTGTACTATATATATATATATATATATATATATATGGTACACTATAAAATTCCTTAGTTTCATATGCACTATATATGGAAAGAATAATTAAAATTAAAATGGTGGTTATTCTAAGCATACTGGATGTTCCAGTAGGAGAAATAAGTGTAGAAATGACTCTTGCAATGGTTTCGGAAAAATGATCCAATAGCTTACATTTCTTTTCCAATTCCTCATCATCCAGAAGCAGGCTGACTACTTCCTTTGGTTTCAGAGTGTCCGGTTTAAAATTTCCTCCAGAGATCACAACTCGCTGTATCTGTTACAAAAGACGAAACATGAATCCTGAGTGTGCAACAAACCAATAAGTGAAATAAAAAAATCCAGATATGGCATAAAACCCAACGTGTACTACTAGAGACCGTAAGGGGTCATGCCCGCCTTGTGGATCACATGTTGATGGAGGAGTCTGAAGAAATGGACACCCAATGTGCCGTACCTCACTTTTCTCCTTTGCCCTCTGAAGTATACGCTCTTCAATGGTGCCTTTACATATCAATCTGTAAACAGTGACTTGCTTGGTCTGACCAAGACGGTGGGCTCGGTCCATGGCCTGTTGGTCCACAGTTGGGTTCCAGTCACTATCGTAGAAAATCACCTGAACGAGAACAACAGACAGTTGGAAAAAATGGCCAGAATTAGGGTAGCAGTGATTTTTTGCAATGGGGATGGTTAGTTGGTCATATGCTGGAGTCTGGAACGGAAGTAATGCTTGTCCACATGTGGCGGTGGCAAACAACACATGTACATTGATACAGAGGACTGAAAATAGTTAGGGCTTAAAAGGGTTGTCTCTTTTTGAAAAATCCAAGTCTGAGCATGTTATGGGCACTGAGCTCACCGCTCTCCCTGTGCAGATGGGACTCCCTGCTTAGAGCCGCTGAGCTCAGCGATTGGCTGCAGCCAATATCAGGCACTGGGAGCAGCGGCAGAAACACAATGGTGGACCTGGGGACAACATTTTTAAATAAACTGCTCCAAGCAAAATGTTGCCTTTCAACATCCAAACAGGAGTAGCAGCTTTATCACAGACTAGCTGAAGAGACCGGCGCTGCCCGGGCATAGTAACTTTACTGTGGTTAGTTACAGCAAATTATAATTATCCTCCATCCCATAGTCCGGTGCCCATATACCCATCACACATCCTCCATCCCATAGTCCCATGCCCATATACCCATCATACATATTCTCCATCCCATAGTCCCGTGCCCATATACATATCCGCCATCCCATAGTCCCGTGCCCATATACCCATCATACATATCCTCCATCCCATAGTCGAGTGCCCATATACCCATCACACATCCGCCATCTCATAGTCCCATGCCCATATACCCATCATACATATTCTCCATCCCATAGTCCCGTGCCCATATACATATCCGCCATCCCATAGTCCCGTGCCCATATACCCATCATACATATCCTCCATCCCATAGTCGAGTGCCCATATACCCATCACACATCCGCCATCTCATAGTCCCGTGCCCATATACCCATCACACATCCTCCATCCCATAGTCCCATGCCCATATACCCATCATACATATCCGCCATCTCATAGTCCCGTGCCCATATACCCGACATACATATCCTCCATCCCATAGTCCAGTACCCATATACCCATCACACATCCTCCATCCCATAGTCCCGTGCCCATATACATATCCGCCATCCCATAGTCCCGTGCCCATATACCCGTCATATATATCCTCCATCCCATAGTCCAGTGCCCATACACCCATCACACATCCTCCATCCCTTAGTCAACCATTATGACATCATAATGAGCGGCGGCGGGGCTTGCAACCTATGATGACATCAGCGTCACCATGGCAACCATTGTGACATCATAATGAGGGGCGGGGCTTGATACGCACACACTGCTTCCCCAGTATGCAAATAGGGGCATTATGACATCATAATGAGGGGCGGGGCTTGCTACGCACACACTGCTTCCCCAGTATGCAAATAGGGGCATTATGACATCATAATGAGGGGCCGGGCTTGACACGCACACACTTTTTCCCCAGTATGTAGATAGGGGCAAAATTGTTTGGTGAATTGGAACGCGCGGGTTTAAAATTTTGCCTCACAACATAGTCTAGGACGCTCTCGGGGTCCAGACGTGTGACTGTGCCAAATTTTGTGGCTGTAGCTGCGACGGTGCGGATGCTAATCCCGGACATACACACACACATACATACACACTTTGAGCTTTATATATTAGATTGAGGTTTCCCGAGCCTTACCGTATCAGCAGCAGTGAGATTAATACCCAGGCCCCCGGCTCTAGTACTCAGCAGGAACACAAATATGTCAGTCCTAATTGGGAAAAAAAAATAAATAACATAAATCTATGGGATATGGGAAATAAACTATCTTCCTAAAATTAGACTGACTTGAATCCAGAAGTTACTCATTGATATCCTATCCATACAACACCTAGCACCCCCACTGAGCAGCTGTGTCATGTAAGAAATGTGTGGTGTGGCCCCTGCGGCTCTGTACCTTGTTTTGTGGCCCCTGCTGAGTGCTGCAGTTTATTTCCCACTCAGGTGGAGCGCTGTACAATATTGACATTGCTGCTGCCGAAGCAGATACCAGCTGAACTGTTTGGAGGAACTGCACGTCAGACCCCTATGATGTCATATTGATGGCCTATTGATCCTTAAGTATGACATAAATATAGGAGTTCCAGAAGATGACTTTAAAGAAAATCTGCCATCAGGTTTCTGCTACCCCACCCAACAGCAGCACAAACGTAGGGACAGAGACCCCAATTCCATGGATGAATCACTTACTGAGCTGTGTGTTGCTGCTTCAATAAAATCAGTGGTTTATCAGAAGGAGATTATCACTACAGGACTAGGAGTTTCCTCCTGTTCTGTGTAACCCCGCCCCCACCACTGATTGGCAGCTCAATGAGTACAATGAATATTTACAGAAAGCTGCCCATCAGTAGTGGGGGCGGGGTTATACACAGCTCAGCATTCTGAGAATCTGCTGCAGAGAAAACTGTGATTGTTTCAAAGTTACAGCAAACAATCCAGTAAGTGAAACATCATCGGAATTAGGGGCTCAGACCCTATTTTGAGATACTCTCAGATTCCCTTTAACACCATTGTGAAATGTATACCATATATTTCCCAACATACATCTGGCCATGACCATTTCCTTTACCTGCTCTGAAAGTCAGCCACCATGTCTCGTCTCTCAGAAATCTTGGAAGATCCATCTAATCGCATGTATGTGTGCTTTCTATATACCATATACTCCTACAACAAGAGATGTTTAAGTTACAGCAACTGCACCGAAGCTCACTTTCTAATATCTGCAAAATACAGGTCTATGAAAAGGGAAACTGTGCAATGAACGTGGCAATGCAAGGATCAGAAGCCAACGATCTATATTCCCAGTTTTTGCATTATGACAAGTACTGCGCACTATGCAAGAACTTAAAAGGGTCCCTGGTTTCCCATAACTCTTGTTCTGTAGCTGCAAACACACTGAGCTTTACTCACCCTCCCCGCCTCCAGCTCGGAGCCTCCAGTGTCCGCTATTGTCTGCACATCAAGTCAGTAGCACTGCAGCCAATCACTGAGCTTGGTGGGATTTACATCAGCACAACCACTGAGCTCACCGATTGTCTGCAGCTCTGTCAATGTGACGATAACAGACACTAGGATCAGCGGCGGAAACTCAGTGCTGGACCTGAGGAGGGTGAGAAAAGCTCCCAAAGGAAAGAGGATTTCCAAAACTGGAAAATCCCTTTAAATCTGCATTATGTCACAGCTGCTTTAAAACAAAGATGGGGAAAAAGAGTGACTGGTTATAATTGAATGAATAATACACTTAAAGTGGTAATAATGTTATGACACATCCCGTTACATCACGATTTGGACCTGCGGTCACAGTCTTTCTTCCTCTTTGCAGTGGTGTCATCCACTGTGCAGAAACACACAATCCCACGAGAAGCTGGGATGAGTTCTTTTGGAAATTTGTCCTGGACATGTGAGTGTCAGGTAGTGTTCTGAAGCCCTACACTATAACAAGGTGTGAAATGCCGATTTCTTTATTTCTTCCGGGAACTCATGGCAGATATGCAGCCCGCTATCATTGCAAAGGTCTCATTCTATATATAGGATTTCTCCAAGAACACATTACCTCCAGCAAATCTATCATCCGAGTCATCTGAGAGTAAATAAGAACTCTGTGTCCTTGTGACTTGAGACGGGTAAGCAGCAGATCCAGTGCGTACAGCTTTCCACTGTCAGTAATGAGACTCTCCTTGTCTGCAATAAACACAAAGTGAAGGCAACGGTCACAGTAATATACAGTATGTGCTAATGCTTCATATTACAGGACTATAAGGCTCAATGACACGGAACTAGGTAAGAGTTCCAAGCTACATCCCTGCACGGTGTTAGGTGGCGCTACAACATTATTTCAACTATGAAAGGGTTGAGCCATCAATCACAATATTTTCACAAAACTATTATTAATAGCCCAATAAAAAGTTTCTTCTTCTTCCCCTTCTGGGCATCCAGCTTCTTATAGCTGAAAGGGTGGTGCTTTTCTGATTTGCTAAAGCTACTTTTACTAGCAGCAAATTTACAAAGAAGAAAACGACCAGAAAGTCCCAGAAGGATGATATATTTTATTAAGTCATTATAAAAAATAGTTAAAAACCATTACATAAAAATAGGTAATACATATACTGAACAAAAAAGGGGGTTATGCTACCCAGATATGAAGCAAAAAAAATATAGCAAAAATGTGTAAACAAATGGTGAATAAGCAAAATAAATATTGATATAAATAATGAATAATAAACAATATAAAGTGCACAAACACCAAAAAATATATTATAAACCATAAACATAAGTGTAAACCACTACCACAGTAAAACTATATACATCAATATATCGAAATAGTGCATCTGTGTGATAGGGCTAAAAAAGGACACGGTATGTGTCACCGTGAATTAAGGTGTCTACCGACCAGGAAAGGAAAAATGGTGTAAAAATAAAAATAAGTGAAAATACATACAACCTCTCCTGGTCTCCTGGGAAAGCAACCCGGTCCCGACGCGCGTTTCGGCGCTAAGCCTTCATCAGCCTGATGAAGGCTTAGCGCCGAAACGCGCGTCGGGACCGGGTTGCTTTCCCAGGAGACCAGGAGAGGTTGTATGTATTTTCACTTATTTTTATTTTTACACCATTTTTCCTTTCCTGGTCGGTAGACACCTTAATTCACGGTGACACATACCGTGTCCTTTTTTAGCCCTATCACACAGATGCACTATTTCGATATATTGATATATATAGTTTTACTGTGGTAGTGGTTTACACTTATGTTTATGGTTTATAATATATTTTTTGGTGTTTGTGCACTTTATATTGTTTATTATTCATTATTTATATCAATATTTATTTTGCTTATTCACCATTTGTTTACACATTTTTGCTATATTTTTTTTGCTTCATATCTGGGTAGCATAACCCCCTTTTTTGTTCAGTATATGTATTACCTATTTTTATGTAATGGTTTTTAACTATTTTTTATAATGACTTAATAAAATATATCATCCTTCTGGGACTTTCTGGTCGTTTTCTTCTTTGTAAATTTGGTGTTTTCAACACGACTGTCCTTTAAACAGTCCAACACTCTCCAGCGATATATTATTTTTTATGCATAGTATTATCTTAATATAATGTAAATCTCGCTGTTTCTCCTTATTTCGTGTTTTTTTTTACTAGCAGCACCCTGCTTCTCCTCAGTACTACAGGCCCCCACACTCTTCTCTAACCAATAACCATAAAACTTTAATTTTATTTACTCACCTTCGGGATGGACAATTCTACTCAAGAAAACAGGAAGGGATGGTTTTAACATGACTTATTTGTTACTACTATTACTCACTAGAAGACCAACAGCAGGTTACATGTACAAATATTTTGTATTTTCAATGTGCCTAGAAGTTAACATTTCATTGGTGGCTCCTGGGAGTCATCAAGGTCCGAGTGGATGTATAGAGAAGTTGAGTGCAAGCAGGCTCACAGCAAACTGTGTGTGAAGGAACCCTAATGAAGGCGCACTCAGGATTCAGTAGCGCTGCATTAATATTTGTATTATTTATATTATACTTTAGACTATTATACTATTATTTCTATTTTACTTTAATTATTGTATTGTTAACGTTGTTACTTATGGCTTGTGTTTTGAAACTGTTAAACTGTAAAACGCTGCGGAATATGTTGGCGCTATACAAATAAAGATTACTATTATTATTATTATTTATTATTATGTGTGGTCATTCTAATAATAGACAGCAAAGAGTCCATATAGGTTTAATAAAAGTAGAAAGGCTGACACCTAGTAAAAGAAGTTTCAAAAATGTATTCTATAAGTAGCATCAAATACTACAACAATGATGCTTTTTAGCTTTAGGATTATGTCTGAAAAAGGCTCAGTTAGAGCCAAAACGCATCATTGATGTTGTTATATTCGATGCTACTCATGGAATAACCTTTGAAATTTCTCCAACTACAGTGGGGGAAATAAGTATTTGATCCCTTGCTGATTTTGTAAGTTTGCCCACTGACAAAGACATGAACAGTCTTTAATTTTAAGGGTAGATTACTTTTAACATTGAGAGATGGAATATCAAAAATAAACTCCAGAAAATCACATTGCATAAATTATATAAATTTGCATTTTGCAGTGAGAAATAAGGATTTGATCCCCTACCAACCAATAGGAGTAAAGACCAGTTAGATGTTCCCAATCAACTCGTTACCTGCATTAAAGATAGCTGTCTTACACAGTCACCTTTATAAAAGACTTCTGTCAACAGACTCAATCAGTGAGACTCTAACCTCTACAACATGGGCAAGACCAAAGAGCTTTATAAGGATGTCAGACCCAAGATCATAGACCTTCAAAAAGCTGGAATGGGCTGTAAAACAATAAGTAAGATGCTGGGTGAGAAGGAGACAGCTGTTGATGCAATAGTAAGAAAATGAAAGAAATGATTGACTTTGATCTGGGGCACCATGCAAAATCTCACCTCGTGAAGTATCCTTGATCATGAGGAAGATGAGAGATCAGCCTAAAACTACAGAGGGGAACTTGTTAATGATGTCAAGGCAGTTGGGACCTCAGTCACCAAGAAAAACATTATGCCGCAAAGGTTTAAAATCCTGCAGTGCCCGCAAGGTCCCTATGCTCAAGAAGGCACATGTGCAGGTCCGTCTGAAGTTTGCCAATGAACACCTGGATGATTCTGTGAGTGACTGGGAGAAGCTGCTATGGTCAGATGAGACAAAAATTGAGGTACTTGGCATTAACTCAACTCACCGTGTTTAGAGGAAGAGAAATGCTGCCTATGACCCAAAGAACACCGTCCCCACTGTCAAGCATGGAGGTGGAAGCATTATCTTTTGAGGGTGTTTATCTGCTAAGACCACAGTACTGCTTCACTGCATCAGTGGGAGAATGGATGGAGCTATGTACAGTAAAATCCTGAGTGACAACCTTCTTCCCTCCACCAGGACATTAAAAATGGGTCGTGGCTGGGTCTTCCAGCAAGATAATGACCCAAAACATACAGCCAAGGCAACAAAGGAGAGGCTCAAAAAGAAGCATATTAAGGTCATGGAGTGGCCTAGCCAGTCTAGAGACCTTAATCCTATAGAAAAATTATGGAGGAAGTTGAAGCACCAAGTTGCCAAGTGACAGGCTCAAAATCTTAATGATTTAGAGATGATCTGCAAAGAGGAGTGGACCAAAATTCCTTCTGACATGCGCAAACCTCATCATCAACTACAAAAACGTCTGACTGCTGGGCTTGCCAACAAGGGTTTTGCCACCAAGTATTAAGTTTTGCTTGCCAGAGAGATCAAATACTTATGTCTCACTGCAAAATGTAAATACATTTATATAATTTATACAATGTGATTTTCTGAATTTTACTTTTGATATTCTATCTCTCAATGTTAAAATTAACCTACGCTTAAAATTATAGACTGTTCATGTCTTTGTCAGTGGGCAAACTTACAAAATCAGCAAGGGGTCAAATACTTATTTCCCCCACTGTATGTCAGCGTTGGTCTTTCCATCTTTGATTTCATATGGGACACCTTCCCTTGACACGAGCACCACCATCTAAACAAGTGTGATGTACTTTCATTTTGGCCAAATAAAAGTTTAGTGATGAGTTTAGGGTCCACACTTACTGATAGTCGGTAATTGATGCCTCTTTATTTGGTTGGTATTACAGATATCGCATGTAGATAGTTATCATTGTGTTTCTAACATTGTTGTAAGTATTTCTTCCTGGATTGTCTATACTGGCTACACATAAAGTATAGAATTGTGGAGGGTTCATCATTAGCTGTTTTGTAGTAGAGGTGGACAATACATGATGATTGCATATACCTGGAGGGATGTGTGCACAGACACAACACCATTAGCATCGCTCACCTCCCAATGCAGAGGTGAACAGCACAAGACAATCCCTCATAGGGCGTAATGTGACAAGTAAAGAAAATGATTCCATGATGCATATCGCAATCTGTTTTTTGAGGTTTGAGGGAGGCAAAATTATATGTGGGCTCATTGGGTGTGGATGCACCAATGATGTTGGAGACCAGAAGATACTATGGCTGCACCCATGAAGATGGAGAATAGAAAATATGTCTGCATTCAAGAAGCCGGAGACTAGAAGATGCTATGCCTGTACTCATGATGCTGGAGACTAGAAGATACTATGCCTGCACCCACAATGCTGGAGACTAGAAAATATTATGCCTGTATCCAAGATGCTGGAGACTAGAAGATACTATGCCTGCACCCATAATGCTGGAGATTATAATATACTATGCCCGCACCAATGATGATGCACACCAGAAGATTCTATGGCTGCACCCACAATGCTGGAGACTAGAAGATGCTATGCCTGCACCCATGATGCTGGAGACTAGAAGATAGTATGCCTGCATCCATGATGCTGGAGACCAGAAGATACTATGCCTGCACCCATGATTCTGGAGACTAGAAGATCGTATGCATGCACCCATGAAGCTGGAGACCAGAAGATACTATGCCTGCACCCATGATTCTGGAGACTAGAAGATAGTATGCCTGCACCCATGATGCTGGAGACCAGAAGATACTATGCCTGCACCCATGATGCCGGAGACTAGAAGATACTATGCCTGCACCCATGATGCCGGAGACTAGAAGACACTGCCTGCACCCATGATGCTGGAGACCAGAAGATACTATGCCTGCACCCATGATGCTGGAGACTAGAAGATAGTATGCCTGCACCCATGATGCCGGAGACTAGAAGATAGTATGCCTGCACCCATGATGCTGGAGACCAGAAGATACTATGCCTGCACCCATGATGCTGGAGACTAGAAGATAGTATGCCTGCACCCATGATGCCGGAGACTAGAAGATACTATGCCTGCACCCATGATTCTGGAGACCAGAAGATACTATGCCTGCACCCATGATGCTGAAGACTAGAAGATAGTATGCCTGCACCCATGATGCCGGAGACTAGAAGATACTATGCCTGCACCCATGATGCTGGAGACTAGAATATAGCATGCCTGCACCCATGATGCTGGAGACCAGAAGATACTATGCCTGCACCCATGATGCTGGAGACTAGAAGACACTGCCTGCACCCATGATGCTGGAGACTAGAAGATACTATGCCTGCACCCATGATGCCGGAGACTAGAAGACACTGCCTGCACCCATGATACTGGAGACCAGAAGATACTATGCCTGCACCCATGATTCTGGAGACTAGAAGATAGTATTTCTGCACCCATCATGATGCTGGAGACCAGAAGATACTATGCCTGCACCCATGATGCCGGAGACTAGAAGATACTATGCCTGCACCCATGATGCCGGAGACTAGAAGATACTATGCCTGCACCCATGATGCCGGAGACTAGAAGATACTATGCCTGCACCCATGATGCCGGAGACTAGAAGACACTGCCTGCACCCATGATGCTGGAGACTAGAAGATACTATGCCTGCACCCATGATTCTGGAGACAAGAAGATACTATGCCTGCACCCATGATGCTGGAGACAAGAAGATACTATGCCTGCACCCATGATGCTGGAGACAAGAAGATACTATGCCTGCACCATCCATGATGTTGGAGACTAGAAGATACTATGCTTAAACCATGTTGATAAAGACTATTATATATTACTAGATGGTGGCCCGATTCTATCAAATCGGGTATTCTAGAGTCTCTGTTAAAATAAAAAATAGTGATATACTCACCTCCCAACGGCCCCCGGACTCTTCTCTTTCTCTCCTCTCACCACGCTCCCAGCATCTTCCGATCCCAGTAATGCTTTGCGCGAAACACCGCTGATGACGTCGTGCTCTCGCGAGAGTGACGTCATCTCCAGCCCTCCTCGCTAAGCATTACTGGGACCGGAAGAGCGTGGTGAGAAGTGGGACAGAGTCCAGGGGCCGTCGGAAGGTGAGTATATAACTATTTTTATAACTATTTTTTATTTTAACAGAGACTCTAGAATACCCGATGCGATAGAATCGGGCCACCATCTAGTGTATTATACTCCTGTTACACCCGGAGCTGCTGTCACTGTTTTGCTGTTACCTAAAGTATTGTACTCCAGTTACAGGCAGAGCTGCAGTTACTGTTCTGCTGTTATCTAATGTATTGTACTCTAGTTACTCCCAGAGCTGCAGTCACTGTTCTTCTTTTACCTAATGTATTGTAGTCCAGCTACACCCAGAGCTACAGTCACCGTTCTGCTCTTACCTAATGTATTATACTCCTGTTACACCCAGAGCTGCAGTCACTGTTCTGCTCTTACCTAATGTATTATACTCCTGTTACACCCAGAGCTGCAGTCACTGTTCTGCTCTTACATAATGTATTGTACGCAAGTTACACCCAGAGCTGCATTCATTGTTCTGCTGTTACCCAATGTACTCCAGTTACACCCAGAGCTGCAGTCACTGTTCTGCTGTTACCTAATGTATTGTAGTCCAGTTACACCCAGAGCTGCAGTCACCGTTCTGCTCTTACCTAATGTATTATACTCCTGTTACAGCCAGAGCTGCAGTCACTGTTCAGATCTTACCTAATGTATTGTAGTCCAGTTACACCCAGAGCTGCAGTCACTGTTCTGCTGTTACCTAATGTATTGTACTCCAGTTACACCCAGAGCTGCAGTCACCGTTCTGCTCTTACCTAATGTATTATACTTCTGTTACACCCAGAGCTGCAGTCATTGTTCTACTGTTACCCAATGTACTCCTATCACACCCAGAGCTGCAGTCACTGTTCTGCTTTTACCTAATGCATTGTAGTCCAGTTACACCCAGAGCTGCAGTCACTGTTCTGCTCTTACCTAATGTATTGTAGTCCAGTTACACCCAGAGCTGCAGTCACCGTTCTGCTCTTACCTAATGTATTATACTCCTGTTACAGCCAGAGCTGCAGTCACTGTTCAGATCTTACCTAATGTATTGTAGTCCAGTTACACCCAGAGCTGCAGTCACTGTTCTGCTGTTACCTAATGTATTGTACTCCAGTTACACCCAGAGCTGCAGTCACCTTTCTGCTCTTACCTAATGTATTATACTTCTGTTACACCCAGAGCTGCTGTCACTGTTCAGATCTTACCTAATGTATTGTACTCCTGTTACACCCAGAGCTGCAGTCACTGTTCTGCTGTTACTTAATGTATTGTATGCAAGTTACACCCAGAGCTGCAGTCACTGTTCTGCTGTTACTTAATGTACTCCTGTTACACCAAGAGCTGCAGTCAGTGTTCTGCTGTTACTTAATGTACTCCTGGTACACCCAGAGCTGCGGTCACTGTTCAGATCTTACCTAATGTATTGTACTCCAGTTACACCCAGAGCTGCAGTCACTGTTCTGCTGTTACCTAATGTATTGTACTCCAGTTACACCCAGAGCTACAGTCACTGTTCTGCTGTTACTTAATGTATTGTACTCCAGTTACACCCAGAGCTGCAGTCACTGTTCTGCTGTTACCTAATGTATTGTACTCCAGTTACACCCAGAGCTGCAGTCACTGTTCTGCTGTTACTTAATGTATTGTACTCCAGAATATGTACAGGACTGTGCCCGTGTAATGAGCAACGCAGCAGTGATGCCATTCACAGCAGTAATGTGCCTGTACAATAAGCGATGCGGCCGTGTTGCCGCGAGGACTAAGCAACTGTCGCTGATTGGTCGCGGCAGTTAGGCCGCGACCAATCAGCGAGGCGGGATTTCCATTACAGACAGACAGACAGAATAAGACAATTATATGGTAGATGCCTGCACCAATGTTGCTGGAGACTAGAAGATACAATCGCTGCACCCACGAAGATGGAGCTAGAAGATAAATATTAAGTAGGATTTTAGGGGGTTTTTAAGACAGATATGTAGAGGTACATTTATTTTATACACCATAACTATCTTTTGGCATTTTGATCTGATTTTCCATTGATCCTCAGAACCTGAGTGCCTGGTCCCTCATTCCCACCTCCCATTCACTACAGTGGAGAAATGGCCGCTCTGCCAGGTCAGCAGAAATGTGCAATTACTCATTCTGAAAGTTGGTGTAGCACAAGTAGTCCCATTGCCATGATTATCCCTATATATCTTATCTCTTCTTTTTTATCATCTGTGTGAACAAGAGACATAAACAGAAGCATAAAGCCCTGAAATAGCGATTCCTAGGGTCAGCAGAACAGGAAACAAAAGATACGGCAGAGTGCGTATAGCTCATCGTGGGGGAGGTGGGAGCAGTAGCTACTGCACCAACTAACCCCCTCAATCCAGTGTCCCTTGTTCAATAGCCACAATAACTTTTGTTTCTATTAAAATTATTCCAATAAACACCTAAAAAATATTACTCACTGAACCAGCATCGGTGAATAAAAGGACTATTTTATTGGATGCGCTGCCTCAATTTCCAACTTGCCTGGATCTGTGTGATCGTTGCGTGAAATTCAGTGCATGTCCTATTCTGAAGTGTTCTTTATCAGCTCACACAATCCACCAATTCAATGCATTAGTCTGTTACTGCTAGTCAGTAGTGATGAGCACCAGTGCTCGTTACTCGAGTGTGCCGAGGGTGCTCGGGAACGCATCGAGTATCGCAGGTGCTCGAGTGACATGTTTGAATCCCTGTGTTTCACGGCTGTAAGGCTAGTTTCACATTAGTGTTTATGGCCGCAGCGCCGAGCTGCACACGGCCTCCGCTAAGCCCCACCTCCGCCTGTAGCTCCGCCTACGGACACATGACGCTGCATGCGTCCTGCGTCCCCTATCTTTAGCACTGGGGACGCAGGCCGTGCGCAGTATGCGTTTGGCGGCGCATGCGTCCTTTTGAAGCTGCGCCGACCAGCACCAATTGCAACAGGTTGCAATTTGGTGCGTTCGGCGCAGCGTCAAAAGGACGCATGCGCCGTGAAATGCATACTGCGCACGGCCTGCGTCCCCAGTGCTAAAGATAGGGGACGCAGGACGCATGCAGCGTCGTGCGTCCGTAGGCGGAGCTACCGGTGGAGGCACAGCAGGGGGCGGGGCTTAGCGGCGGCCGTGTGCAGCCCGACGCTGCGGCCGTAAACGCTAATGTGAAACTAGCCTTAGATAGCCACAAAACATGTGGGGATTGCCTGTGTACGTCAGGCAATCCCCCATGTTTTGAGGTTGTCTAACAGCCGTGAAACATGCGGGTGTGGGGACTTGAACATGTCATTCGAGCACCTGCGATACTCGGTGCATACCCAAGCACTCGCGCTCATCACTAATAGTCAGCCATCTCAGCCGCCTCTCCCATACACAGGAGCTTGGTCAGACAAACGCTTCTGTGTTCTCTATGAGGAAGCCACCATCACATGCCTGACATGCCGACCAGCAGCTTATCTACGGGAGAACAACGCAATCAGCAGTCCGAAATCAGACATGCGCGATCAACACCTGTCGCAATAATCAGTTGTCCAGCATCCCCATACACATTAGATTGTTGGACGAACCCGCCATTAGTCTAACATGTATGGGGGCCTAAAGTCAATGTCGAACACGACCATTTATCATAAGGTTGTAAACAAAATTACTAATTACAGTCAGATCCAGAGTCATCCGTCACTTATGCATTGCACACAAGAAACCAAAGACAGTACAGTCCTTACAAAAGACAAAATCTCTTAAAATCTACAGAAAAGTTGCAAACAATTTTTTTTTTTTTTAAAGATAAACGCAATGTAACCTGTGCTGTAAAATGCTTAATACATATTTGGAACTATTTCTGGATCGTCCATAAACTAAAAACTTAGTCAGCTCTGCTATGCAGGCAACATTTCCTCTGTAACGGAGACCAATATACCAGCCCAGTTACAGGGGAAATCAGCAATCAAAAAGAATGTATTAATATGTTAAACGAATCTGTCTCCAGGTTTTTGCCACTTGCAGCATAATGTAAAGTCAGAGACCCCGATTCCAGTGACATATAGCTTATGGGGCTGCTTCTTCAGCACTGATAAATTAACTATTTAATCAGAAGGACATTATCACTAGAGGACTAGTAAACCTGCTGCCACTTAGTATTCCACATACATGAGCTCTGCATAACTCCATCCCCACTACTGACTGGCAGCTTTCTGCCTATCCACAGTGTACAACAGAGAGCGGATTTTATCAAAATAGAAGCATGCAACCCAGTAAATGACACATTACCAGAATCACGGTCTCTGCCCCAACATCATGCCACTCTTAGATAAGGATAGCAAAACCCTTGAGACAGATTCTCGTTAAACTGCCCCCCAAAGGTCTTTAAAGACCTAATGAGAGGCACAATGTGTGAAATAAGTAAGAACAAATTAAGATTTGAGATGTCATGTAGCAAATTTCAGTGAAACTATTGTTTTCCTTTAAGCTATGATATTTGATTAAATTAACCAACAGATGGGGCGCTGCTAGCAGTCTGGTTTCTTCATTTCAGGAAAGCGATGCATCCTGTTTGTAGTCTTTGTAATAAACACACTTTGAAAACAATACTCTCTGTTACTGACATTGACTTAACCCTTCGCTAACAAGGTTACAAATGCAATCTCTAAATAACTATAATTTTAAAAAAAAATCATAATATGGTATATATTTTTGGTAGAATTATTTGCAATTCAAATGGGTTGTCAGGGATAGAAATAAAAAAAAAAAAAAAGCGGGACACACCTGTTCAGTCGCTCCAGCGCAGATGCTCCAGTGGTTCCTGCCAGTCTTTGTTTTCCCTCCTGCAGTAATGACCTGCCTTACAGGCACGTGACAGCTGCAGCCAATCACAGGCATGCAGCAGTCACATGGATGCACATGAAGTCAGCCAGAGCTGTGGAGTTAATAAGCAAAAGTTCCAACTCCTTCAGAAATAACTGATAATTATTAAAAAAAAAAAATTGTATTACACTAAATTTGGTGGTCATCTTATAAAAAAAAATCTGCTTCTTCCACCTCCTGGATTGATCCTCTTCTTTTAATTCATGGTTAAAATTTGTATTCAATGGACACAGGTGTACACATTGCTGAGATACTAATTAAGTGACAGTTTGTGCTTTTAAAATTCTATGGAGAGGGGAGGAGCTAGAGGTAGTGTACAGTTCTCCATAGAACTTTATGAGCACCAATTGTCATGTCCTATCACAGTACTGGGAAAATTTGTTTTCACTAAAGTTAGATTTACCTGATGGCATTGAGAATTTTGAGAATGAATGATCAGTTCAGGAGGAGAAAGAAGCAGATATCTCTGATGAGATACATTACAAAGTTCCTTATTTTCACAACTACCATTGAGTTATGTAAAACAACAACAAAAAACCGACGATTACTCTTTAATGAATTTGGCATATCTTGCTCCAGAGGACTTTGCATCAAGCATGTGTGCAAACACCAGTCTTAATTAATTCCCAGTAAAAAAGACTTTTTGCAAAAAAAAAAAAAAAAAAGATTAAAGGGAATCTATCACCCTGTTTTTTCTATTTAACCTAGGAACAATGTGATGTAGGGGATAAGACCCTGATTCCAGTGATGTATCAGTTACTGGGCCGCTTGGTGCAGTTTTGATGGAATCACTGCTTCCTCTGCTATAGATGTAGCAGTTCTATGACTGCTGAGCTATGTATAACCCCGCCCTCACCTCTGATAGGCAGCTTCCTGTGTACACTGTAAATCGTCAGTAAGCTGCCAATCAGTGATGGAGGAAGGTTGCACAAATAAGCTGGACTGCTGGTACATGACACCTAGTTTTGAATTGATAATATCCTGATAATATCCTGATTATAAAACACCTATTGTATTATAACTTCAGCAAGCTGCTGAGCAAGTGACACATCCCTGTAATCAGGCTCTCTGCCCCTACATTTTGCTGGTCTCGGGTTAAAGAGCAAAAACCTGCTGACAGATCGCCTTTAACTACAAATAGTAAACTAGAGTCAGATGGGTCTACGCTCCCAATAATGGCTTAAGATTCTGAGTTTGTCTTTCAGGTTTTATGCTGGAGTACCTCTAAATGTGAGCCTAGCAATAATTTGTTTTGGTGCAATCACTGAATTTTAACACACTCAAATACATGAATAACCATATTCTTGTGCCAATACTATAGGATATTCAGTTAGAATCAAAATTATCCAATCCGCAGTACAATTTTTTTTTTCAAAATTTACAAACTTTCTGCTCCAAGTCCAAAACAAACACCTCTACTAACCCAAAAGCACAAGAAAAGTCTGCTCCAATGTGTTTAAAATACGCCATTGAAGTTCAGGAATTCTGTTCTGTGGAGCAATGGAACAAAACTGTGACTTTTCAAAACCTATAGACCTGAGGTATGTCTGGAGGAGAAAGAAGGAAGATTATGCTGGAAAGAACACACTGCCATCCGTGAAATATGAAGGTGGCTCGGTGATTCCCCCAGTAAAGCTTTGCAGTGGTCCGGTGACTCCTACAGTGAACCATGGTGGTGGCTTGGTAACACTTACAGTGAAGCATGGCGGTGGCTTGGCGACACAAAGTGGTTGCTCGGTGGTGCCTGTAGAGAAGCATGGAGGAGCTTGGTGATGTCTACAGTAAAGCATGGCGGTGGCTTGGTGATGATGTCTACAGTGAAGTAAGGCGGTGGCTTGGTGAGGCAAGGTGGTGACTCAGTGACACCTACAGTGAAGTATGGCAGTGGCTTGGTAACATCTACCGTGAAACATGGCAGTGGCTTGGTGATGTTTTGGGGTTGTTTTACTTTCTCTGGCACTGGAAACCTCCAGAGCGTGGAGGGTAAGACAGATTCAATCAATAGTCAGGAAATCCTAGGAGAACACATCATGCCCTCTGTGAAGATTATGAAGCTTGGGCATCACTGGCCCAACCAACAGGACAATGATCTCATTGTCCACGAAAGCTTGGGTTTGGAAGAAGTCCTGGAAGATTCTAGAGTGGCCATCATAGTTGTCTAACTAAAATATTTCATGGGATGTGAAGAAACTGATTACATACAAACCACAAGAATTTTAGGGACCTGGAGGCCATTGTTCATGATGATGGGCTAAGGTTCTTCAGGAACACTGGTAAAAGCTGGTGTCTGGCTATACATCATGTTTGCAGCAGGTCAAAGCAGCCTGTGGTGCTCTGTTAAGTACTAAGGATGCTTGTCATGAAGGCAGTGGAAAATTCAGAGATTCTAGGTGGCATTAAAAGTATTTTGGTTGAATTTAGAGAAACCAACTTGTTACCCTTCATGTGATGAGCGAATGTGCTCGGATAAGGTGTTATCCGAGCATGCGCATGTGCTAATTGAGTGTCTTTGGCGTGCTTGAAAAATATGTTAGGGTCCCTAGGGCTGTTAGGCAATCCTTGCATGTGTTGTGGCTGTCTAACAAACAGGCAATCCCTGCATGTGCTGTGACTGTCTAACAAACAGGCAATCCCTGCATGTGTTGTGACTGTCTAACAAAAAGGCAATCCCTGCATGTGTTGTGGCTGTCTAACAAACATGCAATCCCTGCATGTGTTGTGACTGTCTAACAAACAGGCAATCCCTGTCTGTGTTGTGGCTGTCTAACAAACAGGCAATCCCTGCCTGTGTTGTGGCTGTCTAACAAACAGGCAATCCCTGCCTGTGTTGTGGCTGTCTAACAAACAGGCAATCCCTGCATGTGTTGTGGCTGTCTAAAAAACAGGCAATCCCTGCACGTGTTGTGGCTATCTAACAAACAGACAATCCCTGCACGTGTTGTGGCTGTCTAACAAACAGGCAATCCTGTTATGATTGAGTCACCGTAGGAGGCAAAAACAGAAATGCTAGCTAAGTCCAGAAAACCAGAGAAGTTGGCAGCTATCGGA
This sequence comes from Dendrobates tinctorius, assembly GCF_039654945.1. Classification (NCBI taxonomy): domain Eukaryota; kingdom Metazoa; phylum Chordata; class Amphibia; order Anura; family Dendrobatidae; genus Dendrobates; species Dendrobates tinctorius. The sequence goes on along the minus strand of NW_027361687.1, from coordinate 647,823 downwards.
TTGCAGACCCCTGAACCTATCAACACAACTACCAGTAGCCGTGGGGGGTTCCTACGATGCCCTAGACCCCTCGATCACAGCCGAAGAAATAGCTAGCCCTAAAGAAAGAAAGGGGAAAACTAAACTGCCCCAGAGCAGACCCCAAAGCAATAGGCAGCCCCCAACATATAATGACGGTGAAGCAAGATGAAAACACTAACACAGGCAGAAAGATAGACTGAGCAAAGACAGGGCAAGACAGGGCCCAATCTACCTAGATAGGAAAGGACAGGAAGGCTGCTGTCTGCAATCCGTGAAAAACCCTATGAAAATAAGAGCCAACAGACTGACAGTGAAAAAGGCCCTGAAGACGCTAGGCTTCAAAAAAGCTATGTCAGTACTCAGGAATATTCTGAAGACAGAGCTACAGAAAAAAGGAGATTCAGCTCACCCCAGCAGGGAATGGCAGTATCCAGAAAAGCAAGGAAAACAAAAACAAAACACTAAAGCAAACAGGCAAAGCAGAAAAACTTAGCTTAGAGGAGCAGGAATCAGACTGGTGTCCTAGAAGTCCACAGAGAAATCACCCGCAGGTCAGAAGGGCGTCGGCAGCCTTATATCCAGTCCGTGACTCCACTCAGCCAGTCATCCTCATCAGGTTCAGGTGCCTGATAATCAGGCTCATTACCTTCCTTCACCAGAATAGGGAGTTCACCAGACCTCAGTGACGAAGGGGAAAATGAACTCACAACAGTACCTCCCCCTTGAGGAGGGGTCACCGAACCCTCAACCACGCCACCAGGGTGAGCCCGATGAAAGGCACGCACCAATCTTTTGGCATGAATATCAGAGGCAGAGACCCAGGAATTATCCTCCTGACCATAACCCTTCCACTTAACCAAATACTGGAGTCTCCGTCTAGCCAGATGGGAACCCAGTATTTTCTCTACCTCATATTTCATGTTACCTTCAACCAATACAGGGTCCGGAGGTGCCACCCCAGGAACAACTGTTTCAACAAACCTCTTCAACAAGGACTTATGGAACACATTATGGATTTTAAATGTGACAGGAAGAGCCAAACGGAAAGAGACCGGATTAATAATCTCCAAAATCTTGTAAGGTCCAATAAATTTAGGCTTAAACTTAGGAGAAGCCACCTTCATAGCAATATTTTTTGATGATAACCACACCATATCACCAATCTTAAACTGGGGACCAATGGTCCTATGTCGATTGGAAAACCACTGGGCCTTTTCCTGGGAGAGAGATAACTTATCCACCACTTGGTCCCAGATCTGGTGCATTCTCTCCACCACAGTGTCAACACCTGGGCAGGCAGAAGGCTCCACCTGCCCTCAATAAAATTACTATTAAATATCAGTATCCGTTACCCCTGATTTCAGATCTATTCTCTAGAGTTAGAGGTGCTTGCTGGTTTACCAAGCTTGACCTCAGGGGGGCGTATAATCTTATCCGCATTAAGCATGGGGATGAATGGAAGATGGCGTTTAATACTCCGGAGGGACATTTTGAGTACCTGGTGATGCCTTTTGGGCTCACTAATGCCCCTTTTGTCTTCCAGTGCTTCATGAACGATATTTTCCGAGACTTTGTCGATAAATTTTTGATTATCTATCTGGATGATATTTTGATCTTCTCCAAGGATTGGGATTCTCATGTGGAACATATTCGGACTGTGTTCCGGATCTTGAGGGCAGAAGGGCGTCGGCAGCCTTATATCCAGTCCGTGACTCCACTCAGCCAGTCATCCTCATCAGGTTCAGGTGCCTGATAATCAGGCTCATTACCTTCCTTCACCAGAATAGGGAGTTCACCAGACCTCAGTGATGAAGGGGAAAATGAACTCACAACACAATCCCTGCCTGTGCTGTGGCTGTCTAACAAACAGGCAATCCCTGCATGTGTTGTGGCTGTCTAACAAACAGGCAATCCCTGCCTGTGCTGTGGCTGTCTAACAAACAGGCAATCCCTGCCTGTGCTGTGGCTGTCTAACAAACAGGCAATCCCTGCCTGTGTTGTGGCTGTCTAACAAACAGGCAATCCCTGCCTGTGTTGTGGCTGTCTAACAAACAGGCAATCCCTGCCTGTGTTGTGGCTGTCTAACAAACAGGCAATCCCTGCCTGTGTTGTGGCTGTCTAACAAACAGGCAATCCCTGCCTGTGTTGTGGCTGTCTAACAAACAGACAATCCCTGCCTGTGTTGTGGCTGTCTAACAAACAGGCAATCCCTGCACGTGTTGTGGCTGTCTAACACACAGGCATTCCCTGCCTGTGTTGTGACTGTCTAACAAACAGGCAATCTCTGCCTGTGTTGTGGCTGTCTAACAAACAGGCAATCCCTGCCTGTGTTGTGGCTGTCTAACAAACAGGCAATCCCTGCCTGTGTTGTGGCTGTCTAACAAACAGGCAATCCCTGCCTGTGTTGTGGCTGTCTAACAAACAGGCAATCCCTGCCTGTGTTGTGGCTGTCTAACAAACAGGCAATCCCTGCCTGTGTTGTGGCTGTCTAACAAACAGGCAATCCCTGCCTGTGTTGTGGCTGTCTAACAAACAGGCAATCCCTGCCTGTGTTGTGTTGGTCTAACAAACAGGCAATCCCTGCCTGTGTTGTGGCTGTCTAACAAACAGGCAATCCCTGCCTGTGTTGTGGCTGTCTAACAAACAGGCAATCCCTGCCTGTGTTGTGGCTGTCTAACAAACAGGCAATCCCTGCCTGTGTTGTGGCTGTCTAACAAACAGGCAATCCCTGCCTGTGTTGTGGCTGTCTAACAAACAGGCAATCCCTGCCTGTGTTGTGGCTGTCTAACAAACAGACAATCCCTGCCTGTGTTGTGGCTGTCTAACAAACAGGCAATCCCTGCACGTGTTGTGGCTGTCTAACAAACAGGCAATCCCTGCCTGTGTTGTGGCTGTCTAACAAAAAGGCAATCCCTGCCTGTGTTGTGGCTGTCTAACAAACAGGCAATCTCTGCCTGTGTTGTGGCTGTCTAACAAACAGGCAATCCCTGCATGTGTTGTGGCTGTCTAACAAACAGGCAATCCCTGCATGTGTTGTGGCTGTCTAACAAACAGGCAATCCATGCCTGTGTTGTGGCTGTCTAACAAACAGGCAATCCATGCCTGTGTTTTGGCTGTCTAACAAACAGGCAATCTCTGCATGTGTTGTGGCTGTCTAACAAACAGGCAATCCCTGCCTGTGTTGTGACTGTCTAACAAACAGGCAATCCCTGCATGTGTTGTGGCTGTCTAACAAACAGGCAATCCCTGCCTGTGTTGTGGCTGTCTAACAAACAGGCAATCCCTGCCTGTGTTGTGACTGTCTAACAAACAGGCAATCCCTGCATGTGTTGTGGCTGTCTAACAAACAGGCAATCCCTGCCTGTGTTGTGACTGTCTAACAAACAGGCAATCCCTGCATATGTTGTGGCTGTCTAACAAACAGGCAATCCCTGCCTGTGCTGTGGCTGTCTAACAAACAGGCAATCCCTGCCTGTGCTGTGGCTGTCTAACAAACAGGCAATCTCTGCCTGTGTTGTGGCTGTCTAACAAACAGGCAATCTCTGCCTGTGCTGTGGCTGTCTAACAAACAGGCAATCTCTGCCTGTGTTGTGGCTGTCTAACAAACAGGCAATCTCTGCCTGTGTTGTGGCTGTCTAACAAACAGGCAATCCCTGCCTGTGTTGTGGCTGTCTAACACACAGGCAATCTCTGCCTGTGTTGTGGCTGTCTAACAAACAGGCAATCTCTGCCTGTGCTGTGGCTGTCTAACAAACAGGCAATCTCTGCCTGTGTTGTGGCTGTCTAACAAACAGGCAATCCCTGCCTGTGTTGTGGCTGTCTAACAAACAGGCAATCCCTGCCTGTGTTGTGGCTGTCTAACAAACAGGCAATCCCTGCCTGTGTTGTGGCTGTCTAACAAACAGGCAATCCCTGCCTGTGTTGTGGCTGTCTAACAAACAGGCAATCCCTGCCTGTGTTGTGGCTGTCTAACAAACAGGCAATCCCTGCCTGTGTTGTGGCTGTCTAACAAACAGGCAATCCCTGCCTGTGTTGTGGCTGTCTAACAAACAGGCAATCCCTGCCTGTGTTGTGGCTGTCTAACAAACAGGCAATCCCTGCCTGTGTTGTGGCTGTCTAACAAACAGGCAATCCCTGCCTATGTTGTGGCTGTCTAACAAACAGGCAATCCCTGCCTGTGTTGTGGCTGTCTAACAAACAGACAATCCCTGCCTGTGTTGTGGCTGTCTAACAAACAGACAATCCCTGCCTGTGTTGTGGCTGTCTAACAAACAGGCAATCCCTGCACGTGTTGTGGCTGTCTAACAAACAGGCAATCCCTGCCTGTGTTGTGGCTGTCTAACAAAAAGGCAATCCCTGCCTGTGTTGTGGCTGTCTAACAAACAGGCAATCCCTGCCTGTGTTGTGGCTGTCTAACAAACAGGCAATCTCTGCCTGTGTTGTGGCTGTCTAACAAACAGGCAATCCCTGCATGTGTTGTGGCTGTCTAACAAACAGGCAATCTCTGCCTGTGTTGTGGCTGTCTAACAAACAGGCAATCTCTGCCTGTGTTGTGGCTGTCTAACAAACAGGCAATCCCTGCCTGTGTTGTGGCTGTCTAACAAACAGGCAATCTCTGCCTGTGTTGTGGCTGTCTAACAAACAGGCAATCTCTGCCTGTGTTGTGGCTGTCTAACAAACAGGCAATCCCTGCCTGTGTTGTGGCTGTCTAACAAACAGGCAATCCCTGCCTGTGCTGTGGCTGTCTAACACACAGGCAATCTCTGCCTGTGTTGTGGCTGTCTAACAAACAGGCAATCTCTGCCTGTGTTGTGGCTGTCTAACAAACAGGCAATCTCTGCCTGTGTTGTGGCTGTCTAACAGGCAATCTCTGCCTGTGTTGTGGCTGTCTAACAAACAGGCAATCCCTGCCTGTGTTGTGGCTGTCTAACAGGCAATCTCTGCCTGTGTTGTGGCTGTCTAACAAACAGGCAATCTCTGCCTGTGTTGTGGCTGTCTAACAAACAGGCAATCCCTGCCTGTGTTGTGGCTGTCTAACAAACAGGCAATCTCTGCCTGTGTTGTGGCTGTCTAACAGCCACGAGACATGCAGCTGCAGGGACCAGAACATATTTTCTGAGCATGCCAAAGTCAGTCGGTTAGCACCCGAGCATGCTCACATAGCACCTTACTCCAGCATGTTCGCTTGTCACTAGTGTTATTTAATTTGCAGTTATTTGTTCATTGCGAGCAGCCAAAGGTTTAATCATTTTACTAATAAACCTAATTTGCAATGGGGACTGAATAATTTTGACTGCAACTGTTAACATGGAGATAAATATCAAAGTAGACTAGATGTTGTTGGAGGACGCAGAACGTTCTATTAGAGAATACTGAAATAAAAGAACAATTGTGCATCCCAAAAACACATGTATTTACCTTATAAATAATACGGAGCGCCAGGACGCCAGGTCTACCACCCGTTAACTCCTAAGTGCCCTGGCTCTGCAGCACCATTACATGTCTCCGAGCACCACCTAGTGTTTGAAGACCACTTTGCCAAATAACTATGTTAGGAATTTATGGTGGGAATGTACGACACACGCTCGCACAACAGGAAATCAGACCACCTTGTTTAAAAACATATTGCTGGAAACATTTCCTCTGGGTCTTCCTACTTGAGGGCTTGTTTTTCCCTGACCAAGTTTAAGAGAAGACTCAAGCCAGGTCCCCCTCTCAGTGCACAGTCTTAAGAAAAAAAAAAAAAAAAAAAGTGTCATGAAGTTAAAACGTGACCAACTGACCTCAGCGTAGAATCTCTGCCCCCAACCCTCCACCTCTACCTTCTAACAAGCTCCTTAGCGATTTCTTGATAATCAAGTCCGAAAGATGGTTGATTCCCCTTGGTTAAGCCCGCCACCCCAGGGAGACACTGACATGATTTGGCATAAGGAGGTAGAGATATGGAGGTGGTTAGGGCAGCTGACAGCTTCCTCAGAGATACAACTACTCTTTAAATCAGGTTTTTGTGTTACATGTATTTTTTTAACCACCATTTTTTAAATCAGTAATCTTGTAATTCTCACACTGGCCACTAGGACTTTTTTAAACTCATACTTCCTGTCTTTCCAGGAAGAGTTTACATCAGTTTCCTTGTCATCAGAGGCAGGAATACAGTGACAGGTAACATCTCTATACACAGCTGATAACACAGGATCCACCAATCGCAACAGGAGATGTTACCGCTGTCCCTGCTGTCTCTCCCTTCAGCCACAATGACCTTCACAAGCGCTCATTAGACACTTCAATACAAAAGATAGGGTGAGGATCTGACTATTGTGACTATGGACAGGTGTTGTTTCCTGACACAAAGGAAGTTAGAGTCTAAAAGAAACCCTAGTTGTCAGTGTGAAGATTTGTATTCTATACTTTTAATCTAGATTGTGATATGCAAAACAAAAAAGTTCTAATTAAATAAAGGAAACTAAATTAATAAGGTGGTCATTTTCTGATTACAGCTTCCCTTTAACTTTTCTTAGCCTCTGTATGCACACCATTTAGGAGGCCGATTCATCCAGACTGGCGTTCTGTGAGCCAGTCTAGCAGCATAACCTGGATTTGGCACATCTAAAAGCCAGAGGCAAAAATGTACTCCAGTGATATAATTTATACCTGTCACGATTCCTCTTATCAGTGTGGTGAGTGGCAGGTCAGCCGTCCAATCTGGTGCAGAAAAATTCTGACTTGTCAGTATCGTGATAGACAGCTCAGCCATCCAATCTGATGCTGGTGGCGTACTGAGCTGTCAGTGTGGAGAGTGACAGTCCAGTCGACCAATCAGCGACTGGACTGTGAGTTCTGTATTTTGATCTTCTGCTGACTGACCTTAGATTTGCTTTTGACCATCCGTTTGCCTAGCCCCTTTGTCTTGATCGGCTATCTTCTTGGAATTCTGACCCCGGACTGCAACCTAACTACGCTTTTGTCTTACCCCTCTGTTTATGGCATACCCTACTGGCTTTTGACCTCGGACTCCTTGACTTCCTCACCTCACGGCGTGTCCGTAAGTAGTGACTAGCACCACGACACAGCTTTAGAGCCGTAAAATATAATAATAAATTTGCCAAGCCAAGCTTGGCGTTTCCCCCCATGCTAAGCTCTACCTTTATAGTGGGAAACAGAATAAAAAAATAAATAAAATTCTTGGTAAACCTAATATATGAACGTGCCCTTTAGCTTCTCCAAATTTTGGCAAGTTAAAACAGATAAATAATCTCACGTCCTGAAAATAAAAAGAACGCCTCGAAGGTTTGAGAAGCACACGCTGGGACAGATAACCTTGGATCTCTAGAGACTAACCCATCATTCTCCAATAGAAGAAGAAAAACAATAGGGTCATAAGAAGTGCGTTGTCACGCTTCCACAAACAGAATGAACCTCTGAGATTGCTAACAACTCTGCCACTTCCTCCCATTTAAGTTCCAGCCATTTTTTATCAATAGAACAGGAAGGTATTGGAGATTCCCACAGTCCTGATAAGAAGTCCAACTCTCCATCAGACAGTAGTGCAGCTTAGTACCAGAGGTAGCATGAGAAGTAAGTGACACGGCCATAAATTACAGCCATCGTGTAGGAGAGGAAGTGCTCAGACATGGAAACTTTCTATGAAAGTAAAGCCAATCTTTTAGTGACCTGCACAGAAGGCTTCCACTGTATAGTGTACCATACTACACAGAACATACAGATTTTTTTTAACCGGTTCAGCACCGGGCCATACCCCCATATAATTGACCAAGAGCATTTCTGTGTTTTATTATACATGATTTTTTAACAGTGCTCATTCAGATATTCAAACTATTTTTGCGCTTTTCACGATACATGAGGCACAATTTCTGTGCAATTTTTAAAATGCCCTTATTTTTGCTGTTATTGGGCGAAAATGTAAAGAAAATTTGAAAATGTGTGTCTATTTTTCCACACTTTCATGACCACAAAGGACCACTAAAAACATTTTAAATTGCCCTTTCCATAGAAAGAGGGATTTTTGGTTCTTACCGCAAAATCTCTTTCTTGGAGCCTTCATTGGGGGACACAGAATACCATGGGTGTATGCTGCTGCTGCTAGGAGGCTGACACTATGCAAAAACAAGAAAATTGGCTCATCCCCGGCAGTATACACCCACCGACAGATACCAAGTACCTCAGTTGGTGAAAAAGCAGTAGGATAGGCCACAGAACTTTAAACATATGTACAACCCAACAAGGGGCTCAACAAGCCCAACACGATACAACTTAAACAGGGGGGGTGCTGTGTCCCCCAATGAAGGCTCCAAGAAAGAGATTTTACGGTAAGAACCAAAAATCCCTCTTTCTTTATCGCCTTATTGGGGGACACAGAATACCATGGGACGTTCCAAAGCAGTCTCCAAGGGCGGGAACAGCAATAAGGAACAACGAACAAGAAGGGCTTAGGTCGGCCGGTGTGCCACCGCCGCCTGCAGAACCTTTCTACCAACAACTGCATCCGATGAGACCTGGGTATGAACCCTGTAGAACCTCGCAAAAGTGTGTACGGACGACCAGGTCGCGGCCCTGCAAATCTGTAAAGCCGAAGCCTGGTGACGCACAGCCCACGAAGCTGCCACAGCCCGGGTGGAGTGGGCTCTCACTCCCGGAGGGGGCCGCTTTTCCTGAAGTCGGTACGCTTCCAGAATGGTAGAAAGAATCCAGCGAGCTATCGTGGATTTGGACGCCGGAAACCCTTTCCGGCGACCTTCAGACATGACTAGCAAGGAATCGGATTGACGAAAAGAAGCAGTCCTGGCGAGATAAACACGCAAGGCTCTGACTACATCTAGTTTGTGGAGGGACTTCTCAATAGGGTGAGACGGAGCCGGGCAAAAAGATGGAAGAACGATATCCTCATTGATGTGGAAAGAGGATACCACCTTTGGAAGAAAAGAAGGAACGGGCCTGAGGACGACCTTATCCTGATGGAGAATCAGGTACGGGGAACGGCATGACAAGGCCGCCAATTCAGAAACTCTTCTAATGGATGTAATGGCAATTAAGAAAGTTACCTTCCACGAGAGAAAGGATAAAGGAATGTCCTGGATAGGCTCGAACGGCGCCTTTTGGAGAGCGCTAAGGACGAGATTGAGATCCCACGGATCTACCGGCGAATGATGCAGAGGAGCCACATGGGCGACCCCTTGGAGAAAAGTCTTAACCTGCGGTAAGGCCGCCAGCTCTCTTTGGAAGGAATGGAAAAGGACATAGGAAAGACTTTTTTACCATCGCACCAACGGAAAAAGGCCTTCCAGCACCTATAGTAAATGCGGGAAGAGGCCGGTTTTCTGGCTTTGATCATAGTCTGAATCACCTGGTCGGACAAACCTGATTCTCTCAGGATTGCGGCCTCAATGGCCATGCCGTTAAATTCAGAGACTGAGAATTCTCGTGGTAAAGGGGACCTTGCGAGAGAAGATCCGGACAGTCTGGAAGCCTCCAGGGAACGTCCGCGAGCATGTTCACCAGCTCCGCGTACCAAGGGCGCCTTGGCCAGTCTGGGGCCACCAGAATCACTGGTACGCCTTCCGATTTTATCTTTTTGACCACTCGAGGGATCAAGGCAAGAGGCGGAAATAGATAAGGAAGTCGGAACTGGGACCACGGAATTACCAGGACGTCGCAAGCGATGGCTAGAGGGTCCCTGGACCTGGCTACGAAGCGCGGAACTTTGTGGTTCATCCGAGATGCCATGAGATTGACATCTGGGGTGTCCCAGCGCTGGCATATCTGATGGAAGACTGAGGGGTGAAGGGCCCATTCACCTGATGCTAGACCTTGACGACTCAAAGTCGGCCGCCCAATTTTCCACCCCTGGAATGTGAACGGCGGAGATCGCAGGAACGTGACATTCTGCCCAGCGCAGTATCTTGGCTACTTCCGCCATTACTTGCTTGCTGCGCGTGCCTCCCTGGTGGTTTATGTATGCCACAGCCGTGGCTTTGTCCGACTGAATGCGGACCGGCTTGCCGAGGAGAGGCTGCCAGAGAAGAAGAGCCAGGAAAATTTCTCTGATCTCCAGAAGATTGATGGGGTGAAAAGCCTCCTGTGGGTTCCACCGGCCTTGAGACGTTTTTAGATGGAACACCGCTCCCCACCCTGGAAGGCTGGCATCGGTGGTGAGGACTTGCCATTGAAGCGGAAGAAAGGACCTCCCTTGAAGGACTGACTCTGGCCTTGCCCACCAAGTCAGGGATTGTCTCACTCTGAGGGGAAGGAGAATGTGAAGGAGAATGGGACTGTTCAAGGACAGCGAGGTCTTGTCCCAGGCCGAAAGAAGAGCCAACTGGAGGGGACGAAGATGAAATTGTGCAAAGGGCACCGCGTCCATGGAAGCTACCATCTTCCCCAGAACCTTCATGCAGGACCGAAGGGGAATGGGGGTTGGCCGCTTGAGAAGTCGGATCCCCTTGGAAAGAGCTGCAAATTTCTCCTTCGGAAGAAACACACGGGCTAGATTCGTGTCGAATTCCATGCCTAGGAAGGTTAGGAGCTGGGTGGGGATCAAAATGGACTATTCTTTGTTGATTATCCACCCGAGACGGAAAAGAGTGTCTAGGACTATCTGAAGACTCTGAAGACAGTCTTGCCGGGACGATCCCTTGATCAAAAGGTCGTCCAGATAAGGGATGATGAGGATCCCCCTGGAGCGGAGGATGGCCATGACTGTCGCCATCACCTTCGTGAAAACCCGGGGAGCGGAGGCCAGACCGAAGGGAAGAGCCGTGAACTGGTAGTGGTCTTCCTGAATCGCAAAACGAAGGTATTTCTGATGCTGCAAACACACAGGGATGTGAAGGTAGGCATTCCGTATGTCCACAGAACAGAGAAATTCCTTGTGTTCCATTGAGGCTATCACCGACCGAAGAGACTCCATTCTGAAGTGGAGAATCTTTCTGTGGCGATTGAGCAATTTGAGGTCCAGGATTGGCCGAAAAGAACCGTCCTTTTTTGGGACAACGAAGAGATTTGAATAGAAGCCTGAAAATCGTTCGTGTGCGGGAACCGGAACGATCACTCCGGCGGCAAGAAGAGAGGAGACGGCTTGAAAGAATCTCGGAATGTGAGACCACTGTCTTGGAGGTCGGGACAGGAAAAAACGTCTCTTTGGCGGAGACGCAAACTCGATCTTGTATCCAGATGTGATGATTTCCCTGACCCAAGCGTCGTCGACAACGGACAGCCAGGCGTCCATGAAAAAGGAAAGTCTGCCTCCCACCCTGGAAGAAATTCCAGGTGGGGGTGACCCGTCAGCTGGAGGCAAACCTACCGGACCGGGTACCTGACGACCTGGGGTATTGACCTCTAGATCTCCAGCGGGGAGCGGGTTTGTAAGAAGGTCTTTTCTGCTCTCGCTCCCTAGAGGCGGAAGGCCGATCTTGCTGGGTAGATCTCTCTGATGACGCGAAGGGACGAAAGGGCCTAAACGGCCAGAAACCCTTTTTGTTAAAGAAACGTTTTGGTCAAGACTGTGGAAGGAAAGTGCTTTAACCACCAGTGGCATCGGAAATTATCTGATCCAACTTGGCTCCAAAGAGCCTAGAACCATGGAAAGGCAGATTGGTAAGTGACCTCTTTGAGGTAGTGTCCGCATTCCATGACTTTAGCCAAAGGACTCGGCGTACGGCCACTATGTTGCTGTTAGCCCTTGCCACGCACCCAGCCGCATCTAGGGCGGCGGCCAAAAGGTATTTACCTGCATGATTAATTTGATCTGCCAGATCCGCCAACTCATCCTGAGGAGCTGCTGCTAAGATGCCCCTGCGAAGAATCCTTGCCCAAGCAGAGATGACCTTTGCTACCCAGGCAGACGCGAAAATCAGACAGAGGGAGGCACCAGATGCCTCAAAAATTGATTTCGCTAGAGACTATATTTGTCTGTCTGTTGGATCCTTAAGTGATGCCCCATCCGGGAAGGATAGGACCGTCTTTGAGACTATGCGAGAGACAGGAGGATCCACTTCGGGGGCTTTGGACCATTTTGCGCATAAATCCGCATCAAAGGGGTACAGGACATCTAAGTACCTGCGGCCTGAGAAGCGCTGCTCGGGGTGCTCCCAATGTTTCGTCAGTGTAGTATCAAACTCTTCGTGGTTTGGGAAAGTTTGGGATGGAGGCCTTGCCCGCTTAAATGGAATAGAACATTCCTGAGATGGGGGCTTGTCTTGTTTAATTTCTAAGGTTTGAAAGATAGCTGAAAGGAGGCTATCGACCATATTCCGAGTTTTAGACATGTCATCTGCTTCTGAACTAGATCCCGATTGGGGATCCTCATCTGACCTAGTGTTCGTCTAATGAAGAGGGAGAAGGAGGTCGGTGCACAGGTGGCTGTAGATAGCTGAGGCAAACGTTCTAGGACCTGGACCAGGGACTGAGACACTTTAGTCAGATCAGAGACCGACTGCGAAATTGCCACGGTCCACTCTGGGAGAGAAGAGGTACCCTCATCCCGGGAATCTGTATGCTCCTGAGAGGCTGACATGGCGGAAGGACGGCAGGACGGACAGAGGGGCGACGACTGACATGAAGGCCACTTCTTTTTACAGCGTGCACAGGCGTAGTGAATAACGGTGGGCTTGAAAGAAAGCGCCGTTGAAGGGTTGAACATAGGTGGGATACACCGTATGGCCGCACTAGATAAGATCAGGGACTGCAGAGGGGAGCCAATTTGCAATAAAGGGCTGAGCCTACCGAGAATCTGACTAGCAGCAGGACCCTGAAGTGTCACCCAAGCAGCGAAGGAAGAAGAGAGATTCCAGTCAGGAAGCTGGCTGTGAGTTTGAGGGAGGCGGAGCTTGACGCCGGGAAGTGATTGGGCCATGGAGGCGGGGGGCGCGGTAATAAAAAGATTGATGCCTCTGAAAGCAAAAGGAGCTCTTTAATAGGGTGGAATGGGCGTGCAAAAAAGGGCGCCAGAGAGAAAGGAGGAGCACATCTTGAGCGGGGAGGCAGGAAAGAAAGTGAAACCGCTCTCCCTCCCCGCCTGGATCTCTAGCCTGCAATAGCCGCGGGGCCGATAGATAGAGGTGAGCTGCGCCCCCATTGCTTTGGAAAAAACCTCCCCCAGTGATGAAAAGACCCATGCAGCTTATAAGCGACCGCTCCAGGAGACCGCTGATGCCTGTGCACGGCGGGGAGCGCGGCTGTCAGCATGAGGCGCGCGGCTGGCAGAGAGGGAGGAGGGCGGGAATTTCAAATGCTGCTCAGAGACATGCCGGCTGAAGGGAACGATCAGACTCTTACCTGACGTCCCTGAAGAGGATAACCGCAGGGGCCCTGCGTAACAGTCAGGCCGCTGGGAGAAGACCTCTTACTCTCTGGCATGTAGAAGACGGCGTTTTCTTGCTGGGAGCGAGGGATAGCCTGCTGACCACCGCCGTCTTCCTCTCAGCCCTGTCCCAGGAGAGGGGTGAGGGGTTGCTTTGGCAAGGACCGGCCACCCGTCATCCGCCCATAACACCGACTGGTGTTAGGGAAAGGTCCTGCCTGCGGTACTGAGAGGTGCGATGTGGGAAATCACCACACTGCTCGCTCAGCCACCTGATATAGGAAATCAGAGTGAAAACTACACCGTTTCCTGATGTGAAGACCTGAAAGAAATAAGCGAGAAAAGATTAAAAAGTTTGACAAATACCTAAGGAAATAAAAGGATTATTAACTGCAGATCTGAGAAGATCCCGGTCCACCTCCTACAGACACTAAGCACAAACTGAGGTACTTGGTATCAGTTGGTGGGTGTATACTGCCGGGGAGGAGCCAATTTTCTTGTTTTTGCATAGTGTCAGCCTCCTAGCAGCAGCAGCAGCATACACCCATGGTATTCTGTGTCCCCCAATAAGGCGATAAAAGAAATTATTTTTGTATATTTTTTTTTCTTACAGTGATTCAGACTGGCAGTGTATATTTTTTTCTTTTTATACTTTATCTTATATTTTTTATGTTTCGTATATATTTTGCACTCTGCCCCTCAAGACCTTTGTGGTGCATTTTAACTTATTAATACATTCTTTCGATTGTTGATTTTCCCTGTAACCGGGGCCAGTAAATTAGAACCAGTTACAGAGGAATTTCAGTCTCCTGCATGCATAGCACAAGACAGCAATTAATGTTCCTTCCCTACACCCAGAGATCACATGTTCACTTTGTCTAGAGGAGGAAGCAGAGACAAATATAACCAAGTTAATAATTGTATTAGGAGTACTGGCTAACTGCAATGATATGGCAGAAAATACACAAGTTGCTCCTCTGTGATGGAGCATGTGCACTCACAATGTGGCTTATGCCTATAATAAGTGAGCAATGGTGCCTACATTTTTTAAGGAAGGAGTGGTGTGCCCTTTATGAATGACTCATCAGCTCTTCAAGTCTACAAGTTTGGTCGACTTAATTTTCCCAAGCCTGGGGAGAGGGAAGTGGAGTATTCATCCATTCTAAAGGTATTGGAGCCTCAGTCGTCCTTAAAGTAAATGTTTCGCCAGGTTTTTGCTCCCATCTGAGATGTAGTGGTAGAGATCCCGGTTCCAGTAGTGTGTCACTTATTGGGCTGCTTGCTGTAGTTTTTTAAAAAAAAAAACACTTTTATCTATTGCAGATCTAGCAGTTCTCTGTCTGCTGAGCTCTGTATAACCCCACCACTACCACCGATTGGCAGCTTTCTGTTTACACTGCGCATAGGCAGAAACTGACCAATCACTTGTGGGGGTGGGGTTATACACAGCTCGTGTATATGGAGAACAACTTGGCAGCAGGTTTAGTAGTCCTCCAATGATAAAAATCAATGTATTATCATCAGGAGATTATCAAAACTGCAGCAAGCTGCCCATTAAAGGACACATTGCTGGAATCAGGGTCTCTGTCTCTAAATTATGCTGCCCTCAGATTAGGTGGCAAAAAACCTGGTGACAGATTCCATTTCAGGATCTCATTTTGGAAGAATGCTTTTGTTCAGTTTAAAACTAGGAAGCCATAATATTTTTGGCAACGCTGTACCATTATTTGACTTGGTAAGAAGGCCAACCGAAGTTTTCATGGCTTGACTAATTCTAGCCACCTAATAATGGCCATCGTACCAGTGGAAGCTATGATACCATGTTTCAGCTAAGGTTCACAAGAACAGCGACGTATCCAACTATCTACTTCCCCCTAAAATGAAGGACACTATGGAGGAACACAAATCGGCGCTGGAGGTATTTATCGTCTCAATGTGCCCTGGTTTACATCATAAACTGAAGACAAAATGCAAATATGAACAGAGTCTAAGAAAAGCTCAAACCAAAGCACATACTGATATTATAGATATATACAGCGATGTCTATCCTTACAGAAGCCAAATTATTTTGGACAGTGGGACATTATAAAGAAGATTTGCTTGTTTGTCAGGTGCACAAAACTATTACTTATCGTTCTGTGCCCATGAGAAGTGTGGTCTGACTGTCTAAACAGGCAATTCATAGATGAATACTGACAAATAGCGATCGTAAAAACAAACACTTTTGCAATTTACTGCTTATTAAAATTTGCAGCCGTTCTTGAGCTGGTAATTTGACTCTTTACTTTGTTTGTTACTTTGGAAACCGACCACTTTTGAAGTCTAGCTTGTAAGCTTTGTAGTGAAGCCAGCTGGGATTAGTAGGTAACAGGGTGCTCTAGTAAACCGGGACAGCTTTGCACCAGTGCTTACAAGCTCAATAGAAAGAGCTTGAAAGCACTGCACATTTTCTGCTGTCTAGCAACAGTGATTGGTCTCTAAGGCAACAAGTTGTAAACAAAAGAAAAGTTTTAATGTCTCAAAAATGGATGAAAATTGTGATAAGCAGTAAATGGCAAAATTGCTTGTATATACAAGTATTATCTAACAACACCCACTCCCATTTCAACTTTCTCAAATATGGGAATGTTGGGCTTGGACTAATCAGAGCGAAGTGACACCTCACTGGTCTACTCCTTCATATGTAAACACCAAGCTCCAGCGTAAAAGGTCATTTTTAAAAGACGGCAAAACCTTTGGATTAATAGGAAAATCTAATGCTGCAGTAGATCAGTGGCCGATGATCATGTAAAGGCCCCTTGGAAGAAATATATTTTATTTTTCCCCAAGAAGACACAACATGGATTACAGAGGAGAAACACCAAGAGTATAGTGTTGCGCTATTTTTTTTTAAATACACAGGGCTCATTCAGATTTATTGTATTGGAGAACCCCTAGAAGTCAGATGAGACACTTGTACTGACATCCAATCGATCCTGAGATCCTCTCATCCAGGCTGTTCTCCTATGCAAATGATCCACATAGCAATACAATATCCCCTGCTCCAACAATGCAATCCATTTAGCCATACTGAAATCGATCATCTCATTGAGGCTGCAAACACACAGAGTCTGGACCCTAAAACCCAGACCTTACATACTTGTGATGTCATTCTGGCAAGTCACCCGACTGCGAGCCATTACGCAACCGGCATAATCCGTGACTCCACAAAGTGAATGACATCTCTGCCTTGCGAGGGATTCCCTCCCCGGCAAGGTAGCGGTGGTGTCCTCCCCGGCAAGGTAGCGGTTTCCTCCCCCGCAAGGTAGCAGTGTTCTCTCCTGCAAGGTAGAGATGCCCTCCCCCGAAAGGTAGAGATTTCCTCCCCTGGTAAATATGTCCTCTCCCGCAAAGTAGAGAGGTCTTCTCCCACAAGGTAGGGTTGGCCTCGCTTTCAATCTTTTTGGTCTTAATTAATTTACATCAGAGAATGGCCTTGTAGAATTACCTTACAGTGTTCAGCCTCACTGGCAATTTTCTCATTTGGCCAGTTCCTTGCCCTCTCAAATAAAGTGTTCTCCGCTATCTGCAGGTGGAGCGGCATATAATCATTCCTTGCCTTGGTAACCTCTAATTGTCCTTCTTTGGTGGAGTAGCAAAAGAAGTTGATGTAAATCTGAGAATGGACTTGTTGGCTTTAAAATATACCTTCAATGAAACTGGATTGTATTTATGGGATCTCAGTGTTGTGCTGGAATTTTTTGAAGTGTTTTGTTTTTATTGTACTATTCATATGTTCAATATCTGTATTTTCCCAACACAAAGCAGAGGATGACATTTTTTTTTACTCCAAAATTGTATTGACTTACCTGGAATTCTTATAAACGACCAACCATGACATGGCCGAATTGCCAAAAGCCCACATGGATTCTCTGGAAATAGCTGTGTATCCCTTGTGAGCCAATCAGCTTGATGGTTGTGGGTCCCAAACACAAGCAGCTTTGAGACCTCTGTGTTTCCCCCATTCCTCCACATCTGTCGTTCATATTCTGCACTTCGATCATTGCAGTAAGTGTCAATTGGGGCTGCAGTTACCTGAGAGGGTAAAACATGAAATATTCTTTAAACATTCACATCCATAAAGAGACCCTTAAGTGGTGTAAGACAGTGCCATCTTACCAACACAATTTGAAAAATGTTTGGGTTGTTAAAGGTACATGACACTAAAGGTCAATCTCTCACATGTCTTCCCTTTAATGGACATATAAATATATGTAGAGCTATTGATTTTTTTATTCAGTGCTAATTGTTATGGTGTTTAGTAAGGAGCCGTGGCTCACAGGAAACTTCTCCAACCCATCCTGGGGAAAGAACACCACAAGTCCTTTGTCCATTTATTCATATAAGAGGTGCATTTGGCCCTTTCTCTCATTGTATGCATCTCTAATTTTATTTTACGCTGAGTTGAGGCAGATCTGAGGCTTGCAGGCCACAGTCAATACTGCCTCCCAGCTTAAGTTGATTTTGTGGGTTTTTAGCGCCACCGGGAGCATAATAACTAATAGGCGCATCCGCTTGTCAACTGAAAATGCTGACAGGATGACTATTCTCAAAATGAACACGGCTTGGATTGCCCAAAACTTCTTAACCACATTGGATGACAGCAGCGGAACATAAAAGGCAATTCAAATGGGAAGGGGTTCATGGGAAAACACCCCAAAAAAAAGGGGTATAAGGTTCATGGTTTTTTATTTTTCTTGTCCTCATCCTTTACCATATCAATAGTATTATCATGTGTCCCTCACTGCAAAATTTTGAGGACCATGAGGGCTCAGTCATACATTTCGAAGACCCATCAGGCGGCCCTCAGTCATACATTTTGGAGAGCCATTAGGCGGCTCTCAGTCATACATTTTGGCGGCCTATCAAGCAGCCTTCAGTCATATTTTGGAGGCCCATCAGGTGGCCCTAAGTCATACATTTTGGAGACCCATCAGGTGGCTTATAACGTGGCCCTCAGTCATACACTTTAAAGGGCCAACAGGTATCAGTCATGTATTTTGGAGGCCCATCAGGCAGCCCTCTGTCACATTTTGGAGGCCCATCAGGTGGCTCTCAGTCATACATTTTGGAGGCCCATCAGGCGGCCTTCAGTCATATATTTTGGAGGCCCATCAGGCGGCCATCAGTCAAACATTTTGGAGACCCATCAGGCGGCCCTCAGTCATACACTTTGGAGGTCCATCAGTCACACATTTCGGAGACCCATCAGGCATCCCTCAGTCATACATTTCAGAGACCCATCAGGCATCTCTCAGTCATACATTTCAGAGACCCATCAGGCAGCCCTCAGTCATACATTTTGGAGGCCCATCAGACAGCCCTCAATCATACATTTTGGAGGCCCATCAGGCAGCCCTCAATCATAAGGAACCAGTACCAGGCTCTTACGCAGGAGAACGATGAAGAAATAAATCAAGATAAGACTCTGCCCACAAACAGCAACCTTGTACGCCTTCAGATCCTCCTGGATGTGGAAAGAAAAATGTTGTGAAGAAGAAACGGAGAGTGGTGGTCATGGGGGATTCCATGTTGACAGGAACAAAGGCCACTATCTGCAGACCGGATATAACTTCAAGAGAAATGTGCTGTCTTCCAGGTGCAAAAATTAAAGATGTGTCTGACAGGATATCAGGACTCTTCAGACCTACAGATGACTACCCATTCCTGCTACTACATGTGGGGACAAATGACAGAGCAAGAAACGGCCTGGAAACCATCTGCAGTGACTTTGAAAACTTAGGAAAGAAAGTGAAAGACCTGGGAGCGCAGGTGGTCTTCTCTTCCATCCTTCCAGTGGATGGCCATGGAACAAGGAGGTGGAATAAATTCTGCAGGTGAACAACTGGCTACGTCGATGGTGCCGTCAGCAACGATTTGGATTTCTGGATCACGGAGTGAATTACCTATATGATGGACTACTTGCTAGAGATGGGGTGCACCTTACGAAGACTGGAAAACATGTATTTGGAAGTCGCCTTGCTACACGCATCATGAGAGCTTTAGGACAATGTGGGAAGGGAAGCAAAAGGGCAGAAAAAGCCATACACCTGACAAATGCTATTGAGAACTCTGCTATTAGAAATGGGAGGAAAGAACAAGGACAAAAAAATCTAAATAATAAAAATATTGGAGAAAGAGAAACCAATCACAAACTAAAATGTTTCTATACTAATGCACAAAGCATGGACAACAAACAAGGAGAACTGGAACTACCAACGCAGGAAAAGGAATATGATGTCATTGGAATCACTGAAACTTGGTGGGACGATACACATGATTGGAATATAAGTCTAGAAGGATACAACTTATTTGCAAGAAACAGACTTGATAAACGAGGAGGAGGTGTCGCATTGTATGTTAGAAACATTTATATCTGCACAGAGGTTGAAGCTTCAGAGACTGGGAGTTCTGTGGAATAAGTTTGGGTAAAAATACAAGGACAGGACAATGGGAAGGACACCATTGTAGGCATTTACTACAGGCCGCCTGTGCAAGCTGAAGATATGGATGAACTCTTTATGCATCAAATGGCCAAGTTCTCCAAAAAATATGACATAGTTGTCATGGGAGATTTCAGCTATCCAGACATTTGTTGGGAATCTCTCTCAGGCAAAACTAACAGGTCAAGGAAATTCTTATCCTCTCTTGCTGACAACTTTATCTTCCAAAAGGTAGGGGAGAAAACAAGGGGAACTGCTACCTTGGATCTAATCCTAATAAACAGGGAGGAAATGGTTGAGGAGGTAAAAGTGGCTGGGACCCTAGGAGGTAGTGACCATGCTATTTTAGAATTTTGGATAACTAGAGGAGGAAGACCTGTGAAGACTCAGATGTCAAGGTTAGATTTCAGAAAGGCAGATTTTAGGGGACTCCGAAAGAGAATTGGAGGGATCCAATGGCTGGATATCCTTAAGGACAAAAATGTCCAAGAAGGATTGGAAATCTTGAACAAATGAAATTCTCAAAGTACAATTGTTAACAATTCCGAAAAGAGGGAAGAATAGGAAGCATTTAAGGAAACCAGGATGGATGAACACAGAACTTAAGCACATGCTAAAAAGGAAGAAGGAAATGTTTATAAAATGGAAAGAGGGAGGCATATCTAAAGAAGAATATAATGCTGTCTGCAGAACCTGCAGGGCACAAATCAGATTACTAAAGCTGACAATGAATTGAGGCTTGCAAGAGACGTCAAAAGCAATAATAAAGGATTTTGGGAATATGTCAAAAGTAAAAGAAAAGTCAAAGATGCTATAGGATTTTTACAGGATGAAAATGATGAAATGGTAAGACAGGATGTTGAGAAGGCCGAACTTTTAAATTCCTATTTTGCATCTGTTTTCTCTCAGAAAGGAAAGGTAACATCAACTGTTCTTCACTGTCCTATTAAGGGAATAGAAGAATCCAGGATATCTATAGACAGAAAGATAGTGAGAAAACACTTAGCTAAACTAAATGAATTCAAGTCTCCAGGTCCACATGAATTACACCCCAGAGTACTGAATGAGTTAGCAGAAGAAATTTTTGAACTCCTCTCCATAATCTTTGAAAATTCTTGGAGAACAGGAGAAGTCCCAGAAGACTGGAGAAGAGCAAATGTTGTTCCTATCTTCAAAAAGGGGAAGAAGGTGGACCCAGGCAACTATAGGCCGGTGAGTCTGACTTCTATACCAGGAGAGATCTTTGAACAAATTATTAAACAACATGTAAGTAAGTACCTGGATAAGAATGAAGTGATTAAACAGAGTCAGCATGGGTTTGTAACTAATAAGTCATGTCAGACTAACTTAATTTCCTCTTATGACAGAATCACTGATTGGGTGGATCAGGGAAATGCTGTAGATATAGTATATGTTGACTTCAGCAAAGCATTTGACAAAGTATCTCACACAATCCTTATTGAAAAAATGACTAAGTATGGAATGGATAAGGCAACTGTTAGGTGGATTCATAGCTGGCTTAGTGATCGGACCCAAAGAGTGGTCGTAAATGGCTGTACATCCAGCTGGAATAATGTCCCAAGTGGGGTACCACAGGTCTCTGTCCTGGGCCCTGCATTGGTCAACATCTTTATCAACGATTTAGATTAAGGAATTGAGGGTAAACTGATTAAATTTGCTGATGACACAAAGCTAGGAGGGATAGCTAATACTAGTGAAGAGAGAGGATTCAAAAAGATATAAATAAATTGGAGCAGTGGGCAGCAACTAACAGAAAGGTTTTTAACAAGGAAAAATGCAAAGTACTACATCTGGGCAATAAAAATGAAAAAAAAAGCATATACAGAATGGGAGGAATAGGGCTAAGCAACAGCTCATGTGAAAAAGACTTGGGTATACTAATAGATCACAGAATGAATATGAGTCAACAGTGTGATGCAGCAGCAAAAAAGGCAAATGCAAATCTAGGATGTATTAAGAGAAGCATACAGTCTAGATCACGCGAAGTCATTATTGCATTCTACTCCTCATCTGGAATACTGTGTCCAGTTTTGGGAGCCACATTTTAAAAAAGACATCAACAAACTGGAGCAAGTTCAAAAAAGAGCGACCAGAATGGTGACTGGTCTGCAAACCCTGTCTTATGAGGAAAGGTTGCAGGATTTGGGAATGTTTAGTGTTATGATTGGGTCACCGAGGAAGAAAGCAAAACCAAGCTAAGCCACAGAAAACCAGAGAGGTTGGTAACTAAGCGGATTGCAGACCCCTGATCCTATCCACACGACTAGCAGTAGCCGTGGAGCGTACCTACGATGATTCTAGACGCCTTGACACAGCCGGAGAACTAAATAAGCCTAAAGCAAGAAAGGGGAAATCTAAACTGCCCCAGAGCAGACCCCCAAAGGAATAGATAGCCCCCAAACATATATTGTCGGTGAGACAAGATGAAAACACAAACGCAGGTAGGAAAATAGGCTGAGCAAACGATGGGGCCCAAAATAACTAGACGGGACAGGAAAGGAAAGACACTGTCTGCAATCACGCAAAAAACCCTGCAAAAAATGCCCAACACGTCTGATAGAAAAAATACTGAAGTCACTAGACTTTGCTCACTATATCAGCACTCTGGTATATTCTGAAAGCAGAGCAAAGAGAGGCCAATCTAATAAGGGACAAAAACAAACTGGCACAAACAGTAACATAAGGATGAAAATTCAGCACAGCCCCAGCTGGGGCTGGCTGACCAAAAAAACTGAAATAGACAAAACCAAATCAAATGTGAACAATAGCAAAAGAACAATTAGCTTGAGCATGCAGGTACTGAGCTGGAAACTAAGACCTCAGGAGGCAGGAAAAAATCACCAGCAGGGATAGAGGGAGTCGGCTGTCTTAAATCCAGTCAGAAGCTCCCAATGTCCAATCGTCCTCCTCATTATCAGGTGGCAGGCCTCTGTAAATTATATCAGCTCCACTACCTCCTGTAACCACCAGAGGGACCCCGGAAAGAGAACTCGCGACCCCTCTGTCAATATAGCCATCTCCACTACCTTCACCAGCAACCAGAGGTAGGCCAGAAAGTGAATTCACAACAGTTTAGCTTGCAAAAGAGAAGACTGAGAGGAGACTTAACAGCTGTCTACAAATATCTCAAGGGCTGTCACATTGTAGAAGGATCATCTTTATTCTCTTTTGCACAAGGAAAGACTAGAAGCAATGGGATGAAACTGAATGGGAGGAGACACAGATTAGATATTAGAAAAAACTTTTTGACAGTTAGAGTGATCAATGAGTGGAACAGGCTGCCACGAGAGGTGGTGAGTTCTCCTTCAATAGAAGTCTTCAAACAGAGGCTGGACAGACATCTGTCTGGGATGATTTAGCGAATCCTGCTTTGAGCAGGGGGTTGGAGTAGATGGCCCAGGAGGTCCCTTCCAACTCTACGATTCTATGATTCTAAACATTTTAGAGGGCTAGCAGGTGGCCCTCACACCAAATTCATTTTCAGGGCTACACGTTTTAATTTGAAATATAACACCATACTGTGCAAACAGGATGTGGGATGGATGGCAGATAATGCTTCTAGGAAGTTCCCTAGCACCACCCTGTTTATCACCCGGTCCAATCTCACTAGCCGAGAGTTGGGACCACATAATACTCAACCTGATCCTCCTTCCTCCCAGCATGGCAAGTCCCAGTTGGTAAATGATCCCACACTCAGAAACTCAGAGGAGCAAGTCTTAGCATTTCCATTTATTGATTCTGGTCTCTCGCTCTGCACATTTCAAGAGGAACTTGAAGCCTCATGTGTAGGGATGCCAAAATATTTGAGCAGCCATGGTCAGAAGATGATGGAATACAACGGCAATTAGTGTCTCAAGCAGTCAATGATGATGAGACACAGTTGCCAACAAGTTATGCTGTTAAGTCAACAAGTGAGGAGGAGGACCAAAGTGCAGAAGAGGAAGACGAGGTGGTGGACAATGAAGTCACTGACCCAACCTGGCAAGATGCCATGCAGAGCGAGGACAGCAGTGCGGCGTTGGTGGGATCCTCAGCACTGCAATACGCAGGAAGATGCAGTGACGTGGCAAGAGGTAGAAGTCGGGCAACCGTTTTCCAGGGCACCCACACGTGGCAAGATCTCAGGCTAATGGTTAGGTGTTCCTTTTTTTTCTGGTGTATTCCCATGCATCACTTTTCACCCAACAAACGGTATACGGTTCATGGTTTTCTTGTCCTCCTCCTCCAATCCAAAACTATCCCTCTTCCAGCACCTATCCCTACACAAAATGCAGCTAACAGCGGTATTAATAGGGAATAGAATAGAATAAATGTAGTCCTCTAAAGGAATTTAGGTTTTTGGTTTCTGCAGCAAAGACTGTAAGGCAATAATCATTTCCTAAATGCCAGTAATACACTATCCCTACTCCAGCAGATAGCCCTACATTAATTGCAGCTAAGAACTGTATTGAGCCCTGAAAAGGAACATACTCGCCCATCACTTTTCCTTACATCAAATCTGATCTGACGCAGTGTGTGTAAACACAGTACTACACTTAAGATTAAAGTAAATTCAGACACTTTTGTAAAGTGCTACCTTGTAATAATAACAGAATTGAAATAATGCAATACCACTGCTTTATATGGAACATCGTAAGTCATAGTAGGATACAAAAAATAAAGATGAGACCAAACAAACCTTAATATCATAAACCCACATGTGACACTGCACGTCAGGAAGGGCGTAAAGCACTCATACTACTTTCTTATTCTGCCGTCTCAAGGAATCAAAACTGTATAACAGAAACCTGATGTCCAGAGCAATCAATCATAGTGTAGCTCTCATGTTTAGCTACGGTCTGTTGCTAAAGGAAACAAGAATAGGACCTTGGATTTTCTGCCCTGCTGTATACTTACAATGAAGTTATAAAAGTTATAAAACAAGTGAGTAAAAGCTACTTACCAATGGTGAGGAGATACACAGGAACGACAGCAGCTCAGTGACTTGGCAACGCTGTACAACTTCTGAACCAGTGCTTTTCTGAATTATCACGTGGTCTGTAAACCCAGAGACTGGCTCATAATGGCAGGTGAAGACCATGCTCTAAAAAAGAATAATATTATTCAACTACGTATTACATGCTTATGTCTTCTATAAACAATATTCTTTGCTGTAAGAAAACATGAAGAAAAGCGTCATTTAGAGGTGTCTCTCATGACAGATATTTATGGTATATCCACTGGATTTACCATAAATATCTAACACAAGGTAGCCGAGTGTACATGGACAGGAGAGTGGTGACTGCATGTGCGGTGACAGGAGAGGTGGCAGGGAATGCAGCAACAGGAGAGTGGTAGCAGGGAGTGCAGCAACAGGAGAGTGGTGGCCGGAAGTGCAGCGGCAGCAGAGGTGACAGGAAGTGCAGCGGCAGCAGAGGTGACAGGAAGTGCAGCGGCAGCAGAGTGGTGGCCGCGCATGAGGTGACAGGAGAGGCAGCAGGCAGTGCAGTGACAGGAGAGGGGTGGTCGCACATGGGGTGACAGAAGAGGTAGCAGGGAGTGAAGCAACAGGAGAGTGGTAGCAGGGAGTGCAGCAACAGGAGAGTGGTGGCCGGAAGTGCAGCGGCAGCAGAGGTGACAGGAAGTGCAGCGGCAGCAGAGGTGACAGGAAGTGCAGCGGCAGCAGAGTGGTGGCCGCGCATGAGGTGACAGGAGAGGCAGCAGGCAGTGCAATGACAGGAGAGGGGTGGTCGCACATGGGGTGACAGAAGAGGTAGCAGGGAGTGCAGCGACAGGATAGTGGTGGCCACATGTGCAGTGACAGGAGAGGTAGCAGGGAGTGCAGTGACAGGAGTATAGTCTACCAATGTGCTGTCTCTCCCTTTATTCACAACTACAGGGTGGGCCATGTATATGCATACACCTAAATAAAATGGGAATGGTTGGTGATATCAACTTCCTGTTTGTGGCACATTAGTATATGGGAGGGAGGAAACTTTTCAAGATGGGTGGTGACCATGGCGGCCATTTTTAAGTCGGCCATTTTGGATCCAACTTTATTTTTTTCAATGGGAAGAGGGTCATGTGACACATCAAACTTATCGAGAATGTCACAAGAAGAACAATCTATCAGACATTTATATTGTACATGCTGTATATATGACATAAGCAGCGTCAGACTGGAGCACTTTGGGCCCACCAGAGAAAATCGTTCTTGGGGACCACTATGTAGCTACATAGAAATAAATACAAAACCACCAATTATGCGGTAAAACACACTAATATAAGGTAATACACGTCTTAAGGGTTGGGGTAGCCCCCTCATAGAATAACGCATCCCCCTCATAGAATATAATGTAGCCCCCCTCACAGAATATAATGCAGCCCCTTCATAGGGAATAATGTAGCCCCCTCACAGGGTATAATGCAGCCCCCCTCATAGGGTAAAATGCAGCCCCTCTGAGTATAATGCAGCCCCCCATAGAGTATAATGCAGCCCCACTCATAGGGTAAAATGCAGCACCCCTCATAGGGTATAATGCAGCCCCCCCCCTCATAGGGTATAATGCAGCCCCCTCTAATAGGGTATAATGCAACTCCCCCTCATAGGGTACAATGCAGCCCCCCAACATAGGGTATAATGTAGACCTTCAGAGTATAATGTAGTCCCCTACATAAAATATAATCCAGCCCCGCAGTCCTACAATCTTATGGCCACCAGGGCTCACTCACCTCTCCGGTATCAGCAGCTGCACTGCCGTCTGCCCGACACACAGCGGGTACGCAATGAAGTGACGTCATCACGCACCTGCTGTGTCAGAGGCAGAGGGGAATGATGGGAGAAGGAGCGTCATTTATGATGCTGATACAGTTAAATGTGTCGCGCACTGACTTACGGACCCCATAGTTGCCGCGTGAACTAGGGGCCCCTGGGGGAGCAGGGGCCCTGGTCTGCCAGCCCTGTTTGCAGCTAATACTGTCGGCTATTAAAGTGAAATCAATATTCACTCCTCTCCATGCTCCTAGGGGAGTGGGGAAGAGTGAGTATTCATTTCTCTTTAGCAGCGGGGACAGGCTTTAGCCGCAGCAGCTGGCATGCCCCCTGACTCATGGGCCCCATAGCAGCTGCGTGGTGGGCTGCTATTAGCGACACACCACTGGCTGGGGGCCCCTGGAGCAGTGGGGACCCTAGGCAGCTGCCGACTCTGTATGCCACCATTTGTCAGTGCTTGAGCCCACCTGAGAATCCTCCGGTTCTCCAGTGGGCCAGTCCGACCCTGCATAAGTGTCAGTTGTGAGACAATTTCTTAAATTAGAACATACAGATGGTCACTGTGGCACCCTAACCTGTGGCTGTAAGAGAATAATGAGAGTTGTACTTTATTTCGAGTGTAGTATTAAATACCTAATTTATTTAGAACTATTCTAAGTAGCTGGACATATAAAGCAACAAGCAATATAAACTGGACATGTGCGACTGTCCTAGTCCGATTGGAATTTTACCTGTAGAAGACGAGAAGTATGGATCCTAGGAAAAGCAAATGGAAAATCTACCCAAAGTATAAAGTCTTGGTTACTCAGGGATGAAGGTGCTGTAACGGATATTCTCTTACGCCGCCAAAAACGAGAGTGGTGGAGCCTGTAGGCTTCTTTCAGAGACATGAAAAGTGCTAACCATCTGCAACAGAACATAGTGCATGATACAATAAAACAAGTTCTTCAGTTTATGGCCTGTAAAAGCGCTGTCAATTGTCAAATAGCTCTCTGCGTGTCCTGGGGCCAGCTACCACTCTTGTAGGCAAGTATATGATAGAAGACAGAAGCTACATTGGCGCTGTCGACCCAACAGAAAGGAGCATCAGGCCAGAGGTGAGAAGGGTGTTACTTTATTTATACAGTGACTTAAAAGGTTGATGAATTTTTGGTATCTGCTCCTTTCCATCAGGCTAGAAGCAAGTATTTGTTGCGGAATTTCACTTGCAGATCCCGCAATTAATTCCAGAATAAAATACAGTACAACGTAGTTAATATAGTTTTAGCAAACCCAATTCAACCACAGCCTAAAAAAAATCTGCACGCTGCAGATCTTCAAATGAATTGTGCATTTCTATTTCTTGCTGCTATTTTTATGTATCTTTTTATTGTCTTATGGAGAAAACATGATGGAGCATTTGCACAGGCAACTTTGATGCAACTGTAAAAAAAAAAAAAAAAAAAAAATTGAAGCTGCAATAAACAGTGAAAAAGATGGGCATGATACAGTAATGATTCTACTGCATTGTTTTTTCTTTATTACAAGTCAAAAACTTCCTCAAAATGACAGGTGTAAAAGCACTCTCGATATAATACCAACATACATAATGCAATCTGAAGACAGCATGTTTTGTTTGCTTACAATGATTGTTTTAGCACCAGGAGATTATAGTTTCTGGGACACAGCAGCGTGTGCTTGCTAGTCCGACACGACCGCTCCTGTGATAGGCACCTGTCAATGGTCATTGTACATACAAAGCCTGGATTGGGCAGGTTAGCTGTGTTGTAGGCGGTGTTAGCTTCCTCAGCTCTGCTGTATTGCTAAGTTTTAAAACTCTGTCATAACGGCTGCACCCAGCAAGCCAAGAGATATATTTTTGGATTCATCTTCTCTTTCTCTACATCAGGTTGCTTTCAGATGAGGTAGAAAAAAACCTGCTGACAATTCCCTTTAAGGCCTCGATTAAGCAAGACTGGCATTTGCATGGGCGTGCAGGAATAGCATGCGCCTAATTCATTAAGAGGCACAGTTCTCCAGGGACTGATGTGACATTACTAGCGGTCAGAACACCAACACTTTTAAAGGGGTATTCCCAGGAACAAAGTTAATTTTAAAGCTGATTTTAACTAATAGATCTTGGAATAATAATAACATCCACAATTGGATGTGTTTAAAAAAAATGTTCCTGTGCTGAGATAATCGTATAATTGCTCCCCTGCTGTGTGCTGTGTAATGGTCGTGTCTGACCGTGCAGGAACATGGTCTGAGCATACCACAGCTCCTGGGCAGGGGAGGATGCAAAAGAGAGGATATAGACAGGACAGCACAGGATCACAGATGGTTCTTTTTGTGAGATAAAGCATTTCCCTGACTGTGTTTAAAAAATGTTTTACCTCTAAGAAAAAATTAATTGTGATCCCGTGCTGTAATGTCTGTATACTCTTTTGCTTCCTCCCCTGCCCAGGAGCTGTGGTATGATCAGACCATGTTTTTGCACGGTCAGACACAGACATTACACAGTACACAGCAGGGGCACATTAATAAGATTATCTCAGCACAGGGACATTTTATTTAAACACATCAAATTGTGGAAATTATAATACAAGATCTAACGATAAAAATGTACTTTTTGTACTTTAATAAATTTGTCAGGCAGATGTTCCCATGCATTGTCTCGGCTCTGCCCATTTTGGTGCGGCTACCTGAAACTGGCATGAAAATGACAAAAATCACAACATTTTTGTACAACTTTGTGTAATGCAAAAAATTCTGACCATTTGAAAGCGTTTTATACTAGAATTCTGGTGTAAACATTATGAAAAATTAGGGCCCAAGTACATTCTTTTTCTCCCTAATAAATTCTTTATTTAAAAAGAGCAAAAAAAAAAATCAAATAAATGAAAAAACTAGTACTGCGACAAACACAAAGACCGGTTTTAAAATTATCACTTTTTTCCCCACACATGGCATATGTCATAAAAACAAACACTAGCTATAACAGCCCAAACTGATTGCCTCTCATCATCTCCTTCCCGACATAAGATGCACCAATATGTCCTGTTGAATGCAGGTGTATGGAGGAGGCTCAGTAGCTGAGCCCACTCAATAACAGGCAGGTGCCAGCTGTGTAAGTTTGAGCATAATAAACTGGCCACATTGCTGAATTTCTCATATGCAGCACCATGGAATCAATTATGCTATATATATAAATAAATAAATAATATTGGCTGCAGAGCTGAGTGAAGCATAGTTTTTTTTTGTTTGTTTGTTTATTTTTTATTTCTTCACTCATTGCGGAGATATTAGCTTGTAAAGTGTAGATTATAATTTATGTTAAGCCCAAGGGGGAATTACCATAGATTTGTCTCTGGGGGCGTGCTCTTTTTCCCCTGTATGTCGCTGACCAATCATAAGCATGATGCGATATATGCACATATGTAATAGACGTCAGCACAGGCTATGTGAGAATATCTATGGAGTTGATGGACACAGCGAGTGACGTCTGTTTGCCCGCTCCATTCCCAAGCTATTATTTTTGCTTGTTGAGTTTTCAATTTTAGCATTTAACAAGTGGTATGTTAATAATAGGTTAACCTTATCGTGAATCCCAATTTAATTTTTTTTTTTTTTTTTTTTTTTTTTTAGAATTAAGATATTCCCCAGATATTCTTTACTAACAAACCTTTTCAAATACGTTTGAGGATGAACTGTAAGGGGTTGCATCAAGTATATAAAAGCTATAACCAATGAACAGGATTAAGACAGAGGATAACGTACTGTATAAATCATGGGATACAACAATTGAGTCCCCCACCAATCCTGAAAGAGGGGGAAACAGCAAACGCAACAAGGTATTATCTGGTTGAGAAATTGGCCTAGGTGAGAGGTAAAGGAATTGCTCAACTTTTGGGGTTGCTTAACACACAAATGAGAAAATCAAGGTGCAACAAGATGCTGCTTTACTCTCAGATCGGGAAATCTCGCCATTTAAACCAATTGGTGAAAGATAGGAGTAGTAGTCTGTGCTGCTGTGTTAGACTGAAGAACGTGATGAAGGAGTAGAGAATACGATTTATTCTCAACCTGTTTCAAACTTGAACCAACTTTTTCATCAGGAAAACCACAATGTTAAAGAACGAAATGCATTGAGAATAAACTGCATGATCCAATCCATCATCAGGTCCTCTAGATTTCTTGAATCTAGAACAGGAGCGCAGACTACTACTCTTATCTTCCTCCAATCCTGAGCACGAGGCTCTGCAGTGCCCTGTCCGAATGGTGCGGAGATCAAGCATGTGCACCTACTCCCCATTTATTCTGTAAGGGACAGCCAAATATTGCCAAACACACTACTCGGTCATACAGATAATGAATGGAGCAAGGCTGTTCATGTTCGACCTTTATTCCCTCCAAACGGTGATCTGCAGAGCCCCAGAAAGGTTTTAACACTCGCCTAGATATAAGCTTGAGTTTACCTGGCTTGGTGTCCATTGCGCATTACACTGGCCATCTCTGCGGGAGAGATATTAATGAAACGAAGAAACGAAAAGCAGCTCTCTTCGTCTGACCCTTGGTTTAAAAAAAAAAAAAAAAAGGGGATAAAGTCATATAAAACTGGCACACCACATAGAAAATGTCATTATAGAATGTTGTACATGCGATAATAAAACATTTTTTACCAAGGTACAAATGCTTTTAGGATGGGGTGAGTCAAACCATTTCTATTCCCCATGATGGGCCATTTATAGTATATCTCATAGATATTAAATTTGCAAGCCTTTTAAACCAGATGCTATGCGTCATGCATGGGATTATGAGTACGGTGAGTAGAGAAAAAATATGGAAAAGGTCAGGATTAAAAAAAAAACACTGCCAAGCCCACTCACGTTACTTACTTTTCTTATGGAAGAGCGATTGCTGAATGTGATCTGGTGCAAATGGCGAAAGGAGAGTTCGTAACCACCTACAGAGACAAAATCAGAAGAAGCCATGACGTTTCAGCAGCGACTCCAGGCATGAGGTGAAATATTCAGCTGCTTTATCCCTTCTATTGTTAAAGTGTTTTAGGTATGGGTCAGACGAGCGTATGGAAAAGCCGCCGATTTCCATCCGTGTGTCCAGATTTTACATCTGTGTGACATTCGTTTTGATACATCAACATTTTAAAATGTACATGATAACATTCAGTTTCCTAGGTTAACAATGGCAATGTATCCGTAAAAATTGGACGCAATATGGATGATCCGTATGGGAACCAATTTTTTTTTCTTTGCACCCATAGACTTGAATAGGCAAGTCACCCAAAATATGGAAATTATTAGTGCATGTTGCAATTTTTTTTTCTATGGGCACTCGGTCAGTATGAGAAGGAGGATATTTGGTTCTTACTGTAAAATCTTTTTCTTGTAGCCTTCACTGGAGGGACACAGAAAACCATGGAAGTCTACTCCCAACTGGAAGCCAAAACTAAGAGTACAGCTGAAGAAAAATGTCGGCTCCTCCACGAAAGTATACACCTTGCCTGTCGACACCAAGTTAGTGCAAAAAGCAGTAGCAGAAGCAAAACAAAGACCACCCAAAGAGCGGAAACTGTGTCCCCCAAAGAAGGCTACAAGAAAGAGATTCTATGATGAGTACCAAAATCCTCTTTCCTCAGACACTTCGTTGGGGGACACAGGAAACTATGGGATATTGAAAAGCAATGCCTAAGGTGGGAAAACGAATAATAATGCAGAAGGAGAAATGGCAATCTCTCAGAATACCAACCGACTGATTGAGGCTTGCAGGATCCTTCAGTCAAGACTTGACGCAATGGTAAAGGCTGGGTGAAGATGTGGACAGATAGAGGTCTACAGAATAGAAGGACAAGTGCCAAGAGACATAAGCCCCAGGAGGCTTCTATAGCACATGTAGGGCAAGCTCTGCCTAGATGGCAGCATCCTGGCTTAGCCTAATTTTCTGCAATGGCAGATCAAAATTGGAAACGAGTAGCAGCCATAGAGGTGATCAGACCTCAGCAAGGGTATACCAGGAGGACTAATAAGGCATGAGAACGTCTGAACGGAGCTGTGAGACTCCGGTAGAGCAGCACAGCCCTGACCTCAGACTGTAGAAGAAGTCAGGGAGATGAGAGGTGAAGTCCTTAAAGGAAAGGGAGCAATTTCCTCATTGATTTAGAAGGTGGAGAACAAGTTAAGGAGAAAGGAGGGTGCAAAACGGAAGGCCACTCTGTCCCAATGAAGGAGAGAGACATAAGAGAGCAACCATTTAAAAGATCGCTAAGAGGAAAATAAAAATCACCTTGTCAGGAACCCAGAGTGGAGCAAGGTCTCTGAAAGTATCGAAAAGAGGGGACTGATGGGCACGGCACCCAGGACCAGATTGAGGTTCCATGGATCAAAGGAAACCAATACAGTGGGATCAAGGTTTGCCTTGCCAAGGCAGAAGGTTCTGACCTGAGTCCTGGAAGTCAGGTAACACTTTAAAAGGACAGCCAAGGCAGAGAACTGGCCCCTAGGAGCCAACCCTTGCACAAGGTCAGAATAAAAAAAAAAAAAAAAAAAGAAAGAGGTTAGCTTCTGTAGGTACTAAAACGACAAAAACAGGTCTGAAACTCAAAGCTGTATCTGCCTCCTATGTGAGACTACGCTGAGCTGAATAGCAGTGACTGCAGGCCAGGTGTAGCTTGTTGGGAAGAAAGCAACAATTTTCTTAAGATGTCTTCTTTTGTGTCAGCAGACGTCCATGGTTTCCTGTGTCCCCCACTGTGGCACCCGAGAAAAACTGTCATTTGAACAGCCCTATAGGCCTACATTGGTTAGTGTGCTGTCTGATTTATACTGTCTGAATTATAAACTCGTCTGAAGGAGCCTATGAGTCCACTGTCAGATGCCATAAACCAGTGTGTTTGGTCCAGATCACTTTGCAATGATATTGATCTAGCTTTTTTTCTGCAATTGATGAATAAAGTTCTGTGGGGGTGTTAGCTCACTTCCCAACCCTCCCCTCCCAAGGAGGTTTCCCCTCCCAGAGCCAGTCTCTGTAGCTTGATGGATAGCTCAGCTCCTGGCTTGGTACCTAACATAACACAGGCAGTAAGCTATAAATGAAGGTAAAGAGGCTGGCGGTGGGCAGGAAAACATTCTCAGAAGGCGGAGGCTCGGGAAGATCTCTGTCGCACCCAGAGTGCTCAACGTCTCATCTGCATATGATTTTTTTAAAAACTACTCTCTCAGGACTTATTTCTATGCATAACTAAATCTTAATTAATGGCCATCCTATACACCTAGAAGAAAGTACCTAAACCAACACAAAAGGGGATTCTTTACTGTAAGAGCAGAGAGACTGAAACTTTTGAACTTTCTGCCAGAGAACATTGTGATTGTTAATTCACCAATTCAGGAGGTGCCTAGATGACTTCCTTGGGCGGACTAATATTACAAGTTATAATAGTTCAGTTTGGTGTCACATTTTTAGACTCACCTGTTACGTGAGTAATTTAAAAATTCTAAGTTTCCCTGCCGGTAGAGAATTTTCGATATCTGGTATGGCCTCAGTGCCAAGTAAAAGGGAGACCATGTTTCCTGGCGCTCAAATAGTTCTGAATGATTGCACACCTAAAAGAAGGAAAAAAATAGAATTAATGCAGCTGACAAATATTACCACAGGTTCATCTCAAGTATAAAATGGATAGGTGATAAGTTTCTGATCACTGGGGTCCAACCGACATGGCCCCCTGTATTTCTGGGAATCAGAGCTCTGAAGAGCCCCAGGTGAATGGAGTAAAATTCAATCATGAATGCAGCTCCACTCATTCTAATGGGAGTGCCAAAGGTCAGTAAAGCGTTCCCATTAAGAGGGCATAGGGTGATGATTGACCGCCACTCCATTCAGCCTTGGCTCTGCTGAGCTCCAATTCTCAAGACTGCAGGGAGGGGGGGGGGGGCTGAGTGGTTGGACCCGATCAGAAAATCATCCCCTATTGAGAGGAGAGAACATTCAAACTTGAGAATATCCCATAAAAAGAGAGGAAGGTGGGAACATCTCCTCACTAGCAACATTTAGCTTTCTTTTTTTTTTGTAAATGATTAACCACCTTGTAATTTGTCGAAAATCTCAATCAGTCAATAGAAATCTGTCCAGGGTGAAACACATGCTAGAAAGAGAGGAGGGGGAAGCTGCCTCTCAGTGTCTATACACTGACCTAACATGGGGGCCGTGTAATAGGCTGTCCGGCTGCATTTATAAGTGCATGAAGGTGAGCATGTAGGGAAAGTCATCTGATAAAAACAGTTCAATAACGAAGACAGCATTGAGAGAGAAATCAAGTGGAAGAGGAGAGAGAAAAATCAAGCAGAAGAGGGAGAGAGAAATGAAGCAGGAGAGGGAAGAAAGCAAGCACAAGAGGGGAGAGAGAAATTAAGGGAGAGAGAGGAGAGAAACATTAAGGGAAAGAGAAAAGAGAGAAATCAAGCAAAAGAATGAGAAAGCAAGCAGAATATAGAGAAATCAAGCAGAATATGGGAGAAAGCAAGCATAAGAGGGAAAAGAGAAATCAAGCAGGAGAGGGAAGAAAGCAAGCACAAGAGAGGAGAGAGAAATTAAGGGAAAGAGAGGAGAGAGAGAAATTAAGGGAAAGAGAGGAGAGAGAGAAATTAAGGGAAAGAGAGGAGAGAGAGAAATTAAGGGAAAGAGAGGAGAGAGAGAAATTAAGGGAAAGAGGAGAGAGATATTAAGGGAAAGAGAGGAGAGAGAAATATAGGGAAAGAGAGGAGAGAGAAATATAGGGAAAGAGAGGAGAGAGAAATATAGGGAAAGAGAGGAGAGAGAAATTAAGGGAAAGAGAGGAGAGAGAGAAATTAAGGGAAAGAGGAGAGAAATTAAGGGAAAGAGAGGAGAGAGAAAATAAGAGAAAGAGAGGAGAGAGAAACTAAGGGAAAGAGAGGAGAGGGACATTAAGGGAAAGAGAGGAGAGAGACATTAAGGGAAAGAGAGGAGAGAGAAATATAGAGAAAGAGAGGAGAGAGAGAAATTAAGGGAAAGAGAGGAGAGAGAAATTAAGGGAAAGAGGAGAGAGATATTAAGGGAAAGAGAGGAGAGAGAAATATAGGGAAAGAGAGGAGAGAGAGAAATTAAGGGAAAGAGAGGAGAGAGAGAAATTAAGGGAAAGAGGAGAGAGATATTAAGGGAAAGAGAGGAGAGAGAAATATAGGGAAAGAGAGGAGAGAGAGAAATTAAGGGAAAGAGAGGAGAGAGAAATATAGGGAAAGAGAGGAGAGAGAGAAATTAAGGGAAAGAGAGAGAGAAATTAAGGGAAAGAGAGGAGAGAGAGAAATTAAGGGAAAGAGAGGAGAGAGAAATTAAGGGAAAGAGAGGAGAGAGAAATTAAGGGAAAGAGAGGAGAGAGAAATTAAGGGAAAGAGAGGAGAGAGAAATTAAGGGAAAGAGAGGAGAGAGAAATTAAGGGAAAGAGAGGAGAGAGAAATTAAGGGAAAGAGAGGAGAGAGAAATTAAGGGAAAGAGAGGAGAGAGAGAAATTAAGGGAAAGAGGAGAGAGATATTAAGGGAAAGAGAGGAGAGAGAAATATAGGGAAAGAGAGGAGAGAGAGAAATTAAGGGAAAGAGAGGAGAGAGAAATTAAGGGAAAGAGAGAGAGAAATTAAGGGAAAGAGAGGAGAGAGAGAAATTAAGGGAAAGAGAGGAGAGAAATTAAGGGAAAGAGGAGAGAGAAAATAAGAGAAAGAGAGGAGAGAGAAACTAAGGGAAAGAGAGGAGAGGGACATTAAGGGAAAGAGAGGAGAGAGACATTAAGGGAAAGAGAGGAGAGAGAAATATAGAGAAAGAGAGGAGAGAGAGAAATTAAGGGAAAGAGGAGAGAGAAATTAAGGGAAAGAGGAGACATTAAGGGAAAGAGAGGAGAGAGAGAAATTAAGGGAAAGAGAGGAGAGAGAGAAATTAAGGGAAAGAGAGGAGAGAGACATTAAGGGAAAGAGAGGAGAGGGAAATTAAGGGAAAGAGAGGAGAGGGAAATTAAGGGAAAGAGAGGAGAGAGACATTAAGGGAATGAGAGGAGAGAGGCATTAAGGGAAAGAGAGGAGAGAGAGACATTAAGGGAAAGAGAGGAGAGAGACATTAGGGGAAAGAGAGGAGAGAGACATTAAGGGAAAGAGAAAAGAGAGAAATCAAGCAAAAGGAATGAGAAAGCAAGCAGAAGATAGAGAAATCAAGCAGAATATGGGAGAAAGCAAGCATAAGAGAAAAAGGAGAAATCAAGCAAAAAAGAGGAGAGAGAAATCAAGCAAAAGAGAGGAGAGAGAAATCAAGCAAAAGAGAGGAGAGAGAAATCAAGAAAAAGAAAAAGAGAGGTGAGAGAAATCAAGCAAAAGAGAGGTGAGAGAAATCAAACAGAAGAGGGGAAAAAGATCCAAGATATTCGTTGTTCTCTTTGGTCTATTCAACACTTATTTTGTCAGAAAATAATCCAAATCTACAGTGGAAATCTGATGCATATATGCCCCCAGGGTCATTCCACTGAGAGGGATAAATTAGTGTGAACTTATGCAACTAATAAGTGGTCTTGCAAATTTCACCAGCAAGAAAATGTATTGCAAGTTTATTGGTTATGGAGGACCACACACCGACCTCCCTGGCACCTTACATAATAAAAACACAAAAGAAGGACCGGTGTTCTTGTTGGGCCAGCAAACCAGGCATTACCATTTGCGTAAAAAAATGTTATACAGGATCACCATTATCTTGTTTCTAAGGAAATCAATGAAAAGTAAAACATTTTTCATTCTCACCTTCCTGAATTGCATAACAAGGTTCATGAGACTACTGGTGGTGTTTTGTGCTTGTTGGGTTGTGCCCATGGAGGACTGAAGGAGGTCATCAATGGAGATTTTATTCTTCAAGGCCTGATATAGCAACTTCTGTCTACTAGTCAAATTGCAGTACATAAGGATTTCAATCTGCATTTTAGAGGGAAAAGTAATTACTTGCCTAATTAAAAAATTTTTAAAAAAACAAACTATATTATGTAATAATATACGATGGAACTACTAATAAATATATATATATATATATATATATATATATATATGGCTTACCTTATCAGACAATTCGTTTTCTACATCCTTCTTGATTCTCCTGAGCATAAAGGGTTTGAGGATCATATGTAATCGAGACAGCTGATCTAATGGCAAGAACATATAGGTCAAACACCTATCGCTCTCTCATGTCCATCCATAAGCAAAAAGAGCAATTCTCACAATGGTAGGGCCTCCTTCACACGTCTGTGTTTCCAGTACATATTGGTATATGTTTGTATGGATATCACACATACTCATTATAATCTATGTTACTATTCACATGTCCATTTTTTTATGGCAACATGGATGACAAAGGTCAATACAAGTCTATGGGTCCGTGAAAAACATGTACAGAACATGGATGACATCAGTAATGGTTTCCCACATACCGTATATACTTGAGTATAAGTCGACACGAGAATAAGCCGAGGCACCTAATTTTGCCACGAAAAATTGGGTAAACTTATTGACTCGAGTATAATCCGGGTATGCATTGTCCCCTCATCCCTATCCTTGTATGCATGGTTCCCCCTTCCCTGTCCTTGTATGAATGGCTCCTTATTCCCTATCCTTGTATGCATTGTTCCTATAATAAAAAAAAAAAAAACACAAAATAAAAAAACTTCCTCCTTACCTTACCTGCGTGCCCTCACTGCACCTCGTTCCGGCGCCAACAGCTCCTCCGGCCCAGCGATCACGTGGCCCCGCTCATTAAGGTAATGAATATTCACTCCATGCCTATGGGAGTGGAGAGGCATGAATATTCATTACTTTAATGTGATCGCTGGGCCAGAAGAGCTGCTGGCGCCAGAACCAATGAGATGCAGCGAGGGCGCGCAGGGAAGGTAAGTAGGATGTGTGCTGGAAGTCAGCGCCTGCAGCTGACACTGTGCGCTATTACAGAGAAATGAATATTCATTTCTCTTTAGCAGCGGCACAGGGTTTAGCTACAGCCGCCGGCTCCTGCCTCTGTGACCCGCTGCTCCCCCTCCCCCGCTGGCTTTTGGGACAATTGACTTGTGTATAAGTCGAGGGGGGCGTTTTCAGCACAAAAAAATGTGCTGAAAAACCTGGCTTATACACGAGTATATACGGTAAGTGTTTTATACATACATGTGAAGGAGGCGGAAGGAACAGCCCTCATACATCAAAGGCAGAGAAAACACCATGAAGTAGGTTTCCCATCATGAGGGCACAAAGCCAGTTTTGACCTTCCTGAAAGAGCCTCAGTTTTCAAATCTGATGTGTCACTGGTTTTTGTGACACATTGTACTTTATTTGTATTGCACTCCACTTTTAAAAGGAATCTGTCGTCAGGTTTTCGCTATGTAATCTCACAACAGAATGATTTCAGGACAGCGACCCTGATTCCAGTG
Source organism: Dendrobates tinctorius (assembly GCF_039654945.1). Taxonomy (NCBI): domain Eukaryota; kingdom Metazoa; phylum Chordata; class Amphibia; order Anura; family Dendrobatidae; genus Dendrobates; species Dendrobates tinctorius. Next base: position 608,785 of record NW_027361687.1, on the reverse strand, counting down.
ATGTTTCCGTTTACTGGGTGCAGCAGTTGTGATAGAATCACAGTTTACTCTGCTGCAGATCTAGCAGAGTTCTGAATGCCCAGCTGTATATAACCCCGCCCACAACACGGATTGGCAGCTTCCAGTGTATAAACCCCGCCCATAACACTGATTGTCAGCTTTCTGTGTATAGCCACCCCCACACCCGATTGGCAGCTTCCAGTGTATAACCCGGCCCACAACACCTATTGACAGCTTCCTGTGTATAATCCCGCCCACACCGATTTTGAGCTTCCTGTGCATAACCCCGCCCACAGCACTGATTTTGAGTTTCCTATGTATAACCCTCATACCACTAATTTTGTGATTCCTATGTGTAACCCCACCCACACCATTGATTGGCAGCTTCCTGTGCATAGTCCCGCCCACATCCCTGATTGGCAGCTTTCTGCATATAACCCCACCCACATCACTGATTGGCAGCTTCCTGTGCATTGTCCTGCCCACACCCCTGATTGGCAGACTCCTGTGCATAGGCTGACCCACACCCCTGATTGGCAGCGTCCTGTGTGTAACCACACACCACTAATTGGCAGCATCCTGTGCATAAGGAAACCTGCATCCCTTGAGTGAATAAATCTAGATTTTATGAAAATTCTGTATTCATTTTGCCATCATATTCATATCAGTAACAAGTCATTAGGTGATTTCCATAATCACATCACGCTTCATTCTTACTACTGTAATTTCAGTGTTGAGGAGTGTATGTAAGGACAAAACTTTTAATAATTAAAAAAAAAACAAAACAAACAATGTCTTTATTTTTTCCAGCAAGAATTTTTTTTTTCTTTTTTTCAGATTGCACTCACTGAGAGATTCTTCCTGAACCTGTGTGGCAGCCAACAAATCACAGTATAAAATAGAGGCTCCCTGAGGCAAACAGTGTCAAAATGTTAATGAAAGCTAATTAGAAAAATGATTGTGAGACAGAAAGACTTACTCTCATCAATGGCAGACTTATTCTCCGCATGGCTTTCTATGTCCTTGGAAAACCACTCATTAAATTCATCATGAGAATCGAACAATGTAGGCATAATAAAATGCAACAGGGCCCAAAGCTAGGAAGAAGAAAATGTTCAGATTGATTGCATGAGGAACAAAGAAGACTACTACAATGTGGAAGCTTACAAGCCCTGCACAAGCACAAGCTTAGTTTGCAATGGGTGTCCTTACTTCAAGGGAATCTGACAGCAGGTTTTGTTATGTAATCTGAGAGCAGCGTGATGTGGAGACAGAGGCCCTCATTCCAGCCATGTGTCACTTACTAGGCTGTGTTTTGTTGTTTCAATGTAACCAGCGTTTTATCATCAGCAGATTCTCACTTCAGGACTATGTGTCTTGTGCCTCCTAGTCCTCCTGCTCCGTCCACCACTGATTAGCAGCTTTCTGTCAATGTACAGAGCGGCCAATCAGGGGTGTGGGCGGGGTTATACGGAGCTCAACATTCTCAGTTCTGCTAGATCTGCAGCAGAGAAAACAGGGAATGTATCAAAATCACAGCAAGTGACACATTGCTGGAATCAGGGTCACTGCCCCTACATCATGCTGATCTCACATTACATAGCAAAATCCTGGTGATCGATTTCCTTACACAATAATAAAGGTGGCAAGAGGCATGATACGTCTGTCTGTCTGGCCATCCAATTATACAATGTGGCCAACAACATTACAAGCATATAACGGATATGTGGGTTTCACAATTCAAAATTAGGCGGGATTAGCGGGATCAATAAAGCTTTTTACAACCGCTGTCGGCCCAGGACGTGTGCGCGCGTCATATGCTTTCTTGATACTGACCTTGTACAATGTACAAAATGTGGCCGATACCTTACAGTGTGTACTCCTGTAAAAGACTTTGCAAAGTAGCAAAAATGTTGTGACTTTTGGCATTGTTGTGCCAGTCCCGGCCACTTGTAAGATGCGCCTAGCTCATTAAGTGGCATGTGCCGCTTACTCCCCTTCATTTAAGGAGCTCCTTCAAGGAGGACATGTCAGCAAGTCAAAAGTGTCCAATTTTTGCTCTTATTTTATTTCCGCTGCTTCCCTGACTATCCCTTTTTATTTTTTTTTTTTTAGATCTACCATATGGTTCCAGACATTTGGGCCTTTTTATGCAGTGCTAATTTTTTGGTCTTTAACAAAGGAGGCGTGGCTCATAGGGTAATGAAGCAGGTCAGTGACACACCCCCAGGAATCCTGAAAGCCATGCCCCCTTATAAAGACCATAATAAATAACAATAAATGTAAATTAAAAATAGTCCTGGAACTGTATGAATGATTTAAAAACTTCCATTAATCAAAAAGCTAAGCATTGTGAAACAAAAAAAAAGTAATAAATCTGTACCTCGGCCATTGTATTTTGGATGGGGGTGCCAGTTAGTAGCAGCCTATTGCGGCACTGAAACTGTAACAGGATCTTCCACCGAACACTAAAGGTCAAAAGGAGATAATAAATTCACGCTTCATTACCAAGAATGATTTTACGGCAGCAAGAAGAATATTGTGACTGTACAATGGATCGTCATCGGGATAAGAGCTGAAAGTGGAGAATGACAAGTACCTGGAACTGCTCTTCAAGGCTTGGGCTTCGTCCAGCACCATATACTGCCACTTCACCCGCTGGAAGTATTTGACATCTTGCACTACGAGCTGGTAACTAGTGATCACTACATGGAAAGGAGCTTCCTGTGTATACAGAGTTTTCTAAAAGAAAAAAAAAAAGGAGTCAGTGGTATGGGGAGTAGAAGGAAATCGGCTTCTTTCACCTCCAGGACTGATTTTTCACTCTCAATTGAGGGGGAAAATTCTGCATAAAGCGAGGATAGACTTTCCCATTACTGAGATAGGAGATGACAGTTGGTGCTTACAAGATTCTATGGAGGAGGGAGGAGCTTGAGGCAGACACAGACATTCTGATCAAATGACAGTTACAGTTCTCCATAGAGCGTTATGAGCACAAACTGCCAGCTCCTCTCTCAGTAATGGGAAATCTGTGTTCACCTAAAACAGATTAAACCCATGGCTTGATAATGTTGATAATGAAACATCAGTCCAGGCAGAGATAGAAGCAGAATTATCTGATGAGAGATATTACAAATTTTCTTAATTTCATATGCACTCATGATTAATATAAAAAAAAAAAAGTTAAAACAATGGTTTTTTTTGCCTTCCAACTACATTCAGTGTAAGTAGTAAAACGCTGATCTGCAACATGGTTTATGGTAGTGGACATGAGGGCAGGAATTTTGGAAATCATTTTTACAAAAATCAACTCCTGTAAGGGTTCAAATGAGATATAATCCCACACGGGAGCCGCCACCACCACGGGGTGTACCCCAGAAACTGAATTTCCATTGGCTGATGTATGCGGTTTAAATTGGGGCCAATCCGAGACACGATCATCTCTGGAGATTTCCTAAAATAAGGGTATGTGCACATGCTACATTTTACAGTACCAGCAAAGTGAATATTTCAGGAATCTCATGCACACACTGCTTATTGTTTCTTTGCAGATTTGCAGCATGTGAATCCTTTAACCGTCTTTCACTCATGCTAATGACTGGTAAAAATGCATTAAAAAACAACCAAAAATTGGTACATATCTGCAGAAATGTCTGCAGCAAATACTTAAGGTGTGCACGTGCCCTAAAGAAAGAGGCTGTACACTGCGATAAGACGGAGAAAACAGCACGAAAACAAACACTTTACATTTTTTCCCATGGGAAAAAATACACACCCCAAAAATGCCTGAAAAAAATCTGCACAACCTATAGGTTTAGCTTTAGGAAACAGAAATGTCTAAGTTGAGAGGTATGTGATCACCAGGTGCCCGGTAGAAACTCATCTTATATTAATGGGATTTCCCTTCTCTTAATGCTGATAATATGTAGTGCCCGTAATCAAAATGAAAAAATAAAAAAAGAACTAATGACTCCAAATGGCTGATGTTTTCTATTAAGCAGGATCCATACTTGAATTCTAAAAGATATTAGGGAGAATAAAAAAAGAGAGTAAGTATCACAATAGCACTTTCAATAGAATTGCTCATCAATTCTCACCTGACCCCAAAATTTGCGAATTACTTTCCTTTCATGTGGATTGCCCCAGTAAGGCAGGACCTAGAAAAGAATAAAACCACGTCAGTTTCCGGGAGATGGCAAGATGGCAGCCAGAGGGTTAATGTCATTAAACAACACCAAACCTGTACAGATTTTTTTTTTTTTTTTAGATTTTAGTGATTTAAAAAAAAATCAGAAATTTGTAAAGGAAAAAAAAAAAAAAATTTGGTGCTGCCATTTTGGATGTCAGCTGTATATAGTAACAGCCAACAACCACTGTGTGCGGAGCAGGCTCAATTCCAGCTCCCCACTCCTCTCCCAAGTCTCACTCCTCTCCCAAGTCTCACTCCTCTCCCGCGCCCCACTCCTCTCCCAAGTCTCACTCCAATCCCGTGCCCCGCTCCTCTCCCAAGTCTCACTCCAATCCCGTGCCCTGCTCCTCTCCCAAGTCTCACTCCAATCCCGTGCCCTGCTCCTCTCCCATGTCTCACTCCTCTCCCGTGTCTCACTCCAATCCCGTGCCCCGCTCCTCTCCCAAGTCTCACTCCAATCCCGTACCCCGCTCCTCTCCCAAGTCTCACTCCAATCCCGTGCCCCGCTCCTCTCCCAAGTCTCACTCCAATCCCGTGCACCGCTCCTCTCCCAAGTCTCACTCCAATCCCGTGCCCTGCTCCTCTCCCAAGTCTCACTCCAATCCCGTGCCCTGCTCCTCTCCCAAGTCTCACTCCTCTCCCGCGTCTCACTCCAATCCCGTGCCCCGCTCCTCTCCCAAGTCTCACTCCAATCCCGTGCCCCGCTCCTCTCCCAAGTCTCACTCCAATCCCGTGCCCCGCTCCTCTCCCAAGTCTCACTCCTCTCCCGCGCCCCACTCCTCTCCCAAGTCTCACTCCAATCCCGTGCCCCGCTCCTCTCCCAAGTCTCACTCCTCTCCCGCGCCCCACTCCATCCATGCGCTGTACAAGTAGAGCAGATATCAGAAAGGTGCTAATGGGAATTGGTTCTGAATTGACAATGAGCAGAGTTGGTGCAAATATATTACTGTATATAGTAACACACCCAACAACCACTCGCGCACCGCTGGAGGAGAGCAGTCTGTGAGCGCACATTGGAGGAGAGCAGTCCGTGAGCGCACGCTGGAGGAGAGCAGTCCGTGAGCGCACGCTGGAGGAGAGCAGTGTGTGAGCGCACGCTGGAGGAGAGCAGTCTGTGAGCGCACGCTGGAGGAGAGCAGTCTGTGAGCGCACGCTGGACGAGAGCAGTCTGTGAGTGCATGCTGGAGGAGAGCAGTCTGCGAGTGCACACTGGAGGAGAGCAGTCTGCGAGTGCACACTGGAGGAGAGCAGTCTGCGAGTGCACGCTGGAGGAGAGCAGTCTGCGAGTGCATGCTGGAGGAGAGCAGTCTGTGAGTGCATGCTGGAGGAGAGCAGTCTGCGAGTGAATGCTGGAGGAGAGCAGTCTGTGAGTGCACGCTGGAGGAGAGCAGTCCGTGAGCGCACGCTAGAGGAGAGCAGTCCGTGAGCGCACGCTGGAGGAGAGCAGTCCGTGAGCGCACACTGGAGGAGAGCAGTCCGTGAGCGCACACTGGAGGAGAGCAGTCTGTGAGTGCATGCTGGAGGAGAGCAGTCTGTGAGTGCACGCTGGAGGAGAGCAGTCTGTGAGTGCACGCTGGAGGAGAGCAGTCTGCGAGTGCATGCTGGAGGATTCTATTCAGACAGCCCTCGCTTTGGCCTAAATGAAAAGGGGATGTCCAGGTTTAGGACAAAAATCCCTATGTGAAAGCAGACGGCTGAATTGTCACAGCGTGATTTCCTGAGGAGAGTGGGCCAGTATTGGCCGACTAGACTCATCTGGCTTCTCTCATTTCATACCTACTAATAAAAGCTGACGCGTTTCGTCCAAAGCCAAGACAACCTCTTTAAATTAACCCAATGGCTCATGATAAATTGTGCGCATCTACAGACACATTTGTGTAACTTTCCACCACTTCTTGGTTGGCTTACTTTTAGAACCTTTATTTTTTACCAAAATTTGGTGCACCTTGCTCCCGGTTAGCTCAAGCCCCTTTCCCAACCAATCCCCACTGTGTCGAGTTACAGCTAGTATGTAATAAGCAGCAGCGGTTTAAAATCACACAAATAGGTCTAATAGCTGATGCCACAATTCGAGTAGTCGAGGCTTGTTCACATTATTAGTTGTTCCTTATCCACAAGTTGTAGCATTGTAGCGCCTGTCCTTGAATGCCTGATTTCTGGGATGGTTGAAAGTGTTGCTGAAGCAGGTCGCAGAGAAGTTTTGTGTAAGGCCTTATTTGCATGCAACATTTCAATATACGGCAGTGGTGGGTGCCACAGATTTCATTACAGGGTCCTAAGATCTGACTTCACTGCCTCCAAACCAGTAAAGTTAGCAGTTTTAAAAGAAGAGGGAACTCATCACTTTTATGGAGTCTATCAGCAGGTTTTTGCTTTTAATCTGAGAGCAGAATGATGTAAGGTCAGAGAGCCTGATTCTAGCAGTGTGTTACTTTCACTTGCTGCAGTTTTAACACAATCAGTGTTTTATCATCAGGAGATTATCACTACAAGACTAGGTGACACATGACAGGCAGCTAAGATGAGTAACCCTGTCGACACCATTGATGGTCAAATTGCTAACAATGTACACAGGAAGCTGTCAATCACAGGTGGTGGGAATACTCACAACTCACATTCATTCTGAGCTCTGCTACCTCTACAGCAGAGACAACATGGATTTTATCAAAACTGCAGTAAGCAGCCTAGTAAGTAATACATAGCTGGAATTAAGGTCTCTGCCCCTACATCATGATGCTTCTCAATCTCCACAGCAAAAAATCTGCTGACGGATTCCAATGGGCTATATAGTCTAATAGGGAACTTTTTACCCCTTTCACACATTTCGTAAAAGAGTCTTCAGACAGAAAACTTGGAAAAGATTAGTAGTAAATTTATTAAAGTAATTTCAAAAGCGAGTGCTAAAACTTTATACAAATCTTCCTTACCTTGAACCGTGGCACAAATCTTGAAAACTCTTGATGCCAGTTGTTCAATGTCGAGGCAGGTGAAATAATTAGAAAAGGACCCCAGATGTTCTCCCGCTGGACAAAGAAAAAGAAACAATTAGCCCCTCACCATCAAAGCCTATCTTCACCTTCCGAGAGACCCATTTTCTGAAACTGACCGGGTATGTAGCAATAACTCGTCTACACATCCCAGTGATACAGAGAAAGTTTCTTCATGACACATTGTACTTTATGTTAGTTGGAAATGATGAATTGGAAGGTGCCAGAATAGCAGAAGACCCACAAAAGTGACCCCATTTCAGAAACTACACCTGTCAAGGAGTTGATCTAGGGGTGTACTAAGCATTTTGAACCCACAGGGGCTTCAAAGATTATAATATTAATACCTGAAAACAAAAATTGAGGGGCTTTTTTCCCACTAAAACCTTTTTTTAGCCCCAAATATTTCAGCATCACAAGAAATAATAGGAGAACATGGCCCCAGACTTTGTAAAGCAATTTCTCCTGAGTACGCCAATACACCATAGATGGTCAGAAACTACTGTTTGGTGACACATCAGTACTTGGAAAGGAAGAAGCACTATTTCTTTGGAGTGAAATTCAGGCTGGAAAAGATAGCAGATGAATTTACAGAGCCCCTAAGGTGCCAAAGCAGGCGAAACATCCCCCAAGTGACCACATTTAGGAAACTACACCTCAAGATATTCATCAAGAAATGTGCTGAGCATTTTGACTTCACAGCTGCTTTAAAGAATGTTATGTCATTGGGATATAACCTAAAATTGATGAATTTTTTTCCATAAAAATGTCGCTTTAGCCTGAAAGTTTTGATTTTCACAAGAGATAACAGGAGAAAATAGACTTCACAGTTTGTAAAACTATTTATTCCCAATTGCAGTAAGATCCTGTATGTTATGCATCATCGGTGATGTTCGTTTCAGGGGCTGGGTTAGTACTGCGCAATGTGCACAGTGACAGTGCACTCTCTCGCGGTGAAAGTAATAGATGGATTGTTGGTTCTTACCGTAAAATCTCTTTCTTGGAACCTTCAAAAACAAGAAAATTAGCTCCTCCAGGCAGTATACACCCACCGACAGGCACCAAGCACCTCAGTTGGTGAGAAAGCAGTAGGAGAAGCAACGAGAAAACGCTAAACATATGTACTAACCCAACAAGGGTTTCAAAGACCCAACACGGTACAACTTAAACAGGGCGGGTGCTGTGTCCCCCAATGAAGGCTCCAAGAAAGAGATTTTACGGTAAGAACCAAAAATCCATCTTTCTTTATCGCCTTATTGGGGGACACAGATTACCATGGGACGTTCCAAAGCAGTCCCAAGGGCGGGAACAGCAATAAGGAACAAAAGAATAGGAAAGGCTTAGGTCGGCCGGTGTGCCACCGCCGCCTGCAGAACCTTCCTACCAACTGCATCAGACGAGGCCTGGGTATGAACCCTGTAGAACCTCACAAAGGTGTGCAAGGACGACCAGGTCGCGGCCTTGCAAATTTGTAAAGCTGAAGCCTGGTGACGAACGGCCCACGAAGCCGCCACAGCCCGGGTGGAGTGAGCTCTCACTCCCGGAGGGGGCCGTTTTTCCTGAAGTCGGTAAGCTTTCAGAATGGTAGAACGAATCCAGCGAGCGATCGTGGATTCGGAAGCCCTTTCCGGCGACCTTCAGAGATGACCAGCAAAGAATCGGACTGACGAAAAGAAGAGGTCCTGGCGAGATAGACACGCAAGGCTCTAACTACGTCCAGTTTGTGGAGAGACTTCTCAAGAGGGTGAGAAGGAGCAGGACACAAAGATGGGAGAACGATATCCTCATTGATGTGGAAAGAGGACACCACCTTCGGAAGAAGTGAAGGAACGAAATGACAAGGCCGCCAACTCAGAAACTCTTCTGATGGATGTAATGGCAATCAAGAAGGATACCTTCCATGAGAGAAGGGATAAAGGAATGTCCTGGATAGGCTCGAACGGCGCCTTTTGAAGAGCACTAAGGACAAGATTCAGATCCCACGGGTCTATCGGCGAATGATGAGGGAGAGCCACATGGGCGACCCCTTGGAGAAAAGTCTTAACCTGCGACAAGGAAGCGAGCTCTCTTTGGAAGACGATAGATAGAGCGGAGACCTGGCCCTTGAGGGTACTGATAGACAGACCCGCCTCTAAACCAGACTGGAGAAACCCAAGTATGGAAGAAATAGAAAAGGACATTGGAAAGATATCGTCACACCAACAGAAAAAAACCTTCCAGTAACTATGGTAAATGCGGGAAGAGGCCGGTTTTCTGGCTCTCATCATAGTCTGAATCACCTGGTCAGACAAACCTGATTCTCTCAGAATTGCGGCCTCAATGGCCATGCCGTTAAACTCAGAGACTGAGAATTCTCGTGGTAAAGGGGGCCTTGCAAGAGAAGATCCGGACGGTCTGGAAGCCTCCAGGGAACGTCCGCGAGCATGTTCACCAGCTCCGCGTACCAAGGATGTCTCGGCCAGTCTGGCGCCACTAGAATAACTGGTACGCCTTCCGATCTTATCTTTCTGACCACTTGTGGGATCAAGGCAAGAGGCGGAAAAGATAAGGAAGTCGGAACTGGGACCACGGAATTACTAGGGCGTCGCAAGTGACGGTTAGAGGGTCCCTGGACCTGGCTACGAAGTGCGGAACTTTGTGGTTCATCCGAGATGCCATGAGATCGATATCCGGTGAGCCCCAGCGCTGGCATATCTGATCGAAGACTGTGGGATGAAGAGCCCATTCGCCTGATGCTAGACCTTGATGACTCAAAGTCGGCTGCCCAATTTTCCACCCCTGGAATGTGAACGGCTGAGATTGCCGGAACGTAACATTCCGCCCAGCGCAGTATCTTGGCCACTTCTGACATTACTTGCTTGCTGCGAGTGCCCCCCTGGTGGTTTATGTACGCCACAGCCGTGGCGTTGTCCGACAATGCGGACTGGCTTGCCGACGAGGAGAGGCTGCCAGCGAAGAAGGGCCAGGAAGATTGCTTTGATCTCCAGAAGATTGATAGGCAAAAGAGACTCCTGTGGATTCCAGCGGCCTTGAGCCGTCTTCTGATGGAACACCGCTCCCCAGCCTAGAAGGCTGGCATCGGTGGTGATGACTTGCCACTGAAGCGGAAGGAAAGACCTCTCTTGTAGAACTGACACTGGCAATGCCCACCAAGTCAGGGATTGCCTCACTCTGAGAGGGAGGAGAATGGGACGGTCCAAGGACAGCGTGGACTTGTCCCAGGCTGAAAGAAGGCATAGCTGGAGGGGATAAAGATGAAATTGTGCAAAGGGCACTGCTTCCATGGAAGCTGCCATCTTCCCCAGAACCTTCATGCAGGACCGAAGGGGGATGGGCGCTGGCCGTTTGAGGATTTTGATTCCCTTGGAAAGAGCCGTAAATTTTTCCCTCGGAAGAAACACCCGGCCCAGGTTCGTGTCGAATTCCATGCCCAGAAAAGTCAGACGCTGCGTGGGTATCAGAATGGACTTCTCCTTGTTGACTAGCCATCCGAGACGGCAGAGAGTGTCCAGGGTTATCTGAAGACTCTGAAGGCAGTCTTGGCGGGACGAGCCCTTGATCAAGAGATCATCCAGATAAGGGATGATGAGGATCCCCCTGGAGCGAAGGATGGTCATGACTGTTGCCATCACCTTCGTGAAAACACGGGGAGCGGAGGCTAGGCCAAAGGGGAGAGCCGTGAACTGGTAGTGATTTTCCTGAATCGCAAACCAACCAAAGATATTTCTGATGTTGCAAACAAACAGGTATGTGAAGACAGGCATCCCATATGTCCACCGAGCAGAGGAATTCTCCGGGTTCCATTGAGGCTCTCACCGACCGAAGGGACTCCATTTTGAAATGAAGAATCTTCACGTGGCGATTGAGCAATTTGAGGTCCAGAATTGGGCGAAGGGAGCCGTCTTTCTTCGGGACTACGAAGAGATTTGAGTAGAACCCTGAAACACGTTCGTTTGGGGGGACGGGAACAATCACTCCGGCGGAAAGATGGGAGGAAATGGCCTGAAGAAACCCTGGAATCAGGGACCGCTGTCTCGGGGGTCGAGACAGGAAAAACAGTCTGTTTGGGGGGGAAGCAAATTCGATCTTGTAACCGGATGCGACGATTTTTCTGACCCCAGTGTCGTCGACAGCGGACAGCCAAGCATCGACGAAAAGGGAAAGTCTGCCTCCCACCCTGGAAAAACTTCCAGGTGGGGGTGACCCGTCACTTGGAGGAAAACCTGCCGTAACTGGCGCCTGAAGACCTCTAGATCTCCAGCGGGGAGCGGGTTTGTAAGAAGGTTTTTTTTGTTTTTTTTTGCTGCTCCCGCTCCCTAGTGGTGGAAGAGCGATCTTGCTGAGCAGATCTTTCCGTGGAAGAGAAGGGACGAAAAGACCTGAACGGCCGAAAACCCTTTCTGTTAAAAAAGCATTTTGGTCGAGACTGGGGGAGAGAAGTGCTTTTACCACCAGTGGCATCGGAGATTATCTGATCCAGCTTGGCTCCAAAGAGCCTAGAGCCATGGAATGGCAGATTAGTAAGCGACTTTTTTGAAGTAGTATCCTCATTCCACGACTTTAGCCAAAGGACTCGGCGTATAGAGACTACGTTGCTGTTAGCCATAGCTACGCAGCCGGCCGCGTCCAAGGAGGCGGCCAAAAGGTATTTACCCGCATGGTTATTCTGATCTGCCAGATCTGCTAACTTGTCTTGAGAAGCTCTCACTAAGATGCCCTTGCGAAGAATTTTAGCCCAAGCGGAAATGACTTTCACCACCTAGGCGGATGCGAAAATAGGACAGAGGGAGGCGCTGGATGCCTCAAAGATTGACTTAGCCAGAGATTTAATCTGCCTGTCAGTAGGATCTTTAAGCGATGCCCCATCTGGAAGGGATAGAACCGTTTTTGAGGCTATCCGTGACACTGGGGGATCCACCTCGGGAGTCTTGGTCCACTTTGTGAGCAGGTCCGCATCAAAGGGATACAGCACGTCTAAATACCTGCGGCCTGAGTAACGTTGCTCAGGGCGCTCCCAGTGTTTGGACAAGGTAGACTCGAACTCTTTGTGATTGGGAAAAGTTCGAGATGAGGGCCTTGCTCGTTTAAAGAGCACAGAGCCTTCCTGAGGGGGCGCTTTATCTTGCTTAATTTTAAGGGTTTGGGAGATAGCCGAAATGAGACTATCGACCATGTCCCGTGTTTTAGATGCGATGTCGGCGTCTGAACTAGACCCCGATTGGGAGTCATCGCCTAGAACTCCTGCCCGATCTTTCCCTCTGAAGGTCGCGGTCAGGTGCAGACGACTCACCTTGAGAGGCGGTCGGTGCGCAGGTGGCTGTAGCTAGCTGAGGCAATCGTTCTAAGACGTGGATCAGAGACTGAGAAACTTTAGTCAAGTCAGACATTACCACGGCCCACTCTGGGGGAGGTGGAGTATCCTCATCCCGGGACTCAGTGTGCTCCTGAGAGGCAGACATAATGGAAGGTCTGCAGGACGGACAGAAGGGGGATGACTGACCTGAAGCCCACGTCTTATTACAGCGCGCACAAGCGTAGTGGGTAGCTGTGGGCCTGAAGCGGAGACCCCTTGAAGGGTTGGGCATAAGTAACCTGCGCTGAATGGCCAGACGAGTTAGGGAGAAAAAATGCGGAGAGGAGCTATTTTGAGCCGCAGAGCCTACCGAGATTCAGGCGAGCAGAGAAAGCCGAAGTGTCCCCCACGCAACACAGGAAGAGAAAAGATGACCAGGAACTACTGTATAGAGGAAGCGGCGGGCGGAGCTTAGTAGCTGAGCCGCGATTGGATAAGGGCAGCGAGGAGGGCGCGGGGAGAAAGGGGCTGGCTAGGCAAAAGAGAAAGGAGCCCTGTGATAGGATAGGAAAGGCGCGCAGGAAAGCGCGCTCAGGAGGAGAAAGTGCGCTGAAAGCAGCTGAAACGAAAGTGAAAGTGAAACTGATGCCACCGCAGCCCGATGCCTGATAACTACTCGGGACAATAAAAACGCCGATATTAAGGTACAATGCCCGCAGATTCCCTTGAAATCCCTGCCCAGGCTGTGAATTGTTCTGTGCCCCCCTGAATATAGATAGGAAGGCGCATGGCTGATGAGAGCGGTGCGCGGCAGGCAGGGGAGAGAGGCGGGAGATTCAAACAGGGAAGCCTGTAGATGTTACTGCCGATGGTTCTCTGGTAACACTGCGGGGCTGGAGGGATCGTACAGGCACTTACCTGACGTCCCTGAAGAGGATGATCACAGGGGCCCACGAGCATAAGGCAAGCCGCTGGGAAATGTCCTCTGTACCCGCATCCTGCAGAAGACGGCGTTAACCTCTTGTTGGATGAGGAGGATGCACTACTTGCGATCGCCGTCTTCCTCTCAGCCCTGTCCCGAGAGAGGGGTGAGGAGGGGGATTTGGCAAGGACCAGCCACCTGTCCACAACCCATAGCACCAGAAGGTGATAGGGAAAAAGTCCTGCCAGCGGTACTGAGAGTTGCGATGTGGGGTACGCCACACTGCTCGCTCAGCCGCCTGATATGGGAAAGCAGGGTGAAACTTACACCCTGTTTCCAGACTTGAATCTGAAAGACAAAAGACAAAGAATTAAAAACGTTCTACTAGAAAACCTAAGGGAAAAAAGTTAACTGCGGATCTGGGGAGATCCCGGTTCCTCCTCCTACAGACACTAAGCACAAACTGAGGTGCTTGGTGCCTGTCGGTGGGTGTATACTGCCGGGGAGGAGCTAATTTTCTTGTTTTGCATAGTGTCAGCCTCCTATCAGCAGCAGCATACACCCATGGTATTCTGTGTCCCCCAATAAGGCAATAAAGAAAAGGGAATTTTGTTCTTCAGTTCAGTACGATTAGAGCAATGCCAGGGTTATAAGGTTTTTGAGGTGTTGGAAGGGGAGTGGGTTTTACATATTTTGAGAGCTAAAACTTTAAATTAATTTTCCCCCCGTAAGACAATGTCAGGGATGAGCTGAAATTTGTACTCGTGCCAGAACAATTTTTGATTGCTTTTTTCCCCCCTCAATTTTTGTGTGGTACAGTGAAGAAAACCTGCAAGATAACTGATCGTAAAGAATCCCCTTAAGTTAAGAGGACCCCCGAACTGTGTAAAGTACATAAAATATACTCGGTAGGTAACTTCGCCTACCTGGGTCCAATGCCAGCTCCCTGCTGCTTCGAACCTGGTGTTTTTTGACTACAGTGATGACATCACTTCAACAGCGTGCTTTACAGCTAGCCAATCACTGAGTTAAGTTCATATGAAGAGTCTCTCCATAAGAATCAATGCTAAAATGTGTTTTGTTTTTTTTACAGTGTGTAAGCCTCCTTTCGTTCACAACCATCAGGATTCGCTGGTGACCGTAGCACGTAAAGAGTTAAACGGCCACAATAAGTGTTGGCAATGATCTTGGGTATTGCATCGGGGTGTGTCAGTTCTAATGTAAAGTTGACCCCCTCAGCTGATGGCACCAAGGCTGCTTCTGCATTGGCATCATCACAGTGCCGTACATATAAACAGCTTTTCGTGAACTCCTTGCCTGCTGAGCTGTATATGGAAAGGTGTTCATTTGTTTAGTTCGTTCATTGTATCCTATGTGAGACAGGAACCGGTGTTACAGGTAGGGGGTCACGGTTTGTTCTCTCCGGGGTGCGCACGGAGGCATATTGAGGTCATGAGGGGGCTTTGCAGTTGCAGGCGTAGCTATGATTGCAATGGTGAAGCAGTGACCGATGTCACAAGTAGGGGTCACTGTGTATTCTCCCCAGAATGTGCATGGAGGCATATGAAGGCCATAGGAGTGCATGGCAGTCATGGGCGTAGCTGCGACTGCAATGCAGACTAAAAATAAACTAAGTGCTAGCCTTGTACATACTAGTGTCCAAGGCAGATGTAGCGAAAACCTGCTCTGGGATGTTGTGTTGTGAAACAGACTGCTGTCCGTTTCATTCCAGGTCCGGGTTTTCCATGTGGCTGAAGGCCACAGGTTCCTTTGTTAAAAGCCCTGCAGGAAAGGGTTTGGGTGTGTCAGGGCCAGTTTCAGTTTGGTGTAGGTTAGAGTGCAGAGCAGAGGCTCTGCAGAAGCTTTGTCTGTGTGAAGAGACACAGGTCAGAGCGGAGCCAATAGGCCTGGCACCCACAGCGTACACAGTGGTGCTGCCGTCCACAGTGATTGGTCTCGGAGGTAGACTCTACTGTGTCCGAAGGAGGACGAGCGTGTTTAATAGCTGCAAACATGTGGATATGGTATCCGGCTGTAATCCAGAGGATATCATGGACTGTGTACGGCTGTGAGTAAAGAGTCATTTACTATCATCTTGGCGGTGCAGTCGCCCACGGAAACTGGTCAAAGGGAAGTCTAGCGTGTTTAGTGACTGTAGTCTAAAGGATATTGTGTACTATGTAATGCTATGAGTAAGAGACATTGACACGGCGATAGTCGCCTACGGCTACTGGTCAAAGGGAAGTCCAGTGTGTTTAGTGACTGTAAACGAAAGGATGCCCTGTAGTGCAGGGCAATGGACACTAATACTATGCACTGAGATTATATGCACTTGTGTGAATTTGGACATTTAATGCTGTGAAGAAACACATTAAAGGAGCTTTGTGTTTGAACTTTGTGAGTCACTGCCTCCTCACTGCATAAGTGTGCAACCGCTGCACTACACCTATAGTTCATTTATGAGGTCTTTCGAGACATATTATGAAAAAATAAACAAAAAATTCAAAACATTGCCATATCCACCCACAATCTGTTTGCTCTAATATTATTAGCAGCGACCCTGGGACCCCGCTTCAACGCAGCCAACCCCCAGTAAGCAATAAGATGAGTGCATTATAAGGAGCACCACCATTTTATTAAAAAAGTTTTTTTTACCTATTTTTATAATCCGGAGCGTCTTATAAACTGCAAAGTACGGTACATTGAAAATTATAATTTTTTTTGTACATCTTAACTTCAGAAAGAAAAAGATCACACTTACCTCTGCAAGATGTGCTAGTAGAGCTATGCTCTGGACAGTTTTTCCCAGGCCCATTTCGTCAGCTAGGATGCCATTAATACCCTAAAATGCATATCAAAAAATCAACTCATTAAAAAAAAACTTAGTTATTCTTTATAATTTAGCCATTTAAATGGAATCTGTCAGCGGGTTTTCCCTACTCCATGTGAGAGCAGCATGATGTAGAGTTAGAGTTCCCGATTCCAGCAATGTGTCACTTACTGGGCTGCTTGCTGCAATTTTGATTTTAAAAAGCCCTGTTTTATCTACTGTTCATCTAGCAGTTCTCTAAATGCAGAGCTCTGTATAACCCTGCCCACACCGATTGGAAGATTTATGTGTACACTGGACACAGACAGAAAGCAGTCAATCAGTGGTGGTTGCAGGGTTATAAAGAACCCATGAATGTGGAGGACTACTAAGCAGGTCTACTAGTCCTATAATGATAATCTGCTGATAAAATTGTGATTTGATCAAAAACTACAGCAAGCAGGCCAGTAAGTGACACATCGCTGGAATCAGGGTCTATCTATTTTTACAGTACATTACATTTCTCTCAGATTAGGTGCTAAAGGCATTGTGACATAATTACCTTTGCCCTATGGATAACCTTGTTCCCCAATAGCGCACTGCTAAGAGGAATGGTGTGTCTGGTCAAATCTATGGCACTGAAGAAACCAGTCCCAGCTGCCGAGCAGACACCAATATAACAACTATTCACTATCAAGTAGATAGTTGATCGCTTATAACCACTGGTAGATATCTGATAATTTACCTACAGGAATACAATAAATATTTTAGTAAAACCTATTTAGTATGTGTTGGCAGAAAACAATTATTCTACAACCTTAGGTACAAATTACAGAACCACCGCACTTTAGTGAACGTTCACCCAGATTTTTTTTCAGCAAAAAATAAATAAATAAAATCACACATGACACAAAATGTTTAAAATGGACAAATAAATTTGGAGAAACCAGTTTGGCACAGCAGTCAGTATCAGGCTTGTGGGACGACAAAAGTAACTGTAAATGGAGACAGGCATTGAGGTGATCTCCGATTATTCTCACAGTAGGATGAAATAAAAAGGGAGTAAAAGAACAGATCGGTGTCTGAGATGTAAATAAAAGGAGACTGCATACAGTTATTGTGCAGTGGCTGGAAGCTGCAACAATTCAGGGTGGATGCTCTCAAGATTAACTCCCATTCCAAGATAGACTAGGCTATACTAGTACGTACTAGTACATTCTTCATTGTGTCTATGGAATGGGCTCAGAAACTACTACTTAATCTATTTAATCTGATAGTGGTATAACGTAGGGGCACAGACCGATTCCAGCGATATGTGACTTGCTAAGCAGCTCTCAGTAGTTTTATTAAAAGTAATGTTTTATCAGCAGGTGATTATCACTGCTCGACTAGGTGTCGAAAGCTAGGCAGACCAGTTAAGTTGTGTAACCCTGCTCCCATCACTGATTGGCAGCTTGATGACAATGTACATAGGAATCTGCCTATCAGAGCTGTGGGCGGGGTTATACATAGCTCAGCAATCATAGCACTGCTGCATCTATCTCAGTGAAAACAAGGATTCTATCAAAACTGCAGTAAGCCGTCCAATACGTGACACATCGCCGGACACGCTTATAAATGAAGTTCCATGGCCAGAAAACATTGGTACTCAGACCAACAAAATATTTATGTTGCAAACCTATACAGAATTGGTCCATGATGAGACTTTATTTTGTTTTATTTTTTTTTTTTTACTGTGTTACCTGTTCATAAAGGTTGGCCAGCCAATTCATGCCTTTAAGCTGGTACCCTTTGAGTTTTCCATTGAATATGGTGGGCTGCGGAATATCCTCTCCTGCCCTTATAGAGGGGTTAGCCAGACTGTAACTTTCTCCAAAGCCAGTTTCGGATTTGTTGGCCACACGAAATGCAGCTAATCTGCTTTCTCTGGCATCTTCATCAAAGGACCTTTTCTAATGAAAAAAAAAAAACAAAACAGAAATTACTAGATATAAAATATTGCCAACAAAAGAAAAACACATGACATGCACTGCACAGCATGAACCTGCAGAATCAGAAAAAAATGAGAGTGCTAAATTGAAAAAAGCTGAGCTCTGAGCTTTACTTGTGCTATCACAGGTGTCTTATGTGGTAATGGTGTGAGAAAGAACCAGTTGTAACCAGCAAACCCATAGACTTAATGGTGCAAATCTACACAACAGGTCCACATAAATTAGATGAGATCTGAGGGACCAACTAAGTTTAGGGCCAGAGCTGGGTCAGGGCTAAAGCCAGAGCCGAGGCAGGGGCAGGGCCAGGGCCAGAGCCAGAGCCGAGGAAGGGCCAGAGCAGAGCAAGGGACACAGCCAGAGCAGAGGAAGGGCCAGAGCAGAGGAAGGGCCACAGCAGAGGAAGGGCCAGAGCCAAAGCAGAGGAAAGGCCACAGCCGAGGAAAGGCCATAGCCAAGGCAGGGCCAGGGCCAGAGCAGAGGAAGGGCCAGAGCAGAGGAAGGGCCAGAGCCGAGGCATGGCCAGAGCCGAGGAAGGGCCAGAGCAGAGGAAGGGCCAGAGCAGAGGAAGGGCCAGAGCCGAGGCATGGCCAGAGCCGAGGCAGGGCCAGTGCCAACAAGTGTCACACGACAGCAATTGTCAAATGATCCAAGACATTTTTGCAATGTCAATAATTTGCTGTTGTGCCGTATTTTAGCACTGTGATTTTCGCAGTACAAAAAAAAACAACTCACAGATTAATCACAGTCGTATGCGACTTGCAGTTAAGTCTATATCATTTGAATCGTTGTGAAAATTAACACCTTCTGAAATTTTCGCCGCTGTGTCACAGATGGTAGCAATGAGGCAGCATATGAAATTATTAGATGTGATGTTGCACTGCGTTGTCATAATCTCAAATGTCGAGCAGCACAACCTTCCAGACATGGCGGATAGTCTTCGATTTTGCAGCATTATTTATCAATGATCCATCCAGACTATCAGAGGGAGATTTATCAAGTTGCTAGTGTCAGAATTGTGTGAAAAAGGGTTGCACAAATTTGTACACGCCCCAATGAAAACTCTGATAACACCCACTTGGATGTAACAAAAGTTAACTTATTTGGTGCCAAATACTTTGATCACTAATATCTGTGCAACAGAGAGGCAAAATTAAAAAGAAAAAAAACACGTTTTGATCCATATTGCAGCCATTATTACACATTATGTCCAGTTCAGCATGAGAAATGCTGTGAGATGTCCTATTTAACAGTAATCTCGAGCAACTTTGACATTCAGCATGGCTATTTATTTAGAAAACAGAGTAGAATGAAGTCGGCCATATACGGTACATTAGTGGGCTGTTTGATGACAGCGGTCTCTCCCATACAAAAGAGCTTTCTCTCTACGGAGTTCTCTATAAGAAAGTCACCAGCAAACAGACAACTCTGCCGGTAGCTTATCTCCAAGTGATCAGCAGTCCAAAATTGGACATGTCCAATCAACATCTCCCCCGACGATCAGTTGTCCGGGGTCAGTAATACACATTATGAATTCTTCTAGTTTACAAGAGATAGGAATTGATTGTATCCTTACATATATACTACATGGGCAGAACTGTTTTTAGAGCTGTAATTGTGTTGAATTACATTCCCTACAACAGAAGTCACTTTTTTGTTTTATAAAACTTACAAAAAAAAAAAAATTACGACACTACTTCCCAGGAGGAGCCTTACCTGTGCCTGGTGTATCCTAAAAGCCTCCTCTGCGTTTTTCAGCGCCTGGGACTTGAAATAATCACTGTCTGAAATTAAAAGGTGAAATAAAATAATGATTTAGCTTAGAAATAGTCAAAAAGATTAACCCCTTGGAGACAAGACAGTTTTCGTTTTCCGCACTTTACTTTCCTAATTTTTCTTCCCAGAGCCATAACTTTACCGTCGACAGAGCACAAGAGGGCTTGTTTCTTACAAGACAAGGTGCAGCTCTGAACGACTTCACTATTTTACCATATAATGTACCGGATTAACTGGAGACAAATCACAAGGCACGTCTTACCATAATCATCTTGGAGCATGTTCAGCGAACCGCCTCCACTTTGCTGATGAGTGGAACAGTCTTCAAGCTTGCGCAAAATTTCCTCTTGCACGCTGTCTGGTCCAGATTCACGCTTGCGACTTACAAAGTGGGCATAAAGCTCGGTTTGTGTAATTAAAAAGTTTAACTTTCGCTGCTGTCTCTTTGCCTGTTTGTAATAGAAAACATTGGGTTAAACACTTAGTAATATTACGCCACAGTTTCAGAGGCAATATCAGCACATACGTCACATTTTACATACAAAACCTTTTCGAGACCATGATAAAATTCCCCTTGCCTCTTGAATAACATTTTAGACAAAATCTTGTTCCGTGCCAACCATTTTAGCATTTTTTTACTCCATACGTAGTGTCTCGGTAGTTTACCTCTCTCATTTCTTCATCCAATTTCCGCTGTTCTAATGCCTCCTTCTCAGCCCGTTTACGATGCTCTTTCTCTACTTTATCATATTTCTTCCAGTATAATGACATTTCCTTGGTTAACTTGCGCGCTCGCGGGAGAGTCTCCTTGCAGTTTTTCTGAGCTTGGATAGCCGCTCTGCGCACCTCTCGCATGCATTGATGAGCAAGCTAATATAAAAGGGAAAACAAAATGTAAAAACATGAAAGATTTATCCGCTACCAAACAAAGCCTCTTGCATGCCGCAAGGCCATCCCCACTATAATGGTAAAAAAAAAAAAAAAAAAAAACATACTTATAACTCAAACTGGCAGAGCTGCGCCTTTGTTCCAAGAGCAGTGTCCCCCGGCAAGCTTGTCACATTGTTCATATCAAGAGAGCGCTGCAGCCAGTCAGATCCATCTGACTAGCTGCAGCGCTCTCATGATACGAGATCACAGCTGGAGGTTAAGTATGCTTATTTTTCCTTATTTTACTTATCACACTGAGGTCATTCAAAAGAGGTTTCCAGTTGTTAACAACCCCTTTAAGAACTCTCTAATTAATTAATGCTATGTACTGTTCAAGTATTGGACATAAGCTTCCAATGATTGTGGAAAATAACAAACAATCAGAGATTCCCAGGCATCAGGTAGTCTCGTACAGAATCATTTTATTGACAACAGTGTACAGCAAAGTTTCAGTCACGCTGGGCCTTTATCAAGCCAAACAATAGGTGTAGATATGTAAAAACCACTGAAATTCAATGTTTTGGCCATGCAGGGCCTTTATCAAGCCAAACAATAGGTGTACATATGTAAAAATCACTGAAATTCAATGTTTTGGCCATGCAGGGCCTTTATCAAGCCAAAACAAAAAGGTGTACACATATGTAAAAAACGTTTCGGCCACGCAGGGCCTTTCTCAAGCCGAAGAAGAGGTGTAGTTCCGTACACCTGTTTGGCTTGATAAAGGCCCAGCATGGTGCAAACATAGCATGTCAGTGTTTTTTCTGTGCCTGCAACCTGGTGGTGTCAATAAAACTTTTTGAAGAAGACAACCAGGTGCCTTGGATTCCTGAGTTGTTTGCAGTTTTTGCGATCTACTGGAGGATTGTACCAAGCCTGCACGGGTCACGAAGTCTTACAAATGATTGTGGAAAATAAGTTACCTTTTTGCTGTTTGTTAACAGTAAGTTGCGAGCTGAAACTTTTTGCTTGTAGGCCTGAAATATATGAACAATTGTTATGATGCTATAAACAAAAAAAAATTGGAAAAGTCATGCAATCCTGCCATTGCCCAAAACTAGATGTAGAAATGGGAAATGGACAAATGATGGGACTGTTTTCAGCCCTTTAATTCTACGCATCTATTTATTTTCTTTTTTTTTCCAAAAATAATAAAAAGGAATAGCGGCCATTGCACTTTACATAGTGGCTGTCACACAGCTCTCCAAGAGTCACAACTGTAACTCTGCTTCCAGGTATAGGCCCAGGATAGGTATCACGCCAATACTGGGAGGTTTGCTTAAAGGGAACCTGTCACCCCCCAGGGCATTTTTAAGTAAAAGAGCCACCTTCAGCAGCACTAAGGCTGCACTCTGTGAAGGCGGCTCTTATGTTTCTGATCCCTAGTAACACTGAAATATTGACTTTTATAAATTGCTCCCCATACCAGTATTGAGTCCCAGAGGTATGGTGTCTCCCCCTGTAATAGCCGCCTCCCAGCCGTGGATCATCCCCCTCTTGCGTCTGTGCGCTGCCTCCTGTGTTGTTGTTACATGCTCAGCGCCTGCGCTGTGCCAACAGTTCTCGGGCATGCGCAGTGCTCGCTGCCCGGGAACTGACATCAGGCTATCGCGCCTGTGTGTTGCGGAGGCCCCAGATCCCGTCCCGCAGTGTGTTATGATGTATTCACACTGCGGGGCTGGGAATCTGGCGCCTGCGCAGTGAGCATCTATAGCTGCGCCTGCCCCATCTCCCTCCTCCTCTTTCTCTTTCCTCCCTCGGCAGCATCTGATGAGCTAAGCTCCCCACACGCAGGTCAGCTCATCAGACGCTGCCGAGGGAGGAAAGAGAAAGAGAAAAAAACAGTGATTGTACCAAAACGACAGCATGCAGCACAGTAAGTGACACATCACTGGAATTGGGCTCTCAGACCCTACATCATACATCATGCTGCTGACCTTTCCCCTTTCAGTATAAATGGCATTTCATAATATAATAGTATGTCCTATTACCTTCGGCAATTCTTTCTTCACTATTGTCAGCCACACTTTTCTGCGACGGGCATTTAGCTGCTCAACCGACATATGCTTCTTTTTCACAATTGGAATTGGAGCATCTTGGGAAAATTTAGCAAATATTTTAGCATGGTGACGATGGTGTGGTAACTCTTCGTCAGACAAATCCTCTTCATGGCGCCTTTTCTTCTTCACTTTTTTTAACTTGGCTGCGGAAAGCAAATATTATTTAACAATTGTTCCATTGGTCTCTGGACACGCAGAATTATAAATCAAAAGGCCATCTGGTAATGGACGGTGTCAGGACTGATAATTTGAACACTAATGGAAATGGATATAATACAGATTATTTTATACATTCTATAATACGGATAGTCAGAAAGGTGCTGACATTCCCATATTCTTATAGGTCAGGATGGAGCCTTAAAGGGGAATTCCTATGTCCAACAACCTAACCCAATATGTAGTAGGTGTAATAATAATAGCAAATACCCCCAATTAGAAATGTAGTATAGTTCTTCTGATTAGCTATGACATTTACCCCATGTGCAGGGCATTGCAGTACCTTAGGTATCCATGGTTATGACCACTAAAAGCTATCCAACTAAATAACTTTCACTATACCAGTGGTCGTAACCATGGATACATAAGCTACTGCAATGCCCTGCACAAGGGGTAAGCGACAAAGCGAAACTATACTACATTTCTAATTGGAGGCATTTGCTAATATCATTACATCTACTACATATTGGCTTAGGACCTAGAAGATGGGAATACCCCTTTAAAGAAGATAGACACCCCACCTCTACAGACCACTATAAACACTAGATAACTGTCGGCGGAATGGCGAAATATCAAAAACTCCACCAAAAAAGGATAGTGGTGTCGGGTAATGAAAAACAATTCTCAAAGTGTTGCCCCATTAATATTGCTGGGTTAGACTGGGAATTGGGGTCTAGTTGCAAATTACAACAGTTAATACATCATAAACATTTCACATTACAATTTTCCTTTTTTGGGGGGGGGGGGGCAGAGGAGTGAAGAAAAAAAAAAACCTGTTACCTCTCAATTTCTTTTCATTTTTAATTTTTCTCTTTTTTGGTCCATTAAGATGACGTTGCTCATGAAACTGATCGTGGGTAGAGAGAAGGCCTGCACTGTAAAAACGATACTCCTGCAGCTACAATAAAATATATATTACAAAAAAAAACAATAGTTAGTATTAAGGTTATAAGAAAAAACAATGACTAATTGAAAAACTATACAATTGAAAGGGAAATTGCCAGCAGGTTCTTGTTATTTAATCCGAGATCAGCAAGAGCCTGGTTACAGTGATGTGTCATTCGGCAGTTTACTGTAGTTTCAATACAATCAATGTTTTATCAGCTGGAGATTATCACTGAAGGACTAGGTGCCAGGCAGTCCAGCTAATCTGTGTAACTTCTCCCCCACCTCTGATTGGAAGCTTTCTGCCTATGCACTGTGTACACAGAAAGCTGCCAATCAGTGGCATAAGTATGGTTATTCACAGGTCAGCATTCATAGTACTTTTATAAAAACTGCAGCAAGCAGTCCAGTAAGTGATACATTACTAGAATCAGGGTCTCTGCACTTACACCATGATGCTCTCGGATTACACAGTAAAACCTGCTGACAGATTCCCTTTAAACATGTTAGGTTATCTGTTAAACTCGAGGACTTTTATCTACGGTCAACTTTAAAAAGTATGAAACACAAAAACCTGACTTAAACCATGGGTTATTTTGTTATGATAGCTTCCCATTAAAAAAGCAAAATGCAGTTCCTCCTGCTTGCCACCCATGATATCACATTGCTTGTTTAATGTGACATTATCACAACATCAGACTTTCCTTCAACCGGTCACAGGGAAACTGCTATAGTGTAAGTACCATAAACCAGCCAGATACCTGCTCCAGACCAAACAATAAGGCATAAGAAGGGAGTGGTAGTGTCCCTATTACATAGGGTCCCGTGTCACCTGCCTCCAGCTTTAAAATAAAGGCTTATCCCTTTATCATAAACCTTGCATTGTCCTTATGATTTCATTGATTCCTACAGGGCAGGAAGACTAAGGCCTAGAGATTTCAGTGGCCAGTGTGCTGTAATATTTCATTTTAATAACATCACTGAAAAATTATCCCTTTTAAGGCAGATCCCTGCCATGTCTGTGTTTATATGCAGCAGGTCTACACGGAAGTCTGTTTGACAAGTGGTGATCCAAAAATTATCCCTTTTAAGGCAGATCCCTGCCATGTCTGTGTTTATATGCAGCAGGTCTACACGGAAGTCTGTTTGACAAGTGGTGATCCAAAAATTATCCCTTTTAAGGCAGATCCCTGCCATGTCTGTGTTTATATGCAGCAGGTCTACACGGAAGTCTGTTTGACAAGTGGTGATCCAAAAATTATCCCTTTTTTGGGAGCTATATCAGGTTTATTTACCCTGTGCAGAGTAGAGTTCCCAGTAGAAATACAATATAGCTATGGAAACAATGGTCAGGCAAGAGATCGGTGACTGTCTATCGGCAGTGGCAGTAACCACATAGTTCAGAGTAATGATGGGACAGGCATGGAGATGTTTGCCTGTATACTGCCAATACTGGCCACCTCGGCAGCAGCACAATACAAATATAAATGGACAGGCAGGAGATGCCAGGCTGTGTAGGGGCATCAACACTAGTGGCAGCAGAACAATATAGAATACAATGGACAGGTAAAAAGATGCCAACGTCGATCTAGTCATAGGTATCACTTGTAGGTGAACGAAAATAGGCACTGATCTATGCCTCACTCATCTTCACAGGTTAAGCTTTTACATACTTGCAGGAAAAATGTTTGCTTGCCCATGACAAAGCCACCCGCCACACCGAGTACCCTCTCTGACACTACACTGGAGGCTGGGCAAGACTGTGTGCTCATGGCAAACTGGGCCAGTTCTTGGCATTGGTTCCATGTTGACCATGGAGTCAGGGCTCTAAATGTCGGCTTGAGAAAGGACATAGTCCAGGTATGACTGAATCTGGCTGTTCAGGCAGTAAATCTGTTTTTGCTGCTGTGGGTCAGTGCCGCAGCAGATAAAACATCTGTTCCAACAGATCCTATACACTAATCTCTGTAGAGTTGGCTGTTTGTTGTAGCCATGGTACTGGCCCATGTGGGGGAGCATTAGTTCTGTGGGGAGCGCAGAGGGGGTATCCTGTCCAGACATGCCGTTAGCAGGCATTTGTTCAGCAAAAGCTCCACAATTCCGACCACTTTATTAAAAGCAGCAAAAAAAAAAACCCAGTGCTTTTAAATTGAGGGTCTATAATTCTAGCTATCCAACAGTCATTGTTTTATGCTAATGATATGCCTTCCAGCATGATGGAGGGCGTCGTTGGTTCACTTCCTGCACCGTGGGGCAACGGTTGGTTGTCATATCCAATGTCATCACCAATACCCAATAACTGTCAGCCTGAACCCCTGCTTGTGTCGGAGGTAACTTAATGTCCCCATCCACAGCCACCTACTGTTGCTCCTTCTCAGCCTGCTGCATGTAACATTGTCCTTAACAGTCCTCGACAGCCCCAGGGCAGAGATGAAAATGTAGAAGTTGCTGCTCCTCTTCCATCCCTTGTTGTATCCTTATGAGTGATTTTTCCAAATTAAATGAGAGGGTGGACATCTTAGATGTCACAGTTGCCCCTACTGACAAATTTAGTAGTTTCTTTGAAGGGACTTTGTAAGCAACATGTGTCCCGCATTAACTACCAATGGTAAATTTCAAGGTAAATCAAGCTCTAGTTTGCCCACTGCATGATATAATCAGACACCGCATTACCCTGCTCTAACATGCAGTATTATATTCCATCTGGGAAAACCAAAAGCAAAACACAAAACAAATATCCTGGAATAAAAAAGTAAAAAAATATATTGCAAAAATTGCATGAAGGTAGTAATAATAGTAATAATAAGGGTATTTAGGTAACATAATTTTGATCAAAATAATGTAGAAGCCATCCCGCCACGTCACGGCAACCCTTGTGGGACAGTCCTAACTCTTGTATTTAAAACCTTTCCACTTGTCAAGTGACGTAAATGTGAACAAGGACAGAGGGACTGAACCACCAGTAATAGTATAGGCCAGACAGGATGGATTTTCCAACTCAGAAACAGGGCGGTCACACCCTTATATGCACAGAATGCACAATGAAACAAATGAGAAACTGGGTCTGAGCAGAAAAAGTAAATTAATGTGCATGCAAAATGTAATTGCATATGAACACATGACCTTTACACAGAGAAAACCAAAAGCAAAACACAAAACAAATATCCTGGAATAAAAAAGTAAAAAAATATATTGCAAAAATTGCATGAAGGTAGTAATAATAGTAATAATAAGGGTATTTAGGTAACATAATTTTGATCAAAATAATGTAGAAGCCATCCCGCCACGTCACGGCAACCCTTGTGGGACAGTCCTAACTCTTGTATTTAAAATTACATTTTGCATGCACATTAATTTACTTTTTCTGCTCAGACCCAGTTTCTCATTTGTTTCATTGTGCATTCTGTGCATATAA
The DNA here is from genome assembly GCF_039654945.1 of Dendrobates tinctorius. Taxonomy (NCBI): domain Eukaryota; kingdom Metazoa; phylum Chordata; class Amphibia; order Anura; family Dendrobatidae; genus Dendrobates; species Dendrobates tinctorius. Next base: position 581,318 of record NW_027361687.1, on the reverse strand, counting down.
GGGTGTGACCGCCCTGTTTCTGAGTTGGAAAATCCATCCTGTCTGGCCTATACTATTACTGGTGGTTCAGTCCCTCTGTCCTTGTTCACATTTACGTCACTTGACAAGTGGAAAGGTTTTAAATACAAGAGTTAGGACTGTCCCACAAGGGTTGCCGTGACGTGGCGGGATGGCTTCTACATTATTTTGATCAAAATTATGTTAACTAAATACCCTTATTATTACTATTATTACTACCTTCATGCAATTTTTGCAATAATTTTTTTACTTTTTTATTCCAGGATATTTGTTTTGTGTTTTGCGTTTGGTTTTCTCTGTGTAAAGGTCATGTGTTCATATGCAATTACATTTTGCATGCACATTAATTTACTTTTTCTGCTCAGACCCAGTTTCTCATTTGTTTCATTGTGCATTCTGTGCATATAAGGGTGTGACCGCCCTGTTTCTGAGTTTGAAAATCCATCCTGTCTGGCCTATACTATTACTGGTGGTTCAGTCCCTCTGTCCTTGTTCACATTTACATCACTTGACAAGTGGAAAGGTTTTAAATACAAGAGTTAGGACTGTCCCACAAGGGTTGCCGTGACGTGGCGGGATGGCTTCTACATCATTTTGATCAAAATTATGTTAACTAAATACCCTTATTATTACTATTATTACTACCTTCATGCAATTTTTGCAATATATTTTTTTACTTTTTTATTCCAGGATATTTGTTTTGTGTTTTGCTTTTGGTTTTCTCTGTGTAAAGGTCATGTGTTCATATGCAATTACATTTTGCATGCACATTAATTTACTTTTTCTGCTCAGACCCAGTTTCTCATTTGTTTCATTGTGCATTCTGTGCATATAAGGGTGTGACCGCCCTGTTTCTGAGTTGGAAAATCCATCCTGTCTGGCCTATACTATTACTGGTGGTTCAGTCCCTCTGTCCTTGTTCACATTTACGTCACTTGACAAGTGGAAAGGTTTTAAATACAAGAGTTAGGACTGTCCCACAAGGGTTGCCGTGACGTGGCGGGATGGCTTCTACATTATTTTGATCAAAATTATGTTACCTAAATACCCTTATTATTACTATTATTACTACCTTCATGCAATTTTTGCAATATATTTTTTTACTTTTTTATTCCAGGATATTTGTTTTGTGTTTTGCTTTTGGTTTTCTCTGTGTAAAGGTCATGTGTTCATATGCAATTACATTTTGCATGCACATTAATTTACTTTTTCTGCTCAGACCCAGTTTCTCATTTGTTTCATTGTGCATTCTGTGCATATAAGGGTGTGACCGCCCTGTTTCTGAGTTGGAAAATCCATCCTGTCTGGCCTATACTATTACTGGTGGTTCAGTCCCTCTGTCCTTGTTCACATTTACGTCACTTGACAAGTGGAAAGGTTTTAAATACAAGAGTTAGGACTGTCCCACAAGGGTTGCCGTGACGTGGCGGGATGGCTTCTACATTATTTTGATCAAAATTATGTTACCTAAATACCCTTATTATTACTATTATTACTACCTTCATGCAATTTTTGCAATATATTTTTTTACTTTTTTATTCCAGGATATTTGTTTTGTGTTTTGCTTTTGGTTTTCTCTGTGTAAAGGTCATGTGTTCATATGCAATTACATTTTGCATGCACATTAATTTACTTTTTCTGCTCAGACCCAGTTTCTCATTATATTCCATCTGGTTGCAAACTAGCAAATCAAGTGGTGCTCAGGAAGACCATACTATTTTTCAAAGACTGGAGGGCGTGCTTAGCTACATAAGAACTGTTTAAATGTCCTGACACACTTCTGGCTATAGTCACCACCTTATTCAAGCTGGTATATTTCTTTAATACATATTGCATGATTAAATTTAGGACGTGCGCCATGCATGGAGAATAAGTTACTTTGACAAAAGCGTAGCGTAGACACAGTGTTCTGTGTATTGTCGCTTGTAACATTGCCCACTTGCAGTTGACTAGAAGTCATCCAGTGTGAGATTTGCTGTGTGATGCAGAGGATCAGCTTATCCACTCTATGGCTTTTGTCACCCATGCTCAGAAGCTATAAAACAGCTTGCCAATGTTAAAGATTACAAGAATTAAAAAACGGAGATCGGGGAATGGAAACCACGCTGTGTCTTGTTGTTGTTGGGGATATGGTCATGTCCATTGAGGAAGATGCAGAGGAGGGGGTGATTAAGTTCCGCCTGGTGTTGGACCAAGACATAGTGCCCAACTGTGAAGGCTTCATCACCTGTCCTGGTGGTCATCGCTGTGGCTTGAAACATTGACCCACTGTGGTCAAAGATATGTTATCCCTGTCTATAATTGCTGCTACATGTATCAATGATGCAGTGCACTTTCAAGTTTCAAGTCTAAATGCAAGCCCACGTACTCCTACACACGAAAGTACGGAGTAGCACCCCTTTCTCTGAGAAACATTTCCAGTTAAGGATCTTCCAGAAAGGCTGAGGGCATGCCATCATTTCACAAAAGGGAGGAGAATCTGCCAAGTGGTAAAGCAGCGACAGCAACACCAGCAAAGGAGTGGAGTTAGCACACAAGTGGTTGAAATAGATTGGATGGTTGTTTCCTGGCCACACAACCAGAAATAGGTAACTTGATGGTGTGACGGAGATGGGGAATCAAAAGCAGATGATGATACCAAATGTGCTACTTTAAGATGCAGATTGGGTACTGAAAAAAAGGAGGGATCATAGGACAGCAGGAGCTTACTCATGTTGCTGGTCAGCTGGCTTTTCCACCACGAGCAGATGATGCTGCTCCATCTGCTGATGGACAGCCATAGTTACTAGTCTGTTGAGTCAGAACATCAATGGCTTAGTTTCCTCCTGCACGCTATGAAAGATGTGCCAGCCAATAATGTGGAAAAGACACACACAAGATGCCCACATGTAGAACTCCACCACCGAGACCAGAGCCTTCAGGCCCTGGTGAGTCTACTGTACTTACAGCAGTCGTAGCACCACCTGCTCCAGAGCTGAATGCAAGAGGAGCTCTGCTTCTGGAAGACCTTTTGCCTGTATCTAGTTCCCAGGTCCTACCCACCATATTATCATTACTGATTCGATTGACCACTGTCTCAGTGAGGGAAAGTTCTTCAGCTTCTAAACACCTCCCACTTCCAAATGCCGCCTGACACAGGGTGCTGCCACTCCTACTTCAGCTACCACTGCCAGTACCTGTACTCAATTACCACCCAGTTTCAAAAAAAGGACTGAAAAAGAAATGTAAAAACTCAGTACAGTAGCTTGTGAGACACACACACACTTTCTCCCATAGACATTGAGTTCAGATTTTTTTCCTTAAAAAGAATCTGCCAGAACAATTTTGTAATGTAAAGTAAAGACCTGGCTGTAAAGGGGCTGTAATCCTGATTACTTTGATACTTTTGGTGAAGAAATACGCTTTGTGGTTCTTCATTATTCAGCGTTTAACATTTTCTGGTAATTAGAGGTCGGTGCACAGGGGTCGGTCTGTGCACTGGGTGTCCTCCACCCTGTCTGTGATTCCACAGCCCCTTCGCCTGCCTCCAGTCTATGACTGACTTGCCTTCTCGGTTTCAAATCTCAGCAGTGACCGGGTCATTCAGAGAATGGAGGCAGCGGAGGGGCTGAGGAATCACAGACAGGGAGGAGAACACCCAGTGCACAGACCGGCCCCTGTGCACCGAAATCTAATTAGCAAACTTCAAATGGTGATTACAGTACAACCACAAAGTGAAATGCAGCAGCTGCAAACTACACTACATCACTGGGTGATCAATCACTAGCAAAAACCTACAATTGCTATTTTTACTATATTCTATAGTATTCCATGTCATACTGCATGTAGTTATATAACAGCATCTCCCTGTTGATTTTTATATGGAATTTTAATTGTTTAATCTTAAAAAAAAAAAAAACTTCGACTCTACACCTTTTTGTATTTGGATGATATTCACATTTTCTTATTGGTCCAATGTTTTATGGCTTTCTCATCCTATCTTTATTAATATCTGTGATGTCCCCTCACGATCTAGACTTATTCCAAAATGGCTGCTGCATTCTCTACCTCAGCTTTTTAGGCTATGATCATCTCTGCCAATTGGCTGCCACATTTGACAGCTGAAAGGCATTATGGGAATGTCCACCAAGCCACACTCGGAGTCATGTGAACCTTCTCTGGCTGATGCAAATCTCCAAAAACAGGCCAAAAACTCGATTTCAATTGAATCGATCTGTTAATCTTTGGTAGACACCAATCGGAAGAAAATAAATAAATAAGTTGTACATCAATGTAACAAAAAATATATTCAACGTTAAAAACCGATTTAAATCCTAGGCTATTTTCTGAGGACACATTCACTTTTAAAATAGTGATGGCAGAACGCTGTACTTTTTCAGCTCAGTCTGAACAGTGCCTTATAAAGTCAAAGGGCACAAAAAAAATTAGCCATCGACAATGGGAAATATTGTTCTCATTGGACAATTCCTACTTATGTCACCGAGTTGGAACCCCCGGGAATCAGTTGTAAACTGTGGAGAAATCTGGCAATAAGTGATCAATCTCCCTGCTGGACCCCCACAGGGAAGTTATAGGGTATGTGCAAGTTCTGTCCATCAGATAGGAAATAATTTCCTGATTGGTGATGGTCCCAGCAGTCAGACCGACCAAACCACGAGGTGGAGCATGTGCTCCTACACGGCACTGCAGGAAGTAGCCAGGCATATGTGTGAACAGATCCCGATAGAAGCCTGCTGTAAAATGAAACTGAAAGCAAAGAATATGTCTTCTCAGTGACCAGAGCGAGAGATTCTGGGCTTTCCTGATACATGTGAGGCTACTCCCGCAACACAAGCAAAGATACTGAAGCCTGGGCATTCAGGCTTTGTGTGATGCAGAAGATTAGGAGGTTAGCAAATAACATACCTCTTTGTCCTTGTGATATTTGCTCTGGTGGAGCTTTTTGTACTTGTGCATCCTGAGCATATCATAGAGCTCATCCTTAGAGAGCGTATACTCATCATCTTCATCGCTTAGAGAGTCAGAGTCACTGGAGTCCTCATTCAGGAGTATGTTCTACAAATAGAAGCAAAAGGAATTAAAGGGATATTCCCATCTCCAAGATCCTATCCTATTATGTAGGAGGTGTAATAATATTAGTAAATACCTCCAATTAGAAACGTGGCATAGTTCTTCTGATTCGCTAAGTTGCTTACCCCATGTGCAGGGCTTAGGTATCCATGGTTACTACCACTAATAACTGTCACTATAGGAGTGAATGGATGCTATGGTCGCTTGTTCGGCTGACAGCTCTCTCTGCCACACACAGAAGTGCTTGTTTGGCCAAACACTCCTGTGTCGTCCATCAGAAAACTGGTGACAGACATTTCTGGGGGTGGCTTATTATCGGGAGAACATAGTGAACGGCAGTCTGAAATCAGACATGTCTGATCAAAATCTCCCCCAACAATCAGTTGGCCAGTTCCCCGGTACATATTATAGTGATGGATTAACCCATCAATATCGGTGGGTGTCACCGACATTAGTCTAATGTGTATCGGGGGGGCTTAAGTGATAATGCCCATTTTTATCTAGTCATCCATGAAAGTGGAGAGGTTTATGACTTGTGCTCAGTGGTGTACAAACTGATAAAGTCTCCAGAGGTGCCATCTCTGCCCTATCTTTCTGTAAAGGGATTCTGTCTCAGATTCTCAACTAGTCTGAGAGCAGCATAATGTGAGGGCACAAATTCCAATTCAGAGATGTATTGCTTACTGGGCTGCTGGGTGTAGTTTGTATAACAATCATTGTTTTATCAGCAGGACATTATCACTAGAGGACTAGAAAACCTGCTTCCAGGTAGTCCAACCACGCCCTCAACACTGATAGGCAGCTTTGTGTACATTATCCAAAAAGCTACCAATCAGTGGTGTGGGCGGCGTTAGACAGAGCTCAGAATTCAGGGAACTGATAGATCTGCAGCAGAGAAAACAGTTTTTCTTCCAAACTGCAGCACCCAGCCAGTAAAGTAAATGACATCACTGGAATCAGGGTCTCGGCCCCTACATCATATGCTGCTCCCAGATGGGGGAGCAAAAGTCTGCTGACAGATTCCCTTTAATGTGCAAACTCCAAATATGTATTGTATACAGGAGCAATTAACAAGGTGTGATTAATCTACAATATTGAACATCTGAGTGCAGATACTCACTTTTAACCATTTTCTGTTTTTTTTTAGCTTTGAAAAATTGTACAGACTTCCTTGCTCAGATTTGATCTCTGTGGAGTAACATATATGGGAAAAAAAATATTAAAAAAAAATTGGTAGAATTTTTACTAACAATAGTATACAAAAAATATGACTATTAGGAGAGGATTGTAGTACAGACCCGGCTGAAGGACTCCGTTGCGAGCGCTAACTGGAAAAACCCCAGAGATTCCTTCTTGTGATATATCTCCAAGCAGGGGTGACAGAGGCTCCTCTTTCACCTGCATGGAAGGCTCCTCAGATTCTGTAAGATGTGGGGTTTCATCCAAACCGTCTTCACTGTCATCACTGCAAGATTTTTCAAACAGTTTAATGACACCGCGAAAATACAAGAATCATGTGCACATCGAGTGACCTTGGAGCAGAAACTCAAAGTTTTTAAACAGATCTGAGATATGGAGAGTTTTCGCTCAATTTCTGCTCTTAAAAAAAAAAATTGTGTGCACATAGCTTTAAAGGGGAAACAGGGAGGAAATCTGACTTTTTACATATGTCTCACTTTACTTTTTAATTCCCTTAGGGGACTGGAACTTGCAATCTTGTTTTACTACAGTACTGCAGTATAGAGTTAAAATGATGTTCCGGACAACTCATCGGTACCCTGGAGTTGCGTCGAGGATGGGTGATGGCAAATTGATGCACGTGGGTACCAGCAGTTGCACCATTTCAATACCGATGTCGGTGATTGACGGAGGCATTTTAATGGTTAAACAGCAGAGATCAGAGCAAGTTTTGGCAATTGCTGTTACAGCAGATGCTGTCTGTGTAACACAGCTGGTATCTCTGTGGTATAGTGCGGGCTCAGCTCCTGAGCCCTCCCTGTAAAGTAACGCCCAATGCCACATGTCAGAAAGGGGTTTCAAACGAATGGAGAAACACATGTAGATTGAAAGAGGATTCGACAATTTTATGGCCCCGTCACAAGTTCATATTTTATTCTCTTAGACGCTACTAGGGTTTTAAGACTGACACAAATTTTATGTGTTTCACAAAGTTTGCTGCTTCAGTGGTTTTAGATCTCAGCCAGATTTTCAGCTTCTGGACCAGATCCTGACTTGATGGCAGCACATTCTTGTCTAACTAGTGCTTGGGGTTTATCACAATGTCTGCGTTTTGTCTGTCCTCCTGCTTTTCGAGGATTGACCACATATTCTCAGTGGGATGACGATCAGCGAGTTTCTTGATCATGGACCAAAAATTACAGGGTTTTGATAACCAAGCCACTTTCTTATCATTTTGGCTTTGTGACTTGGTCTCATACATGTTGGGAAAAGCATTATTCATCACCACATTGTCCTGGATGGTTGGGAGAAGTGGCTCTTGGAGGACGTTTAGATCCCATTCTCTTTTCACGACAATGTTCTTCAGTAAAATTGTGAGTAAGCCTCCTCCATGGATGAAAAGTCCTCACACAAAAATGATCTCACTTTTGGCATGGCATGCATTCTTCCAGGTGTCAATAAGGGGGCTTCATCAGAGAAAATAACTTTTCAGGAAGCACAGGGCTTGGACTTCAGAGGACAGGGGTAAAGTTATTTTCTCTGATGAAGCCCCCTTTATGATGTCTGGAAGAATGAGTGTCCAGACTAGAAAAGGTTTATGCTGCCAGGAGTCCTGTGTCATTCCAATAGTAAAGCATCCTGAGACCACTCATGTGGGGGCTTTTCATCCGTGAAGGACGCTCACTCAAACTTTTGCCTTAGATCACTGCCAATGACAAAGAATGGGGTGTAAGATCCTACATGAGCAACTTCTCCCAATGATCAAGGAGCAATTTGGTGATGATGTTTTATCCAGCATGATGGAAGCCATGTTACAAGGCAAAAGTGATAGCCAAGTCACTTGGTGAAGAAAACAATGAAATGCTGAGTCCATAGCCAGGAAACTCCCCAGATCTCAATCACATTGAGAACTTCTGCTCAATCCTCAAAAAAACAAAAAACAAAAATACACAGAAATTGTGATAAGCTCCAAGTACTGATTAGACCAAGACTGGACCAAGAATGGGTCATCTGTCAGGATTTGGCCTAAAAGCCGATATTCAGCTGCCAGGACAAAGGGCAGAAGTCATGAAAAATAAGGGTCTACACTGCAAATATTAAGTCTTCTCATAAACTTTATGGATTTGTGAATAAAAATGTAAAAACCTATGAAATGCTGATAATTGTACACCAGTAACCATAGAAACATCTGACTAAAGGATCTAAAAACATTGAAGCAGCAATCTGTGAACAGCTAAACTTGTGTCAGTCTCAAAACTCTTGGCCGCGACTGGAAATGCCCAACATGATCAGGTTTTTGGAGATGACACTAAAGGCCCTTTTACATTTAGCGATGCACCAGCGATCCGACCAGCGATCCGACCCGGTCAGGATCGCTGGTGCATCGCTAAATGATCGCTAGTGAGCTTTCATACAGAAAGACCTCACAGCGATGCAGCAGCGACACAGCGCACGATACTTACCATTCACACACAGCGATCCTGCGTCCTCCCGCCCGCGTCCAGCGTCGCTCGTCGTCACAGCAGGAAGTCTCAGCAGGAAGCGCCCGACGAGAAATGGAGCCGGACATTCTCGCGCGATCAGCGATGGACAGCGGGGGAGCCGGTCGCTGGTAAGTATCACACATAGCGATATCGCTAGCAATATCGCTATAACGTCACAAAACCGGTGACGTTTTAGCGATATTGCTAGCGATATCGCTTAGTGTAAAACCCCCTTAACTCTGGCATCGAACCACAATCATAATCTGATTAAAGCTCATTATGCTTCCGCGTGTCCATGTGCATATTTAACCCCTTATTGACAGCCTAAACATGGTCCTTATTCCCCAGTACCAATCAGGCCCATTTAAATCCCCCGTAGTTGTCGCTGACAATAGCGACAGCAGCATCAGGGTGGTTAACAGAGGAAGGGGCTGCCTCTTTTACCTTACTGGCCGCCCTGCGATGCGATCTTTGGTTGTTATTGGCAAGCAAAGGTTTCAGGCTCTGCCATAAGCAGGGTCTAACAGGCCACATGTCAGACAGATCTAATGCCTTTAAAAATTCAATTTTGATATAAAAACTAAAATAAACAAAAAAAAACCCACATACACGTACTTGGAATCATCTTCCAGAACAACCTGAACTATAAACATTACGGTAATTCATAAATGATAAAAACATGTAAAAACCGCTGTTTTGTTATTACACAACCACACAAAAAGTGGAATAAAAAGAGATCGAAAAATCGTATGTAAAGAAAAATGCAATTTAAGGCTGGAAGACCACATCTAAAAAAAATCTAAAAAATATGAAATGCAAGGAAGGTGTTGTCACCAAGAGCCCACCCAATTGGCTCACTTGGTTTTCATTGGACCAAATGTCAGCAGTGACAGGTTTCCATGGACAGAGCCTCGAAGTTTCAAGTGACATAACTAGTCGCCATGTTACCTGGAAAGATTTCTGTTGAATATAGCAGATGTTTGTCGGAGAAACTGATCCAGTCGCACAGCTCGTTCCAAGTACTGGAGATAAAGAGGTTTTGCAAGGTCTGTCGAATAACCATCTTCTGTGGCTTCTGGGTCTGAGGCCATAGACACAACCTTTCTTCATACAGAGAGGATGCCTCACAGAACACAAGGCTGCAAGAAAACAAAGAAAAATGTAAATGCCTGATGGTTTCTTCTTTCCAGTTCATGCACAAAAAAAATTATATTAAAACGAGACCTGTCACTTGCCAAAAATTGTTTTAATTAAATACTTGATGAAAATGTCTGAGCTTCACCGATTCAGCCATTCTGTTCCAGGGCCGCGCTGTTCCACTGGTGTCGGCACCGGATCTCCCGGAGCTCGCGTGACATTTTTATGTCACAAGATCCCTGAAGATAATCAGCGCTGGCTTCACTCTCCTTTCCTTTGGACAAAGGAGACATCCACAGGAAGTAAAGGCAGCCACAGCGCTCACTTCATCCAGATGTCAATTACCTTTCAAGGGGAAAGTGAAGCCAGGGCTGATTGGCAGCAGGGATTGCATGACATAATTTCACACGAGCCGCAGGAGATCCAGTGCCAACACTGCTGAAACGGAGACAGTGGTGAGTATAGGTATTATTTTACTGGGAGAAACATAGGGATTCAGAAGAGTTTGTCTGAGTAGTGGACAGCCCTTTTAGTCTTTTTTCTTTAAATGAATGTATTAACTCTATCTGGCTACACAATTTTGTCATAGCCCTACAAAGGCTTAAAAAATTTTTGGAGGAAGGAGTTATAGCTTTATTTGACACCATTCATTTTACCAAAAAAAGAAAAAAATTCAAGAGCGGCGAAATGGTGAAAGGTTTTTAAGGCATGTACTATGTGATAAAAATAAGATGTTAATCTGATTTGTGTTTTAGATTAGTTTTTTTGGTCAGTATTTTACATCAGTAGTTGTAAGCCAAAACCAGCAGTGGGTGGATAAATACAAAAGCGATGACATGTTTTTATCATACTTTTCCTCTGATTGTTCCACTCCTGGTTTTGGCTTATAAATACTGATGTAAAATACTGACCAAATACTGAATGTGGCCTTAGGCAGCATTTTCATTGCACGATGCAAAGACCGCTAACAAATTCGGTGGTTATATAGAGGGAATCTGTCAGCAGACTTTTGCCACCTAATCTGAGAGCAGCATAACGTAGAGCTAAAGACCCTAATTCCAACTATGTGTCACTTACTGGGCTGTTTGCCGCAGTTTTCATAAAATCACAGTTTTATTATCAGAATATCACAGGAAGACTAGCAAATCTACTGCTAGGTAGTCCTCCATAGTCATGAGCTCTGTATAACTCTGCACTTCCCACTGATTGCCATTTTGTTTTTGCCTATGCACAGTGTACACAGAGAGCTGCCAATCAGTGTTGTGGGCGGGGTTATACAGAGCTCAGCATTCAGAGAACTGCAAGATCTGCAGCAGATAAAATTACTATAAAATCCTTGTTTTATCAAATCTGTGGCAAACAGCCCTGTAAGTAACAAGTCACTGAACTCTTGGGGTCCAGATTCAGTAAAGCTTTCAAGCCAGAATTCTTGGGTAAAAGCTTTGAAAATGCTCCAGATTCATGAATAACTGCGCAGCTCGCATGGAAAAGTGTCCTCTACGTCTAAAGCAATATCATCAGACAGGACAGCTGCTTAGTACAAACTGCTCAAGAATTCTGGCCATAAAAGGTGTCAGGACCTGAATCATCAACGCAGGGTTGTGGAACGTGATGAGGGGCGCCCTGGAGTTAGAGGCACAAGTCTTATAATGACTCGAGAGTTGCCCAGTGGTGTGTACTGTGCCACATACCTTACTCTGGTCATGAATTAGACAACCTGTGGCATCCTGCCAATTTTGTCGCAGCTGCATGAAACTTGCATGAAAATGCCAAGATACACAACCTCGAGATGGGCACAAATTTTTGGGACCTATCAAGTCAAGATGTTTGGCGTACACACACTATGATAAATCGGGGCCGCAGTGTTTTGCAGCTTATTGTGTGCAGTACTGCATCCACTGCTGAGAGCTAAGGAGCATCAGGACTGGACTATGACGAGCCGCTTGCCATAGAGTGTACTAGGCCCTTTCAAAATGCAAAAATGCACCTCCCGAAGCTGAGCGAAACGCGCGTCGGGGCAGAGGGATGTCCAGGGACCCCCACCAGGCGTCACATCGGAATGGTTAATATGTTTGGGTACTACTTTTGCATTTTGAAAGTGCCTATTACACTCTATGGCAAGCGGCTCCATTTAATGGTGATATATTAGGACACCTATTCTCCTGGCTATTCAGTGCAATATGCTCTATTGGGCAGTTTATATAACATAGCAAGTTATTTTAGCGTGTTCTCACCAGTATTGATCATTGGATTGCTTACCTTTCTGTATTGTGTTACTGTATGGTTTATTCCAACGCTGCACTTTATATCTTTTTGTGTATATCGATGGGCTTGTGTTATAGGGGATCTTATGGTGTTGTAGTCCCTCTTACTTGGTCTTGCACCTTTTGTTTATCATTGTTTTTAATTGTATTTACAATAAAGGAAATATTTTTATCCACATTATACCATTCTTTCACATCTTGGTTACCATAACAGTGAGGCACTGGTATAAGACAGACATGGAGGCCATTATTAGTCTTCTGGTTGCCATTTACACACCACAATCAAAGGGGAGTATGAAGCACAGAATGACTGTTGAAACCATGTACTGGATGCATCCACATCTAAAGCAACTGTCACCACAGGATGACTGTTCAAACTAAGTCCCGTCTCCCGGTGCTGACAGAGTTCCCTTAAAAGCACCTCCCTGCTTGCTTGCTTTCAGTCTTTGGGTACATAAAGTTGATAACCTAACCTTAGGTTAGGGCATCTATATTAGATTGGAGAGGGTCCGACACCTGGACGCACCACCTATCTGTTATTAGCGTCGGCCCGTACATCGCTGACAGAATTGAAGATCGGCTCTTATTGTCTGTGGTGTTCAGCTCTGCTCAATCTTTACATCCGGCCACCACCAATCACTGATGTTTGGACCCATGGATCTGATGCTGATGACCAAAGTCTCTGAGCAAAGACCAGTGGGACCATCGGGGGAGTAAATGTTACTTTATCACATTCTTCTTTCTGACTCCTGCTCCTCTTTCAGGACGACTTTTGGATGAAGCACTTTTTTCCCATCTTTTTTATCGTGGCCTTCTCCAAGAACCACAACTTTTTTTTTACTTTTATTTTGTGGCACCAACTCCTTTTTGGGCTTGTTCACATGGGTTGGATATGATGCGGATTATCCATCCAGGAAATCTGAGGCGCAATACAGTAACAGTATAGTGTATGTGATTTCCAGAATTCTCACTGCAAAGACTGTCAGCAGCGTACAATGACTTGTGCGAAGGATTTGGCATCTTTGATAAGTCCATTTTTGATGCAAGGAGGTATATTTACCATGAAAATGGCAGCAATCTCCACACAATACAGTGCAGATAGTACTGCGGCAGTGCCAATGTGGACATTTCACAGCGTGAACATACCTTTAGGAGGGCAGATTGTACAAAACAAGTCAGGATTTTGTGTTTTTCATATACACAAAATGACTTTTCAAACCAAGCACAGGAAAAAAGCTGAAGGGGCAAAACCTGCACTGAAAAGCGCTGTTCTTTTATACTGCGACAGCACGCCATCCCCTTCCTGGCAGCGCCAGTTATTTGGCTATTCACTCTTGGAATGCAACCGGACCCAGCCAATAGTGGGCAATGAAGGGTTATTATAGCCCTACGGAGCAGCAGTCAGCACCCCCTGGGAGGTGCCAGTATGCACGCCATGCTCCCCTCTAGAGTTGTGCCTATTTCTGTACAACTATCAACGATCAGTACTATTAATTCACCTTTCATGTGATCCAGTCGTAGAGGATATTGAGGGGGAGCGCCAGCTCTTTGCCGTAGCACTCTCTAGGTGATATAGCCCTTATAAAAATCATAGCTCTAGTGTCCAAAGCTGCTGCTCTATTTTTTTGGTAGGAGGGTTGATGAAATAAAAAAAACACTTCTAGACTTGTTTATTTTTTATGGTGTTCATCGTGCCGTATAATTGACATGTGAGCTATATTGTGATTATGGGAATACCACATTGTTTTGCTTTATTACTTAGGCTAGTTTCACACTAGCGTTTATGAGCGCAGCGACGGCCTGCGCACGGCCGCCGCTAAGCCCCGCCCCCTGCCGCGCCCCGCCGGTAGCTCCGCCCACCGGCGCATGACGCTGCATGCGCCCTGCGTCCCCTATCTTTATCACAGGGGGCGCAGGCCGTGCGCAGTATGCGTTTGGCGGCGCATGCGTCCTTTTGACGGTGCGCCGCACTGCGCCAAACGCAACCTGCTGCAGTTTGGTTGCGTCGGCGCACCGTCAAAAAGGCGCATGCGCCGCCAAACGCATACTGCGCACGGCCTGCGCCCCCTGTGATAAAGATAGGGGACGCAGGGCGCATGCAGCGTCATGCGCTGGTGGGCGGAGCTACCGGCGGGGGCGGGGCTTAGCGGCAGCCGTGCGCAGGCCGTCGCTGCGCTCATAAACGCTAGTGTGAAACTAGTCTTATGCACGGAAAAAAAAAATTTTTTTTCTTTTTTTGGTCTTCAGTCGAAGGTCAAGTCCACATACAGAACGTTCATATGTTCATGTATTGCTTGCAGATTTTACACCGTGAATCCACAAAGTGTGCACTTAGCTTAGGGGCTTGCCCATTCAAGTCTATGGGTGCATGGAAAACACTGGGATGAGAGCTGAATGCAGTCCGATTTCCATAGACTCACACAATGGAAAAGATGGAGAAATTTTGCTCTCCATCTTCTCCTCAGTGTCTTTCTATTCTCTCATCCGAGAAAATCAGATCACACGCTATATGCTGACACTCGGCTCAAATTCAGATCAAACTCTGATCAGAGTGTCCTTAGCATAATCATACGGTCTTATCACCCGAGCCAGGCTTTCAAACCTTTAAAAATAAAAAAAAGGCTACAAACACGGCGTGTAAACACAGAACTCTGATCACTGCTAACAACCCCTTAAATGCCGCTGCCAATCACGGACCGCGGTTGAGCATGTTAAACTGGCCACATCACGGAGAGTGGCTGCAGAGCTAAACAAAACACACGTTTTTATTTTTCCTCTCCATTGCAGTGGTATAAGGGTATATGAACACGGTGTCTTTTTGATGCCGATGTACTCAGATAGCAGACGATGCTTCAAGAAAATGATGACGTTTTACCTTAAGCATCTTCTTGGCGTGTTGGCAGCAGCTCTGCCCTTGGAGTCTTTTTATTTTTTAAAATATATTTTATGTATAAAGAAGTAGCAGCTTCCAAGCGGAAGTTTCCTGAAGAATGTTCAGGCGACTTATTTTAGCCACTTTAAGGCTTTTGAAGCCTGAAGTAGTTAAAAAAACAAAACAGAATATATGCACAGCAGGTCGTTTTACATGGCTCTGCTTATGTTTATTATTTTTAACATTCATTGAGCATTTTCAGATGCTATGTGTACATACACATATAGTAAAGTTTAGATTAGTTTAGCAGAAATTTCTCTCTGGGGGACTGGACTTCTTCCTCTGTATAATGATGACCAATCATAAGCAGACAGCAACATAGAGGACACAAAAGAAAACGCCCTCATAATAGCTTAGAACAGGCTTTCTCCTGTATGAGATATGTAATGACAATCTGTTCTCCTCACTGGACTCACTGCAGAGCTGTGTGTGATTACAAAGTGCCAGGAGTAGTGAGGAGTTTGGTCACAACACCTCTCAGCATTCAACTCAGGACAGTCAGTTTAGGGAGAGGGGCAGTACTTCTTTCACAAAGTTCAGAACTTTATTTTTAAAAGGGGTTGTCCAATGGAACCTTTGACAAACCCATCTTAAACTCTATATTCCCCAATGTAAAAAAAAAAAAATACTCTCCTTCCGCAGTTTCTGTTTCAGTGATGGGTCTCTAATGACATGGTTATGCTGGGTAAGCACTGAAGCCAATCAATGGTTGCTAACAGGCTGCAGTTCTAACACTTCAGATGACCGCAAGGAGGAAGTGTGAGCAAAGTGCTCAGGTGGCATAACAATGTCATGTGATTCCAGGTCAGATGTGGGAGGCGAGTATTTATTCTTTTTATTTTACGCTGGGGAGTGTAGCATTGAAGAATGGGCTTTCTGAGCTACAGAAAACACTTTAAGCCACTAAAATAATTGAAAAAAGAAAACTATACGTTTGGCAGAACAGCAATCGTATTGACGTGGAGAATCACGTTACTAGGTCCTTTTAATCGCACAATGAACATCATAAATGAAAAAACAGAATTGCATGGGTAGGAAGATGGGATTCACCCTTATTTTGTACAGTATATAATAAAACAAAGAGGGTAATTTACAGAATATTAAAGAAAAAATATGGCTCTCTGAATAAGAAAAGGAAAGAATAAAAACACAAAAACGAAAATTTGATGCATCCTTGAGGGGTTAATGAGAATCCATGCCCGAAATTCACCATATGCAAATCTATAACCCAAACTACAAATCATCCAGCGCGAGTATTATACCAAGGATTTTCTGACAGAAAATCAGCAGATTATCCACCATTTGTGGACATACCCTTATACCAGTTGTCCACCATTATGAACATTTTTTTTTATTTTTACTTTAATATATGTGGCTAAAAATCATTTTTACAATTAGGTTTCATTAAAAATGTTGCACCGTTTGACTCTTTATTTGACTGCACATTCAACTAGGATGTGATCTATGGTCATAACTTTATGTTGAGAGAAAAAAAGATAAGTCACAAACTCTCCATAACGAGCTCACTGATGGATTCTCAGTTATCTCATTCTACAGCCAACAGAACAACACAGAGGGTTTAGAAGGCAAACAAAGATGTTCGGACTCTGTCCCATAGACAATCCAGAAAAGGTTTATCACCTTCTCTGCCTTCCTGATCACTGTGTACAGAATGCTGATTAAGTGCTTTAAATACAGATTAGGAAGCACTCATAGCGCTTCCTCCTCTGGACTCAGTGATCGCTGGGTTCTGGCTCATAGTAGACCCAGTCACCTCTGTTATGCAGGCTGAATTTCCCCTGTAACATGGGGTAATATACCAGCCCAAGTTACAGTGGAAATCAGCAATAAAAAGAAAGCTTTCATATGTTAAAATGGTTCGCGAAAGGTGTTTTAAGAGCTTAAGGGTGAACAGGGTGTGACAATTGCCTTTTTCATCACCTTCTTACAAAAGGCATAACTATTTTTTTTTCTATTAACAGCCATATGAGGACCTGCTTATTTTTCTGGACGAGTTATAGGTTTGAATGACACCATTTATTTTGCCATTCCATGTACTGAAAAACAGGGAAAAAAAAACATTTCAAATGGGATGGGGTGGTGAAAAAAATGCAATACTGCTATAGGTTATTGGGTTTAGTTTTTGCAATGTTGATTGAACGGTAAACAGTGTTATGTATAATGTTTGCAAGGATCTCCATTGCTCTAGGCAGGTCTTCAGAAAAAGTCTTTGCATAATATAGTCTGTTCTCTTGATGTACAGGTGCTTCTCACAAAATTAGAATATCATCAAAAAAGTTATTTTCAGTTCTTCAATACAAAAAGTGAAACTCATATTATATAGAGTCATTACACACAGAGTGCTCTATTTCAAGTGTTTACTTCTGTTAATGTTGATGATTATGGCCTACAGCCAATGAAAACCCAAAAGTCATTATCTCAGTAAATTAGAATTAACAAAAAACACCTACTAAGGCTTCCTAAGTGTTTAACCCCTTCCTGACATCTGACGTACTATCCTGTCCATGGGACCCGGGACCCTATGCCCATGGACGGGATAGAACGTCTTAGCGATCAGCGGCGCTCACGGGGGGAAGCGCCGCTGATCGCGGCCGGGTGCCAGCTGATTATCACAGCTGACACCCGGCACTATGTGTCAGGGACGGTCACGGACCGCCCCCGGCACGTTAACCCCTGGCACACTAAGATCAAACACGATCGCAGTGTACCGGGGGTTTAGGGAAGCATAGGCAGGGAGGGGTTCACTCCGTGCTTCCCTAAGACCCCCGCAGCAGCGTGATGTGCAGCGCTGATGCGGGGGCCTCCTTCCCTGCAGGTCCCCGGATACAATATGGCGGCGGGGACCTTCGGGGGCCTGCAGGGAGCCGGCTTCCTCACTGCCTGCAGAGCGCAGGCATGAGGAAGCCTGCTGCAGTGCCTGTGTCAGATTGCTGATCTGTCACAGCCATCTGTGATGTGTCAGATGAGCGATCTCAAACATGACAGTGATGTCCCCCCAGGGACAGTGTAATAAAGTTTTTAAAAAAAAAGTGTAAAAATAATGTATAAAAAAAAAAAATATTCCCTAAAAAATTCATTTTTTGGAAATAAAAAAAAAACACAATAAAAGTACACATATTTAGTATCGCCGTGTCCGTAATGACCCGCCCTATAAAACGGTCCCACTAGTTAACCCCTTTAGCGAACCCCATTAAAAAATAATAAAACAAAGCAAAAAATAATGCTTTATTATCATACCGCCAAACAAAAAGTCGGATATAAATAACCATGGTACCGCTGAAACCGTCATCTAGTCCCGCAAATACGAGCTGCCACACAGCGTCATCAGCGAAAAAATAAAAAAGTTATAGCTCGCAGAATAAAGCGATGCAAAAATAATTATTTTTTATATAAAATTGTTTTTATTGCATAAAAGCACCAAAACATAAAAAATGACAAATGAGGTATCGCTGTAATCGTATAGTCCCGAAGAATAAAACCGCCTTATCAATTTTACCGCATGCGGAACGATGTAAACACACACCCCCAAAATAAATTCTAGAAATGCTGGTTTTTGCTCATTCTGCGTCCAAAAAATCGGAATAAAAAGCGATCAAAAGATGTCACGTGCCCGAAAATGATACCAATAAAAAACGTCAACTTGTCCCGCAAAAAGTAAGACCTCACATGACTCTGTGGGTCAAAATATGGAAAAATTATAGCTCTCAAAATGTGGTGATGCAAAAACTATTTTTCCAATAAAAAGCATCCGTTAGCGTATGACAGCTGCCAAACATAAAAAAACGCTATAAATAGTAAATCAACCCCCCGTTATCACCCCCTTAGTTAGGGAAAAATAATAAAATTAAAAAAATGTATTCATTTCCATTTTCCCACTAGGGTTAGGACTAGGGTTAGAGTTAGGGCTGAGATTGGGGTTAGGGGTGTGTTGGGGTTAGGGTTGGAGTTAGAATTGGGGGTTTCCACTGTTTGGGCACATCAGGTGCTCTCCAAACGCAACATGGCGTCTGATCTCAATTCCAGCCAATTCTGAGTTGAAAAAGTCAAATGGTGCTCCTTCCTTTCCAAGCTCTGCCATGCGCCAAAACAGTGTTTTACCCCCACATATGGGGTATCAACCTACTCAGGACAAATTGCAAAACAACTTTTGGGGTCCAATTTCTCTTGTTACCCTTGGGAAAATAACAAAATGGGGGCAAAAATATCATTTTTGTGGAAAATAATATGATTTTTTTATTTTCACGTCCAGGCGTTATAAACTTCTGTGAAGCACTGGGGGGTTCAAAGTGCTCACCACACATCTAGATAAGTTCCGTGAGGGGTATAGTTTCCAAAATGGGGTCACTTGTCGGGGGGGTTTCCGCTGTTTAGGCACATCAGAGGCTCTCCAAAGGCAACATGACACCCGCAGACCATTCCATCAAAGTCTGCATTCCAAAACGTCACTATTTCCCTTCCCGACATGTGCCCATACAGTAGTTTTCTCCCACATATGGGGTATCAGCGTACTCAGGACAAATCGAACAACAACGTTTGGGGTCCAATTTCTCCTGTTACCCTTGGGAAAATAAAAAAATAGGGGACTAATAGATCATAGTTGTGGAAAAAATATAATTTTTTTATTTTCACACCTGGCGTTATAAACTTCTGTGAAGCCCTTGGGGGTTCAAAGTGCTGACCACATATCTAGATAAGTTCCTTGGGGGGTCTAGTTTCCAAAATGGTGTCATTTGTGGAGGGTTTCCACTGTTTAGGCACATCAGGGGCTTTCCAAACGCGGCATGGCTTCCAATCCCAATTCCAGCCAAAAAAGTCAAATGGCGCTGCTTCCCTTCCGAGCTCTGCCATGCGCCCAAATAGTGGTTTACCCCCACATATGGGGTATCAGCGTACTCAGGACAAATTGCACAATAACTTTTAGGGTCCTGATACCCTTGGGAAAATAAAAATTGGGGGTGAAAAGATCATTTTTGTGGAAAAAATGTGATTTTTTTAATTGTACGGCTGTACGTTATAAACTTCTGTGAAGCCCTGGGAGGTTCAAAGTTCTCACCACACATCTAGATAAGTTCCTTGGGGGGTCTAGTTTCCAAAATGGGGTCACTGTGGGGGGGTTTCTGTTATGAATGGGTCACCGTGGAGGAAAAACCTAAACAAGCTAAGCCCCATAAAAACCAGAGAGGTTGGTAACTATGCAGATTGCAGATCCCTGATCCTAACCACACAACTAGCAGCAGCCGTGAAACGTGCCTACTATGAACCTAGACGCCTTGTCACGGCAAGAGGACTAAATAAGCCTAAAGCAAGAAAAGGGGAAAAATAACTGCCCCAGAGCAGACCCCAAAGGAATAGACAGCCCCCACACATGTATTGACGGTGAAACAAGATGAAAATAGAAACATAGGCAGGAAAATAGGCTGAGCAAACGATGGGGCCCAAACTAACTAGAAAGGAAAGACACTGTCTGCAATCTGCCAAAAAACCCTACAAAAATAATGTCCAACACTTCTGATAACAAAATTAACCCTGAAGTCACTAGACTTCTCCCACTATATCAGCACTCTGAAATATTCTGAGGCAGAGCAAAAAGAGGCCAATCTAATAAGGGACAAAAAGCAAATTGGCAAATACAGATAAGAGTGGAAATTCAGCACAGCCCCAGCCGGGGCTGGCTGACCACACAAAAAACTGAATAGACCAACAAAATCAAGTGTGAACATTAGCAGAAAAACAGCTTGAGCTGACTGGAACAGAGCTGAGAACCAAGACTTGACAAGCCAGAAGGAATCACCAGCACCAGAATAGGGCGTCACCTGTTTTAAATCCAGTCTGAGATTCCTGAGGTCCAATCGTCATCCTCCTTATCAGGTGGCAGATCTCCACTGATTAAATCAGCCTTCAAATGTGATGTGGTCCGTAAAAATAAAGTGGTGTTGCAAAAATGAGAAATCGATGGTCAACTTTTAACCCTTATAGCTTCCTAACAAAAAAAAAAATTTGGTCCCAAAATTGAGCTGATGTAAAGTAAACATGTGGGAAATGTTACTTATAGAATTTTTTGTGTGCCATATCTCTGTGATTTAAGGGCATAAAATTTCAAAGTTGGAAAATTGTGAAATTTTCAACATTTCGCCAAATTTCCGTTTTTTTCACAAATAAACGCAAGTTATATCAATGAAATTTTACCACTAACATGAAGTACAATATGTCACGAGAAAACAATGTCAGAATCAGTGGGATCCATGGAAGCGTTCCAGAGTTATTACCTCATAAAGGAACAGTGGTCAGAAGTGTAAAAATTGGCCCGGTCATGAACGTGCAAACCACCCATGGGGGTAAAACGGTTAAAAAGGTCCCTTAGTCTATTTCAGTAGCTCCACAATCATGGGGAACACTGCTGACTTGACAGATGTTCAGAAGGCAGTCACTGACACACTCCACAAGGAGGGTAAGCCACAAAAGGTCATTGCTAAAGAAGCTGGCTGTTCACAGAGTGCAGTATCTAAGCAGATTAAAGGAAAGTTGATTGGAAGGAAAAAGTGTGGAAGAAAAATGTGCACAAGCAACCGGGATAACCGCAGCCTTGAAAGGATTAAGAAAAGGCCATTCAATAATTTGGGGGAGTCTCACAAGGAGTGGACTGCTGCTGGGGTCATTGCTTCAAGAGCCACCACACATAGATGTATCAACGACATGAGCTACAAGTGTCACATTCCTTGTGTCAAGCTACTCATAACCAATAGAAAACGCCAGAAGTGTCTAACCTGGGCCAAGGAGAAAAAGAACTGGACTATTGCTCAGTGGTCCAAGGTGGTGTTTTCAGATGAAAGTAAATTTTGCATTTCATTTGGAAATCAAGGTCCCAAAGTCTGGAGGAAGAGCGGAGAGGCCACAATCCAAGCTGCTTGAGGTCTAGTGTGAAATTTCCACAGTGATGGTTTGGGGAGCCATGTCATCTGCTGGTGTAGGGCCACTGTGTTTCATCAAGACCAAAGTCAGCGCAGCCGTCTACCAGGAAATTTTAGAGCACTTCATGCTACTCTCTGCCGAAAAGGAAATGTCATTCTCCAGCAGGACTTGGCACCTGTTCACACTGCCAAAAGTACCAATATTTGGTTTAAAAACAACAGTATCACTGTGCTTTATTGACCAGCAAACTCGCCTGACCTTAACCCCATAGAGAATCTATAAGGTATTGTCAATAGGAAGATGAGAGACACCAAATCCAGCAATACAGATGAGCTGAAGGCTGCTATCAAAGCAACCTGGGCTTCCATAACATCTCAGCAGTGCTACAGGCTGATCGCCTCCATGACACGCCGCATTGATGCAGTAATTGATGCAAAAGGAGTCCCGACCAAGTACTGAGTGCATTTACTGATCATACATTTCAGTAGACCAACATTTCGGATTTTAAAATCATTTTTCAAGTTGGTGTTATAAAGTATTCTAATTTACTGAGATAATGACTTTAGGGTTTTCATTGGCTGTAAGCCATAATCAACATTAACAGAAAGAAACACTTGAAATAGATCACTCTATTTGTAATGATTATATAATGAGTTTCACTTCTTGTATTGAAGAACTGAAATAAATTAATTTTTTGATGATATGCTAATTTTTTGAGACGCACCTGTATGTGCATTCAAGTTAGCGCCCATGTTCTCTATTTCAAGATCCAGTTGAGAATGCTTTTTTTGTTCCCATAAATGCCATTTGCCCAAGGAAATTGGCAGCACCATTGTTCATCTAGTTTTCACATGTGCTTCCATGATCAAACCACAGACCGTCCATTTGTGACGTACATGTGGATAAGGGCCAAGAAGGCCTGAGCTTGAATAATGGCCACCAAGGCACGGGGAACTACATGAATGCAATGTCCTGGCAACGATTCTACCGGTCAGTGTGATTATGGCAATACCAAAGTTACATGGAGTTTTTTCTATTTAAAAGAGAACCCATCATCCGGATTTTATATCCCAAACTGAAGGCATGCATGACAAGGTGCTCCTATGCAGATTCATTCTTCTTGTACAAATCCGTTTTGTTGTTTTAAAGAAATTGTTAGTTGAAATGGTGAAAAAGCCAAACCTGTGACCAGTTGGAAAGGTGGGTCCTTGGTGACGTCTTCCTGTCCGCTGCCCTGGAGCGACGAGTCTGTCGCTGTGTGTGAGTATAGGGAAAGATCTGCCACTCAAGGGCAGCGAGAAGCCACCGGGACCCGCCTGTCAGACTAGTCCTCCTGTGCTCAGACAAAAGATGGGTTTAAACCACAACGCGTTTCGATGGAGGATCCGTCTTCATCAGGTGGAAGTTCCACCTGATGAAGACGGATCCTCCATCGAAACGCGTTGTGGTTTAAACCCATCTCTTGTCTGAGTCTCTTTCCTGCGCTCCTAAGACCGTTTTCCATTTTCTCATTGCTCCTATCCTAAATTGGAGGTTTTCGGCTGGAGCTGCGGTGAGAGACCTGACATCCTTGTCTGCCCCTGGGTTGCTTCCGAAGCGCTCCTTCACTGACTCTTAGGCTATGTGCACACGTAGCGGAACTCTCGCGGAAGTTACCACGAGAATTCCGGATTCCATTCCGCTGGAAATTCGCATTTTAAATTCCTGCGATTTTCCCGCGGAAAAACTAGCGTTTTGCAAGCGTAATTAGCTTGCAGAATGTTAGCGTTTTCCAAGCGATCTGGAGCATCGCTTGGAGAACTGATTGACAGGTTGGTCACACTCGTTTAACATAGTGTTTGACAAGTGTGACCAACTTTTTACTACTGATGCTGCCTATGCAGCATCAGTAGTAAAAGATAGGATGTAAAAAAAATAAAAAAATATTGTTATTCCTACCTTCCGGCGTCCCGCACAGCCTTCCCGCCGTTCTCCACGCTCCCGGTCCCAGTAATCCTTTGCGAGAATGACCGCGATGGCGCCCGTTCTCGCGGGATCGCGACGTCTCGTGGTCATTCGCGATGACGTCGCGCTCCGACGTCATCTCAAATGACCGCGAGATGTCGCGATCCTGCAAGAACGGACGCCATCGCGGTCATTCTCGCAAAGGATTACTGGGACGGGGAGCGTGGAGAACGGCGGGAAGGCTGCGCGGGACGCCGGACGGTAAGAATAACAATATTTTTTATTTTAATTCTATTTTTTACAGGGATATGGTACCCAGAGCCCAGAGGACAGTCTCTTCTCCACCGGACCGTGGGTACCATCCGCAAATGTTCTGCTTACTTTTCGCATGGTGTGCACAGCCACATGCGGAAAGTAAGCAGAACAATGCATACCTATGGGTGCGGGATCGCCGCGATTCCGCTAAATTAATGAGCATGCTGCGCTTTTTACAGCGAAGCGATTCCGCCACAAAAAAAACGCAGCATTAGCACAGCATTGCGGAATCCCATAGGAATGCATGGGATGCTTATTTTTCGCATTTTCGCGGCAAAATCGTGCGTTTAAAACCGCCGCGGAAACGCGAAAAAAACGCTACGTGTGAACTCAGCCTTAGTTTTCCTGTGTGTCTCAGTCCCCGACAGCTACTAAACTATGTTTTTCTTGAGGATGGGGCTGCACGTAAAAGCTGTCAGGTTCCCTTTAGGTGGTGGAAAAATAAAAAAAATTTGGTTTCAACCATCATCTCCCAAGATCCATATGGTTTTTATCTTTCCGTCAATGCAGCTGTGAATGTGCATTTTTTTGCAGACAAGGTGACTTATTAATCCATGGGGTAAATACAACACATTGATCACTTATTATATTTTTAATGGACGTATGATGGCTGAAAAAACGCAATTCTGGCTTTTCTTTTTACATTGCTTAACTTATACGAATTAACTAACTTTAAATCTTGAAAAATTAACGGATATAGCTATAAAACGTTTTTGTTTTTTAATGGGGTAAAGGGAGAGAAATTGAAATTTTTATATTTTGGAAAATTTATCATTTACATTTATTAAGTCACCTCATGGGGCATGAACCAGTGACTATCTGATGGCTTATACTATATACTACAATAGCACAGTATTTCAGTACATAGGGAAAACCATGGTCTCCTATGAAGCTCAGCCTACGGTAGGGACAGGGGCCTTCAGCAGGTCCCTGAGGATGCAATGACAACCCATTGGGGCTGATTGGCAGCCGACGTGTATGAAATTCAGCAACCACAGCATTTTAATGCTGTCAGAAATTGACAGTGGCATCTAAATGGTTAAGAGCAACAGGTGGAGACACACAGTAGATGACGGCTATTTAATTTACCAGCATCTGCCCATCCTAGAGCATTAACGGGTTAACAGCGTGTGTACAGAAAAAAAACTAAAATGTGAGTGATCAGAGAAAGGAATATGGCAGTGGGGTGGGAGAAGCAAGCGCCATCCTTAGGGTAGGTGCACACGATCAGGAACTGGCAGCGCTTTGGACGCAGCACATGTCCGCTGCCGTCTATTGATCACAGGTGATTCCACGTGATATCTCTGAACTGTGCGGAATCACCATGTCCAAAACATTGTATGGGTGAAGTTTATGTTGCAGAGACTCGTGTCTCCGCGGGAGAAAAACCGATTACTTACCGGTAATACTCTTTTATAGAGTCCACGACAGCACCCACTGAGAGAGGGGATCCGCCCCTAGGAACAGGAAACCTACAGAGAGATAAAAGGGGAGGGCTCCCTCAGTTGGGTTGCAGAGAACAAGAGAAACCGCCATGCATGTTTTAGTCAATGGTTAATTAAGCGACTCCAATCTACATCTTATAGGTTTTCTACAAATATTTACATAACTTATAACCCTACTCTCCATCACTAGAGAGAACCATGTGTCAATTAAGGGAGGGAAGTGAGCGGGTGCTGTCGTGGACTGAGTATTACCGGTAAGCAATCCGTTTTTTTCTCTTCGCCACGACAGTACCCACTGTAAGAATTTCAGAGATAATCACTTGGGAGGGCACACCGTGTTAGGACAGATCTACCAAAGGCCAAATCCTCGGAAAAGGTTAAATCTAGTTTATAGTGACTATAGAAGGTAGATGGAGAAGACCAGGTTGCAGCCTTACACATTAGCTCAATTGGGACGTTCGCCCTCTCGGCCCAGGAGGATGATATGGCTTGAGTAGAGTGTGCCTTTATACCCTGTGGATGGTTTTCTCCTTTTGCCAAATATGCCATCATGATCGCATCCCTGATCCACCGGGAAAGTGTGCCTCTCGTAACGCTAGACCCCTTCTTGTTACCCTGGAAGGAGACAAAAAGAGCCCTGCTCTGCCTCCAGGGACTGGTCCTATCTAAGTAGGCTACCACTGCTCTCTTCACGTCTAATGTGTGATACCTATCATCCTCTGGTGTTGCTGGGTTCTCATAGAAGGAGGGTAGGCAGATCTCTTGGGACCTAGGAAACTTAGTAGCTCGTTTGGGAAGATGGGTCCGTTCTTAACACTAGTCTATCCTGGACTATTGACAGGAATGGGGGGGAATCTACCGATAGGGATTGTAGATCACTTACTCTCCTTGCTGAGACCAGCGCTACCAGTAGAGCCATTTTCAATTAAAGGCTTTTTATTGATGCTGAGTGTATGGGTTCAAAACGGGCCTGAGTGAAGGCATCTAAGACCAGACTAAGGTCCCATGTTGGAAGCTGGGGAAAGCGGACTGGGTTTATTCGCTGACAGGCCGATATAAACCGGGCCACCCACTTATTACCTGCCACATCGTAATTATATAAGGCCCCTAAAGCTGATACATGGACCTTCAGTGTGTTAACTGAGAGCTTTAACTCTCAGCCTTTCTGCAGGAATTCTAAAATGGCTGCAATAGGTACTTCGCTGGCGAGTGTCGCTGGGTGAAATGCCAAGAATTTCTTCCACACTTGTGTAAATTCTCGTCGTGGATTCCTTCCTACTCTGTAGAAGGGTGTCAATCAGATTATCTGAGAACCCCCTTAGCTTCAATAACCCCCTTTCAAATTCCATGCCGCTAGGTGCAGGGCTTTGACTTGAGGATGGTAACAGGGTCCTTGTGAGAGGAGGTCCCGATGTAGTGGGAGAATCCATGGGTCGGTTATCGACATGGCCCTCAGCCATGAGAACCACGGCCTCTTTGGCCAAAATGGGGCTATTAAGATGACCTTTGCACCTTCTTCCCTTATTTTCCTGACCACTGTTGGTAACAGTACCATTGGAGGAAAGGCGTAGGCCTGCCGGAATGTCCAGGGTGCTTGGAGGGCGTCGAGCAAGTCTGGGTTGTCCGCTCTGTATAGAGAAGCGAACGTTTCTACATGCCTGTTGGCTCTCGTTGCGAACAGATCAATTTCTGGTTGGCCCCATCTGGCCGCTATCATCTCGAAGATATGCCGGCTGAGCACCCACTCTCCTTGATGCAATGTCTGGCGGCTGAGAAAGTCCGCTCTGGAATTGTCCACTCCTCTGATGTGTAGCGCAGACAAGGAGTGGAGATGCGACTCGGCTATCTCTAAAAATTATTCCATGATATACATGAGCGGCCCTGATTGCGTGCCTCCTTGCCGGTTTATGTAAGCCACTGAGGTTGAGTTGTCTGATTGGATTCTCGCATGGGTTCCCCATAGCTGCGGTAGAAATTTAGATATAGCATAATATATCGCTGTTAGTTCTCTAATATTGGATGAATTCCCCCTTTTGGACTCGGACCATTGGCCTTGCACCATATTTTCCCCTAGGTGGGCCCCCCACCCTGAGGTACTAGCGTCTGTAGTGACTATTTTAGAGGGGATAACACACCCTGGAACCCTGCCGGTGAGGTTGCCTGTGTCCAACCACCACTCTAAGGAATCGATCACTTCTGATGACAGTGATATTTTACCTTCTAACTGCCCGTGCAGCTTATCTGCTTCTTGTAAAACGGCCCACTGCAATTTTCTGGAATGGAATTGAGCCCACTGGACAGCTGGGACGCATGATATTAGGGACCTCAACAAGGACATGCCTTCTCTTAAGGACATCGTGGGTTTACCCACTGCTGTCCGTACCTTATTAATTATGGCTCGTGATTTTGTTTCTGGCAGGAAGCATTTTTGACTTACAGAGTCTATTTGAAGGCCCAGGAACGTCTGACGGGTTACTGGTTGTAGTCTGGACTTTTCCAAGTTGATCAGCCAGCCTAGTGTCTGCAGGGATGAAATAATATCAGCGATCCTGTTTTTGCATTGGGAAACAGAATTTCCTACTATAAGCAGATCGTCCAAGTACAGGACTACTAAGGTATCCTTCAGCCTGATATGACATCACCTCTAGCATTAGTTTGGTAAACACGTGGGGTGCCATGGATAATCCGAACGGCATTGCCGTAAACTGAAGATGTCGTATTCGGCCCTCTAACATGACCGCCACCCGTAGGAATTGCTGGTGCTCTTTGCACATAGGGAGATGGTAATAGGCATCTTTTAGGTCCAAGACTGCCATATGGCGCCTAGGAAACAAGAGTTTTATTGCCGAACGTACAGACTCCATTTTAAAGGATCGCACCCTTAAAAACGTATTAAGCTTTCTTAAATTACGGTCCTGAAGAAACCATCCGGCTTTGGGACCAGAAACAGGGGAGAATAAAACCCCCTCCCTATTTCGTCTCTTGGAATGTCTACCAGAACGTTCTTAGATAAGAGGCCCGTAATCTCCAATTCCAATGCTTCCTGTTGCCCCAGAGACTTCAGAGAAGTCAATAGGAAGGAGTCTGGTGGGTACCGAACGAATTCTAGTCTTAGGCTGGTTTCACACTTGCGTTTTTTTGCGCTGTATTTTAGCGCTAAAGAACGCATGCGCTTTTTTTCCCCTATATTTTGCATGGGATGCGCTTATGTGCGCATACACATGCGTTTGTATGCGTTTTTACGCGCATGCGTTTTTTTGTGGTGTGCGCTCGGGCACACAAAATGCATCCTGTTGCATTTTTTGGGAGTCCGACTTGCCTCAAAAAAACGCATGCGCGCAATGCGTTTTTTTTTACAGCAAGACACCCATTATAAGTCTATGGGTGCGCATATGTGCGCATTGGCATGCTCATGTATGCGTTTTTTTGTTGACCATTGGTTAGACAATGGAAATTAGGGGTTTGGGTTAGAGTTAGGGTTAGTTAAGGGGGGTTAGGGTTAGTATGGTTTGGTTAAGGGT
Organism: Dendrobates tinctorius; assembly: GCF_039654945.1. Lineage (NCBI taxonomy): Eukaryota > Metazoa > Chordata > Amphibia > Anura > Dendrobatidae > Dendrobates > Dendrobates tinctorius. The sequence continues at coordinate 552,080 of NW_027361687.1, read as the reverse complement.
TAGGGTTTGGGTTAGTAGGGTTTGGTTAAGGGTTAGTATGGTTTGGTTAAGGGTTAGGGTTAGTAAAGTAATGGTTTGGGTTAGTGTGAGGGGCCAACTAATGTTGGAAAAAACCACAAACGCGGTAAAAACACACTAAAAACGCATACAAACGCATACAAACGCATAAAAACGCTGCGTTTTTTTCATGCATGCTCATAAAAATGCTTGAAAAAAACGCAGCATTTGTATGCGTTTTTTCCATGCGTTTTTTTGCGGGAAAAACGCGCTGCAAAACAAAGCAAGTGTGAAAGTAGCCTTAGGCCCGACGTAACAATATTAATGGCCCATGGGTTCGATGTTATTTTTTCCCATTGGCGGCTGAATCTTAGTAGCCTGCCACCTACCGGTGAATTGGTGCTACCGGAATCTGTCCCCCGATCTGAAGGGACGCTTCTCAAATAGGTTGCCTCTTTGCTTGGGATCTTTATTGCCCCAGCGGTCCTGAGGCTTGAAGTCCTTCTTTTTGCCGAATGGAGGCTTTCTGAAGGCTCTCCTGTTGAAGGGAACATACGGGTTAGGCTGGTTTCACATTAGCGCTTTTTAAGCGCACGCACGGCCGGGGGTAGCTCCGCCCCCGAGCCGGCTCTCTGCCCGGCGTGCCCGCCCCTTGCTTGTAGCGCCGCCTCCTAGCGCACAGCGGCGCCTGCGATCGGCGCACCCTATCTTTAGCATAGGGTGCGCAGATCGTGCGCAGGCCGTGCGCTAGTTGCGCTTTGACCTGCGCTGCGCACTTTTGACGGTGCGCCGTGCGCGCCAAAATCCGAAAAGTTTGATTTTGGCGCGCACGGCGCACCGTCAAAAGTGCGCAGCGCAGGTCAAAGCACAACTAGCGCACGGCCTGCGCACGATCTGCGCACCCTATGCTAAAGATAGGGTGCGCCGATCGCAGGCGCCGCTGTGCGCTAGGAGGCGGCGCTACAAGCAAGGGGCGGGCACGCCGGGCAGAGAGCCGGCTCGGGGGCGGAGCTACCCCCGGCCGTGCGTGCGCTTAAAAAGCGCTAATGTGAAACCACCCTTAGGGAATCCTTTCTTTCTCTCACCAGCTTTTGTCGGGATCTCAAGCTCAGTGCCGAACAGGTACTTAACCTGACATGGCATGGCGCAGAGTTTGGTTTTTGTCTGCGTATCGCCTCTGCACCCCTTCAACCACAAGGTCCGCCGGGCTGCGTTGGTTAACCCTGCCGCTCTGGCAGATGGACGGAGGGAGTCAGCTGAGGCGTCCGATAGGAAGGCTGCTGCGCCTTTAATCAGGGGGATAGAGGAACGGAGCTTGTCTCTAGATGCTCCACTTTTTATTTTCTCCTCCAACTCATCCAACCATATCATTGACCTCCCTGTGCAAGAGGCCGATAATGTCGGCTTAAAGGCCCCTGTGCATGCCTCCCAAGACCGTTTGAGGAAGGTATCCGCCTTGCGATCTAGGGGATCAGATAATGTTCCTGAGTCCTCCACCGGCAGGGACGACCGGCGAGAAGTGGAGGCCACTGCCGCATCCACCTTGGGGGCTCTCGACCAAGACGCTAACTAGTCATCATCGAACGGATTTTTCCGTTTTGATGTTAAGGGGAGAAAGGTCCTTTGCCCTTGCTTCTCCCACTCTTTTTTCACCAGCTCTTTGATTGCTGGGACTACTGGAAAGGCCCAGACTTTCTTTTGGGAGATGCCCGCAAACATTATTTCCTGTGGGGTTTTGGAGTCTTTAGAATCGGATAGCCCCATCGCATTGCGCACACACTTGACTAAATTATTAACACTGTCCTTGGGGAAGCAAGCATGCTCCTCCTCCTCTGAGGTTAGGTATTCCTGGGATATTTCCTCAGTTTCTGAAGGCGATCTAGACGCCGGTGAGATTAACCCCTTGCTGGAGGTTTGTCCCCCTAGACTACTGGAACCACCTAAGGCCCGTAGTTCCTCTGTAATAATTGTACGGATATCCTCCGTTTTCCCCCGAGGCTTCTTCCCGTAAGGTTTGCCCGATACAGCTTTGACACAGCCTCTTAGGGTAACTATCCGGGAGAGGTTGGGCACACAAGGCACATTCTCTGTGTTTAGATTTATCCGTTCTTTTGGCCTAAGGTATACGGAAGGGGAGAAAAACAGAAAGGGGACGCCATCAGTTAGAAGCATGACTAAAAACACTCACCCATGAATTTCGTCAGCATAGTACCAGCTGCGGGGTTCGAGACTCAGGCTGAGGCGAGGTGTGAGATGGTTTCTTCTCCTTTCGTTTTTTCTCTGTGGGCTCGATCTGCCTAGAGCGCCCACTAGCATTCCTCCTGGAGCTGCTACTCGTCCTGGTGCCTTCGCCTCTCCTCGTGCTGCACTTCTCTGAGTACTGCCATGGGGGGATTCTTCTGGCCGATCTATTTGGAGCAAAACCGGGTCGTTTGTGGACGACATAGCTGCGCATCGGTATGCCTCTAGCCGGTGCTTTTATGCAGCTTACTGGTTTTGCCCCCTTTTTTTCCCTCCTTCCCCCTACTGCGCATGTGCGGCCGCTTGTCAGCTCTACCGCGATTTTTCGCCTGCCTCCCCCGGAAGTTGTCGGTCTCCACTTCCGGGTCGCCCTGCTGCAGAGGAACCCTGGTCTCCGCCGAGCGTCTTCTGCCCCTGCATCGCCGGTACGAGCATATCGCTGACCGCGTCAGGTATGCCATTCTCTCCTTCAGCACTGTGGCACTCCATGTCCCTGCCGCTCTGCGCGAGCTCCCGGGGACTTCATTATTACCGACCCCGCCATTTCCTGGGGGGGGGGGCACTACAACAGCAGCCCCGACCTGTGCCACGCTCTGTAATGCGGCTTCCCTAGAGGGAGTAGCCCCCGATGCCGGCTCCCGTCGCCCCATGCACCTATAAGTGAGCCCTGCACATATCGCCAAGGCCTCACCCGCATTACCAGCTGAGGGGAAGTTGATTTGCTGATCCTCCTGACGCTGCTTCCAGCTCTGGGGCCCCCGCTGCTCATATAATGCTACGTGGGTGGCTACCAGGCCAGGAATCCTCTACTCTGCAATCCAACTGAGGGAGCCCGCCCCTTTTATCTCTTTGTAGGTTTCCTGTTCCTAGGGGCGGATCCCCTCTCTCAGCGGGTGCTGTCGTGGCGAAGAGAAAATTGACATGCTGCGGTCTGGAGAGATGCGCCACATGTCCGTCTCCGTGGGTGATCCGTATGCGTCTGTGCACGCATAGCGGGCATGGGATTTCTTGAAATACCTTCCACTATGCTGTAGCAGCTGAACGATGTACAAGTACGCAGTGTCCAACTCGCAGCGTTTACTGATCGTCTGCACATACCCTTCGTCAGGCTGCATCCTGCTTTTGGTACAGTGGGCACCTTATCTCTGCTCCCCATACATGCAGGTATGGTGCAGGTGGGAGTGCGCTCATATGCGGGGAACTTGTTCCTTCTACTCGTCAGCACTACTGGCTTTACTACTCAGCCATAATTCTCCCCTCCTGACAGTGCCATGACGGGGAGGAGGAACGTTTGAGCATGGCTGCAGTGAATATCAGAAGGAAAAACAGACATAAAGGGGATGAGATTGGGGAAAAGTATAAGCAAAATGATGTAATTAAAGGGTTGTTCCTAAAATAGCGAATTCTCTCTTAACCAAACACGAGAGGACAACTGATTGATCACTGGGGGGGGGTCTGACTGTTGGTAACCCCAGCAATTCCAAGAAGGCTCAGCCTCTCTGACAATCACTGTCCAAAATAGCCAAGAACAGTGCTCTGCCAGTCCCACAGACGATGAATGAAGTGGTGGTTGATCTTGTGCATAGTCGCTCCTTTCATTCTTAACGGGCGTGAAGAGCAGACGAGCGCAACGCTCCGCTATCTCCAGAGGTCCCGTAGAGTAAATGGTGTGGCAGAGCACGTAATTGGCCAGTACTCCATTCACACAAGGATCTTTACAGCCTAAGCTCTCAGGTGGGGTTCCGAGCAGTCGGACCTTCAGTAATCAGGATGTTATCCCCCTATCTTTCAGATATGAGATATCTCCTAAACTAGGTAGAACTCTTTTAAAAGGATTTTTCAATCTGTCTCAGCCCAATAGTAAGGTCAGGGGGATTCTGACAGCCAACCCCTGCTAATTAGAACATATTGTAGAGATGGAAAGAATATTGTAAGGGTGTACAAAGTAACATGGAGATCATTGATACAGCAGCCCTGAGATTATTGGAACGCTCCACCGGCCTCATGTTATACAGCAGTGATGTCACTGCATGAGATCGAGACCACGGTGACTATCTGCTCATACACCACAGGATTCCTCTAATTAGTGTAGGGTGTAGTGTTGGTGTAGAATCACCTCCGTTCATTGCTATAAGCAATATTAACGCTTCCTTGCAGACATAGTTCTTAAAGCGAACCTGTCAGGCGATACATGCTGCCAATCCGTTTGCAGCATATACCAGGCACTGTGTGTACCATCGCAGCTGGGTATGTTTGTACCTGAAACAATGTGGGGTGTCAAGGACTGAGCCGCGCTATTCACTATTCGTACAGACTGGTCTGGAGCGGCTTCTCCCCACCTGCTGACAGAGACTGACAAGCCTCTGCCTATGTGTACGTATAGACAGTGAATGCGAGAAGCCGCCAGAGACCCGTCTGTATGACTAGTCAATAGAGCGGCTCAGTCCCTGACACCCCTCATCGTATCGGATACACTCATATCCGGGTGTGATCGTACACACAATGCCTGGCACAAGCTGCACACGGATTGCTAGCACGTATCGCCTGACAGGTTCTCTTTAACATTACAGCTTCTTTTACAACTTCAGACTCTTTTAAGTTCCGCACTCCTCATGGCTAAAAATACCAGGAGTATTGTTACCCTCCTGTAAATAACATAAGTGCGCCCTCTGAGATCAATGAATGTCTGCACATATATCACATTCATAGATGACACACTCATCAAATCTGGGTACATATGTGTGATGACTGTTATATGTATGCACATATATTATCTGTGAGTGTGAACATGTGTCATGCATGTTACATGTGTGTTATCTGTGTACATACATGCGAAGCGTACGTATCATGTGTTATCTGAGTGTACATATGAGCTGTGTATGCTACATGTATGTTATCTGTGTGTACATATGTGTTATCTGAGTGTACACATATGTATGATGACTATCTGTGTACATGTTTTATGTGTATGTCATATGTATGTTATATGTGTGTACATATATGTGTGATGTATGTTATCTGTGTGTGCACACGTTTGATGCATGTTACATGTATGTTATCTGTGTGTACATATTTGTGTGATCCAAGTTATGTGTGTGCACACGTTTGATGCGTTACATGTATGTTATGTGTGTACATGTGTGATGCGTATGTTACATGTATGTTATCTGTGTGTACGTGTGATGTGTATACTGTATGTTATCTGTTCGATGTGTATACTACATGTTATCTGTGTGATGCGCATGTTACATGTATGTTATCTGTGTGTACATGTGTGATGTGTATACTGTATGTTATCTGTGCGATGTGTATACTACATGTATGTTATCTGTGTGTACATATATGTGTGATGCGCATGTTACATGTATGTTATGTGTGTACATGTGTGATGTGTATACTGTATGTTATCTGTGTGTACATATCTGTGTGATGCGCATGTTACATGTTATCTGTGTGTACATGTGTGATGTGTATACTGTATGTATCTGTGCAATGTGTATACTACATGAATGTTATCTGTGTGTACATATCTGTGTGATGCGCATGTTACATGTATTTTATCTGTGTGTACATATCTGTGCGATGTGTATACTACATGTGTTATCTGTGTGTACATATATGTGTGATGCGCATGTTACATGTATGTTATCTGTGTGTACATGTGTGATGTGTATACTGTATGTTATCTGTGCGATGTGTATACTACATGTATGTTATCTGTGTGTACATATCTGTGTGATACGCATGTTACATGTATTTTATCTGTGTGTACATGTGTGATGTGTATACTGTATGTTATCTGTGCAATGTGTATACTACATGTATGTTATCTGTGTGTACATATGTGTGATGCGCATGTTACATGTATGTTATCTGTGTGTACATGTGTGATGTGTATACTGTATGTTATCTGTGCGATGTGTATACTACATGTATGTTATCTGTGTGTACATATCTGTGTGATGCGCATGTTACATGTATGTTATCTGTGTGTACATGTGTGATGTGTATACTGCATGTTATCTGTGCAATGTGTATACTACATGAATGTTATCTGTGTGTACATATCTGTGTGATGCGCATGTTACATGTATTTTATCTGTGTGTACATATCTGTGCGATGTGTATACTACATGTATGTTATCTGTGTGTACATATATGTGTGATGCGCATGTTACATGTATGTTATCTGTGTGTACATATCTGTGTGATGCGCATGTTACATGTATTTTATCTGTGTGTACATATCTGTGCGATGTGTATACTACATGTATGTTATCTGTGTGTACATATATGTGTGATGCGCATGTTACATGTATGTTATCTGTGTGTACATATCTGTGTGATGCGCATGTTACATGTATGTTATCTGTGTGTACATGTGTGATGTGTATACTGTATGTTATCTGTGCAATGTGTATACTACATGTATGTTATCTGTGTGTACATGTGTGATGTGTATACTGTATGTTATCTGTGCAATGTGTATACTACATGTATGTTATCTGTGTGTACATGTGTGATGTGTATACTGTATGTTATCTGTGCAATGTGTATACTACATGTATGTTATCTGTGTGTACATGTGTGATGTGTATACTGTATGTTATCTGTGCAATGTGTATACTACATGAATGTTATCTGTGTGTACATATCTGTGTGATGCGCATGTTACATGTATGTACCTATCTGTCTGAAGTGTGTTATCTGAGTGTGTACATATCTGTGTGAAGTGTATGTTACATGTTATCTGAGAGTGTACATGTTTAATGCGCATGTTACATGTGATTGTACAGTATATGTGCTGTGTACGTCACATGTATAAACATTATCTGTGTGTACACATATTAGATATATGTGCAGATTATTATCTGTATATACTGTATGTTATCTATGAGTGTGTTTCTATATACTGAGGGTGTGACACGTGTTTACTGCATGTGCAGTATCTGTGTACACAAACATACACACAGATTTATGTGCCAAGTATGATCCATATCTCCTCTATGTGTGTGTGCTGTTACATGTACGTGCTGCTGACATCGTATGTACATTTTCTGTGTGTACTCATATATACACACACAGATGCATGTGCCGAGTATTCTCCGCGCCCACGTCCTGCACAGGCCCCGGCTGTGACTGCGGCCCCTGCCCTCCTCCTGCCTCCTCTCCTCCCCGGCCTGCTCTGCCCTCAGAGGCCGTCCATGTCACCCCGTGGCAGCACACTCCGCTCCTCACCTGTGCTCTCCGTCTCCGGAGCCGGTTCGGGCGGCTGGGTAGCAGAATGTGCTGAGAGCAGCCCTGAACCCGTTAGCTCCTGCTGGTAGCAACAACTCTCCCAGTCTAAGAGAGAAGGGAGACAAGGAGCCATGGTGGGGGGAGCGGCGCCATTGCTCAGGCCAAAACAATCGAACGAAACCTTTCCTTCTTGCCGAAGCACATGGTTGGAGGGCCCTAAAAAGTGTCTCTACGCTCAGCCGGGGGAGCCAGTAACCCGTCCGCGCCCGGATGTGCGGACGTTACGGCTAAATCAGCTGGTTTCACCTCCGTTTATTCAAGGTCGACATCGAGGCGATCGTGCCTCGATTGATCGAGTCTGTCCTGTTCAACTGGCGAAACAGCCGAGGTGACGTCACGCGAGTGAACAAGCAAATTTAGCGGACGCTCGCGATATTGCCTGCGGAAGTGACGTCAAAATCACCCTGGTAACCGATACCATAGAGAGGAGGGGCGTAGGCTCAGAGCTTGTCTATAGCGTTTGCTGCTCTATCGTCTGACGTCATACCTTAACCTCTTCTGTCCCATCTATCTTTTTATATGCGTTCATTTAAAGGCGTTAACACACAACGCGCACATACACACTCGGCTAAAACCAAAACTTTTTGTTGACTTGGCAACCAGTTCAAGAGCAACTTTCAGTTCTCTGGGAAAATGAAGTCGAGTTGTGATTGGACCCATGTTGCTATGGACAACAAAGGCAGCTTTTGATTTAGACAGCATTAACCCCTTAGTAACTATGTTGGCGCTGGGGAAAGAGTAAAATGTCATATTGGCGTCTACTAAATGGCCTATTTCCCCAGCGCTGACATTCATGGCACTGATAAATATATAAGTATAGCGCCACCCCATGGACATGAGCAGATTGCTGCACATCCTCGATGCAGGTCAGTGCTCCCAGGAGCTGTGTGAATTTTCCAACCTACGCTGATCTGGTGCTCAACTTATGATTTGCTGTGCTGGTGTGATGTCACTTGTACGGCGCACCGATGACATCACACCAGGCCAGCGAATCACGTCGCACCGAGGAACACAGACAGTTAAGGAATTTGTGCAGCTGCTGTCCACAGCCAGGGAGCACTGACCTGCATTGGGGCTGTGTGCAGCAGTCAGAATCGGAGAGTTGGAAGGGACCTCCTGGGCCATCTGGTCCAACCTCCTGCTCAAAGCAGGATTCCCTAAATCATCCCAGACAGATGTCTGTCCAGCCTCTGTTTGAAGATGTCCATTGAAGGAGAACTCACCACCTCTCGTGGCAGCCTGTTCCACTCATTGATCACCCTCACTGTCAAAAAGTTTTTTCTAATATCTAATCTGTATCTTTTCCCTTTCAGTTTCATTCCATTGCTTCTCATGTTTCCATGTAGAAATGAGAATAATGATCCGTCTACAGTACACTGTGACAGCCCTTGAGATATTTATAGACAGATATTAAGCTTTTCTATGAACTTGCTCCAGTTTGTTGATGTCTTTTTTTAAATGTGGTGCCCAAAACTGGACACAGTATTCTAGATGAGGTCTGACCAAAGAGGAGTAGAGGGCAATAAAGACTTCACGTGATCTAGACTCTATGCTTCTTTTTATACATCCTAGAACTATGTTTGCCTTTTTTGCTGCTGCATCACACCTGCAGGGTAAGCCGTCGTCGAGCGGGGGTGCCATTGCGCAGGTTTTAGGGTGCCAACCTCTGCTGGTAGGTAGGGATACTCAGCTCAGGACAGGGTAAGGCACCTCCCTGTGGTGTGAACATCTAATCCTTGTCTGGTGATGGTGTTTTGTCTACGTCTTGTAATATGTTGTAATAAAGGTTATATTTTAATCTAAATAGTAAGAATTTACAGTGAGCCAATTGATTTCATTCTTACCCCATTTTTTGAAATTGTGAATACCCCGTGATGTGTGAAAAGTACTTGGGTATACTATTAGATCACAAACTGCACAAGAGTCAACAGTGTGATGCAGCGGTCCTAATTATGGCAGGGAAGTGAAACGATATATAGTAGGTGGGACAGAGAGAGAATATCAAATGAGTGTCTGAATGTCTTTTTAAAATAGTGAAACACTAATTCTCCATGCCTATGTAATAACAGACAAATTTCTATCTGATAGCAACCTATTCCTTCACTTCAATTATCTGACTAGAAACAGGGTGTTAGGAGTGGCAGAAGACACTAAATAAAAAATAAATAAAGTGCCTTCGCCACCCGGGGTCCACCGTGCGGTGGATGGAAAAACCGCTGCTAGAGAGGCAGAGCACAAGGCAGTAATGTGCACAAGGGTTAGACGACACCCAGTGCACAAAAGTTATACTCACAGAGCTGCAGGCACATAAGCTCAAATTAACCGCTGAGTCTGTTCAGAGTCACAGACACACAGCGATATAGTCGCGGTATTCGCGGTCACAGGAGTAGCCTTAGACAGCAGGACTACTCCGTCTAGACCTACCGTCAAATAAGGTGCGAAGCGTCGCAACCGCGGACGCAGATAAAAGCTGCAACTGCAGCGCGGCAAGAACTGAGCCGCTGGCAAGGCGCTGCAATAACGCTGGCGCAATGCAGACGCTAAGCTGCTGAGCAAGATGGAGCTAGGCGCGCTGGCGCTAGCGCTGCTACTGGCTGGACCCACACAATCACACAATTGTATTATCAGAGGGAAGGGGTTTCTTAATAAGTCATTCACCAGTCCAAGCATCCATCACCTTACATACAGCAGCAAGTATGAAATACTAGCGCATGGCGGAAAAGCCATGCGCACTTTTTATACCAAATGGGACCTTCTGGAAGTCTCCAAGGCTCCAGGAGGAGCCAATAGGATTTGACACAGGACCTGAGCATGTGACTCCCGAACTCCAATGGGAGCTCGTCCCATGAGCATGCTCAGTGGTGGGAATAAAGGACTTCGCCTCTGTAGAGATTTGCCACAAGGTACTCTCCTCTGCAATCTCCTCTACCACAGATGAAACGCAGGAGACTGCAGCATGCAAGGGTCTAGATTTCATCATAGGGAAGGAAAAAATCAGACTCCTAACATTACCCCCCCTCCTAGGCCCCCCTCCTCCCTGAGCCTTCTGAACCATCAACCTGGGCTCAAACTCACCCGAAGGCGAGCTTGATGTCCTGGTAGGTGTTACAGTAAACCAGGACACCTGGAAGGCATCAGTGGAAGTAAAGTCACCAGGTTTCAACAGAGACACCTGGGAGATGGCAGGAGCTAGCGATGCAACTGAACGCCGCCGCGAATCAGCGACCGTCACCACTCTTCGCTTAGGAAGGTTAACCTGGGCACATGAAGTGCAAGCCTGGATAAATTTTTTAATATCCCGAGCTCTATGAGGCCACCAATACGCTCCGGCCAAGAGCTTCGTGATTTGCATGTAACCTCGATGTTGAGGCGGATGGGAGGCATGCACCCATGCGAGAACTTGAGCCCTAAGATGTGGAGGGACAAAAGTCTCGGTGACCGGTTCAGATTCTGACCATTGAGGGGAGCTGGCTTCCGGAGAAACCGCACATACATGGTGACAACCGCAAATGGATTCCTGATCAGAGTCTGTGTTGAGATCAGTACGAGACACCTCCATGGGCTCAGGGGTATAACCTCGGGCTCAGACAGCACAGGAGGTACAAAAAATTTAGGAGCTGAGACAGCTCTTCACTTGGAGTGAGCCCTCTCCAAACCGCGCTCCGAAAAACGGAGGTCGATACCTGAGGAGATGGAAATTAGCTCTTCCAAACTGGTGGGGATCTCTCTAGTGGAGAGAGCATCCTTCACGTGCTCTGCTAGACCTCACCAAAAAACGGGGATAAGCACTTTGTTGGACCATTCCAACTCGGACGACAGTGTCCGAAAACGGACGGCATACTGGCTAACCGAGAGCAACCCCTGAGTAAGGGCGAGCAGCTGTGTGACATCGGCGGCTATGCCCGCCGATGTCCCTCCAGCAGCAGCGCACGCCGCAGCATCCCCTTACCTGCGCACCCCCGTCCAGGCGCGCGCCCGTCCTGTGTTCCTCCTCACAACTGCTCTTGGCACCCGCTCCCTGTCGCGCGCACGCCCCCTCCCGCTCTCTCCCTCCAGCGGTGGGCGGCGCTGAGGGGCAGGACAGGGGGACGCACTTCCGGGTGTTAGGATACTTCAGGCGTCCTCGCTGTGAGGAGGACGCCTGATGATCGTGTAGTCTCCTGCACCCTCTGGCCGCTACAGTCCTCTGTAGTTCCTATTGTCCACGCCCTGTCTCACTGCCTCCCTGCCGTGCCCTGTGTTACAGTCCTTGCAGTTCCTATTGTCCATGCCCTGCCTCCCTGCCTTGCCCTGTGTTACATGCCCCTGTAGTTCCTCTTGTCCATGCTCTCTCCCTGCCTTGCCCTGTGTTACATGCCCCTGTAGTTCCTCTTGTCCATGCTCTCTCCCTGCCGTGCCCTGTGTTACATGCCTCTGTAGTTCCTCTTGTCCATGCTCTGCCTCCCTGCCGTGCCCTGTGTTACATGCCTCTGTAGTTCCTCTTGTCCACGCTCTGTCCCACTGCCTTGCCCTGTGTCTCATTCCTCTGTCCGTCAGTCCTGGGTCCGTACCTAAGCCATCCTTCTCCCTAGTCCTTATTTGTCCGTGGAGCCGTCCCTCTTGGTTCCGGCTGTTGCGCTTCCGTCCCCTGTGGTCCTGCCCCAAACGATCCCTGTATAGGGGTCGGTCTTCACCTGGAGTGCTCGGCCCAGGGGCTCCAGATCCGCGATCCAGAGGGTCCACTCTCCGACGTAGCTTTTACCTAAAACGTCACAGTATCATCAGGCCATGGACCCCGCCAGTGCCGCGGCTGCCACTCAAAAGGAACTGCTGTTCTTAAGGGAAAATCAGACCCGGATTATGTCCTTCATGAAATCCATGGACACCCGGCTTTCCGCCCTGCAAACTGCTGACCCTGGGCACGCCCCCCTCTTAGCCAGTCTCCAGCAGGAGCTCGCGCAGCAGCGCGACGCTCAATCTCACATTCTGGGGTACATGGCGTCCGTGGATGATCGACTGCTTGCTCTACAGTCCTCTGCAGCCGTCTCTACCCAACCGCGGGACGCTGTCCCAGCTCCTCCTCCCCACCTTGGAAAACCGCCCAGGTATAGTGGGGACCCGAAGTTGTGTAGGGGATTTTTAAACCAGTGCAGACTGCACTTTGAGCTCCTGCCCCAACAATATCCCACGGACCGCGCTAAGGTGGCCTTTATAGTGTCCCATCTTGAGGGAGAGGCGCTGGCTTGGGTGAATCCCTTATGGGAGAGGGATGACCCGGTGGTCACCAGTATCCAGAGTTTTTTGGAAACATTTTGCACGGTATTTGATGAACCTGGGCGCCTTGCTTCCACTACGGAGGCCCTCTTTAACCTTCGCCAGGGATCCCTGACGGTAGGGCAATACGCCATCCGTTTCCGGACCCTGTCCTCGAAGCTGGGGTGGAATAATGAAGCCCTTGTAGGTGCCTTTTGGAGAGGTCTTTCTAGTAAAATCAAGGATGAGCTGGCCGGGCGTGACTCCCCAACCACCCTGGAAGATCTCATCTCTCTAGCTACTCGTATTGATCAGCGTTTTCAGGAACGCGCTAGAGAGTCAGCCAGGGAGAGGAGGCCCTTTAGGTTATACCAAGCCCCCATTCCGCGCGCTGTTGCTCCCTCTAGTAACTCTGCTCCTGAGCCTATGCAGGTGGATCGCGTCAAGCTGTCCGAACAACGGCGCAAGGAGAGGATGACTAATGGACTCTGTTTATATTGTGGAAGGGCCAATCACTTCGTACGCACTTGTCCTGAGAGACCGGGAAACGCATCCACCTAGGCCAGGTAGGAGAGGGCCCCCTAGGTGATCAGACCCCCTCTCTTCCACTTACTCTTTCAGCTCTGCTTATTACAGGTCGGGGACGTGGCTCCGTGGAGGCGTATGTGGACTCAGCCGCAGCAGGCAACTTCATCCGCCAGGAAGAGGTGGACAAACTCCAGATTCCCGTGGTCGTCTTAAGAAATCCGCTAGCAATCACCTCCGTCGATGGCAAACCTCTGCCTGGACTCATCACCACGGTTACCACCGAAGTTGAGCTACAAATTGGTGCACTTCACTTTGAGAAGATTGCCTTTTATGTCCTGCCTCAACTATCCCACGCCATTCTCTTAGGGTTACCTTGGCTCAGGCGGCATGAGCCAGTTGTCGACTGGCGCTCCGGGGAGATCTTGCGCTGGGGGCACGCCTGCCATGCATGCTGTTTGCGGACCCTTGTTCGTCCCCATTCTCTGCCTAGGCCAACCGATCTCCCGGGCCTTCCTGTTCCATACCACGCCTACGCTGATGTTTTCTGCAAGAAGGAAGCGGATTCCCTGCCTCCATATCGGTCCTATGACTGCCCTATCGACCTGATTCCCAGAGCTGTCCCTCCCAGAGGAAGAACGTACCCTCTTTCTCCAGCCGAGACCTCTGCCATGACGGAATACATTCAGGAAAACCTGACCAAGGGGTTTATCCGGAAGTCCTCCTGCGGGCGCGGGTTTTTTCTTCGTCCAGAAGAAGGACGGATCACTGCGGCCTTGTATAGATTACCGGAGCCTAAACAATATCACCGTTAAAAACCGATATCCCCTTCCATTGATTCCTGAGCTCTTTGACCGGCTGAGAGGAGCTCGGATCTTCACGAAGTTAGATCTGCGGGGAGCTTACAATTTGATCCGGATCCGCGCAGGGGATGAGTGGAAAACGGCCTTCAATACCCGTGACGGGCATTATGAATACTTAGTCATGCCATTCGGTCTTTGCAATGCACCAGCTGTGTTTCAAGAATTTATCAACGAGGTGTTCCGGGATCTGCTCTATTCCTGTGTGGTGGTGTATTTAGACGACATTCTCGTTTTCTCGCCCGATCTGTCCTCCCATCGCAAGAGCGTACGCTTGGTCTTGCATCGCCTTCGAGAGAATCGACTCTACGCCAAGATTGAGAAATGCCTTTTTGAGCAGACACCATTGCCCTTCTTGGGATATATCGTCACCGATTCCGGTCTGAAGATGGATCCCGAAAAACTCAGTGCGGTACTCAAGTGGCCCCGTCCAGTGGGGATAAAGGCCATCCAGCGGTTCCTTGGGTTCGCAAACTATTACCGTCAATTCGTGCCTCATTTTTCTACAGTTACTAAACTCATCACGGCCTTGACCCGTAAGGGAACGAAACCCAACAGCTGGTCCCCCGAAGCTGAAAACGCCTTCCTGGCTCTGAAACGTTCTTTTGCATCGGCACCCATCTTGCATCGGCCAGTGACCAGCAGGCCCTTCGTCCTAGAGGTGGATGCCTCCTCCACTGGAGCGGGGGCGGTCCTGTCCCAGCAGGCTTCATCCGGGCGCCTGGTCCCTTGCGGCTTCTTTTCTAAAACCTTTTCGCCTGCGGAGTGCAACTACTCCATTGGAGATCGGGAATTACTTGCCATTAAGATGGCCTTGGCTGAATGGCGATATTTACTCGAGGGGGCTGTACATCCCTTCACCATCCTTACGGACCACAAGAATCTGGCTTACCTGCAGTCTGCCCAAAGACTCAATGCCCGGCAAGCCAGGTGGGCCCTGTATTTCTCCCGCTTTGACTTTCAACTTCACTTTCGACCTGGTAATAGGAACATCAAGGCCGATGCCCTTTCCAGGTCGTTACAGTCACCGGAGAGGGATGAAGACCCATCCTATATTATCGAGCCTACTAAGATGATCACCGTGGCTCCTGTGAATTTTTCCACTCCTCCGCCTGGTAAAACTTTCGTCCCTCAAGGCAGACGTTCAGAGGTGCTGCGCTGGGGGCATTCCTCCAAAGTTGCTGGACACGTTGGGACTAAGAAGACTCTCTTGCTGCTTTCCCGGTATTACTGGTGGCCCACGCTTCGCCAGGATGTGATGGACTATGTAGCCTCGTGCACAACCTGTGCCCAGAACAAGGTGGCTAGGGCTTTGCCCTCCGGTCTTCTTCACCCATTACCAGTTCCAGAGGCTCCCTGGCAGCAAATTGCTATGGATTTTGTGACTGATTTACCCCGCTCAGCTGGATGTACCACCATCTTAGTCGTAGCAGATCGTTTTTCCAAGATGGCCCACTTTGTTCCCTTACCGGGACTGCCGTCCGCCCCGAAGTTGGCCGAGATCTTTATCCACCAGATCTTCAGGCTACATGGTCTTCCTCAGCGGATTGTGTCGAATCGGGGGGTCCAGTTCACCTCTCGCTTCTGGAGGGCTCTCTGCCAGCTTATGGGTACATCTCTCGACTTCTCCTCTGCATACCATCCTCAGACCAACGGGCAAGTGGAGCGAATTAATCAGGTGTTAACTACCTTCTTACGTCACTTCTCCAACGCCCATCAGGACAATTGGGTCGCGCTCCTACCTTGGGCTGAATTCTCGCACAATAACCATCCCAGCGAATCTACCGCCAAGTCACCATTCTTTGTGGTAACCGGTCAAAATCCAGGTATTCCGCTACCCTTTTCCACGTCTATGGGAGTGCCCGCAGCAGATTCACTCACAATGGAATTCTCACAGATTTGGAGGGAGACCAGGGAAGCGCTCAAGAGTGCCAATAACCGAATCAAGAAACATGCGGACAAAAGACGAAAGGACGTGCCTCCGTACCATCCAGGTGACAAAGTCTGGCTTTCAACTCGACATATCCGTCTGAGAGTTCCCTCTTACAAGTTGAGCCCTCGGTACATTGGGCCGTTTGAAGTGATCGGACGCATTAATGAAGTGGCTTATAAGCTGAGGTTGCCTGCTTCGCTCCGGGTCCCCAACGCTTTCCATGTCTCGCTCTTGAAACCCGTAGTCCTGAATCGGTTCCAACCAGTTTCCATCGCCCCTCCTTCACCAGTTGCCTCGGACAACGTCTTTGAGGTCAAAGACATCTTGGCTATGAAAAGAGTCAAGGGAAAGACCCTTTTTCTTATCGATTGGAGGGGTTTTGGCCCCGAGGAAAGGTCCTGGGAGCCTCGAGAGAATATCAATGCTCCCCGGATTCTGAAAAAGTTTTTGGCCAATCTCAGTAGGGGAGGACGTAAGGAGGGGGGTACTGTGACATCGGCGGCTATGCCCGCCGATGTCCCTCCAGCAGCAGCGCACGCCGCAGCGTCCCCTTACCTGCGCGACCCCGTCCAGGCGCGCGCCCGTCCTGCGTTCCTCCTCACAACTGCTCCTGGCACCCGCTCCCTGTCGCGCGCACGCCCCCTCCCGCTCTCTCCCTCCAGAGGTGGGCGGCGCTGAGGGGCAGGACAGGGGGATGCACTTCCGGGTGTTAGGATACTTCAGGCGTCCTCGCTGTGAGGAGGACGCCTGATGATCGTGTAGTCTCCTGCACCCTCTGGCCGCTACAGTCCTCTGTAGTTCCTATTGTCCACGCCCTGTCTCACTGCCTCCCTGCCGTGCCCTGTGTTACAGTCCTTGCAGTTCCTATTGTCCATGCCCTGCCTCCCTGCCTTGCCCTGTGTTACATGCCCCTGTAGTTCCTCTTGTCCATGCTCTCTCCCTGCCTTGCCCTGTGTTACATGCCCCTGTAGTTACTCTTGTCCATGCTCTCTCCCTGCCGTGCCCTGTGTTACATGCCTCTGTAGTTCCTCTTGTCCATGCTCTGCCTCCCTGCCGTGCCCTGTGTTACATGCCTCTGTAGTTCCTCTTGTCCATGCTCTGCCTCCCTGCCGTGCCCTGTGTTACATGACTCTGTAGTTCCTCTTGTCCATGCTCTGCCTCCCTGCCGTGCCATGAGTTACATGCCTCTGTAGTTCCTCTTGTCCACGCTCTGTCCCACTGCCTTGCCCTGTGTCTCATTCCTCTGTCCGTCAGTCCTGGGTCCGTACCTAAGCCATCCTTCTCCCTAGTCCTTATTTGTCCGTGGAGCCGTCCCTCTTGGTTCCGGCTGTTGCGCTTCCGTCCCCTGTGGTCCTGCCCCAAACGATCCCTGTATAGGGGTCGGTCTTCACCTGGAGTGCTCGGCCCAGGGGCTCCGGATCCGCGATCCAGAGGGTCCACTCTCCGACGTAGCTTTTACCTAAAACGTCACAAGCTGCAGAGACGTATCGTGTGTGACCTGAGGACCGAGAAATACTTGCTTGATGGCTGTTAGCAAGTTGGCCGCAGTCCGAATCTCGAGGTCACCACGTTCCCATAGAGGCGTAGCCCATTCCAGAGCCTTGCCCGACAGTAGGAGATAATGAATGCCACCTTAGCCCGCTCTGTAGGGAATTGCGCAGCCAGCAGCTCCAGGTGTATAGAGCACTGGCTGATGAAACCCCTGCAGGAGGCGCCATCCCCAGAGAATTTTTCGGGCAACGGGAGGCGGGTAACTGTCGGCACAAGGGAGGACACGGACATACGCCTCACGGCATCTGTGAGTGCCTGAACAGCAGCATCTGTGGCCTGCGCAGCTGCGAGAGACCTCTCAAGGGTGGCCAAGCGAGCCTCGAGCTGTCGCACACACTGCACCAGTTGCTGCTGATCTGCCATCTCTAGCCAGACCCTGACACTAGTATTATGTTAGGAGTGGCGGAAGACACTAAATAAAAAATAAATAAAGTGCCTTCGCCTCCTGGGGTCCACCGTGCGGTGGATGGAAAAACCGCTGCTAGAGAGGCAGAGCGCTAAGGCGGTAATGTGCACAAGGGTTAGACGCCACCCAGTGCACAAAAGCAAGCTCTGCTATACTCACAGAGCTGCAGGCAAATAAACTTAAATTAACCGCCGAGTCTGTTCAGAGTCACAGCGATACAGTCGTGGTATTCGCGGTCACAGGAGTAGCCTTAAACAGCAGGACTACTCCGTCTAGACCTACCGTCAACTAAGGTGCGAAGCGTCGCAACCGCGGACGCAGAGAAAAGCTGCAACTGCAGCGCAGCAAGAACTGAGCCGCTGGCAAGGCGCTCCAATAACGCTGGCGCAATGCATACGCTAAGCTGCTGAGCAAGATGGAGCATATGCGCGCTGGCGCTGCTACTGGCTGGACCCACACACTCACACAATCGTATTATCAGAGGGAAGGGGTTTCTTAATATGTCAGTCACCCGTCCAAGCATCCATCATCATACATACAGCAGCAAGTATGGAATACTAGCGCATGGCGGAACAGCCATGCGCACTTTTTATACCAAACGGGACCTTCCAGAAGTCTCCAAGGCTCCAGGAGAAGCCAATAGGATTAGATACAGGACCTGAGCATGTGACTCCTGAACTCCAATGGGAGCTCGTCCCATGAGCATGCTCAGTGGAGGGAACAGAGGACTTAGCCTCTGGAGAGAGTTGCCGCAAGGCACTCTCCTCTGCAATCTCCTCTGCAGCAGATGAAACGCAGGAGACTGCAGCATGCAAGGGTCTAGATTTCACCATAGGGAAGGAAGAAATCAGACTCCTAACACAGGGTGTACCACAAACTGCTGTTCCTGTTACTAGAAAAACTTATACCACTGCCTCTTGTTTTGTGTATATCACATAGTCAATATAATGATGTTTAATGTGATGACAAGATCTTGAGCACTTGATGTCAAATAAAGCTAGCTTAATGCAGTGGAGAATTAACCGATGTTAAATAATTCTATTAGCTATAGGAAGTTGGGTGATTTCAGAAAAGAATCCTAGCAAGATACATATCAGATACAGCTGACTCAATTCAGTGAATAGTAAACTGGTAGTAGATCGTAAAAAAAGATGTAGAAAATAAGAGTCCTAACAGGACACATATAACATGAATGGATGCATGCAAAAATAATCAATGATGAAATATAAACAGTCAGACATAAAATTACTCCCGACTGTTCATAAAGATTTCACCCTTCCAAGTAACATCAGACACAATGTACCACATGAACAACCCACTGTTCATAAACCAACACCAATGAAACTAAAAGCTACACAGCAACTCAACGCGTTTACCTTCTTCCAAGGCTCATCAGGAGTAAAAATAAAGAGCAAAGAGTACTTAGCTCATTGTTGTTCAGATACAGATGCAACTCAATGGCCAGTTATAACTCAATATGAAGGGTCAATCCCCTCATCTGGTATGATGCTACTTATACCACTGTCCCCAGCATCATACTAGAGGAGGGGACTGACCCTTCATATCGAGTTATAACTGGCCATTGAGCCGCATCTTGAAACACACTTCCAATTGGATGTGTAACCATTTATTACCACTTTTGAGTATGATCACTGAGCCAGATATAAATCCACCTAAAGGTAACCTTGTCAATCCCATGCTTGGTCATTTTTTCAATTAGGATAGTATACAGTTGTGGCCAAAAGTATTGACACCCCTGCAATTCTGTCAGATAATACTCAGTTTCTCCCTGAAAATGATTGCAAGCACAAATTCTTTGGTATTATTATCTTCATTTAATTTGTCTTAAATGAAAAAACACAAAAGAGAATGAAGCAAAAAGCAAAACATTGATCATTTCACACACAACTCCAAAAATGGGCCAGACAAAAGTATTGGCACCCTCAGCCTAATACTTGGTTGCACAACCTTTAGCCAAAATAACTGCGACCAACCGCTTCCAGTAACCATCAATGAGTTTCTTACAATGCTCTGCTGGAATTTTAGACCATTCTTCTTTGGCAAACTGCTCCAGGTCCCTGATATTTGAAGGGTGCCTTCTCCAAACTGCCATTTTTAGATCTCTCCACAGGTGTTCTATGCGATTCAGGCCTGGACTCATTGCTGGCCACCTTAGAAGTCTCCAGTGCTTTCTCTCAAACCATTTTCTAGTGCTTTTTGAAGTGTGTTTTGGGTTATTGTCCTGCTGGAAGACCCATGACCTCTGAGGGAGACCCAGCTTTCTCACACTGGGCCCTACATTATGCTGCAAAATTTGTTGGTAGTCTTCTGACTTCATAATGCCATGCACACGGTCAAGCAGTCCAGTGCCAGAGGCAGCAAAGCAACCCCAAAACATCAGGGAACTTCCGCCATGTTTGACTGTAGGGACCGTGTTCCTTTCTTTGAATGCCTCTTTTTTCTCCTGTAAACTCTATGTTTTGATGCCTTTGCCCAAAAAGCTCTACTTTTGTCTCATCTGACCAGAGAACATTCTTCCAAAACGTTTTAGGCTTTTTCAGGTAAGTTTTGGCAAACTCCAGCCTGGCTTTTTTATGTCTCGGGGTAAGAAGTGGGGTCTTCCTGGGTCTCCTACCATACAGTCCCTTTTCATTCAGATGCCGCCGGATAGTACGGGTTGACACTGTTGTACCCTCGGACTGCAGGGCAGCTTGAACTTGTT
This sequence comes from Dendrobates tinctorius, assembly GCF_039654945.1. Lineage (NCBI taxonomy): Eukaryota > Metazoa > Chordata > Amphibia > Anura > Dendrobatidae > Dendrobates > Dendrobates tinctorius. The sequence continues at coordinate 531,315 of NW_027361687.1, read as the reverse complement.
TGGATGTTAGTTGAGGTTCTTTTTCCAACATCCGCACAATCTTGCGTTGCAATCTCTTGTCAATTTTTCTTTTCCGTCCACATCTAGGGAGGTTAGCCCAGGGCCGCCATCAGGGCATGACAGCCCTTACAAGTGTACGGGGCCCAGACGATTAGGGGGGCCCGCGGGCCCCCTGAGGCCCGACATTTTGTTCAGGCTTCTCTGCGCTTTGTAAACTGTACCAGCGCCTGCCGGGCCCTCCCCCTTCCCCCCCCCGAGCATCATGGTCCAGCCAAGCCAGCGCCGCCCTCATGTGACGTCACACGCTGCTCTTCCTTATTCCGAGCAGTGTGCGTGCGCCACGTGGGACTGGCTGGCAGCGGTCGCAGACTGGAGTCGCAGCAGAAGACTGTGGACCAGCCTCCAGGCGGCGAGTGGACAACCAGGCGCAGAGTCACAAGGCGGCAAGGGAGCAGGGTGTGTAAGTACGTACTAGTCAGTCACTGTCAGTTTGTCTCTACTCTCTCTGAGTGTACACTGCACTGCAACGTCTCAGACCGGTGGCGTGGGTGGAGTGGGCCTGGCGCTGTGGGGATGATCATGGGGTAGAACTACCAGCATCAGTAAGCCCATACCCCTTTAAGACCTAAGTGTCCACAGCAGTTGCAGAACTACAACTCTCAGCATGCTGTGGAATTTTTTCATCTTCAGCTATTGCACAACTACAACCCCCAACATTCCTTGACAGCTGCTCTTACACAACTGCAACTCCCAGCATGCTGAAGTCTTTTTGCTCTTTAGCTACTACACAACTACAACTCCCAGCAAACCTTGGCAGTCAGCGGCTTTGTGAATGTTTTCTTGGCTGCATCCTATAAAACTTATGTTGGAACCACAAGTCCCAGCATGAAAAGACATTGTCTAATATCTGTGGTTTTCAGGGCAGACTGAGAGTTGCTACACAACATCTGAAGAGCAAAAATATGTCACATTCTGCTGGGAGTTGTAGTGATACAAGTCGCAGAACAATAATGCTCCAGCATGCCAAGAGTTGTAGTTGTGCAATAGCTGGAGAGCTGCAGATAATAATAATAATAATAATAATAATAATAATAATAATAATAATCTTTATTTATATAGCGCCAACATATTCCGCAGCGCTTTACAATTTAACAGTTTCAAAACACAAGTCATAAGTAACAACGCTAACAATACAATAATTAAAGCAAAATAAGACGAAATAAGACGACCCTGCTCGTGAGAGCGTACAATCTACAATGAGGTGAGGGAGATACAGAGTACAGGTGTGTATTTACAATGGTGTATTTACAGTGAAGGTCCAGCCATCTTGCAGGAGTGAAGGATGGATGGAGATAGTGAATGGGCTACGCACGCACACTTACACAGAGAATGACTTTGATTAGTGAATGTGATAGGCCGCTCTGAACAGGTGTGTTTTGAGGGAGCGCCTAAAACTATGCAAATTGTGGATAGTCCTGATTTCTTGGGGTAGAGCATTCCAGAGGATAGGAGCAGCACGGGAGAAGTCTTGGAGTCGGGAGTGGGAGGTACGGATTAGTGCAGAGGTTAGTCGAAAGTCATTTGCAGAGCGCAGCGATCGGCTAGGCCGATAGACAGAAATGAGAGAAGAGATGTAAGGGGGTGCCGCACTGTGGAGAGCTTTGTGGGTGAGAACAAGTACTTTGAATTGGATCCTATAATGAATGGGCAGCCAATGTAAGGACTGGCGAAGAGCGGACGCGTCCGAGTACCGATTACCCAGATGGACGATCCTGGCTGCTGCATTGAGTATGGACTGGAGAGGGGATAGTCGAGTGACGGGGAGGCCAATTAATAGAGCGTTGCAGTAATCCAGGCGAGAGTGGATGAATGCAACAGTGAGGGTTTTTGTTGTTTCCATAGTGAGAAAAGGGCGGATTCTAGAGATGTTCTTTAGGTGTAAGCGGCAAGAGCGGGCAAGGGATTGTATATGGGATGTAAAGGAGAGATTGGTGTCAAACATAACACCCAGACAGCGCACCTGCTGCCGGGGTGTTATTGTGGTACCACCCACGGAGAAGGAAATGTCAGATTTAGGGAGGTTAGTAGACGGCGGGAGCAGAAGAAGTTCAGTTTTTGAGAGGTTGAGTTTCAGATAGAGAGCGGACATGATATTGGAGACTGCGGACAGACAGTCACTGGCGTTCTGTAGTACAGCGGGGGTAAGGTCGGGGGAAGACGTGTATAGTTGTGTGTCATCAGCATAAAGATGGTACTGAAAGCCAAATCTGCTGATGGTCTGTCCAATTGGGGCCGTGTAGAGAGAGAAAAGAAGGGGGCCAAGGACTGAGCCCTGAGGTACCCCGACAGCAAGAGGAAGAGGAGATGACATGGAGCCAGAGAACAAAACACTGAAGGAGCGGTCAGAGAGATAGGAAGAGAACCAGGAGAGTGCAGTGTCCTTAATGCCTAGTGACTGGAGCCTAGAGAGTAGGAGATGGTGGTCAACAGTATTGAAAGCTGCAGATAGGTCAAGAAGAATGAGCAGAGAGTGGTCACCGTTACGATTTGCTGTCAGAAGGTCATTGGTCACTTTGATGAGTGCAGTTTCAGTCGAATGTAGGGGGCGGAAGCCGGACTGTGAAGGGTCTAGAAGGGAGTGAATGGAGAGGTAACGGGTAAGGCGGGAGTAAACTAGGCGTTCCAAAAGTTTAGAGATGAAGGGGAGATTGGAGACTGGTCTGTAGTTGTTTGTGCAGGATGGGTCGAGAGCAGGTTTCTTTAGTAGTGGAGTAACGATGGCGTGTTTGAAGGGGGATGGGAAAATGCCCGAGGAGAGGGAGAGATTAAAGATTGTAGTTAGGTGGGTTGTGACGACTGGAGAGAGAGACTGGAGGAGATGTGAGGGAATGGGGTCGGTAGTGCATGTAGTCGGACGAGAAGAAGAGAGGAGTCTGGAGACTTCTTCTTCTGTTATGGGATCAAATGTGGAGAGTGAGCCAGGGGAGATGTAGGAAGGGATGGGAGTCACAGCACTTGGTGGTTGGGAGCAGATTTCTTGACGGATATTATCTATTTTTTCTGTAAAGTGGGAGGCCAGGTCATCAGCACAAATGTCTGTGATAGGGGCTTGTGCTTTTGGCCTGAGGAGGGAGTGAAAAGTGTCAAAAAGTTTCTTGGGGTTGTTGGCTAGTGAGGAGATCAGGGTGGTGAAGTAGGTCTGTTTGGCAAGGTGAAGGGCAGCGTTATAGGTTCTTAACATAAATTTGAAGTGGATGAAGTCTTCTGGTGTGCGGGTTTTTCTCCATAGGCGTTCAGCACTCCTGGAGCATCGCTGGAGAAGTTGAGTTTGCGATGTGAGCCAGGGCTCTTTTACTCTGTGTTTGGAGGTTCTGAGGGTGAGGGGAGCTACTTGGTCAAGGGTGCTTCTAAGAGTGTCATTGTAGTGATGAACAGCCAGATTAGGACAGGAAAGAGAGGAGATTGGGGACAGAGCTGCAGATCAGAGACTATCATCTTGGTGATTGTCTCTCTGCATGCAGGGACTTGTGGTTCTGCCCAAAGTTCTCCCTGAAACAGTAAATCATGAAACTACAAAAGAATCCGCTGGATGAAACCTAAAAATTCCCAATAAGGCAATGGTGTAACTGGTGTTACTGGCATTGATGGAATAACCTGGGAATCTCAGAGCTGGACCGTCTACCTACTGACACACAAGTTCCCCACCCCATGTCACTGCAGATGTAGCAGAGCTGGGAGTGATGGGGGGAGGGCGACGATGGTGGTGGCCGGTGGGGGAGAGGGCAGTGATGGGGAGGAGGAAATGATGGAGGTGGTGGAATGGGCAATTTCTACACGAAGGGGATCATGTTGGGGCATATTACTACATAAAGAGGATCATGATGGGGCATTTCTGCATGAAGGGGATCATGATGGGGCATTTCTGCATGAAGGGGATCATGATGGGCAATTTTCTACATGAAGGTGATCATGATGGGCAATTTTCTGCATGAAGGGGATCATGATGGGGCATATTTCTGCATGAAGGGGTCATGATGGGGCATATTTCTGCATGAAGGGGATCATGATGGGGCATATTTCTGCATGAAGGGGATCACGATGGGGCATATTTCTACATGAAGGGGATCATGATGGGGTATATTTCTGCATGAAGGGGATCATTATGGGGCATATTTCTGCATGAAGGGGATCATGATGGGGCATATTACTACAAGAAGGGGATCATGATGGGGCATATTACTTCAAGAAGGGGATCATGATGGGGCATAATACTATGTGAAGGGGATTATGATGGGGCATATTTCTGCATGAAGGGGATCATGATGGGGCATATTTCTGCATGAAGGGGATCATGATGGGGCATATTTCTGCATGAAGGGGATCATGATGGGGCATATTTCTGCATGAAGGGGATCATGATGGGGCATATTTCTGCATGAAGGGGATCATGATGGGGCATATTTCTGCATGAAGGGGATCATGATGGGGCATATTTCTACATGAAGGGGATCATGATGGGGCATTTCTGCATGAAGAGGATCATGATGGGGCATAATACTACATGAAGGAGATCATGATCGGACTTATTTCTACATGAAGGGGATCATGATGGGGCATAATACTACATAAAGAGGACCATGATGGGGCATAATACTACATGAAAGAGATCATGATGGGGCATAGGGCATATTTCTGCATGAAGGGGATCATGATGGGGCATACCACTACAAGAAGGGGGATCATGATGGGACATATTTCTACACGAAGGAGATCATGATGGGGCATACTACTACAAGAAGGGGGATCATGATGGGGCATATTTCTGCATGAAGGGGATCATGATGGGGTATATTACTACATAAAGAGGACCATGATGGGGCATTTCTGCATGAAGGGGATCATGATGGGGCATATTACTACAAGAAGGGGATCATGATGGGACATATTTCTACATGAAGGGGATCATGATGGGGCATATTACTACATGAAGGGGATCATGATGGGGCATATTACTACAAGAAGGGGATCATGATGGGGCATAATACTACATGAAGGGGATCATGATGGGACATTTCTACATGAAGGGGATCATGATGGGGCATATTACTACAAGAAGGGGATAATGATGGTTCATACTAATACAAGAAGGGGGATCATGATGGGGCATAATACTACATGAAGGGGATCATGATGGGGCATATTTCTGCATGAAGGGGATCATGATGGGGCATATTTCTGCATGAAGGGGACAATGATGAGGCATATTACTACAAGAAGGGGATCAGGATGGGAACATAACTACTGGCTATGGGACCATTCTAATTGGGCAGGTGGCGAGCGCAGTAATTAAAAGATAAAGTGTGTACCTATAAGGGTGAGTGAACACGCTGCGGATTCTGCTGCGGTTCCGCAGCGGATTTGGCCGCTGCGGGTCCGCAGCAGTTTTTGCTGCAGTGTACAGTACCATTATTCCCTATGGGAATAAAAAACCGCAGTGCAGACGGTGCGGATTTTTCTGCGGTTTTGAAACCGCAGAAAGAATTGACATGTCAATTCTGCGGATTCCGCTGCGGTTTGCCATCTCCTCCATTGTGGAGATGAAAAACCGCAGGGCAAAACCGCAGAGCAATCCGTAGGTCTTTTGATCTGCAGATTTACCTGCAGATTTTACAAAATCCGTGCGGCCAAATCGGCACCCCATTCCGCAGCGTGTGCACATACCCTTACTAGCTTGGCGGTTGTTTGCAATCTCAGCACCTGGACCGCCAGCAATTTTTTTTTTATGTGTTTTTTGTCAAATGTGGAGCGGGATCAAATATTTATACTTTTTCAGATCACGGTGAAGCCTCCTAGCCTACCATTCTTGCCTGGTGCTATCCACAAGCCAGCCATCTCCAAGCCAGCCCAGGATTCAGAAGTCGGCAGCAGCCAGATACAGTAAGTGTTATCACATTTGTGTGACTGTGGCTAAAGATTAGAGATATTCATACTGTGAAATGTGGTAGATTTTAGCGCTTGGAATCTGCTTGCATTCTATGCTAAAATCTATCCAATATTCTACATTTTTCACGTGTTGGAGGAGGAACTAGGGTGGAGGCAGAACTGGGGGTGTAACCTGGGTGGAGTCTCAAGGGGGCCCCATAAATTTTGCCAGTATGGGGCCCCAAAATTCCTAGTGGCAGCCCTGGGTTAGCCACAGTGCCATGGGCTTTAAACTTCTTGATGACACTGTGCACGGTAGACACAGGAACATTCAGGTCTTTGGAGATGGACTTGTAGCCTTGAGATTGCTCATGCTTCCTCACAATTTGGTTTCTCAAGTCCTCAGACAGTTCTTTGGTCTTCTTTCTTTTCTCCATGCTCAATGTGGTACACAGGACAGAGGTTGAGTCAACTTTAATCCATGTCAACTGGCTGCAAGTGTGATTTAGTTGTTGCCAACACCTGTTAGGTGCCACAGGTAAGTTACAGGTGCTGTTAATTACACAAATTAGAGAAGCATCATATGATTTTTCGAACAGTCCCAATACTTTTGTCCACCCTCTTTTTTATGTTTGGTGTGGAATTATATCCAATTTGGCTTTAGGACAATTCTTTTTGTGTTTTTTCATTTAAGACAAATTAAATGAAGATAATAATACCAAAGAATTTGTGTTTGCAATCATTTTCAGGAAGAAACTGAGTATTATCTGACAGAATTGCAGGGGTGTCAATACTTTTGGCCAGAACTGTAAGATTCTTCATCAAATGCGTTGTTGAAGTAGAGATATACTATATCTACCGCATTTCCCTGATCCAACCAGTCAGTGATTCCATCATAGAAGGAAATTAGATTAGTCTGGCATGACTTGTTTGCTACCAACCCATGCTGGTTCTGGTTAATTACTGTATTCTTATCCAAGTACTTACATACATGCTGTTTAATAATTTGTTCAAAGATCTTTCCTGGTATGGAAGTAAGGCTCACTGGCCTGTATTTACTGGCTCCATTTTCTTTCCTTTTTCAAAGATAGGGACACCATTTGCCCTTCTCCAGACTTTGCTCATGCCTAGCTCCGATGTGCCAGGATGGAGCGGGCAACAGCTGTAGATAACAGAAGATACCCTGCAGCAACAGCCATAACTGTTAGCACCGATCTTGCTTGTGTAACCACCTAGATGCCACTGGCAATAGTAACAGCAGCATCAACATGGTAAAAAGAGGGAAGGGTCTCTAAGTTAGATTTTGTGATCCCATGCTGTCATGTCTGTATCCTCTCTTTTGCTCCCTCCCCCTGCCCAGGAGCAGTGGTATGATCAGACCATGTTCCTGCATAGTAAGACACAGTAATTACACAGTACACAGCAGGCGCACAGTTATAAGATTATCTCAGCACAGGAACATTTTATTTAAAAACATCCAATTATGGAAAATATTATTATTTCAAGATCGATTGATTAAAATTAATTTTTATTTGATGTAAAACCCCTTTAACCCCTTCACTACCAAGGGTGGTTTGCACGTTAACTCCCGGGCCAATTTTTACAATTCTGACCACTGTCCCTTTATGAGGTAATAACTCTGAAACGCTTCCAAGGATCCTGGTGATTCTCACATTGTTTTCTTGTGATATATTGTACTTCATGTTAGTGGTAAAATTTCATTCAAATAACTTGCGTTTATTTGTGAAAAAAATGGAAATTTGGCGAAAATTTTTAAAATTTCGCAATTTTCCAACTTTGAATTTTTATGCCCTTAAATCACAGAGATACAGCACACAAAAAACTTGATAAGTAACATTTCCCACATGTTTACTTTACATCAGCACAATTTTGGAACCAAAATTTTTTTTTTGTTAGGAAGTTATAAGGGTTAAAAATTGACCAGCGATTTCTCATTTTTGCAACACCATTTTATTTTTACGGACCACATAACATTTGAAGCCACTTTGCGGGGTCTATATGATAGAAAATACCCAAAAGTGACACCATTCTAAAAACTGCACCCCTCAAGGTGCTCAAAACCACATTCAAGAAGTTTATTAACCCTTTAGGTGCATCACAGGAATTTTTTGAATATTTAAAAAAAATGAACATTTAACTTTTTTTCACAAAAAAAATACTTCAGGTTCAATTTTTTTTATTTTACCAAGGGTAACAGGAGAAATTTGACTGCAAAATTTATTGTGCAATTTGTCCTGAGTATGCTGATACCTGATATGTGGGGGGAAACCACTGTTTCGGCGCATGGCAGAGCTCAGAAGGGAAGGAGCGCCGTTTGACTTTTTCAATGCAAAATTGGCTGGAATTCAGATTGGACGCCATGTCGCGTTTGGAGAGCCCCTGATGTACCTAAACAGTGGAAACCCCCCACAAGTGACCCCATTTTGGAAACTAGATCCCCCAAGGAACTTATCTACATATGTGGTGAGAACTTTGAACCCACAAGGGCTTCACAGAAGCTTATAACGTACAGCGGTACAATTAAAAAATCATATTTTTTCCACAAAAATGATCTTTTCACCCCCAATTTTTATTTTCCCAAGGGTAACAGGACCCTAAAGGTTATTGTGCAATTTGTCCTGAGTATGCTGATACCCCACATGTGGGGGTAAACCATTATTTGGGCGCAAGGCAGAGCTCGGAAGGGAAGCAGCGCCATTTGACGTTTTTGGCTGGAATTGAGATCGGACACCATATCGCGATTGGAAAACCCCTGATGTACCAAACAGTGGAAACCCCCCCCACAAATGACACCATTTTAGAAACTAGACCCCCAAGGAACTTATCTAGATGTGTGGTGAGAACTTTGAACCCCCAAGGGCTTCACAGAAGTTTATAACATACAGCCGTACAATTAAAAAATCATATTTTTTCCACAAAAATGATCTTTTCACCCTCAATTCTTATTTTTCCAAGGGTAACAGGACCCTAAAAGTTATTGTGCAATTTGTCCTGACTACGCTGATACCCCACATATGGGGGTAAACCACTATTTGGGCGCATGGCAGAGCTCAGAAGGGAAGGAGCGCCATTTGATGTTTTTGGCTGGAATTGAGATCGGACACCATGTCACGTTTGGAAAGCCCTGATGTACCAAAACAGTGGAAACCCCCCACAAATGACACCATTTTGGAAACTAGACCCCCAAGGAACTTTTCTAGATGTGTGGTGAGAACTTTGAACCCCCCAGTGCTTCACAGAAGTTTATAATGCCTGGGCGTGAAAATAAAAAAAATCATATTTTTTCCACAAACATGATCAATTAGTCCCCAATTTTTTTACTTTCCCAAGGGTACCAGGAGAAATTGAACCCCAAAAGTTGTTGTCCAATTTGTCCTGAGTACGCTGATACCTCACATGTGGGAGAAAACTACTGTATGGGCACACGAAGGGGCTCGGAAGGGAAGTAGTGACGTTTTGGAATGCAGACTTTGATGGATTGGTCTGTGGGTGTCATGTTGATTTTGGAGAGCCCCTGATGTACCTAAACAATGGAAACCCCCCACAAGTGACCCCATTTTGGAAACTAGATCCCCTAAGGAACTTATCTAGATGTATGGTGAGCACTTTGAACCCCCAAGGGCTTCACAGAAGTTTATAATGCTCGGGCAAATGATTTTTGCCCCCAATTTTTTATTTTCCTAAGGGTAACAGGAGAAATTGGACCCCAAAAGTTGTTTTGCAATTTGTCCTGAGTAGGCTGATACCCCATATGGGGGGTAAAACACTGTTTGGGCGCATGGCAGAGCTTGGAAGGGAAGAAGCACCATTTGACTTTTTCAATGCAGAATTGGCCGGAATTGAGATCAGACGCCATGTTGCATTTGTAGAGCACCTGATGTGCCCAAACAGTGGAAACCCCAATTCTAACTCCAACCCTAACCCTAATCTCAGCCCTAACCCTAGCCCTAACCCTAGCCCTAATGGGAAAATGGAAATAAATACATTTTCTTTTAATTGTATTATTTTTCCCTAACTAAGGGGGTGATAATGGGGGGTTTGATTTACTATTTATGGCGGTTTTTATGTTTGGCAGCTGTCGCACGCTAAAAGACGCTTTTTATTGTAAAAATATTTATTGCATCACCACATATTGAGAGCTATAATTTTTCCATATTTTGACCCACTGAGTCATGTGAGGTCTTATTTTTTGCGGGACGAGTTGATGTTTTTATTGGTATCATTTTCAGGCATGTGACATTTTTTGATCGCTTTTTATTCCGATTTTTGGGACGCAGAATGAACAAAAACCAGCGTATCATGAATTTCTTTTGGGGGGTGCATTTACACCGTTCCGCGTGCGGTAAAATTGATATAGCGGTTTTATTCTTCAGGGTCAGTACGGTTACAGCGATACCTCATTTATGTCTTTTTTTATGTTTAGGCGGTTTTATGCAATGAAATCTATTTTATATAAAAAATAATTATTTTTGCATCGCTTTATTCTGCGAGCTATAACTTTTTTGTTTTTTCACTGATGATGCTGCATGGTGGCTCGTTTTTTGCGGGACATGTTGATGTTTTCAGCGGTACCATGGATATTTATATGCGTCTTTTTGATCGCGCGTTATTGCACTTTTTGTTTGGCAGTATGATAATAAATCATTATTTTTTGCTTTGTTTTTTAGTTTTAATTTTTAAGGGGTTCGCTAAAGGGGTTAACTAATGGGACTGTTTTATAGTGCAGGTCGTTACGGACGCGGCGATACCAAATATGTGTACTTTTATTGTTTTTTTTTTATTATTTCCAAAAAATGAATTTATTTGGGAATATTTTTTTTTTCTAATTTATTTAGCGATTTTTTTTAACCCCTTCCTAACATCCGATGTACTATCCCGTCCATGGGACCCGGGCCCCTATGCCCATGGACGGGATAGTACGTCTACCGCGATCAGCGGCGCCCACGTGGTGAGCGCCGCTGATCGCGGCCGGGTGTCAGCTGATTATCACAGCTGACACCCGGCACAATGTGTCGACCGCCCCCGACGCGTTAACCCCTTGCACACCGCGATCAAACATGATCGCGGTGTACCGGGGGTTAAAGGGAAGCATCGGCAGGGAGGGGGCTCCCTCCGTGCTTCCCTGAGCCCCCCACGGCAGCGCAATGTGCAGCGCTGCTGCGGGGGGCTCCTTTCCTGCAGGCCCCCGAATCCAAGATGGTTGACGGGGGCCTTCGGGGGCCTGCAGGAAGCTGGCTTCCTCAGTGCCTGCAAAGCGCAGGCATGAGGAAGCCTTCTGCACTGCCTGTGACAGATCGCTGATCTGTCACAGTGATCTGTCACAGGACAGTGATGTCCCACCTGGGACTATTTAATAAAGTTAAAAAAACATAAAAAAAGTGTTAAAATAATTTAAAAAAAATCGCCAAATAAATTAGAAAAAAAAAATATTCCCCCAAATAAATCCATTTTTTGGAAATAAAAAAAAACAAAACAATAAAAGTACACATATTAGGTATCGCTGCGTCCGTAACGACCCGCCCTATAAAACTGTCCCATTAGTTAACCCCTTTAGCGAACCCCTTAAAAAACAAAAATAAAAAACGAAGCAAAAAATAATGATTTATTATCATACCGCCAAACAAAAAGTGTAATAACGCGCGATCAAAAACACGCATATAAATATCCATGGTACCGCTGAAAACGTCATCTTGTCCCGCAAAAAACGAGCTGCCATACAGCATATCAGCGAAAAAATATAAAAGTTATAGCTCGCAGAATAAAGCGATGCAAAAATAATTATTTTTTATATAAAATAGTTTTCATTGCATAAAACCGACAAAACATTAAAAGATGACCTAAATGAGGTATCGCTGTAACCATACTGACCCAAAGAATAAAACCACCTTATCAATTTTACCGCACGCGGAACGGTGTAAACGCACCCCCCAAAAGAAATTCATGAAACGCTGGTTTTTGTTCATTCTGTGTCCCAAAAATCGGAATAAAAAGCGATCAAAAAATGTCACATGCCCGAAAATGGTACCAATAAAAACATCAACTCGTCCCGCAAAAAGAAGACCTCACATGACTCGGTGGGTCAAAATGTGGAAAAATTATAGCTCTCAATATGTGGTGATGCAAAAACTATTTTTACAATAAAAAGCGTCTTTTAGCGTGCGACAGCTGCCAAACATAAAAACCGCCATAAATAGTAAATCAAACCCCCCGTTATCACCCCATTAGTAAGGGAAAAATAATAAACTTAAAAGAAAATGTATTTATTTCCATTTTCCCATTAGGGTTAGGGCTAGGGTTAGGTCCAGGGCTAGGGTTAGGGTTAGGGCTAGGGTTAGGGTTAGGGCTAGGGTTAGGGCTAGGGTTAGGGCTGAGATTAGGGTTAGGGGTGTGTTGGGGTTCGGGTTGGAGTTAGAATTGGGGGTTTCCACTGTTTGGGCACATCAGGGGCTCTCCAAATGCAGCATGGCGTCTGATCTCAATTCCAGCCAATTCTGAGTTGAAAAAGTCAAATGGTGCTCCTTCCCCTCCAAGCTCTGCCATGCGCCCAAACAGGGGCTCTCCAAAGGCAACATGACACTCGCAGAACATTCCCTCAAAGTCTGCATTCCAAAACATCACTACTTCCCTTCCGAGCCCCGACGTGTGTCCATACAGTAGTTTTCTCCCACATATGGGGTGTCAGCGTACTCAGGACAAATTTGACAACAACTTTTGGGGTTCAATTTCTCCTGTTACCCTTGGGAAAATAAAAAAATTGGGGACTAATTGATCATGTTTGTGGAAAAAATACGATTTTTTTATTTTCATTCCCGGGCATTATAAACTTCTGTGAAGCCCTTGGGGGTTCAAAGTGCTCACCACACATCTAGATAAGTTCCTTAGGGGGTCTCGTTTCCAAAATGGGGTCATTTGTGGGGGTTTCCACTGTTTAGGTACATTAGGGGCTCTCCAAAGGCAACATGACACCCGCAGACCATTCCATCAAAGTCTGCATTCCAAAACATCACTATTTCCCTTCCGAGCCCTGACGTGTGTCCATACAGTAGTTTTCTCCCACATATGGGGTGTCAGCGTACTCAGGAAAAATTGGACAACAACTTTTGATGTTCAATTTCTCCTGTTACCCTTGGAAAAATAAAAAAATTGGGGACTAATTGATCATGTTTGTGGAAAAAATACGATTTATTTATTTTCATGCCCTGGCATTATAAACATCTGTGAAACCCTTGGGGGTTCAAAGTGCTCACCTCACATATAGATAAGTTCCTTAGGGGGTCTAGTTTTCAAAATGGGGTCATTTGTGGGGGGTTTCCACTGTTTAGCTACATTAGGGGCTCTCCAAAGGCAACATTTATTTTCACGCCCGGGCGTTATAAACTTCTGTGAAGCACTGGGGGGTTCAAAGTGCTCACCACACATCTAGATAAGTTCCTTGGGGGGTCTAGTTTACAAAATGGTGTCATTTGATGGGGGTTTCCACTGTTTAGGTACATCAGGGGTTTTCCAATCGCGACATGGCGTCCGATCTCAATTCCAGCCCAAAACGTCAAATGGCGCTGCTTCCCTTCCGAGCTCTGCCATGCGCCCAAATAGTGGTTTACCCACATGTGGAGGTATCAGCATACTCAGGACAAATTGCACAATAACTTTTAGGGTCCTGTTACCCTTGGAAAAATAAGAATTGAGGGTGAAAAGATCATTTTTGTGGAAAAAATATGATTTTTTTAATTGTACCGCTGTATGTTATAAACTTCTGTAAAGCCCTCGTGGGTTCAAAGTTCTCACCACATATCTAGATAAGTTCATTGGGAGGTCTAGTTTCCAAAATGGGGTCACTTGTAGGGGGTTTCCACTGTTTAGGTACATCAGGGACTCTCCAAACGTGACATGGCGTCCGATCTGAATTCCAGCCAATTTTGCATTGAAAAAGTCAAACGGCGCTCCTTCCATTCTGAGCTCTGCAATGTGCCGAAACAGTCGTTCCCCCCCACATATCAGGTATCAGCGTACTCAGGACAAATTGCACAATAACTTTTGCAGTCCAATTTCTCCTGTTACCCTTGGTAAAAAAAAAAAAATTGAACCTGAAGTTTTTTTTTGTGAAAAAAAGTTAGATGTTCAATTTTTTTTTAAATATTCAAAAAAATTCCTGTGACGCACCTAAAGGGTTAATAAACTATTTGAATGTGGTTTTGAGCACCTTAAGGGGTGCAGTTTTTAGAATGGTGTCACTTTTGGGTATTTTCTATCATATAGACCCCTCAAAGTGGCTTCAAATGTGATGTGGTCCCTAAAAACAAAATGGTGTTGCAAAAATGAGAAATCGCTGGTCAATTTTTAACCCTTATAACTTCCTAACAAAAAAAAAATTTGGTTCCAAAATTGTGCTGATGTAAAGTAAACATGTGGGAAATGTTACTTATCAAGTTTTTTGTGTGCCGTATCTCTGTGATTTAAGGGCATAAAAATTCAAAGTTGGAAAGTTGCGATATTTTCAAAATTTTCGCCAAATTTCCGTTTTTCTCACAAATAAACGCAAGTTATTTGAATGAAATTTTACCACTAACATGAAATACAATATGTCACGAGAAAACAATGTCAGAATCACCGGGATCCATGGAAGCGTTCCAGAGTTATGACCTCATAAAGGTACAGTGGTCAGAATTGTAAAAATTGGCCCGTCATCAACGTGCAAACCACCCTTGGGGGTGAAGGGGTTAAAATTATTATTACACTTTTTTTTTACTTTATTAGGTTGTTCCAGGGGGGACATCACTGTCCCTGTGACAGATCGCTGATCTGTCACATCACAGATCACTGTGACAGATCAGCGATCTGTCACAGGCATAGACGCAGACTTCCTCATACCTGCGCTTTGCAGGCACTGAGGAAGTCAGCTCCCTACAGGCCCCCGAAGGTCCCCGTCGCCATCTTGGATCCGGGGACCTGTAGGGAAAGAGACCACTGCAGCAGCGCTGCACATTGCGCTGCCGTGGGGGGCTCAGGGAAGCACGGAGGGAGCCCCCTCCCTGCCGATGCTTCCCTTTAACCCCTGGTACACCGCAATCGTGTTTGATCGCGGTGTGCAAGGGGTTAACGTGCCCTGACACATTGTACCGGGTGTCAGCTGAGATAATCAGCTGACACCCCGCTGCGATCAGCGGCGCTCAGCACGTGGGCGCCGCTGATCGCTGTGATGTAATATTCCGTCCATGGTAGTTAGGTCCAGGGTCACATGGACGGAATATTACGTCCTTTGTAGGTAAGGGGTTAAGGACTGTATACACAGTAGTTCACCAAGAAAACTTCATACAGCTTGACGAAACAAGATCGTACATAGAAACCATGGGGGTCCCAAAGCAGATGTTCTAAGTAGTTGGTGCCGTCCCAGAACTGCATATCTTACAAATTTGCAGCTTTAACAAATTAATTTTCCTACTATTGAAGCCACTAAATTCCCCTTTCATTGCCCCCATAAAGTATGTTTCCAAAAAAAGTGCCGCCCAAATACAGTGTGGTAACCCCACAGTATATTCCTCCACTCGCACAATATGACTCTTGTTCTGCCCATTCTTTGCAGCAAGATATTTTTAAGTGCTGTTCCAGCTATCGCCAGTAGGTGTCATAAGTTGCCCTTCCCTTTCTTATTCATATGTTTGGAATTTGTTTTCCTATATGGTTAACTGTTCAGAACCGCCCTTCTTCCCTTCCTGGTCAACTACATGCAACCATTTTCAGCTGGTCTTCTGAGTTGCTCACATTAGCTCAGCTCCCTGCAAAACCACTGCTTATACAAGCGGATTCCGGTAAGGTTAATGCAATTATGTGCTATGCATCTGTGTTAGCAGCCATAATGCAGCCCCCCATAATGTTTGCAGTGCATGTTCAGCTCCTGTAATGTTATTTCACTGCATAATAGTTATATGCATCCTCTAGATATGCATCCTCTTGTCAGTGAGTGCAAAGCTGGCAGCCATTAGCTGTTTTAGATATCTTTTACTGCTGTGTATGTTGTATTGCTCAGATTCTATAATGCTTGCTACCGATATAACAGCATCCTGTATCATTGCTACTGTTGTGATAGTACCTTGTATTTGCCGTGATTACCTACCATTATTTGTGTATTGTATATTATCTACCAGTACTGACATGCTGCATTATCTGTCTCTTAATAATAATAATAATCTTTATTTTTATATAGCGCTAACACATTCCGCAGCGCTTTACAGTTTGCACACATTATCATCACTGTCCCTGATGGGGCTCACAATCTAAATTCCCTATCAGTGTGTCTTTGGAATGTGGGAGGAAACCCACGCAAGCAAGGGGAGAACATACAAGCTCCTTGCAGATGATGTCCTTGGTGGGATTCGAACCCAGGACTCCATCGCTGCAATGCTAACCACTGAGCCACCGTGCTGCCCATAATCTTGTAGTTTTTACCTGAATCATCCACATTGTGTACAACAATATCTGAATTCTCCATAACTGTGTTCAACAATCTCTGAAATCATCCACAACTTTGTACAACAACCCCTGATCTCATCTACTACTGTGTTCTACTATGCCATCTCTTATCATCTCCCATTGTTGTCCATATCATCCCAATAAATATAGACTTAAGCACCCATACTGTCTTGTTTCTGAGAGTGGATGAAAGGTTAAGTCGTATGCTGGAATCCACATAGCATCATACATGGAAGAAGGCAAAACAACTCTACTGTATCCCGTCTCCAAATATGGTGACCTCAACACAGTATCATGCCCGTTCAAGCCTCGATACAATATAACGGACCCCAACCTCCACTCACTTTGATGATCCCAGCACAACCCTCCACACTGTATAATGGTCCCCACTAGCCCTCCAAACAGTTAGAGCAGGGGTGCACATTTTTTGTTACAAGGACCACATGGCCATACTGAACCAATCCAACAGCCGCAAAAAAATTTTTAAAGCGGTACTTACATTAATACATTAACAGAACCACATTCCAAAAAAAATCAGTGTGGATACAAGCTAACTTAAACTGAGTTTTTGAAGCAGAAACTCACCAAATCCTCCTAATAAATTAAAATCTCTAAATTGTGAGGATTTGTAAGTTTTAATCTAGACATGAAGCATGTTCTGGATTGCTTCATGTGTACAAGATCATAACCACTGTCAGCACAGGAGTCTGGCTCCAGAACCACCATCAGTACAAGAATTCAATGCCAGAAACAGTGTCAGTGCATGAATGCAGCACCAAAAACACAGTAGACAAATGGAGAGCCAAAATCACCATCTGTACATTTACAGTATACAGCACAAGGCTTTGTAAAGCAATCAATTGTGATGTCAGGTCAACCCCACATACAATTGAATCACATGAGCCTACTATTCCCAGTATGTCCTTAACAATGTTAAGAAGATGCTGGGAGTTGTTGTTACCAGCCATTATCAGCCTGTGGACCATACAGGAACCACAGTACTAATGAGACGTAGCCTGTATCACAAACGTTCGCATCCAGGTACCTTATAGGGGACATCTCTGAATTAAGTCATTCCCATCCCTTTTGTTTCCATGTAGCACAGACGCCATGATGAGATTTCACTCCCAGAGCTCGTCTCTCCAGATTTCCCTCTCCTGTATCATCAGCAGCACATCCTGACACAGTCTCCTTAAAATAAAAGTATCATTATACTGCCTCATAAATAAAAATATTTTATATTCTGCTCCCTTGAATAAATAATTGCCCTTCACTGTGCCTCCTACACAAAATATGCCCCCACACTGCCCCTCTCCATAATAACCCCTGTATACTGCCCCTCTCTGTAATACCCTCCCATACAGCCCCTCTTTTTAAGATTCACTCCGTACTACGCTTATAGGTGCCCAACGTGTCCATTTCCTCAGCAGCACCGTCATCAGTGTGATAAGATCAGTACCGTGCTGACCTCATCACACCGCTGCACGTAGGGGCCGAGGCTGATGGGCACTCCTCTGACCTATTCCCCTAGTATGTAAGACGCAAATACATTTGAATAGGGGAAGAAAGGAACTCTGTCCACCGGACAGCTCCGGGGGCCACAGGAAACCCTTTGGTGGGCCGTATGTTGTGCAGACATGCTTTCCAACATTAATGCGGATCATCCATGAATATTAATATGTCTACAGTTAGTGCAAATAATCTGCTTCCTTTAGCTTCTATTTATCTGTGATGCCAGTTGGGCCCTTCCATTATACCCTAAGTGACAATTTTTGTATCCACGATTCAGTGCATTATAATCTTGTGGCTCAGTGTGATATCTACCTGATAGGCTGTCAGTCTGTTAATAACATAGTAACATAGTTAGCAAGGCCGACAAAATACATTTCTCCATCCAGTTCAGCCTATATTTTGTCAGAATAAATCCCCAGATCTACATCCTTCTAGAGAACCTAATAACTGTAAGGGTGTGTTTCCATGTAGCGCATACCTTGCGCTTTGGATGGAGCAGAAACCCCGCTCCATCCAAAGCCCCACCCCCTTCTGTACACACGGTGATTCTGGGTGTGCTCATTGAACACATCCAGAATCGCTGCATCATATACATAGAGTAGGCTATTCTCCTTGCTGAGACTGAGCGTCTCAGCCAAGTAAATAGACATGCTACGTTCTAAAGAGACGTGCCGCATGTCCGGTTTCGCGGGTGTGTCACCCGCTTATTAGGAAGCATAGTGGAGACGAGATTTCATAAAATCCCCTTCACTGTGCTGTAACATCTGGATGCTGCGGATTAAACGCTGCGGCTGTACGCAGCGTTCAATACGCAGCAAATCCGGATGTAATATGCCATGTGGAAACTCTCCCTAAGATACAATAGAGTTACGCTCCAGGAAGACATCTAGGCCTCTCTTGAACCCCTCGACTGAGTTCGCCATCACCACCTCCTCAGACAAGGAATTCCAGATTCTCACTGCCCTAACTGTAAAGAATCCTCTTCTATGTGTAATGCTTGTGCCCAAACTGGATGGCGCGAGCGAGGATTGTGGCCCCACTGTGCCACAAACAAGACTACCCTGGAGGGGCATGACTAAGCAGCTTCCTTGGTGTTCACTGGAGCCTCTAGTGGTGAGGTCAGGCTTGTGCGGCAGGTAGCTGCCAGGTAGCACTCCAGGGCTGCGTCTGGCAGTAGCAGCTAATCCCACAGGGGGACAGAACACAAATGACAGGTGCGGGCAAGTAGTGACTGGCACAACTGGTACTCTGGCGGACACGGCTGGCACTCTGGCAGGCAAACATGGCTGTCACTCTGACAGGCAGGCGGGCACAGCTGGCACTCTGGTAGGCAGGCGAGCATGGCTGGCACTGGCAGGCACAGCTGGCACTCTGGCGGGCATGGCTGGCCATCCGGCAGGCAGGCTGGCACGGCTGGCACTCCAGCAGGCGAGCACAGCTGGCACTCTGGCAGGCAGGTGGGCACGGCTCAGACAGGAGGAATCGGGACCTTTTCAGGTGGGGCAGGAACACAGGCAGGGACGAGTAGGATATGGGAACAGGTAAGAACTAGCTCAGACTAGAGGAATAGGAACTGTTTCAGGAAGGACAGGAACATGGGCAGATGTGAGTGGGATATAAGAACAGGTAGGACCAGTTCAGACTAGAGGGATAAATGAACCGGTAAGAACCAGTACAGACAAGAGGGACAAAGAGCCACAGGGCGCAGAGCGGAAGCAGAACAGAGCCGCAGAGAGCGGAGCAGAAGTGTGGAGCGGGAGCAGAGTCGCAGGATAAGTGATGGGAGCAGAGCAGAGCCACAGGGTGCGGGAAGGAAGCAGAGCCGCAGGAATGCGGGATGGGAGGAGAGCCGAGCCGCAGGATGCGAGATGGGAGCAGAGCAGAGCCGCAGGATGCGGGACGGAGCAGACACAAGGATACACACAGCTGAGTAGGGAAGGCAACAGACAAGGATACAAACAGGTATAGGAAACAGACTTAGTACAGACAAGGACAGACACGGGAATAAGTTCAGGACACAGGATTCAGGTCTGTATATACAACCCCCAGGTAGCGGAAGAAAGACACATAGAATACAGGTACGGGCCTGGGTATGCAGCCCCCAAGAAGGCAAAAACGAGACACAAAGAATACAGATACAGACCTGAATATACAGCCCCCAGGGTAGCAGAAACAGGACAGGACCTGGCAACTCAGTAGCAGAAAGCAGACTGAGACAGATTGTTTCTCAGGCATCTCCCTATGGGTAGAAATGCCTTAAGTACCCGATACCTCTTGGTAATAGACTGGGGACAAATTAGGAGTGTGCACACTGTCTCTATAAGACTCAGGAAGTGCCGGCGCTACCGCCCTAAGCATACAGCCAGGAAGTATGCAGAAAGCAAGCACATGAGGTTCACAGCATGGAGCAGGCAGAGGACAGAACTCACAGCATGGCCCAGAGTGGTAAGTAAGATGGGAAGCCATGGAGTGATGCTGGCAGGGATGTTACACTATGTTGGTGAACAAACCTTCTTTCCTCCAGACGCAGAGAATGCCCCTTGTGACCGTCACCTTCTTTGGTATAAACAGATCCTCGGAGAGATATTTGTATTGTCCCCTTATATACTTATACATAGTTATTAGATCGCCCCTCAGTCGTCTTTTTTCTAGAGTAAATAATCCTAATTTTGCTAATCTCTCTGGGTATTGTAGTTCCCACATCCCCATCATTAATTTTGCTGCCCTTCTTTGTACTCGCTCTAGTTCCATTATATCCTTCCTGAGCATCGGTACCCAAAACTGTACACAGTACTCCATGTGCGGTCTAACCAGGGATTTGTACAGTGGCTCTCATCTTGTGTATCCAGACCTCTTTTAATGCACCTCAAGATCCTGTTTGCCTTGGCAGCCGCTGCCTGGCACTGGCTGCTCCAGATAAGTTTATCATTAACTAGGATCTACAAGTCCTTCTCCATGTCAGAATTACCCAGTGGTTTCCCGTTCAATGTTTAATGGTGATATTGATTCCTTCCCATGTTTCCATCTACTACTTTTCAGCCCAAGTTTCCAACTTATCCAGATCCATCTGTAGCAGAATACTATCTTCTCTTGTATTGACTGCTTTACATAATTTTGTGTTATCTGCAAATATCGATATTTTACTGTGTAAACCTTCTACCAGATCGTTAATAAATATGTTGAAGAGAATAGGTCCCAACACTGACCCCTGCATTACCCCACTGGTCACAGCGACCCAGTTAGAGAATATACCATTTATAACCACCCTCTGCTTTCTATTGTGGCACCCCAGGAGTTCAGTTGCTACAATGGCCTTGCCTCCCTCCAGGGGGAAGTGATGTCATGCCTGGAAGCAAAGAAGGAATCCCCTTACCAGGTAGTTAAGGCATACAACACAGTTCCTGCTCCAGACCAGCAGGGGGAGCTCTAAACCCGACTTCAGGGGAGCTGCTCTCTGGTCAAGAGGAGGAAGTTAGTGGAGAGAGTTAGAGCCTGAACAAGGTTGAGAGAGGACGTGTGGAGAGGAGCTGGGGATAGGAGCTCCACCTGAGCTCACTCCAGGCTTGAGCGCCAGTGAACGGGCACCGGAGCCCGAGGCTGTGTGGGTACTAAAGCCCCGGCAGCAGAATCTGGAGGGTAGAGGACCACAGATCCTATTTCCTCTAGGGATACTCAATGACATAGCAGCACGTGTGAGCCAGAGACGCCAGACAGGAGCGACCCCTGAAGCAGGCTCCAGCTGCCTGTCATGCAAGTAGAGTTCTACCTAAGCATCAGACAGAGAAACTTGAATAGAGTATACAGCAGCAAGTACCTCAGAGAATAGCGCTAGAAAGGAGGCCTCACAACCCACCTGACTAAGGAAATTCCCAAATTACTTCCAGGCTGACCGGCTCCAGAACCATCTATAACCTGAGCCCCGGACTGTACCTGCATTACTCAGTGAAAGATAAAAGAAACTGCATCCTGCTGTGTCTTCTGAATCATTCCTGCATCACCTGCCCTGCACCACACTCACCACCAACATCACCTTTATCACCCTAACTGCCCTGGGACACATCTCTACCCTTGGAGAACTTAACCATCTTTGTTGCCCTATCATCACCCCAGAGGATCTGTATTGCAGCGTCGGTCCCCTGACCGAATACCATGGGTGGCGTCACAAACACTTTATTTAGTCTATAGCTTACCTCTTCATAAAAACTGATTAGATTGGTTTGACAGGAGCGATTCCTCATAAACCAATGCTGATATGAAGTTAAACAGTTATTCTCATTGAGCTAATACAGAATAACATCTGACTCGCCCCCAGAGGCCGTGGGGTACTCGGTGCTGGGCCCGTTGACTTCAATGGGAGACGTCACAGTGGCAGTGACCCGGTCCGTGGCCTCAGGCGGTCAGTGTAAAAGGGGTAGAGTGATGGGGATAAAGTTATTGAGATGATTCGTGACTAGAGATGAGCGACTTTGCCTTTTTTCGGGTTGAGTCGGGTTTCATGAAACCCGATTTTCGCAAAAGTCGGGTCGACCGAAATCGGCCGATTATCGTGAAAAGTCGAAGGTCGACTGAAGCACGAAACCCAATGCAAGTCAAAGGGGAAGAAAAGTCGGCAGTGAGTGGAGGACAGGAAACACACCTACAGTGCCCATTTTAATGCCAAAAACATCAATTCTTATTACTTAAGCTTGTCAACCTTAATTAACTTTATAATAATAGTTAGGCATTGAAAACTGGGGGTTATTTGGCTAAAGTTGTGGGGGGGGTAGGGCTGGCTTCAGATTTTCGTGGGCCCAGGGCCAAAGAGTGTCAATGGACTCCTTTAACATATGCCACAATTCATGATCCTCTGATACGGCAGAGAAATAGCGGTATAGTACAATGAAAAATACTTCACTTCTTACATCACATGACTGATATCCATTTTAAATTCTCCAATAGCTCCAAAAACGGACAGTATATTACTCCATACAGTATTACGGCCACCGCATAGTCATAGAATCATAGAATCGTAGAGTTGGAAGGGACCTCCTGGGCCATCTGGTCCAACCAGTGGCGTAGCGTGGAGGGGGCGTGGAGGCGGTCCGCCCCAGGCGGCACTTGTGTGGGGGCGGCGCGGCAGCAGCAGCAATTCCACCCTGTGGGAGAAGCGCGGAGGCACAGTGCAGTGTAGCGGCGGGCAGGGAGCGATCACAGCAGCTCCGCTGCCTGCAAGAGGGAATAGCAGGAGCAGAGCTGCAAGGGTCTGTCCTGCTTCCTGCCCGGAGACCGCGCTTCCTGTTTGACACAGAAGAGCGCCGCTGAATGACGTCATCATTCAGCGGCCGCTGCGTGTGAGCGAGGAAGCGTGGGCGATGCTGCGGACAGGTGAGAGGTGGTGTCTGTGTGTATGTATGTCTGTGTGTATGTATATGTATGTGTGTATGTCTGTCTGTGTGTGTATGTCTGTGTGTGTATGTAGTATGTCTGTCTGTGTGTATGTCTGTCTGTGTGTGTGTGTATGTCTGTGTGTATGTGTATGTCTGTCTGTGTGTGTGTGTGTGTGTATGTATGTGTGTGTGTGTGTATGTCTGTGTGTATGTCTGTGTGTGTGTCTGTAGGTTAGCCTGGCCCTGGAGGAGATGGGCACATGAGAAGATCGTGATGGGGAGAGAAGGCCATGATGCCTGGGGTGACAGGAGAAGGCCATGATGGGGGTAATGGGAGAAGACCATGATGGGGGTAATGGGAGAAGGCCATGATGGGGGTAATGGGAGAAGGCCATGATGGGGGTAATGGGAGAAGGCCATGATGGGGGTAATGGGAGAAGGCCATGAAGGGGGTAATGGGAGAAGGCCATGATGGGGGTAATGGGAGAAGGCCATGATGGGGGTAATGGGAGAAGGCCTTGAGGGGGTAATGGGAGAAGGCCTTGAGGGAGTAATGGGAGAAGGCATTGAGGGAGTAATGGGAGAAGGCCTTGAGGGAGTAATGGGAGAAGGACTTGAGGGGGGAATGGGAGAAGGCCATGTGAGGGTAATGGGAGAAGGCCATGTGAGGGTAATGGGAGAAGGCCATGTGGGGGTAATGGGAGAAGGCCATGATGGGGGTGATGCAGAGAAAGCAATGATGGGAGTGATGGGGTGATGGAGCAGGCAATGATGGGGGTGATGGAGCAGACAATGATGGGAGTGATGGGGTGATGGAGCAGGCAATGATGGGAGTGATGGGGAGAAGGCAGTGATGGGGTGATGGAGAAGGCAATGATGGGAGTGATGGGGAGAAGACAATGATGGGGTGATGGAGCAGGCAATGATGGGAGTGATGGTCTAGAAGGCAGTGATGGGGTGAAGGAGAAGGCAATGATGGGGGTGATGGAGAGGGCAATGATGGGGTGGTGGGGGAGAATGCAATGATGGTGGTAGTGGAAAGGGCAATAAATGGGGGTGGTGGAGGAGGAGGAAATGATGGAGGTGGTGGAATGCGCAATGATGGGAGTGGTGGGGGAGTAAGCAAAGATAGTGGTGGAGGAGAAGAAAATGATGGAGGTGGTGAAGAGGGCAATGATGGGGTGGGGGAGAGGGCAATAATGGGATGCGAGGGGAGGAGGACAATGAGGGGTGTGGGGGATTGGGATGGGAGGAAGGGGGACTTATAATGGCCTTAGGAACAGGGGGAGGTGGAGGAAGACATTATCGCTTATTATGTCTAGCACAGTCCCTTAGTATATAGTGTACTCACTATGTCTAACACAGTCCCTTAGTATATAGTGTACTCACTAATTCTGTATAACACCATCCTTAGTTACATAGTTTCCTCTTTTATTATGTATAACACCATCACTTACTACGTATCATCCTCTCTAGTTATATATGATGCCTTATTATATAGCTTCCTCTGCTGTTATGTATAGTGCTGTCTCTTACATAGTGTATTCTTGTTAATTTTGTTATTTACAGTGCCCTCTTTTATTACATAGTCCCTTCTCTTTTTAGATATAAAATGACTGCTGATCAAGGAGCCGGTGACCAAACTACCAGTCCATCATCTCCTCCATTAGAAAGGAAGCTTTCCCATGCTCCATCAGCCATCATTGCATTATACAGCCAACAAGACAGGACGGTATGTAATAAATAACAGGGCTCTATATAATCCAATATGTAAGGGACGGTACTGTACATAACAAGAGAGGGCACTGTGTAAGGGACAGCAATATACATAATAAAGGAGACTATGTAATATATATACGTGTGTGTGTGGCTATATAATATCAATATCTATCTATCGATATGCATATATACACACACACACACACACACACACACACACACACACGTAGCTTTGACGCCATAAAAGGAGGGGGGCCCGGACACATTTCTTGCACAGGGGCCCCAAGCTGTCAGTGTCCGCCACCTGTCCGCCAAAATAATTTGTACTTTCTGTTTTTTCTCCTGTCACATTATTAAAAATTATTATTAAAAAAGCCATTAGGTCTTCATCCAGCATCATCAAGCTAATACATACATATATATAGAGAACTGCAAGAAGATGAAAGTCTAGAAATTTAGAAATAATAGCATAGTAGCAGACTAAAAATTAGATCTTTGAGTGTAGTGTGGGCTCTTCGGATGCTTCCGAATTATCAACGACCAAAGGGGCGGCAAATTTTTCGACCGCCCCGTGCGCCACAAACAGTTGCTACGCCACTGGGTCCAACCCCCTGCTCAAAGCAGGATTCGATAAATCATACCAGTCAGATGTCTGTCCAGCCTCTGTTTGAAGACTTCCATTGAAGGAGAACTCACCACTTCTTGTGGCAGCCTGTTCCACTCATTGATCACTCTAACTGTCAAAAAGTTTTTTCTAATATCTAATCGGTGTCTCCTCCCATTCAGTTTCATCACATTGCTTCTAGTCTTTCCTTGTGCAAATGAGAATAAAGATGATCCTTCTACAATGTGACAGCCCTTTAGATATTTGTAGACAGCTATTAAGGCTCCTCTCAGTCTTCTCTTTTGCAAACTAAACATTCCCAAATCCTGCAACCTTTCCTCATAAGACAGGGTTTGCAGACCGGTCACCATTCTGGTCGCTCTTTTCTGAACTTGCTCCAGTTTGTTGATGTCTTTTTTTAAAATGTGGTGCCCAAAACTGGACACAATGTTCCAGATGAGGTCTGACCAAAGAGGAGTAGAGGGAAATAATGACTTCACGTGATCTAGGCTGTATGCTTCTGTTAATACATCCTAGAATTGCATTTGCCTTTTTTGCTGCTGCATCACACTGTTGACTCATATTCAGTCTGTGATCTATTAGTATACCCAAGTCTTTTTCACATGTGCTGTTGCTTAGCCCTATTCCTCCCATTCTGTATATGCTTTTTTCATTTTTAATTGCCCAGATGTAGTACTTTGCATTTTTCCCTGTTAAAAACCATTCTGTTAGTTGCTGCCCACTGCTTCAGTTTATTTATATCTTTTTGAATCCTCTCTCTCTCTTCTCTAGTATTAGCTATCCCTCCTAGCTTTGTGTCATCAGCAAATTTAATCAGTTTACCCTCAATTCCTTCATCTAAATCGTTGCTAAAGATGTTGAACAATACAGGGCACAGGACAGAGCCCTGTGGTACCCCACTTGAGACATTCTTCCAACTGGATGTGCAGCCATTTACGACCACTCTTTGGGTCTGATCACTAAGCCAGTTATGAATCCACCTTACAGTTGCCTTGTCCATTCCATACTTAGTCATTTTTTCAATAAAGATTGTATGAGATACTTTGTCAAATGCTTTGCTGAAGTCAAGATATACTATATCTACAGCATTTCCTTGATCCACCCAATCAATGATTCTGTCATAGAAGGAAATTAAGTTAGTCTGACATGACTTTTTAGTTACAAACCCATGCAGACTCTGTTTAATCACTTCATTCTTATCCAGGTACTGACATACATGTTGTTTAATAATTTGTTCAAAGATCTTTCCTGGTATAGAAGTCAGACTCACCGGCCTATAGTTGCCTGGGTCCACCTTCTTCCCCTTTTTGAAGATAGGAACAACATTTGCTCTTCTCCAGTCTTCCGGGACTTCTCCTGTTCTCCAAGAATTTTCAAAGATTATGGAAAGGGGTTCAAAAATTTCTTCTGCTATCTCCTTCAGTACTCTGGGGTGTAATTCATCTGGACCTGGAGACTTGAATTCATTTAGGTTAGCTAAGTGTTTCCTCACTATCTTTCTGTTTATAGATATCCTGGATTCTTCTATTCCCTTAATAGGACAGTGAAGAACAGTTGATGTTACATTTCCTTTCTGAGAGAAAAAAGATGCAAAATAGGAATTTAAAAGTTCGGCCTTCTCAACATCCTGTCTTACCATTTCATCATTTTCATCCTGTAAAAATCCTGTAGCATCTTTGACTTTTCTTTTACTTTTGACATATCCCCAAAATCCTTTATTATTGCTTTTGACATCTCTTGCAAGCCTCAATTCATTGTCAGCTTTACTAATCTGATTTGTGCTCTGCAGGTTCTGCAGGTTTTGCTTCCAGGCTGACCAACTCCTTCTCCGTCTGTACTCTGGGTCCTGTATGGCACTTACCAAGTACAGGTAAAGGAACTGCAAGACTGTGTCTGTCATCTTTCTCCTGCGCCTGGCGCACGGCTCTGCACATCCTGCACTGCACACCATCTACCAACTCTTTCATCTGCCCTGCGACTACGGCCCTAACTTCTACATTCTACATCTTAGCTGCACCACAACATCTGTCCCAGAGAAGCGACACTGCAGCGCTGCTCAATCTGATCAGAAACCACAGGTGGCGTCACGTATCATTCACCTATAAATGTTATTTACTCCTTTGCATGGACACCCAGGGCCACGGACCGGGTCACCACCACCATGACACATCCCTCTGAGACACCGGCCCGGTACCGATTAACCTCACTGCCCTGGCTGGCCACCCACACTCCATGTCAGATTCAACTTGGAGTGGGGAATTCACGATTTGACTTGATAACTGTAACAACCCTGCTGGCATCACTGCATGGCCTCCCATCCCCCGCACACCAACTTACTTTCTGCTTCAAGCCATGCTGTGAATTCTGTCTGTTGCCAGCCCTGAGCTCCATGTGCTATGCCTCTTGTCTTCCTGCTTGCTCTCCATGTTTCCTGACTGTGTGTATTGGGGGGCGGCGCCTGAACTCTCTGGTTCTTATGCAGTCTGGGTGCACCTGGCTAATGGGTCTCTGACCAATTACCTAGAGCCCTGGACTATTTAACCCTGCCACAGCCACTGAAACATTGCCTGTGCAATGTCTATACTCAGTTAGTATCTTGCTGCTGAGGAAGCCAGGCCCTGTTCTGTGTATCTCCTTCTCTGTAGGAATATTCTTTGTCTTGCTTTGTACCTTGTCCGCCTGCCAGGAGGCAGAATATCCTGGTCCCTGTGTCTTTGTCCCGGTGTCTCTGTCTGAACTCAGTCTTACCTCTGTCTGTCAGTCTCCTTGGTTGTGGTTCCTTCTCTGCCGTGTCTTTCCTTGTGTCCTGTCTCTGCACCCTCGCAGCTTTATCTGTGCATTTGCACCCTCGCAGCTTTATCTGTGCATCTGCACCCTCGCAGTTTTATCTGTGCATCTGCACCCTCGCAGCTTTATCTGTGCATCTGCACCCTCGCAGCTTTATCTGTGCATCTGCACCCTCGCAGCTTTATCTGTGCATCTGCACCCTAGCCGCTCTGCCTGTTCCGCACTCCTGCGGCTCTGCCTGCTCCGCACTCCTGCGGCTCTGCCTGCCTGCACCTCCTGTGTGAACAGGTCCAAACCTGTTCCTTCATATTCCACTCCTTCCTGCCTATATCCATACCTGCACCTCCTGTGTGAACAGGTCCAGATCCTGTTCCAGCATACACCACTCCCTCCTGCCTACACCTGCTGTGTGAACAGGTCCCTACTTGCTCCTTCTCATACCACGCCAATCTGTCCTGTGTCTCCAAGCCGTGCCCGCCTGTCCTGTGTCTCCAAGCCGTGCCTGCCTGTCCTGTGTCTCCAAGCCGTGCCCGCCTGTCCTGTGTCTCCAAGCCATGCCCGCCTGTCCTGTGTCTCCAAGCCATGCCCGCCTGTCCTGTGTCTCCTGTGTCTGAACTCCGTTAGTGATGGGGATCTGGGATTCCAATTCTTCCCCGCGAATGAGGATTTCCCAGTAAGTGCAGGTCAGCCAGAATTCTGGAATTAGGCCTAACGGGCATTCCAGAGAGATTTGTGAAAAAATTAAGTGTCCAAACCACAGGTGCTGTAGCTTGCTTAATAGCTGGGCTCCTCTGCTGAGTAGCGCGCAGTTCTAACATAAACAGGTGGCATAGCTTGGTTCACGGGTGGGCAACTCTGCTGAGTAGCAGACAGTGCTTACATAAACAGGTGGCATAGCTAGGTTCACGGGTGGGCTCCTCTGTTGAGCAGTAGACACAGGTACTAGGCCCAAAGTATTGACTGGGCTAAATGGAGTTAAAAAATGGTTCTTACATAAACAGGCGGCACAGCTTGGTTCACGGGTGGGCTCTTCTGCTGAGTAGCAGACACAGTTACTAGGCCCAAAGTATTAACTGGGCTAAATGCAGTCAAAAACTGGTTCTTTCATAAACAGGCGGTGTGAAGGGTTAATACTAAAATCAGAGTTGAAGTTTCGTTTTATCCATTTTTCCTGAAGGTTTCGTTTCTCCGTTTTTGTTGCTGTAAGATAAATTTTGTAATTAGGTAAAAGTTCAAACTGTCATGAAACCAGACTGTTCCCATCAGGTGCAAGATAAGGGAGGCGGGGGTGTAAAACTCTGAAGAATATGCCATTATACTACTTTCTATTTGGATACGGACTTATATGTAGTTTCCGGTTTTCTTGCAATATTATTGGCTTATAAAGTGAAATGATGCTATTGGGTCACCCTCGCACACCCAGGGCAGCGGGGCACTCGGCCCCGGGCCGGTGTCAAGGGGGGAATGTGCCACAGCAGCGGTGACCCGGTCCGTGGCCCTGGGCCCCCCAATATCAACGGCGGTGATGTTAATGGCATAATAGTTTATTTGGATAGTTCGTGACGACACCCGCGGTGCCCGGCAAGTAAGATGCCAAGCCAATGATGCATGCAGATCCGCTGGGACTGATGGTGTGGTGCAGCAAAGATGGTGTAGCTCCCCACAGGTGGAGCTGTAGTCCCAGGGCAGTGTAGGTGCAATGGATGAGGAGAAGCGCAGAATGGTATAGATGTTGTTACCCAGGTGTAGCGGTGCAGGGATAACTGGAGGACACCAGAGTATGCGGTTCCAAAGCTTTACTCACTGTTTGCAGTTCACACAACTGCCTGCCTCCGTACTGTGTTCTCCAAGTCAGGGCTCCAGCCAACCTCCAGGCAGGATAGGATTCTCCCTTCCACACTCCACCAACAAGTACCTTTCTGAACGACTCCTCCAATGCGCCTTTAGGTGCGAAGCACTCCAGTACTTAGTTACCCTGGAACACCTCTCTCTAGGTGTTCCTAGTCTTTACTTGTATGACAGACAGCTGTAGCCTGCTTTGGGGACTCCTCACTGCGTCCCGGCTCTCTATTCAGTTGCTGTTGTGTCCCAAGTCTATGATGGGAGCAAGGCGTTAGCGGCTCACTACTCCTCCGGTGTCTGTTGCCGGACATAAAGATCCAATCAACCTTGGGGACCGGGCCCCGGCCTTTGCGCTCTCTGGACTGGAAGGGTTCTCTCTCTTTCTCAACCTGCTTCACCCCGTCCCTCTATTCTCCTTCGTTCCGATCTGTTCTATCTTTCTTATGGAAGGTTAGGTTATCAATCTTATCAGTCTCTTTCTCTGGTCTTTCTTGTGCCAGCAGCCCAGATCACTGGGACCTGCTGCAGCACGTCCTTCAGACACCCATCTTCTCTCTTCTCCAACTAACCACCAACCAACCTCTAACTCTGACTCTTCCCACTCTTTTATATCATCTCACTCCACCCGCCTCCCAGCACATCTCGTGTTACGAAGCAGGGTTCCACGAGGGGTGCTCTGCTAACCCCCAGCCTAAAGCTGTTAGGTGGCCCCACTGAACTATCCTGTGTGTGGAATGCAGGTGTGGAGCGTGGTAAGGAGTTCCCACCTTACCTGGAAGGTGGGGCACTACACCTTAGGAGAAGGTGCAGTACCTCTGTGGCGACTGAAGCCTCAGGGGCGCCACATACCCCCCCATTAAACACAGCACGTCCGCGGGCTGCAAGACAACAAAAGGTACAATACAGGAACACACAAAATTTTTATATGCTGTTTTACAATACTTATCTAATCTTCCTAATGTAGGAGGTACATTTCTTAAACGTTACAAACAGGCTAACTTCCTATCTTAGTATCAAAAATTTACTTAAGTGCAATTCTTAATTCAAAGTGCTATACTCAACACATTTTCTTTATTACATTTGCTATCAATTATTCTCTTTTTCTTCTTTCTTTTTCTTTCTTTCTCTGCTGGACGCAAGACACTGACCATCTACACTTGGCCTGTCACCTGTCACTTTCAATTCTTCAGTCTTTATTCACTTCTCACATTCTATCTCAAAACTTTTCTAATTCTCTGTATCAAATATTCTATAAAAGACATTTACACAACATTATCAAATACGCTTTTTTTTTTTCATAAAACATTCAAAATACTTCTAAGGTGCTGAACACTGCTCCCAGCCGGGATTTCTTGCAGTGTCCCTTGAGGTAGACATCATTCTTCAAAAAGTGTCCATGCAAAAACATCATCTTCGCAAAGAGTCTTTATATGTAAAACCAAGAGAGAGCACCCAAAGGGGTGCAAACTATTTACAAGAAAGTTTTGGATCACACAGCGTTCATGATCTCCACAGTTCCATTTGTAGAAAAACACTGCCAATCAGAAGCAGGCAACAAAAGTGCTACCGTAAAAACATGATAGCAAACAAGGCACAACTGGTGCAAACAAAACCCTCCTGGGTAGCGAGATTTGGATAATTATTTTAACGGCTACCAGATTCCAAGTAGTCATTAGCAATCCGCAGGTACTCCTCTTCCCACGGTGTCAAGCCAGAGATCTTTGGTTTGGGTTGCCGAACTGGAGGTGATGCAATAGCAGCCTGGTTCTTGGCAACAGGTACCTGAGCAGTCTGTGGGGTACCGGTGGATGGAGTATTGACTGGTTTTGATGGCAGGCACCTCTCGATGAACTCTGCAGGGATACGTCGTACATTCAGGGCGTACCATCCCCTGAGTCCGTCATGCCGGGTAAAGGTCACATATTCCCCAGGCTGCAGGTCTCTATCTGGATGTCCTCTCCTCAGATGGGACTCCACATCCCGCCGGTTGAAGAACAGGTCACCAATGCGCTTAGGGTCCGCGATGAATCCAAAACCCTTCTCCTTGTTCACATTCAGCACCTGCCCCCAACCGGCTGCATCCCGGGAACCATAATGCCCAGCACGGGCCCTCTCTTTCCTGCTCAAATCCGGGCCCAGTACAGCCATTCTCCTCTGCTCCCTCTCCTGGTACTCATCTGCCAGCTTTTTAATGGTGGCTCGGCAATAGGCCTCATTCTGCTCCTCCCGGGACCTGCTTTGACCTACTGGGGCCTGCGGTACCACCGTTGGGGGTTCCGGTATCTCCCCCCGTGGACTGGCTTCCCGGATCCAGACCAGGTCTAACACAACCTGGCCGGCCGTTGCAACGGTGGGGCAACCCCGGGTTTTCTCGGGTGAAGGGGCACCGGACATACCTGAGCTCCCCTGGCGGTGCGGCCTCGGCTACGGTGCAGATGATGAAGGAGCAGTTGCGGGTTCTGGATCCGCAGGGGTCTCTGTGGAGACTGGCGCAGCCGCGCCAGGTCCAGGTGTGAGCTCTGCTTCCACTCCCGGGTCCTCCGGTAACTTCTCCGGGCCGGTGGTGCTCAACCGCACGGTCAAAGTAGATGTATAGGTCAGCGCCGCCCGAGGACAGTCCGGTGCGGTAGCAGCGGGTACCGATGGAGAGGGCGGTACCACTGATGTAGGCCCCGCCGGGGCACGCTGCCATCTCAGCTTCTCTTCGTAGCTGCAGATGGGTTGTCAGTTCAGTGGTTTCACCTTCTAATTGCTGGCGGTCCATTCCGGAGTTCGGGTTGGAGCCTTCAGCCATGGCGCCAGGGAGATCCGTTTCCCTGCGCTCCGCAGGCCTCCTTCCCTCACTCTCCAAAATAGCGTTCTCCTTGCTCCGCCCTTCTGCTCGCCACTGGCTTCCTCTGCCCCTTCTTCCGGGGGCGGCGTCTTCTTCCAACGCATCCATACCAAGCCAGTATACGAACCCCTTGGGGGGTGGGCCATGCATCTGTCACATAGTAATTCAGGCAGGGACGGTCCAGTACTCTTCGCGGTCTTTCTTAGGACCTCCCATCTCTTCACGCCCTTCTTCTCCGCGCCAGCGGCCATTTCTAATGTCCATTTTACAGTCTATTAAATTTGGTCTTCTGCACATTTTCAAAAGTCGTAAATCCAAGGCACACAGAACCCAATGGCATCGGATCTCGTCATCCTGTTCGTGATGCCAAAATTGGGTCACCCTCGCACACCTAGGGCAGCGGGGCACTCGGCACCGGGCCGGCGTCAAGGCAGGAATGTGCCACAGCAGCGGCGACCCGGTCCGTGGCCCTGGGCGCCCAATATCAATGGCGGTGATGTTAATGGCATAATAGTTTATTTGGATAGTTCGTGACGCCACCCGCGGTGCCCGGCAAGTAAGATACCGAGCCAGCGCTGCATGCAGATCCGCTGGGACTGATGGTGTGGTGCAGCAAAGATGGTGTAGCACCCCCAGGGCAGTGTAGGTGCAATGGATGAGGAGAAGCGCAGAATGGTATAGATGTTGTTACCCAGGTGTAACGGTGCGGGAATAACTGGAGGACACCAGAGTATGCGGTTCCAAAGCTTTACTCACTGTTTGCAGTTCACACAACTGACTGCCTCCGTACTGTGTTCTCCAAGTCAGGGCTCCAGCCAACCTCCAGGCAGGATAGGATTCTCCCTTCCACACTCGGCCGACATGTACCTTTCTGAATGACTCCTCCAATGCGCCTTTAGGTGCGAAGCACTCCAGTACTTAGTTACCCTGGAACGCCTCTCTCTAGGTGTTCCTAGTCTTTACTTGTATGACAGACAGCTGTAGCCTGCTTTGGGGACTCCTCACTGCGTCCCGGCTCTCTATTCAGTTGCTGTTGTGTCCCAAGTCTATGATGGGAGCAAGGCGTTAGCGGCTCACTACTCCTCCGGTGTCTGTTGCCAGACATAAAGATCCAATCAACCTCGGGGACCGGGCCCCGGCCTTTGCGCTTTCTGGACTGGAAGGGTTCTCTCTCTTTCTCAATCTGATTCCCACCGTCCTTCTATTCTATCTTTCCTATGGAAGGTTAGGTTATCAATCTTATCAGTCTCTTTCTCTGGTCTTTCTCGTGCCAGCAGCCCAGATCACTGGGACCTGCTGCAGCATGTCCTTCAGACACCCATCTTCTCTCTTCTCCAACTAACCACCAACCAACCTCTAACTCTGACTCTTCCCACTCTTTTATATCATCTCACTCCACCCACCTCCCAGCACATCTCGTGTTACGAAGCACGAGGGGTGCTCTGCTAACCCCCAGCCTAAAGCTGTTAGGTGGCCCCACTGAACTATCCTGTGTGTGGAATGCAGGTGTGGAGCATGGTCAGGAGTTCCCACCTTACCTGGATGGTGGGGCACTACACCTTAGGAGAAGGTGCAGTACCTCTGTGGCAACTGAAGCCTCAGTGGCGCCACACTATAGGTAGTTGAGAACTTCGCATAATTAAGCAAAAGATTATAAAAGAAGTGACTAAAATAAAGGGGCTTAGTGATCTGTCTCGATCCTCCAGTACAGAGACCCCCATCTCCGTGTGGTCATTTGAGTTGCTAGCAACACTCTGTGGAATAATTTGGACATCACTGGCTCAACCATGAAGGGTTAATTTAGCCCTCCCTCAATAGCTACCCCGACAGCTGGCCACCCAACGTGGGGCCCCCAAATAGGGACGCGTCTGCCCCCGGAGGACAACAAGACAAAGGACCCTCGGAGCGGACACAGGTGCTGGAAAATTGGGACTGATCATCCCCCACGACAACCACGGTAAGTTGGCAGTTATACTGTTCAGACTGATCGTTGGTGTGGTTTTCCTGTGCTTGTTGCTGCAAAGAGGATCTGAGTTTTGTCCCCGTGGTGGGGTGATTCATGGGTGGAATCATATAGAGGTGCAGTCCCGTTGGGGGCCCAGTGCTCGAACCGTACCTCAAAAGGGATGGACACCCCGGATTGACCAGTGATTGTGGCTCTCTTTATAGTCAAAATATCCTGAAATCCTGAATTCACTGTTAGTAATCAGGCGTGGTGAGTGATCGAAGACTGGGTAGGATACGTAACTCAGGTATATATAGATAGATATACATAACCAGAGGTGTCCGGAGGGATAGTCTGAGACGCCCTCCTCCTTTCACTGAGTACTGCGAATTTTGGGCTTCCCAGAGGGGGTTGACCCGGTGGAACAGACTGATACGTCCGCTCCAGATCTGTGCACAACTGAAGTAATTATATTTAGCTCTAAATGAGAGAATCCGTGGAAGGAAAAGAAGAATTTTGTGGCTTGGCACGTGAATTGTGTGACAACGGTGTTAGGAAGAACAGAGAAAGTGAATTCTCATTGTTTCTGTTACTGCTATGTTGAAGAAGGAAAAATTATTATTATGGCAAGGACTGGATGTATTGTGGTTCAAGAAAGTGACTGTGGTGTCAGAAAGTGATTAAAGAAGGAACTGAGATCGAGACTAATGTGTCAGGCAGGCAAATAGTTAAAAGTGATGATTTGAAAGAGGTCTCCCTGCTAGATGATAAGGTCCCTCCCCAGGAAATATCATCCGCTGCCAGCCTCAGTCCCCGCTATGCCTAATATTGCTAGTGGTTATGAGTATCCACCCCTTCCATTTACCAGATCCAGAGAAAAAAAAAAAGTTTTCAGAAGACTTTAACCCGCTCTGTTCAGTAGAGAGAGAGAAAAAAAAACAAGCTAGCAGCCGTAGCTGCTCCAGCCCCCTCCCATCGCCCCCACTGCAGCTGTGAACACACAGCTCCCCCTCAAACTCCAGCTCCCGCGCTCCAATATCTCTTCCAATCCTATGACTGGGAATCCTGCTAATTCTTGTCAGAAATTCTGGCGCTGTGCGTGATTCGGACACTTTTATAGAGATTGTCATTCCCCTGCTATTTTAATCGGGGTAGATGGCAGACCCAATTAATATACTTTTATAAACCCCAAAAAACCTTTCTCCGAGGTTACTATTCAGTTTGTAATCTCTCCCACATGTCCTGTAAATTTACTTGGAGCAGAATTATTATCACAGTTCCGCTCCGGAATACAATTCCAAGATGATGGTCAGATGGCTCTTACGTTATATAATCCCTATGTAGAAGAAGACAGTGAGGAAATTTGTATTTTGCATGCCTTTCCCACAGATGCCACAAGGGGCCCAAAACAGTCCCAACCAGTTTGCAAAAAAAAAAATATATGAGCAGGTGTCTTTTGCCATTGCTGCCATTGTTAGCCTCCTTAAGTATCTGGCAGCACTGAACTGTCGGGTTTCGGCCTCGAGACTTCAGTTCTGCCTTGGTCAAGTGATATTCTTGGGTCACTGTCTCCTTCAGGGTGCCAGACACCTCGCAGAAGAAAGAAAAATAGCTGTCAGTTCCCTTCCTTTCCCAAAAGATGAAACTAGATGAAGCTGAACTCCAGCGTTTTTTTGGACTATGCACTTATTTTTGTCAGTGGATACCGGATGAATCCCACATAATGTAACCTCTTTACAATGCCTTGAAAGATGGTATAATGAACTATAAGGAAAGACGGCAGTGATGAGGTTTATCTCCAATATGATTGTTCCCAACTTCTGACTGAAGAAACAGCTAGTCCACCAAATGTCAGTGAGAATCCACTCCCAAATCCTGATCTGGTGTTATACACAGATGGTTCAAGATATGCTGACGAGTTTGGTAGACTCCACACGGGACATGCTGTTACCACAGAGGACACTGTAGTGTACGCAGCTGCGCTCCCGCCCTCACAGTCAGCACAAGAAGCAGAACTCCAGGCTCTGTCTACTGCATGTACTTTGGCCAAGAACAGACAGGCTAATATATACACAGACTCACGGTATGCATTTGGTATTGCTCACGATTTTAGGGCTCTGTGGGCCAATCGAGGGTTTATTACTACTGCCGGAACTCCAGTGAAAAATGCTGAAGCTGTTAAAACCCTCATGGACTTGATCAAATTACCTACTCAGGTGGCCATTATCAAAGTTAAGGCGCACGGTCCTAGGAACAGCCCACAGACTGTTGGCAACATTTGCGGATATGCAAGCAAAAGCCGCCGCTCTTTTACCCATTGAACCAACCATACCAACTATGGTGACCACACTCTCTCAGCGTAAACAGTTACAAGAAGCACTGACCCTACAAGAACCTGATGATCTACAACAGACTGACGTTTTCTGTCGGACCCCGCGAGACCGCTTAATGACGATGCAGAGAATGTCTCCAAAGGAAAAGGTGAAGCAATGGAAGACTGATGGAGCACGTATGGATAATGGTCTCTGGAAAAAGGACCGACTTGTGTGTCTCCCTGAGCGGATGTACCCTGCTATTGCCATATGGGCACATGAACCTATATATCAAGGAAAGAATCAGGCCCTCGCACTGGTGCAAAAATTCTACTGGGCTCCGGTTCTCCAGTTGGCCGGAAGCATTCCCTGTTACCAACATGACTGCGAAGACCACAGCGAAGAAACTGGTGATGGAAGTTATATGCAGATATGGGGTTCCAGAAGTTGTTGAACATGATCAAGGTCCGACCTTTTCTTCTCATGTGTACCAGGAAGTTCTGACAATGCTTGGATCCACTGTAGCCCTCCATACTCCGTACCACCCACAATCCAGTGGGAAAGTTGAGAGGCTGAACGGCACACTGAAGGGACAATTGACTAAAATGATGCAGGAGACTACGGCTCCATGGCCAGAGCTCCTACCCATTGTACTATACCACATTCGTACTACCCCTATTGCAAAATATGGCCTGTCCCTATATGAGATATTGTTTGGTGCTAGGCCCCCAGTTGCAAATTTCCAGCCTCAGCAGTTATCAGAAGAAACTGACCATGCTGTTCAATGTGTTATTCAGCTTAGTAAAAATCTTGCTAACACCCATGCTCTAGTTTCTTCTTCTTATCCAGATTCAGCAGAAACTGACACCTGTCATAACCTGAAGCCTGGTGATTTGGTAGTCGTGAATAGGCATGTCAGGAAGCACGGACTAGAACCCGTATGACGGTCCCTATTGTAGTGAAACCTCCACCAGGGGGAGCGGGTGAGGGAAGAGAGGTTACACACTAAGAGCAGCAACCCTGAGCAACAGCACAGGTGCCACAGGTAACGAGAGAGAATAGTCAGACGAACCGAGTCAGAAACTAGCAGGAGCAGACGTACCAGAAGGAGCAGCAATACACGTAGTCAAAATACCAAGCCGAGAGTCAGAAAGCCAGAACATGAGCACGGGGTCCAAAACGTGAGACGAAATACGTGGTCGGGGTACAAGCCGGGGAGTCAGATGCCAGAGAGGGAACATAACAGCAGAGACAAATACCAAGAGACGGGGTCAGAAATCAGTCCGGGTCATACACGTGAATATCAGTCAAAGGCAGGAGGAACACCAAGGTACAAGGGTCAGAGGCTCTAAACTGGAAGCTTGAGCTATCACTAATACTGGTCAGCAGGCTGTGAGAGACTGAAATAGCCCAGCAAGCTCCAGAACGAGGCTGAGGAGATTAACTCCCGCAGGACCAGTCCGGAGTGAAGACAGCAGAAAATAAACTCCGGACTGGACCATGACACCTATGAAGTCCTCCTCATCACCCAACAAGCCAATAGCAAATGAAGGGGACATAATGTTTTGGTTTTTCGCATTTTCAATATTGGTAGAAGTTAAAAGTTAAAGTTAGAAGATATTCAAAGACTCAGAGATCAATACGATAAAGACAATGATCGTAATAAGGACAGTTGGTGGTCAGACACCTTCTCCTTTCTCAATCCAGCCAATTAATTTAAGGGAATTGGGGGCTGGATAGCTGGGATCTTGCAAAGCTTGTTACACATTGCTGCCTGTATCCTTGTTGTATATGTGATACTAAAACCTGTTCTTTGGTGTATTTCTGTATGTATTAGGAAATTCTGCACTAAGACAGCTAATGATGATACCAAAGGTGTCGTTGCCCCTGCTCTTCTCTGCACCGATCTCAAGACAAGATGCAGTAAAAAATTATTAGAAACACACACGATGTAGCTCCTTGATAGGTGCACTACACCGCTGGCTACCAGACACCGCTACTATGCCATGAAACTGTCTATTAAAATTAAAAACCATTATTAATGTGAAAATAAAGTTACGCTTTTGGTGAACGAACCGTTCTCGAACGGATCCTCGAACAGCCGAATTTTAAGCAAAGTGTTCGAGTTCGACGAACGGCTCAAACACCGCCCAAAACAGCTCGAATTTGAACTTGGCGAACAGGTCGACTCGAACACCGCTCATCTCTAATCAGGAGGCAGACTCAGACGGTCTCAGGCCCAGTATGGATTCGACAAGATTGTAGAAAGTTGAGAAAGGGTACAGTATCACCGGATATATGTAGCATAGTTTACATATTAAAAATCTATGTCTATATATCAGCAGGCAGACTCAGACGGTCTCAGGCCCAGTATGTATTCGACAAGATTGTAGAAAGTTGAGAAAGGGTACAGTATCACCGGGTAACAGGTATATATAGCATAGTTTAAACATTAAAAATCTCCGTGTATATTTCCGTAGTCCGACAAAGACACTCACAGCCTCAGTATGGATTAGACAAGAATCTAAAAAGTGGAAAAATGTAATGTATTCGAAGCGTACACCAGTATACACTGTTGGGGTATTTTTCAATCTTCATATATATTTCAGTCTCAGTAAGACAGTCCAGACTCTCCGCAAGAGGAAACGAGATGGATACAAGTACAGATGGAAAGTCGAGTGATTGCAGAAATTTTGGAATTACTAATCACGGGAAAAACTCCCGGGAGAATTCTCAGAGGTGATGCTAACCCTCAATTACTTTGTCTGTGGAGACAGCGAAAACAGTTCTTGTGAAGAAAGGTTTGCTGTATCGCAGTACCGGGGATCCCATTACCGTTACTCATCTCCATCAAATTGTGATCACAGGGAGAGATAAAACAAAAAAACTGAACTGGAGTAGACTTGAATGACATGCATGATGTAAAAGCATGGTCACACTGGCCATAAGAGCAAGCAAAACCAAAGGAAAAACAATGTATGTATATACCCTAATGAAAATCAATAAGTAAAAAAGCAAGTGCATTAAATAACATAGGGTACTTGGTAAACACTATTTTGATCAAAAAAGTATAAAGCTGTCCCACCACGGCAAGGTGTACCCATTTGAGACAGTAACTACACTAATGGTTAAAACCTACCTAGTGTGAATAGTGGCAGAGTCTCTGGGTCCCAAACGGACACCCAGCTTCAGAGGGACTATAAGTGAACTACACAGCTCAGTAGAAAGGAGGCCACACCCTATTTGTACTGAATACAAAAATGCTGAAGAAAAAACAAAAAAACTGAACTGGAGTAGACTTGAATGACATGCATGATGTAAAAGCATGTTCACACTGGCCATAAGAGCAAGCAAAACCAAAGGAAAAACAATGTATGTATATACCCTAATGAAAATCAATAAGTAAAAAAACAAGTGCATTAAATAACATAGGGTACTTGGTAAACACTATTTTGATCAAAAAAGTATAAAGCTGTCCCACCACGGCAAGGTGTACCCATTTGAGACAGTAACTACACTAACGGTTAAAACCTACCTAGTGTGAATAGTGGCAGAGTCTCTGGGTCCCAAACGGACACCCAGCTTCAGAGGGACTATAAGTGAACTACACAGCTCAGTAGAAAGGAGGCCACACCCTATTTGTACTGAATACAAAAATGCTGAAGAAAAAACAAAAAAACTGAACTGGAGTAGACTTGAATGACATGCATGATGTAAAAGCATGTTCACACTGGCCATAAGAGCAAGCAAAACCAAAGGAAAAACAATGTATGTATATACCCTAATGAAAATCAATAAGTAAAAAAGCAAGTGCATTAAATAACATAGGGTACTTGGTAAACACTATTTTGATCAAAAAAGTATAAAGCTGTCCCACCACGGCAAGGTGTACCCATTTGAGACAGTAACTACACTAACGGTTAAAACCTACCTAGTGTGAATAGTGGCAGAGTCTCTGGGTCCCAAACGGA
The DNA here is from genome assembly GCF_039654945.1 of Dendrobates tinctorius. NCBI lineage: Eukaryota > Metazoa > Chordata > Amphibia > Anura > Dendrobatidae > Dendrobates > Dendrobates tinctorius. Next base: position 489,993 of record NW_027361687.1, on the reverse strand, counting down.
CACCCAGCTTCAGAGGGACTATAAGTGAACTACACAGCTCAGTAGAAAGGAGGCCACACCCTATTTGTACTGAATACAAAAATGCTGAAGAAAAAACAAAAAAACTGAACTGGAGTAGACTTGAATGACATGCATGATGTAAAAGCATGTTCACACTGGCCATAAGAGCAAGCAAAACCAAAGGAAAAACAATGTATGTATATACCCTAATGAAAATCAATAAGTAAAAAAGCAAACGGACACCCAGCTTCAGAGTTCACTTATAGTCCCTCTGAAGCTGGGTGTCCGTTTGGGACCCAGAGACTCTGCCACTATTCACACTAGGTAGGTTTTAACCGTTAGTGTAGTTACTGTCTCAAATGGGTACACCTTGCCGTGGTGGGACAGCTTTATATTTTTTTGATCAAAATAGTGTTTACCAAGTACCCTATGTTATTTAATGCACTTGCTTTTTTACTTATTGTTTTTCATTAGGGTATATACATACATTGTTTTTCCTTTGGTTTTGCTTGCTCTTATGGCCAGTGTGAACATGCTTTTACATCATGCATGTCATTCAAGTCTACTCCAGTTCAGTTTTTTTGTTTTTTCTTCAGCATTTTTGTATTCAGTACAAATAGGGTGTGGCCTCCTTTCTACTGAGCTGTGTAGTTCACTTATAGTCCCTCTGAAGCTGGGTGTCCGTTTGGGACCCAGAGACTCTGCCACTATTCACACTAGGTAGGTTTTAACCGTTAGTGTAGTTACTGTCTCAAATGGGTACACCTTGCCGTGGTGGGACAGCTTTATATTTTTTTGATCAAAATAGTGTTTACCAAGTACCCTATGTTATTTAATGCACTTGCTTTTTTACTTATTGTTTTTCATTAGGGTATATACATACATTGTTTTTCCTTTGGTTTTGCTTGCTCTTATGGTCAGTGTGAACATGCTTTTACATCATGCATGTCATTCAAGTCTACTCCAGTTCAGTTTTTTTGTTTTTTCTTCAGCATTTTTGTATTCAGTACAAATAGGGTGTGGCCTCCTTTCTACTGAGCTGTGTAGTTCACTTATAGTCCCTCTGAAGCTGGGTGTCCGTTTGGGACCCAGAGACTCTGCCACTATTCACACTAGGTAGGTTTTAACCGTTAGTGTAGTTACTGTCTCAAATGGGTACACCTTGCCGTGGTGGGACAGCTTTATACTTTTTTGATCAAAATAGTGTTTACCAAGTACCCTATGTTATTTAATGCACTTGCTTTTTTACTTATTGATTTTCATTAGGGTATATACATACATTGTTTTTCCTTTGGTTTTGCTCACAGGGAGAGATGTAGACATTGTCCTCACTGCCTATCATGATCTGTCAGGTAACTTTGGAGTGCAAAAGACAGAAGCCACAGGCCGTAGGCGATTCTATTGGATTGGCATGAGAGGACACATTTAAAAATGTGGGCAGGAACGTCACACATCTGTGAGTAGGAAAACCGTGAAAGCTGATGATAAACCACCACTGCATCTCATTGTGAGTCGACGTCCATAACAAATGGAAGCCATTGATCATCTGAAGATAGAGCCCAGCAGGACAGGGCATAGCTACGTCTTAACCATCATCAGTTCACCCAATTTGTATTGGCAGTCCCAGTGAAGGATTTAACAGGCCAGACTACACAGTGGTGGAGCAGGGAGAGGTAAGTATTACAAGTGCTGGGGCACTGAGCAAGCAGGGGGGGCCCACTAGTGGGCGATGGTACTGGCACAGGGCCCCTCATAGAACGCCGGTGTGTCTGATGGCGGGTGTGCACCACCAACGTCAGAGACACTTGATTGTAATATGAGGGACCCTGTGCCAGTGCCGTTGCCCAAGAGTGGGCCACCCACCTGTCCAGGGCAACGGCACTCGCACGGGTGCGTGCGCCAGGTGGTGACCCCGGCCCTGGGGGGGAGACAGCCCAGTTAGGGAGGTTGAAAAAATGCCATATGTTGATGTTGGACATTCAGCAGCTGCAAATGGAGGAATTGGAAAAGTCCGAGGAAGAGGAAGACAAAAGCGAGCCATTTTTCTGGCAACCTACGTGTCAGCAGGGGAAGGTGGGACAAAATCCTTTGAAACCCATGCATGGTTCATTTTAATGAAGGTTAGATGATCAACATTTTGGGTCGACAGACGGGTCCTTTTTTCTGTCAGGATTGATCCAGCAGCACTGAAGACTCTTTTGGATAGCACACTAGCAGCAGGGCAAGCGAGCTCCTGTAAGGCATATTGTGCCAATTCAGGCCAGGTGTCCAGTTTACAGGCCCAATAGTCAAAGGGGAATGACCTGTGAGGGAGAACATCGATATGGTAGAAGTAGATCGTAACCATAGTTGACAACTGCTGTCTCCTGTCACTTTCAATCGATGCAGTATTACTAGTGTGAGCGGTACTTGAAAAATCAGTCCACAACATGGTCATGAAACCCCTGTGTCCAACGCCACTTCGGCTGTGTGCACCATGAACACCTCTTCCATGTTGCCCCCTACGGCTCGTGTGAGAACCATCACCGCCGCTGTGTGCTGGGAATGCCTCAAACAAACGGTTTACCAGAGTTGCTTGTTAGCCAATATTAGCTCTAGGTTCTCCTGTGGCATGATGTTTTGGAATTTGCCTTTATAGCGTGGATCCAGGATGCTGGCCAACCAGTAGTCGTCATCGTTCATCATTTTGGCAATGCGGGGGTCCCTTTTTAGGATCTGCAAGGCATAATCACACATGTGGGCCAATGTTCCATGTGTCAATGATGCACTGCGAGTGCTGGGTGGAGGAGCACTTTCTGGCAAATCCACATCCCTCCAGTCACGCACAAACCCTGTACCTGACCTTGCCACGCCAACATTTTCTCTTGCCCCCCTGAGAAGCATCCTCCTCCCCTAAATAATCATCCCCATCATCCTCCTCTTCCTCTTCTTCCTCCACCTCGTCCAGGAGAGTTCCCTGAGCAGACAATGGCTGACTGTCATCAAGGCTTCCCTGCTCCTCTTCATCCTCGGCTGCAGACGCCTGCTCCTTAATGTGCGTCAAAGTTTGCATCAGCAGATGCATAAGTGGAATACTCATGCTTATGATGGCGTCGTCTGTGCTTACCAGCCGTGTGCATTCCTCAAAACACTGAAGGACTTTACAGAGGTCTTTCAGCTTCGACCACTGCACACCAGACAACTCCATGTCTGCCCTCAAACTGCCTGCCCCTGTATCCTCCCACAAATGCATTACAGCCTGCCTGTGTTCGCACAGCCTCTGAACCATGTGCAGGGTGGAGTTCCACCTTGTTGCAACATCGATAATCAGGCGGTGCTTGGGAAGGTGGAGGAATCGCTGCAGCTTCTGCATACGACTGAAGTGTACAGGCGACCGGCGGATGTGTGAGCACAGTCTTCGCACCTTATGGAGCAGGGCTGTTAACTCTGGATAATTATTGATGAAGCACTGCACCACCAGGTTCAAGGTGTGAGCCAGGCAAGGTATGTGTCTGAGTTTTGAAAGGGCTATGGCTGCCACAAAATTCCGGCCATTATCACTAACTACCTTGCCTGCCTCAAGATGTAGACTGCCCAGCCATGACTCAGTTTGTCGCTACAAGTAGTCGGCCAGTACCTCCGCAGTGTGTCTGTTGTCGCCCAAACACATCATCTTCAACACAGCCTGCTGACGCTTACCACTAGCTGTTCGATAGTGGGACACCTCGTGTGCAACACTGGCAGCTGCGGATGGAGTGCTTGTGCGACTGCGCTCTGTGGACGAGCTTTCGCTTCTGGAGGAGGAGGAGGGTTGAACGCCTACAGCCAACTGTTTCCTATACCGTGGGCTAGGCAGCACTGTCCCACCACCGCTGTCTCCTGTGGACCCTGCATCCACCACATTAACCCAGTGCGCAGTGATGGACACGTAACGGCCCTGGCCATGCCTACTGGACCATGCATCTGTTGTGAGGTGCACCTTTCCACTCACTGATTGCTTGAGTGCATGGACAATGTGGTCTTTCACATGAAGGTGCAGGGCTGGGATTGCTTTTCAAGAAAAGCAGTGCTGACTGGGTAGGTCATAGCGTGGTACTGCGTAGGCCATGAGCTCGCGGAAAGCTTCACTTTCAACCAACCGGTAGGGCATCATCTCTAACGAGATTAGTTTGGCAATGTGGGCGTTCAAACACAGTGTACGTGGATGAGAGGATGAGTACTTTCTTGTCCTACTGAGAGTCTCTGGTAGGGAGAGCTGGACGTGAGAGCTGCATATGGTGGAACTAGCGGTGGACATGGCGGACTGAGAGAGGGTTGGTGATGGTGATGGTGTTGGTGGTCTTGCTGATGGCCTAGATTCAGTCTTTCGTAGCAATAACATTGTGATTCCCTGACTGCTTTGGCCTTGCGATGACACCTCAACATTTGCTGCAGGTGGTGTGCTAACCGGTGGGCTTACAGTGGGGGAAGTGATGTAGCGTTGCTGACTACCTTCATTCGGAGCAGGTGCACATGTGGTACGTGAGGTTTGGTAGTCCGTCCACGCTTGCAAGTGCATGGTGGTTAAATGTCTAAGCATGCAACTGGTATTCAAATTTCTCAGATTTTTCCCTCGGCTAAAGGTCTTTGCGCACTTCTTACAGATAATCTTTGCCTGATCATTAGGATTTTGTTCAAAAAAGTGCCACACTGCACTCTTCCTACTATGGAAGACATTTTGAGGCCTTGCACGCTGTGCTAATTTGACCAACCGTTTTTGGACTGCTACGGGCCTGCCAGATAACAGCTGTTGCGATGTCGATGCCTGCTGCGGATCCTCCTCCTCTTCTGAGCTATTGGCAGCGGCACCCTCTTCCCCCCCAATGGATGCCAATCTGGGTCAACAACTGGGTCATCCATCACCTCCTCTTCAATTTCATGTGCACCTTCCTCTGTGTCACCGTGTAAGGTGGTATAGTATGCTGGAAGGGGCACCTGAGTTTCATCAGGGTCAGATTCTGGCTCAGTACACTGCGAGGACAATGTAGTGCTCTGAGTGAATGTACCAGCATAAAAATCTAGCAGTGGCTGTGCATCAGTGCACTCCATGTCTGGGGAATTCACGATTTGACTTGATAACCCAGGCATGGTATGTGAAAAGAGCTCCATGGAGTAATCTGTAGTGTGGCCTGCCGCATCCTTCACTTTTGGTAGGGGTGAAGGACACAAGGAAAGGTGTTGTTCCTGACCAGGAGCCTCCAATGACGACTCAGTGCTTTTATTTTTTGAAACTTCAGAAGAGGAGGCAATAGAGCTGGAGGCTGTGTCAGCAATGTAAGCCAAAACTTGTTCCTAAAGCTCCGGCTTTAAAAGCGGTTTACCTACTCCCAGAAAAGGGAGCCTTCGAGGCCTTGTGGAGCCAGACGATGATGCAGGCTCAACACCTCCTGCCTTAGGTGCTATTGTGGTTTTGCCACTACCTGCAGATACACCCCCCCACCACCACCATCAGTACCAGCTGGTAACCCCCGCCCACTTCCATGGCCTCTTCCACCATACTTCCTTATTTTTGGAAAAATGTACCCAAAATACCATGAAGAGAGAAGGAAGACCCAGCACTGGAGACTTGATAAAATCCACGATAAGTTTTATTCACAAAATTTCATGATAAAACCATAAAGGGGAAAACAGACCCCCCCACGCCTGACGCGTTTCGAACCTTACACCAGGTTCTTCCTCAGAGGCATGAAACAAAACAGTTCACAAAATGATTATAAACATTCCTAATCAGCAGAGGGACTCCACACATGTGTATAATCAAAGAGGCAGACAACTAAGCCCTCAAATCACTGGTGGAGTCACTCCCTTGCAAGAAGAAAGAAAAAAAAAAAAGGAAAAGACCAATACAACAATGGACAAGACATAGAATAAATAAAAACATGTGCAATACACACGTATAAATGCATAAATACATAGCAACTATCAAATGACAAACAACAAAAAAAAAAAAAAAAAAAACCCCAAAAAAAACAAAAAAAAATAAATAAAAAACACCAAAAATCTCAGCACTCAATAGAAATACATAAGATCATTTCTATAATTTAGACCTTGCGGATATCGTGCATCAAGCGCAAGTATCCAGAAGGCTTCCCGACAGTGTAGTAAATGTTCCCAGTCACCCCCTCTGGGGGGTTTCAATACCCGTTCTATTCCCTTAACTTTAAGACTGCATAAATTACCCTTGTGTATTTCAAGGAAATGTTTGGACAAGCCAGACACATTCCTACGACTGGACATAGACTCTGGATTAGAAGCGGTGATGTGCTCACTTAGTCTCCTCTTCAGGCTGCGTGTGGTACAGCCAATGTAATATAAACTGCACAATGTGCACTCTGCCATATACACTAAGTGTGTGGTGTTACAATTCATGTAGGTTTTAAATTTTGTAGGTTTGTTGTGTACTAAAATTAACAAATCTATCTGTAATATCCATATAGCGGCACAAACCACACAATTTTTCACCACACTTATAATTGCCCAAGTAATTTAACCACGTAGGTTTAGTGCAATCAGACAAGTACAATGAGGGGGACAAAAAATGACTCAAATTTTTAGCTCTCTTTGGAACACACCTATGTCCACCAGCCAATATCTGCGATAAGACTGGATCTTGATGCAGTAAGGGAAGATGTTTATTTATGATTTTAGTAACACCCTTGTAATGTGAACTGAAAGCGGTAGAAAAAGTGGGAATATTTTTATTTTGATTAGTGTGTACCATGTCATTCTGCAATAAACTACTCCTAGTTTTGTTATCCACTTTCTTAATAGCCCTATTTAACATCCAGTTCTTATAACCCCTTTTTGATAGCCTGGTGCAAATTTTACGACGCTCGGATTCATAAAGAGCGTCATTAGAGCATGATCTTTTGGCACGGATTAATTCACCCAACGGTAAATTTCGTATCACATGTGGCGGGTGACAACTATCCGCATGCAATATGGCATTACCACTGGTATCTTTTCTATATAGGGAAGTATATATATTCCCCGTTTTGACATCTCCCATAATTTTAACATCCAGATATGTGGCACAAATGTCATGTATTTCGTTGGTGAATTTAATATTCAAAGAATTAGTCCCAATATACTCAAAAAACTTAAGCATGCCAGGAGAGGGAGATACATCACAACGATCAAACCACAAAAGGATCACGTCATCAATGTATCTCCCCCACCACAATACATTCTCTAAATAGGGATTATCCATAGTATATATATATTTGTTCTCCCAAAAGGACATATATAAGTTGGCCAGAGTAGGAGAAAATTTTGACCCCATCGGGCAGCCACACACCTGAAGATAGTACTTAGTGTCAAATTTGAAAAAATTGGTGTTCAAAAGATGTTGTAACGCCATAATGATAAATTTTTTAAGATCAGAACTGAAATTACTTTCTTCAGTCAAAATGGTGGAAACAGCAGATAATGCCAAATCATGAGGTATACATGAATATAGAGCAACAACATCACATGTTATCCATGTGTGGTGAGGCCCCCATGCAACCTCCTGAAGTGCCTGCAGAAGCTGTTTGGTGTCTCTAATGTGACCTGGTGTTTTCAAAACCAAAGGTTGTAATTTTCTGTCTATCCACTCGGAGAGTTTTTCATTAACCCCTCCAATACCGGCCACTATGGGCCTGAAAGGTGGAGGAAACACGCCTTTATGAATTTTGGGTAAGGCGTGAAATACAGGACACACTGGTTTATCCACATATAAAAAATCAGCCATGCGCTTGTCCAATACTCCCAAAGCAAGACCCTCCTGCAAAATCACAGATAAACCCTGCTGAATACAGCTTGTAGGATCATTGTTGAGAGGATGATATGTATTAATATCAGATAACATGGATAAAATTTCATTGCGATATAGTAGTGAGTCTAGAATCACCACTGACCCCCCTTTGTCTGATTGGCGGACTACTATATGTTGGTTCTTACTTAGTAAATGAAGCGCATGCTGCTCAATTGCAGATAAATTCATACAAGACTGCACATCTGAATCCAACAGAGATTTAACATCACGTTCTATTGCCCTCTGGAAAGTATCCATAATGGGCACTCTAGATATCAGGGGATAAAAAGTGGGGTTAGATATCTGTACATTTGTGTCACATTGTACTGCTGTATGTTGATTTGTGTTCTCCAAACTAGACAACATGTCAAACAAAATTTGATCTCTAACAGGAGCAGCAAGTGGCAACAAATCAACATTGTTTGAACTCAAGGATGATATATCAGAAAATTGATTACCAATACCAGAATCAGGAGTAAAGAAATGTCTCTTAACTGTTAATAATCGCACGAATCGATTGACATCACATAATGTTTGAAACAAATCCCCTCTACATGTAGGAACAAAGGAAAGTCCTCTCTTCAAAACGCTCAGCTGAGCTTCACTCAGTATGGTAGCTGAAATGTTTATAACTGTAAACTCATCAGACGCAGCAATATTACCGTTTATTTCCTCCAATGATTCACATTCCGCAGACCATATTGATGCTTTCTTCTTACGTCGACGTCCACCTCGCCTTGTTTTCTTTGATCGTTTTTTGCATGTGATGTTAAAGGTAACACCCGATTAGAGTCCATTGAACCCTCAGAAGTAGTAGGTGAATTAAAAGACTGTTCACATGAGGAAAAACTGACGTTGTTACTACGGAATGATTGATTCCTCTTGAGAATAGATCTAGGCTTATACGGAGTGAATTGTTTCCAAGCATAAACCATATTAGAGTCATAGTCCCTGCGATCACGCAGGAACTTATTTTTCTTGGACTTGGTAATGCCGCTTTCCAAATTATCAATATTAGCATGTAATCGTTCATAGCTCTTAGAAAATGTCATATGATCAGAAAATACATCCAACTTAGACTCCAAATCTTTGATGGAAGCTTCAATGTTGGTCAATTTGACAGATTCTTCCTCCACAATAAGAGACATTAGTTTCAAAGAGCATTCACTCAAAATATCATTCCACTTCTGTAGAAAGGTATCATTATAAATCACAGTCGGTACCTTTTTTAATCTCAAACCTCGCGGTATCATCTTATGACTAACGTATTTCTCAAGAGTCACTGAGTCCCACCAGGTTTTAAGGTGAGAAGTCATCTTTCTCTCCAACTCAGAGAAAAGTGAATGCATGTCCATACTAATCTTATCCTCATTATCAGAGGAAATGCTAAATAATTCATCAGCTTTTTTTCTTCTTAACAAGCAAGTTGCTGTAATATTTTTAGTCCCGGCTTGCATGTTAACAAATGTGCGGCTTGATGGGAGCACAGTTAGTCAGTATATTTAGAAAATTAGGAAGGGGAAAGGGAAATTTGTGCTCACCAAAATAGTCCTGTAAGCCGGTCGTGCCTAGGGATCAAATGGCTACCACCATGAAATTTTGTGAATAAAACTTATCGTGGATTTTATCAAGTCTCCAGTGCCGGATCTTCCTTCTCTCTTCATGTTTGCAACACATGGTGGTCAGCCATTTGATCCCTAGGCACGACCGGCTTACAGGACTATTTTGGTGAGCACAAATTTCCCTTTCCCCTTCCTAATTTTCTAAATATACTGACTAACTGTGCTCCCATCAAGCCGCACATTTGTTAACATGCAAGCCGGGACTAAAAATATTACAGCAACTTGCTTGTTAAGAAGAAAAAAAGCTGATGAAATATTTGGCATTTCCTCTGATAATGAGGATAAGATTAGTATGGACATGCATTCACTTTTCTCTGAGTTGGAGAGAAAGATGACTTCTCACCTTAAAACCTGGTGGGACTCAGTGACTCTTGAGAAATACGTTAGTCATAAGATGATACCGCGAGGTTTGAGATTAAAAAAGGTACCGACTGTGATTTATAATGATACCTTTCTACAGAAGTGGAATGATATTTTGAGTGAATGCTCTTTGAAACTAATGTCTCTTATTGTGGAGGAAGAATCTGTCAAATTGACCAACATTGAAGCTTCCATCAAAGATTTGGAGTCTAAGTTGGATGTATTTTCTGATCATATGACATTTTCTAAGAGCTATGAACGATTACATGCTAATATTGATAATTTGGAAAGCGGCATTACCAAGTCCAAGAAAAATAAGTTCCTGCGTGATCGCAGGGACTATGACTCTAATATGGTTTATGCTTGGAAACAATTCACTCCGTATAAGCCTAGATCTATTCTCAAGAGGAATCAATCATTCCGTAGTAACAACGTCAGTTTTTCCTCATGTGAACAGTCTTTTAATTCACCTACTACTTCTGAGGGTTCAATGGACTCTAATCGGGTGTTACCTTTAACATCACATGCAAAAAACGATCAAAGAAAACAAGGCGAGGTGGACGTCGACGTAAGAAGAAAGCATCAATATGGTCTGCGGAATGTGAATCATTGGAGGAAATAAACGGTAACATTGCTGCGTCTGATGAGTTTACAGTTATAAACATTTCAGCTACCATACTGAGTGAAGCTCAGCTGAGCGTTTTGAAGAGAGGACTTTCCTTTGTTCCTACATGTAGAGGGGATTTGTTTCAAACATTATGTGATGTCAATCGATTCGTGCGATTATTAACAGTTAAGAGACATTTCTTTACTCCTGATTTTGGTATTGGTAATCAATTTTCTGATATATCATCCTTGAGTTCAAACAATGTTGATTTGTTGCCACTTGCTGCTCCTGTTAGAGATCAAATTTTGTTTGACATGTTGTCTAGTTTGGAGAACACAAATCAACATACAGCAGTACAATGTGACACAAATGTACAGATATCTAACCCCACTTTTTATCCCCTGATATCTAGAGTGCCCATTATGGATACTTTCCAGAGGGCAATAGAACGTGATGTTAAATCTCTGTTGGATTCAGATGTGCAGTCTTGTATGAATTTATCTGCAATTGAGCAGCATGCGCTTCATTTACTAAGTAAGAACCAACATATAGTAGTCCGCCAATCAGACAAGGGGGGGTCAGTGGTGATTCTAGACTCACTACTATATCGCAATGAAATTTTATCCATGTTATCTGATATTAATACATATCATCCTCTCAACAATGATCCTACAAGCTGTATTCAGTAGGGTTTATCTGTGATTTTGCAGGAGGGTCTTGCTTTGGGAGTATTGGACAAGCGCATGGCTGATTTTTTATATGTGGATAAACCAGTGTGTCCTGTATTTCACGCCTTACCCAAAATTCATAAAGGCGTGTTTCCTCCACCTTTCAGACCCATAGTGGCCGGTATTGGAGGGGTTAATGAAAAACTCTCCGAGTGGATAGACAGAAAATTACAACCTTTGGTTTTGAAAACACCAGGTCACATTAGAGACACCAAACAGCTTCTGCAGGCACTTCAGGAGGTTGCATGGGGGCCTCACCACACGTGGATAACATGTGATGTTGTTAACGCCACAGACTGTGAGGAGGAATACCCTGGAGTGGACCCTCTGGACCGTGGCACCGAGGGACTCCGGACGAGCAACCTGGTGTGACCGACCCCTATACAGGGATCGTTAGGCGCAAGACCAGAGACTCGAATGCCACGGCAGCCGGAAACAAGAGGGGCGGCTCGGAATGGTGCACAGGGCGTGAGCAGGAACAGACACAGGACTTGAACAGGCACGGTTACCGGACTGGAGCAGGCATGGACACAGGACTGGAGCTGGCACGGACACTGGACTGGAACAGGCACGGACACTGGACTGGAACAGGCACGGAGACAGGACTGGAGCAGGCACGGAGACAGGACTGGAACAGGCACGGAGACAGGACTGGAACAGGCACGGACACAGGACTGGAACAGGCACGGACACAGGACTGGAACAGGCTCGGAGACAGGACTGGAACAGGCGCGGAGACAGGACTGGAACAGGCACGGACACAGGACAGGTACGGGCACGGACACAGGACTGGAGCAGGGCTGGAAGCAAGCACAGAGGTTAGGCAGCGAGCCGGATTCCAGCGGAGTACACAGGGCCTGAGGCGCAGAAGGAAACAACCACGGTCAGGCGCCTCCACTAAGGGAGGGCGGCCTGATATGGCTGCTGCTGAGCCCCCATTGGTCCGGCGGTGCAATTGGGGCAGAGCACCGCCGGAACCCAGCTTAGCGGCGGAGGACCGGCCGCGACCTACTGCGCATGCGCGGGACCCGAGGTGACGTCACCAGCCGTGGGCCGGAGGAAGGGAGAGGCCGACGCCGGGGCTGGAGGGAGCGAGGCTGCCGGACGAGGTGAGTATCGCTGCGCGCACGGGGGCAAAGGGCTGGGAGCGTGACAGGGGGATCGGGGACCGTGACAGTACCCCCCCCTTAAGCCGCCCCCCGCTGCGGTTGGCAAAAAATTTCCTGAGAATGTGGGGGGCGTTGATGTTCTCCCGGGGCTCCCAGGATCTCTCCTCAGGACCAAACCCCTCCCAGTCAACAAGGAAAAAGGTCCTCCCTCTAACTCTCCTCATGGCGAGAATATCCCTCACTTCGAAAGTATCATCCGAGCCCACAGGCTGAGGAGCTGGAGTGGGTGAAGGATGGAATTGATTCAGGACCACAGGTTTCAGGAGGGAGACGTGGAAGGTGTTCGGGATACGGAGCGAAGCAGGCAACCTCAATTTGTAGGCGACTTCATTGACTCGATCCAGGACCTCAAAAGGACCTATGTACCGGGGGCCCAGCTTATAAGAGGGTAGTTTCAGTCGAATGTACTTGGATGAGAGCCAGACCTTATCCCCAATGTGAAACGGTGGAGGGTCCAGCCTCCTCTTGTCTGCGTGGTTCTTCATTCGCTCACTGGCCCTTTTGAGAGTGGAGTTGGTCTCGGACCAGATTTCAGAGAATTCCTGGAACAAGGAGTTGGCTGCCGGTACTTCAGAGGTTGGAGCGACAGGAAGAGGTATGTTAGGGTGTTTGCCGAATACCACAAAAAAGGGCGATTTAGTAGAGGATTCGCCGGCATGATTGTTGTAGGCGAATTCCGCCCAAGGAAGCAGATCAGCCCAATTATCCTGGTGGCCGTTGGAAAAATGCCGAAGGTATGCAGTCAGGATCTGGTTAGTTCGTTCCGCTTGCCCATTGGTTTGTGGATGATAGGCAGAAGAAAAATCCAAGGAAATATCCAGAAGTTTGCAAAGTGCTCTCCAAAATTTTGCCGTAAACTGTACCCCACGATCAGAGACAATTCGTTCAGGTAGACCATGTAGTCTGAAAATCTGATGGACGAAGATCTTGGCTAATCCGGGTGCGGAAGGGAGGCCGCTTAGCGGAATGAAATGCGCCATTTTAGAAAAGCGGTCCACTACCACAAGAATCACCGTACAGCCAGACGAACGGGGCAGATCCGTGATAAAGTCCATGGCGATATTCTCCCAAGGCGACTTCGGTACCGGCAGGGGAAGCAGCAGGCCAAATGGAGGACGACGGGGTGTCTTATTCCTAGCACAGGAGGAACAGGAGGTGACAAAGTCTGCCACATCTTGACGGAGAGTGGGCCACCAATAATAGCGCGTTATGAGGGCCAGGGTCTTCCCAATTCCGGCATGACCAGCCAGTTTGGAGGAATGCCCCCACAGAAGAACTCTCCTCTTAACGTCCTCTGGTACGAGAGTCTTGCCCGGAGGTGGAGAAAGCAGAGACAACGGAGCCACTGTGATTATCTTCGTAGGCTCGATAACATGGGAAGGTTCCTCCCCAGATTCAGTTGGTTGAAAGACTGGATAGAGCATCGGCTTTAGCGTTCTTGTCTCCAGGGCGGAAGTGCAGCTCGAAATCAAAGCGGGCAAAAAACAGAGACCATCTAGCCTGTCGAGGATTGAGTCTCTGGGCGGTCTGGAGGTAGGCTAGATTTTTGTGGTCAGAGTAAACAATAAAAGGGTGAACTGCTCCTTCCAGAAGGTGACGCCACTCCTCCAATGCCAACTTCATGGCCAGAAGCTCACGGTCGCCAATCGAATAGTTACACTCTGCCGGCGAAAAGGCTCTGGAGAAAAAGCCACAAGGACGTAGGCGGCCCGAACCGGTCCTCTGGGACAAGACAGCCCCGGCGCCAGTCGAGGAAGCGTCCACCTCCAGCACGAAAGGCTTGCCGCTCTCAGGACGGATCAATACGGGAGCTGTGGAAAAAGCTTGTTTTAGCAACTGGAAGGCCTCTTCGGCTTCAGGTGTCCAGGAGTTGGCAGAGATCCCCTTTCGGGTAAGGGCCGAGATCGGCCTGGAGAGCGAGGAGAAGTGCGGAATGAACTGCCGATAGTAGTTCGCGAAGCCCAAGAAACGTTGAATAGCTCTTAAGCCAGCGGGGCGAGGCCACTTGAGAATGGCGGAGAGTTTCTCGGGATCCATCTGAAGCCCGGCATCGGAGATGATGTAGCCCAGAAAAGGCAGGGAGGTCTGTTCGAACAGGCACTTCTCCATCTTGGCATATAGACGATTCTCTCGAAGACGCCGAAGAACAAGGCGGACAGTCCTCCTGTGGGATGGAAGATCCGGGGAGAAGACCAGAATGTCATCCAGGTAGACTACGACACAGGAGTACAGGAGGTCTCGGAAGATTTCATTGACGAACTCCTGGAACACCGCCGGGGCATTGCACAGACCGAATGGCATCACCAAGTACTCATAATGACCGTCACGGGTGTTAAAGGCGGTCTTCCATTCATCGCCGGCACGGATGCGGATGAGGTTGTATGCCCCCCTGAGATCCAGTTTGGAGAAGATGCGTGCCCCCCTGAGACGGTCAAACAACTCCGGGATAAGAGGAAGTGGGTACCGGTTTTTGATAGTGATGTTGTTCAATCCTCTATAATCGATACATGGGCGCAGCGAACCGTCTTTCTTTTTAACGAAAAAGAACCCGGCGCCGGCAGGAGATGAAGACTTCCGAATGAATCCCTTGGCAAGGTTCTCCGTGACATATTCGGACATGGCGGCGGATTCTGCAGGGGACAGCGGGTAGATCCTGCCCCTGGGAGGAGTAGAACCGGGGATAAGCTCAATCGGGCAGTCGAAGGCTCGATGCGGTGGAAGAACCTCCGACTCCTTCTTGTCGAAAACGTCTGCATAAGCCCAATAGGCGGAAGGAAGCCCAGAGAGATCCTGAGGTGGGCGAAGGGGAACCACTGGCTGAATGGGGTTCAGACAGCGACCATGACACGGGTCTCCCCAGTGCAAGACCTCCCCGGTCGACCAGTTGAGAACCGGCTGGTGTGTCCGTAACCACGGGAGACCGAGGAGAATGGCATGAGACAAGTCGGGCAGCACATAGAAGGCTACTTTTTCACGGTGGAGGGCACCGACTTGCAAGATTACCTCTTCTGTGACCGTGGTGATGGAGTCCAACAACGGTCGGCCATCAACGGAAGCGATAATCCGAGGGTTCTTCAGGGAGACCACGGGAATCCGATATTTGTCTACCACTTCACGCCGGATGAAGTTGCCTGCTGAGCCCGAATCCACATAGGCCACCTCTGACCCACGCCTCCCCCCTGAAAGCAGAAGAACGGAAAGTGTGAGGGCCTGAGAGGAATCATAATCACCTAGGAAGGCCTCTCTTACCTGGCCTAGGTGGAAGAGTTTCCCGGTCTCTCAGGACAAGAGCGGATGAAGTGGGATGCCCCTCCACAGTAAAGACAAAGCCCTTGCTCCCGTCTCTCCCTCTGACGTCTCTCAGCCATCCGGACCCGATCTACCTGCATGGGCTCAGGGGGCGGAGTATGTCCAGGACCAGGCGGACGAGGATTAAAGGACCGGCTAGCAATCTGGGCCGGCCTAATGGGCCTCCTATCCCTCGCCGTTTCCCGGGCGCGCTCCTGGAACCTGAGGTCAATTCGAGTGGCCAGAGAGATGAGGTCCTCGAGGTTGGTGGGGGTATCACGCCCCGCCAACTCGTCCTTAATTCTGCCCGACAACCCACGCCAAAAGGCCCCGACCAATGCCGCGTTATTCCAACCCAATTCGGAGGACATGGTGCGGAACCGAATGGCATATTGACCAACAGTCAGGGAGCCCTGGTGTAGGTTGAAAAGAGATTCGGTAAGCGAGGCTACCCGTCCAGGCTCATCGAACACCTTACGAAAGGTGTCCAAGAAGAGCGGAATGTTAGAAACAATAGGATCGTCCCTCTCCCAGAGCGGATTTAACCAAGATAAGGCCTCTCCCTCCAGATGGGACATGATGAAGGATACTGATGAGGCTGAAGCTCAAAATGCAAGCCACACTGGTTTAGGAACCCTCTACACTGTCTGGGGTCCCCAGCGTATCGGGGTGGTTTGGCAAGGCGAGGAGAGGGGAACGGAGCGGGACTGGGGATGGCGGCCGAGGCCGCAGCGGCGGACTGGAGATCTCCCAGACGGCTATCTACCGAGGCCATATATGACAAAATGTGGGACTGAGCGTTCCGCTGCTGGCTCAACTCCTGCTGGAGGCCGGCCAGCTGTGCGGCATTCCCCGGATCGGCCGCCTGGAGAGCGGACAAGCGGGACTCCATGGCCTTCATGACCGACATAATGCGCCCCTGGTTCTCCCGTAAAAAGAGAAGCTCCTTTTGACCGGGAGCGGCAGCACCGGCGGGATCCATGGCCTGACCGTACTGTTAACGCCACAGACTGTGAGGAGGAATACCCTGGAGTGGACCCTCTGGACCGTGGCACCGAGGGACTCCGGACGAGCAACCTGGTGTGACCGACCCCTATACAGGGATCGTTAGGCGCAAGACCAGAGACTCGAATGCCACGGCAGCCGGAACCAAGAGGGGCGGCTCGGAATGGTGCACAGGGCGTGAGCAGGAACAGACACAGGACTTGAACAGGCACGGTTACCGGACTGGAGCAGGCACGGACACAGGACTGGAGCTGGCACGGACACTGGACTGGAACAGGCACGGACACTGGACTGGAACAGGCACAGAGACAGGACTGGAGCAGGCACGGAGACAGGACTGGAACAGGCATGGAGACAGGACTGGAACAGGCACGGACACAGGACTGGAACAGGCACGGACACAGGACTGGAACAGGCTCGTAGACAGGACTGGAACAGGCGCGGAGACAGGACTGGAACAGGCACGGACACAGGACAGGTACGGGCACGGACACAGGACTGGAGCAGGGCTGGAAGCAAGCACAGAGGTTAGGCAGCGAGCCGGATTCCAGCGGAGTACACAGGGCCTGAGGCGCAGAAGGAAACAACCACGGTCAGGCGCCTCCACTAAGGGAGGGCGGCCTGATATGGCTGCTGCTGAGCCCCCATTGGTCCGGCGGTGCAATTGGGGCAGAGCACCGCCGGAACCCAGCTTAGCGGCGGAGGACCGGCCGCGACCTACTGCGCATGGGCGGGACCCGAGGTGACGTCACCAGCCGTGGGCCGGAGGGAGAGGCCGACGCCGGGGCCGGAGGGAGCGAGGCTGCCGGACGAGGTGAGTATCGCTCTGCGCACGGGGGTGAAGGGCTGGGAGCGTGACAGGGGGATCGGGGACCGTGACAGATGTTGTTGCTCTATATTCATGTATACCTCATGATTTGGCATTATCTGCTGTTTCCACCATTTTGACTGAAGAAAGTAATTTCAGTTCTGATCTTAAAAAATTTATCATTATGGCGTTACAACATCTTTTGAACACCAATTTTTTCAAATTTGACACTAAGTACTATCTTCAGGTGTGTGGCTGCCCGATGGGGTCAAAATTTTCTCCTACTCTGGCCAACTTATATATGTCCTTTTGGGAGAACAAATATATATATACTATGGATAATCCCTATTTAGACAATGTATTGTGGTGGGGGAGATACATTGATGACGTGATCCTTTTGTGATTTGATCGTTGTGATGTATCTCCCTCTCCTGGCATGCTTAAGTTTTTTGAGTATATTGGGACTAATTCTTTGAATATTAAATTCACCAACGAAATACATGGCATTTGTGCCACATATCTGGATGTTAAATTTATATGAGATGTCAAAACCGGGAATATATATACTTCCCTATATAGAAAAGATACCAGTGGTAATGCCATATTGCATGCGGATAGTTGTCACCCGCCACATGTGATACGAAATTTACCGTTGGGTGAATTAATCCGTGCCAAAAGATCATGCTCTAATGACGCTCTTTATGAATCCGAGCGTCGTAAAATTTGCACCAGGCTATCAAAAAGGGGTTATAAGAACTGGATGTTAAATAGGGCTATTAAGAAAGTGGATAACAAAACTAGGAGTAGTTTATTGCAGAATGACATGGTACACACTAATCAAAATAAAAATATTCCCACTTTTTCTACCGCTTTCAGTTCAGATTACAAGGGTGTTATTAAAATCATAAATAAACATCTTCCCTTACTGCATCAAGATCCAGTCTTATCGCAGATATTGGCTGGTGGACATAGGTGTGTTCCAAAGAGAGCTAAAAATTTGAGTCATTTTTTGTCCCCCTCATTGTACTTGTCTGATTGCACTAAACTTACGTGGTTAAATTACTTGGGCAATTATAAGTGTGGTGAAAAATGGTGTGGTTTGTGCCGCTATATGGATATTACAGATAGATTTGTTAATTTTAGTACACAACAAACCTACAAAATTAAAACCTACATGAATTGTAACACCACACACTTAGTGTATATGGCAGAGTGCACATTGTGCAGTTTATATTACATTGGCTGTACCACACGCAGCCTGAAGAGGAGACTAAGTGAGCACATCACCGCTTCTAATCCAGAGTCTATGTCCAGTCGTAGGAATGTGTCTGGCTTGTCCAAACATTTCCTTGAAATACACAAGGGTAATTTATGCGTCTTAAAGTTAAGGGAATAGAACGGGGTATTGAAACCCCCCAGAGGGGGTGACTGGGAACATTTACTACACTGTCGGGAAGCCTTCTGGATACTTGCGCTTGATGCACGATATCCGCAAGGTCTAAATTATAGAAATGATCTTATGTATTTCTATTGAGTGCTGAGATTTTTGGTGTTTTTTTTTTTTTATTTTTTGTTGTTTGTCATTTGATAGTTGCTATGTATTTATGCATTTATACGTGTGTATTGCACATGTTTTTATTTATTCTATGTCTTGTCCATTGTTGTATTGGTCTTTTCCTTTTTTTTTTTTTCTTTCTTTCTTCTTGCAAGGGAGTGACTCCACCAGTGATTTGAGGGCTTAGTTGTCTGCCTCTTTGATTATACACATGTGTGGAGTCCCTCTGCTGATTAGGAATGTTTATAATCATTTTGTGAACTGTTTTGTTTCATGTCTCTGAGGAAGAACCTGGTGTAAGGTTCGAAACGCGTCAGGCGTGGGGGGGTCTGTTTTCCCCTTTATGGTTTTATCATGAAATTTTGTGAATAAAACTTATCGTGGATTTTATCAAGTCTCCAGTGCCGGATCTTCCTTCTCTCTTCATGTTTGCAACACATGGTGGTCAGCAGCGTCGGACTGGCCCACCGGAGAACCGGTGGATTCTCCGGTGGGCCCTGGCATCTGGTGGGCCCTGGCACCTGCAGGCATACAGGGCCAGCAGTTGCCTAGGGCCCCCGCTGCTCCAGGGGCCCCCAGCCAGTGGTGTGTCGCACACCATGCAGCTGCTATGGGGGCCCCTGCCAGCGGAGCAGCAGCGGGTGTCAGGAGGCAGGAGCCCCTGTCCCCGCTGCTAAAGAGAAATGAATATTCACTGCGAAGCAGTGAATATCATTTCACAGTCTCCACCCCCAGAGGCCCCGCCCCCAGCCCAGTAAGCTGCTCTGCAGACTACAGCTGTAAATCAGGGCCGGCGCCGCCCTCAGTCCTCTCTGCTCCTGGCTCACAGCCAGTGCGCGATGACGTCACTACATCGCGCACCCGCTGTGTGTCTGGCAGAGGGGCAGCTCCTGACACTGAAGCCGGGATCAGCGTGGGAGCGAGGAGGAGAGGTGAGTATTGTGTTTTTTTGTTTTTTTTTTTATATCTCTCTCGCTCTCTCTATCTATCTCTATCTATCTCTCTCTCTATCTCTCTTATATCTATCTATCTTTCTATCTCTATCTATTATCTATATCTATCTATCTATCTATCTCTATCTATCTCTCTCTCTTATATCTATCTATCTTTCTATCTCTATCTATTATCTATATCTATCTATCTATCTCTATCTATCTCTCTCTCTTATATCTATCTATCTTTCTATCTCTATCTATTATCTCTATCTATCTATCTAACTATCTATCTCTATCTATATCTATTATCTATATCTATTTCTAAATCTATCTCTATCTATCGCTCTATCTATCTCTACATCTATCTCTATATCTATCTATCTCTATATCTTTCTATATATATCTCTCTATATCTATCTATTATGTCTGTCTATCTCTATATCTATCTATCTTACTCTATCTCTATATCTATTATCTCTATATTTATTATCTATCTAGCTACCATCTATATCTATCTTTATCTATATATATATCTCTATCTAATATCTATATCTATCTATCTCTATACCTATCTATCTATTTATCTATCCGTTATCTATCTCTATATCTTTTCTCTGTATCTATCTATATCTATATCTCTCGCTATCTATCGCTCTATCTCTATATCTATCTCTATATCTATCTTTATATCTATATCTATATATCTATCTCTATATCTATATCTATTTCTCTCTATATCTCTCTCTATAGCTATCTATCTATATATCTCTATCTATCTCTATATCTATCTCTCTGTATATCTATCTATCGCTCTATCTCTATATCTATCTTTCTATCTCTATATCTATATATCTATCTATCTTTCTCTATCTATTTATCTCTAGATCTTTTCTCTGTATCTATCTCTCTCTATATCTATATATATCTAGTATCTCTATATCTATATCTATTTCTCTCTATATCTCTCTATATCTATCTATCTATTTATCTCTATCTCTATATCTATCTCTTTGTATATCTATCTATCTTTCTATCTCTATATCTATCTATCTTTCTCTATCTATTTATCTCTATCTATCTATCGCTCTATCTCTATATCTATCTTTCTATCTATCTCTATATCTATATATATCTATATCTATCTATTATGTCTGTCTATCTAGCTATCTCTATTATCTATATCTACCTATCTCTATATCTTTCTATCTTACTCTATCTTTATATCTATCTGTTATCTCTATATTTATTATCTATCTTTATCTATCTATCTATTATCTATATCTATCTCTCTATCTATTTATCGATCTCTGTATCTATCTCTCTCTATATCTATCTCTCTCTCTATCTACCGCTCTCTCTATCTCTATCTATCTTTATATCTATATCTATCTATCTCTATATCTATCTATTATCTCTATATCTATCTCTATATCTATCTCTATAACTATATCTGTTTCTCTCTATATCTCTATCTCTCTCTCTATAGCTATCTATATATTATCTCTATATCTATCTATCTTTATATTATCTCTATATCTATCTATCTATCTCTATATCTATCTATCTATCTATCTCTATATCTATCTGTTATCTCTATATCCATATCTATCTCTATATCTAGCTATCTCTATATCTATCTTTCTATCTAACACTATATCTCTATATCTATCTCTATATCTCATTATCTATCTATCTCTATCTCTCTCTCTTTATCTATCTATCTATTGATCTATCCATCTATCTCTATATCTATCTCTATATCTATCTATTACATCTATCTATTATCTCTATTATCTATATCTATCTATCCATCTATCTATCTAGCTATCTCTATCTATCTCTATATCTTTCTCTATATCTATCTATCTTTCTAACTCTATATCTGTCTATCTCTATACATATCTCTATATCTAGCTATTATCTCTATCTTTCTATATCTATCTGTCTCTATATCTATCTATCTCTATCATCTCTATATCTATCTATCTCTCTATATATATATATATCTCTATATCTATTTTTATTTATAGCCATCTATCTATATATATTTATCTCTATATCTATCTATATATGTCTATATTATTATTATTATTATATATGTATATCTCTATCTATTATCTATCTCTATCTATTATCTATATCTATATATCTATCTCTCTATATCTTTCTATCTATAGCTATGTATCTCTATATCTATCTATCCATTATCTATTTTCTATCTATCTCTATATCTATCTACCTATCGATCTATCTATCTATATTTCTTTCTATATCTATCTTTATATCTATCTCTATCTATCTCTATCTATCTCTATGAATCTTTCTATCTATATCTATCCATTATCTACTTTCTATCCATTATCTACTATCTATCTCTATATCTATTTCTACTTCTATCTTTCTATCTATATCTATCTAACTCTATATCTATATATCTATATAGCATTATACCCTATGAGGGGGTGCATTATTCCCTATGAGGGGAGCAGTATTATACCCTATGAGGAGGCAGCATTATACCCTATGAGGGGGCAGCATTATACCCTATGAGGAGGGCAGCATTATTCCCTATGAGGGGGGCAGTATTATACCCTATGAGGGGGGCAGTATTATACCCTATGAGGGGGGCAGTATTATACCCTATGAGGGGGCAGCATTATACCCTATGAGGGGGTGCATTATACCCTATGAGGGGGTGCATTATACCCTATGAGGGGGGCAGTATTATACCCTATGAGGGGGTGCATTATACCCTATGAGGGGGTGCATTATACCCTATGAGGGGGGCAGTATTATATTCTATGAGATGGCTGCATTATATTCTATTAGGGGTCTACATTATATTCTATGAGGGGGCTGCTTTATATTCTATGAGGGGGCTACCCCAACTCCTGCTACATAATTAAGACATGTACAACCTTATATTATACCCGGATATTAGCGTGTTTTACCGCACAATTGGTCTGGTATTTAATTCTATGCAGCTACATAGTGGGCCCCAAGAATGATTTTCTCTGGTGGGCCCAAGGTGTTCCAGTCCGACGCTGGTGGTCAGCCATTTGATCCCTAGGCACGACCGGCTTACAGGACTATTTTGGTGAGCACAAATTTCCCTTTCCCCTTCCTAATTTTCTAAATACCCAAAATACCACCAACTATATGGTACTGTAAAACAAGGTACAAGGTGTATATAGTATTGTGGAGAATTTGAATTTCCCTAGAGATTTTAGGAGGCTGAACTATTATCTCAGGCCCACTATAGATTACACCTCAATTTAACAGGCTGAAATTGGCTGGTGTATGACAGTACAAGGTGTATATGTGGCGCCCCTGAGGGATCAGTTGCCACAGAGGTACTGCAACTCCTCCTGAGGTGTGGTGCCCCAATATTCAGGTAAGGTGGATACACCAGACCACACTCCAACACCTGCACCCACACCACAAAGTAGTGTAGCAAAGCACCTTCGGCGGCTCCCTGCTTGGAGTGTAGCATAGCACCCCTTGGTGGCTCCCTGCTTGGAACACGAAACGTGTGCTGGGAGGTGGGTGAAGCTGAATTTACATAAAAGAGCGGGAAGAGTTGAGTGGGTCGTTCAGTGATTCATTCAGTCAGTGAGTGAGGATGTTGAAGGACAGAGAGTGAGACAGAGAAGATCCCCGGGAGAGGGATGGAAGAAGGAAGTGCTGCAGCAGGCCACAGTGATCTGGGTCTGCTGGCACAGGAAAGAGACAGAGAAAGGAAGCTGGATTCTCCATTGGGAAGAAGGATTAGCATGGAACGTAAGGAGAATAAGAGGAGTAAGGATCAGGATTGGAAGAGAGAACCCTTCCCAAGTTCTAAGCGCAAGGCCGGGGTCCGGTCCCCAAGGTTGTATGGATACTAATGGTCCTGCAGCAGACACCGGAGGAATGGAAGTTGTCACCACTTTATTCCCACACAAGACTTGGGGGCACAACAGCAACGATAGTGAGCCGGGACTAGGTAGTAAGGAGTCCCCGAAGCAGGCTACAGCTGTCTGCCGAACAAGTAGAGTTCATAGGAACATCTGACAGGAGGAACTCCCGTGTAACTCAGTACTAGGAGTACTTCATTCAAAGGCGCTATAAGAGGAGACGTTCAGAAAAGGCACGCTATGGTCGGGTTTCGTTTCATGAAACCCTACTTCAGCGAAAGTCGGCGACTTATGAATTTGACCGACCCATTTCGCTCAACTCTGTTCGTGACGCCACCTGTGGTTTCTGGTCAGTTTGACCAGCGCTGCAGGGTCGCTTCTCTGGGACAGATGGTGTGGTGCAGCAATGATGTTGAAGCTCCCCACAGGTGGAGCTGTAATCCCAGGGCAGTTTAGATGAGGTTGGCAAGTGGGGAGATGGTGTAAAGAAGTAGATGTAGCAGAGCCGGGTGTAAGGCGCAAGAATAAGTGGAGGACACAAGGGCATGTAGTTCCAAGGCTTTACTCAGTCTGGTGCACACAGATGCACGCTTCGGTGCCGTGTCCTCCAGGTCAGGGGCTCAGCCAACTCCCAGGCAAGGTAAAGTACACCTTGCCAGCACTCCTCCAACATGTGCCTTCTCTGAACATCTCCACACTAGCGCCTAATCTGAAGTACTTGTAGTTGCGTATTAAACTCAAGTTCCTCCTTCTTGATGTTATTAAGAACTCTACTTGTACGGCAGACAGCTGTAGCCTGCTTCGGGGACTTCTTGCTATCATGTCCCAGCTCACCCATGTTGCTGTTGTGCTCCCAAGTCTTAGATGGGAATAAAGTGGTGACGACTTCTATTCCTCTGGTTTCTGCTGCAGGAACATCAGTATCCATACAACCTCAGGGACCGGACCCCGGCCATGCGCTTCAAACTTGAGGAAGGGCTCTGCTCTGACCCTAGTCTTTTGTTCTCTTCTTCTCCTTACATTCCGTACTAAACTATCTTCCTTCTGAAGAATCAGTCTTTCTATGGCTCTTTCCTGTGCCTGCAGCTCCAGGTCACAGGAGTCTGCTGCAGCACTTCCTTCACTCCATCCCTCTCAGGGGATCTCCTCTCACAGACTGACCTTTTCCCAATATTCTCCCGGTCTCTTATGCAGTCTAAGCTCCACCCACCTCCCAGCACTCTTCATGTTCCAAGCAGGGAGCCACAAAGGTTGCTCTGCTACACTACTGGTGTGCGTGTGGGATGTGAGTGTTGGAGTGTGGTCAGGTGTCTCTACCTTACCTGGATAGTGGGGTAACACACCTCAGGAGGAGGTGCAGTACCTCTGTGGCGACTGAACCCTCAGGGGCGCCACACATCCCTCAGAAACCCTTCAAATATTTTACCAACAATACAGGTTAGATTGACTGGCTTATAATTTCCAGGATCACTTTTATAACCCTTTTTGAATATTGGTACCACACTTCCTATGCGCCAGTCCTGTGGAACAGACCCCACCGCTATAGAGTATCATCACCTTCCTCACAAAGCATGACATCCTTAGCAGAAGCCAAGCTGGGTTCATGCCAAACCACTGCAATACCGATCACATCTACACCCTGCACAGTCTCACCAAGCCCCACATCCATAGCAAAAAACAGAGGAAAATATTTGCATGCTTCGTGGACTTCCAGAAGGCCTTTGACTCAGTGTGGCACCCCGGCCTGTTTCTAAAACTCCTGAAAAGCGGAATAGGTGGCAGAAACTACGATGTCATCAAGAGCTTATACACTGAGAACCACCACAGCATGAGGGTGAACGGGAAGAGGACAGCCTTCTTCCTGCGGGGTCAGACAGTACTGCAGCCTCAGCCCAACTCTATTCAACATTTACATAAATGGACTGGCAGCAGCCCTGGAATCCTCCTCCACCCCAGGCCTCAGTCTGCATGACCGACAGGTGAAGTTCCTGCTGTACGCAGATGACCTCCTGCTACTCTCCCCAACTGAGCGAGGCCTCCAAGATAGCCTGGCAGTGCTGGAAACAGCACCACCTGGGCACTGCCCATCAACCAAAAGAAGACCAAAGTCATGGTGTTTCAGAAGAGGAACCAAAATAAAACTCCCACTCAATCCCTCACATTAAATGGATCCACACTGGAGAAGACCAGCAGCTATATCTGCCTCGGTCTGGGGCTAAGCCAAAACAGGAGCCTCAAGCAGGCAGCAGAGGCCCTGAAAGGAAAAGCGTGCAGAACCTTCTATGCCATCAAAAGACAACTGTACCACCTCAAACCACAGGTGAGAGTTTGGCTTAAGATGTTCGATAGCGTCATCACTCCTATACTGCTGTATGGTAGAGAGGTTTGGGGCCCAGTGACTTACCCAGGCCACACAAAATGGGATTCCAGCCCAACCTCAGTCTTCCACCTGGAGTTCTGCAAATATCTCCTCCAAGTACATCGCAGTACCTCAAACAAAGCCTGTCGGGCAGAGTTGGGCCGATTCCCCTTATGGCTAACTATAAACAAGAGGACGCTATCACACCAGGCGCACATACAGAGCAGCAACCCCGGCTCCTACAATTATAAAGCCCTACTGAGCCAAAGCCCAGAGAAAGCCACAAACCCCAACAGCCAGTACCGCCACAGACAGCAACACACCCTGACAAAAGTCGAAATAAAGAAGATCTCAGAGAGACGCAAGATGCAATATATAGAGGGTTGGCAGAGTGAATTAAAGAACTCCCAGAAACCCACTTTCTACCGGTCACTGCGGAGGGACTATACTCTGGCCCAATACCTGGAGAGGTTACATCACCCCAAAGACAGGCAGACCCTGAGTCTATACAGGATGGTTTTCCCAGTTCAGAAAGAGGGCGTTCACACCCATATATGCAAGGAATGCACAATGAAATGAATACAAAACTGGAGTCTGAACTGAGAAAGTAAGTTAATGTGTATGCACATTTTTTTTTATTCATTTCATTGTGCATTCCTTGCATATATGGGTGTGACCGCCCTCTTTCTGAGCTGGGAAAACCATCCTGTCTGGCCTATGCTTTTACTAGTGGTTCAGTCCCTCGATCCTTGTTCACATTCGCATCACTTGGCAAGTGGAAAGGTTTTAAATACTAGACATAGGACTGTCCCACAAGGGTTGCCTTGACGTGGCGGGATGGCTTGTACATTATTTTGATCAAAATTATGTTTGCTAAATACCCTTATTATTATTATTATTATTATTATTATTATCTGTATGCATTATTTTCAGTTTATTTTTAAATTTTTTATTTTAGGATATTTGTGTTTTGCTTTAGTTTTCTCTGTGTAATGGTCATGTGTTAATATGCACTTACATTGTGCATACACATTAACTTACTTTCTCAGTTCAGACTCCAGTTTTTTTTTCCCTTCCAAGTATGTTGTCTTGGGTCTTCTTTGCCGCACCTCATATCCTTCATCAGTATATTTTCTGGCTTCACGTTCATGTCTAACGTTTTTCGTCCCGTCCCCTCTTCTTCTAGTTTAACGCCCTCCTGATGAGTGTGGTGAGTCTTCTGGCGAATGTGCGTTTCCCAAGTTTTTTGAGTAGTCCGTCCCTGGAGAGGAGTCCGTTGTATAAGTAATTCACACTGTTGTCCAGGAATCCAAATCCTTGTTGTCTGCACCATCGTCTTAGACAGTTGTTCACATCAAGGATCCTGTTCCATTTCCTGGTGCCATGCCTGTCTACTGGAAGGATAGAAGAAAAAATTACCTGTGCATCCAGTTCCTTTACTTTCTTCCCCAACTCTTCAAAGTCCTTGCAGATTGTCGGTAGGTCCTTCCTTGCCGTGTCATTGGTACCAACATATATCAGAAGAAATGGGTGGACATCCCTGATCTTTGCACCAGGGTGGAGGCATACTTCTCTTGCCGTTATGTCTGCTCTGCAAATGGCTGCTTCTGTGCCTCTCAGTAGTGATTCTCCCACCACTACCACTCTTCTTTGCTTTTTGGCTGTACTTTTTGTGGTCACTTCTGGGTGTTGCTGTGTGCACTTTTCTTTTTTGCTTGCTAGGTGCCTCATCCTTAGGTGTTCCATCTTCGTCCTCCACAAGGCCTTGGTATCGGTTTCTCAGTTGTGTGGTTGGTGATGTCTCCATGGTCTTCTTGCTTCTTTTGGTCACATGCATCCATTCGTCTGTTTTTGGAGGATCTCTGACACTTTCTTCACCTTCTGTGACCAGTAGAGAAGCTTCTGTTCTATCTAAGAAGTCTTCATTTTCTTTGATGAGTTTCAAAGTTGCAATTCTTTCTTCCAGACCCTGCAACTTTTCTTCTAAAAGGGCCAGTAGTCTACACTTCTGGCAGATGAAGTTGGATTCTTCTTCTAGTCGATCTGTGAAAATGTAGCACATGTTGCAGCTCACCATGTGGGTTGTCACATCTGCCATGTTGCTCCTACATTCTGCTGACTTACTGTTAGAATCTGTTCAGTTTGTGACTATCCGCCATTTTCTTGTAGTGTTCTGGGTGCTGGTCTTTTTCCCCAGGTGCTGGGTTTGTCTTTGGTCAGGTGATTGTATCACCCTTTATTAACCTGCACCTGTCTCCCTTTCCTTGCTGGACAACAGTGTTAATCCACTTTATTTCTGGCTTGGAGCTTTGCTTTCTGTGTGTTTAATTAGTGCAGTGCTGGGACCTCTGGTTCTGCTAGTCTTTGTTTCTGTTTTCAGTTTGTTTCTGCAGCCTTCTCTTTGTTTTCTATTAGGAGGTGACCTGTTTTTATACCCAGCCCTTAGATCTTTCAGGGACCCCTTCCCCCTATCTATAGGTCTTCGCTTGAGATTAACCTAGGATCGTTGGTAGGTCTATTCGCAAGGAATGGGTCGCCCACTCCATCGTAGGGTATCAGCCTAGTCACAGTGCAGGGTCAGTTTTCCCCCCTCCTGCCCTAGTCCTGTGCTGCAGAACCGTAACAGTTTGTCCAGCCCGAGAAAGTTAAAAAAAAAAAACCCTCCCGGATTTCTGCAATATGAACAGCGTTCAGGATCTTGATCACCTGCAGCGGTTAACGTTGGAAGTTGCCAGCTTACATCAGCACGTGAGTAAGTGCCCAGAAGTCCGCCCTGAAGAGCCTAAGGTGAGTTTACCTGAATGTTTTTCTGGTAAGCAGCAGGAATTTTTTTTGTTTAAAAATGCATGTTTACTTTATTTTTGGCTTAGACCCAGGTCTTCAGGGGTTGAATTACAGCGTGTAGGGATTATTATATCCTTATTACAAGGGGAGCCGCAAGTTTGGGCATTTTCAGTGCGTAAAGATGACCCTAGCTTGATGTCAGTAGAAGCGTTTTTTTCGGCTATTGTGTTAATATATGATGATCCGGATCGGGTCGCTACAGCTGAGGCTAACCTCAGATGGCTGATACAGGGTTCTGGTGAAGCTGAGGGATATTGTACCCAGTTCAGACAATGGTCTGCAGAAGTCAGCTGGAATGATCCAGCACTCAAAAGTCAGTTTTTAGCAGGTTTGAATTACAGGGTTAAAGATTTACTCATTGCATACCCTGCACCTGCTACACTTGAGGCTGCCAGGCAATTAGCTATCAGGGTGAATAGAATATTGAGAGACAGACAGAATGAGGAGAAAGCTTCAATTTTGCTGTGTCCTGTCTCTCAAGAGACCCCCGTGGACTATGGGGAACCGATGCAACTTGGGGCGATGACCTCTCGTTCCTGGGAAAGGGAGAGAAGGTTCTCTGAGGGGCTATGCCTTTATTGTGGTAAGACTGGCCATTTTATCAAGCAGGGTGAAGGTCACATAAATCAGGAAAAAAAAAAAAAAAGGGGTCAGAGTAACCCTCCCGTTCGTATTGCATTTTTACGGTCCGCAGGAGTTTCTATTTCTGGTAGTTCTATCTGTCATGGTCATACTATGGATTTTCAAGTGATGGTGGACTGTAGGTCTGCACTGAATTTGATCGATCATCAATTTCTAGACAAGGTATAAGATTGAGTCTGTACGTTTATGTGATGTACACATCACTGCTGTGTTGAAAAATGAGCTACATGAAGCCATTCAGGAATTCTGGAAAGTATTTTCTGAAGTTGAGTCACAAGCTCTACCACCGCATAGAGATTACAATGGCGCTATTGAGTTCGTCCCAGGTGCTACTCTCCCTAAGAGTCATTTATTTAATCTGACGATCCCCGAGAGGAAGGCCTTAAAAGAATACTTGCAGACTAGTCTTGCTGCAGGCCATATAAGACCCGCCAAGTCCCCTGTGGCTGTGGGATTCTTTTTTGTCAAAAAGAAAGATGGGGGTCTTAGGCCATGTCTGGATGTCAGGGAGATTAATAAGATCACTGTACGCAATCCTTACCCCTTGCGCTAATTCCGGATTTGTTTAATCAATTAGTTGGAGCCTAGTGGTTCTCGAAGATTGATCTCCGTGGGGCATATAATTTGCTGCGGATTAAAGAAGGTGATGAATGGAAGGCAGCCTTTAATACCCCAGAAGGTCATTTTGAGTGTCTAGTAATGCCTTTCGGCCTTACAAATGCTTTGGCGTTCTTTTAAAATTTCATCAACGACATTCTGAGGCCGTTGATCGGTAGGAGTGTTATCGTTTATTTGGATGATATTTTGATCTACTAGCCCGGTCTGGAGTCGCATTGGCAGAGAGTCCGCGAGGTTCTGCAGATTCTGAGAAAAACACACTCTTTGCTAAACTGGAGAAATGTGAGTTTGCGGTACAGAAAATTAGCTTTTTGGGGTACATTGTTTCCAGTGATGGGTTTGAGATGGACCCGGTGAAGGTTCAGGCGGTATTGGAGTGGCCAAGACCTGAATGCTTGAAGTCAATTCAGAGATTCTTGGGGTTTGCCAATTATTACAGAAAATTCATAAAGAATTTTTCTGTTATCACCAGACCCCTTACTGATCTGACTAAGAAAGGTTCCAAAACTGTCCAATGGTCCCCTGAGGCTGGCTTTTGAGCATCTCAAGGAGAGGTTTATCTCTGCTCCTGTTTTGATCCAGACAGACGAAACTAAGCCCCTTCTGGTAGAGGTGGATGCCTCATCAGCAGGAGTGGGGGATGTTCTTTCAGGAGGAGGGAGAGGATGGGGTACATCTCTGTGTGTTGTTTTCTAAGAAATTTTCGGAGGCGGAGCTCAACCACGATGTTGGGAACCGAGAATTGCTGGCTATTAAGCTTGCGTTTGAGCATTGGCGACATTTTTTGTAGGGAGCTAGACATCCTATACAAGTCTTTACTGATCATAAGAATCTGATCTATCTGGATGCTGCTAAATGTTTGAATGCTCGTGAAGCTAGGTGGGCATTGTTTTTTGCCCGGTTCCATTTCTCTGTGACATATATCCCTGGGACAAAGAATGTTAAAGCTGATGCGTTGTCTCGAAGTTTCTCCCCAGCGGTTAATACTGAAAAGGAGGAATCTATTCTGCAGAGAGGGGTGGTGGTGCAGCTTTAGGTTCTGAGTTGGAAAATAGCATTCTTAAAGCCCAGGATGCAGGACCAACCAACACTCCGTATGGGAAATTATTTGTGCCTAAAGCCCTGAGGAGAGCTTTGTTTACGGAATGTCATGAGTCTTGTTTGGCTGGTCATCCAGGGATTGCTGAAACTAGAAAGTCGATCGGTCGGAATTTCTGGTGGCCAGGGTGGCTAAAAGAAATTGTCACGTTGGTGCTTCAGTGTACCGTGTGCGCTAGGTCTAAGGCTTCTCATGCTCCAGCGGCAGGGTTGCTGTGCTCATTAGAGGTTCCTAGTTCCCCATGGACGCATCTTGCAATGGATTTTATCACCGACCTGCCTGTCTCTGAGGGTTTTTCTGTCATCTGGGTTTCGGTAGACCGGTTTAGTAAGACATGTCATCTGGTCCGGTTCAATAAACTACCCTGCGCTAAGACACTTGCCAGGGCATTTGTGAAAGAGATTGTCAGACTCTATGGTGTCCCCACGTGTTAGGCATCAGGTTTCTGTGTCTGCTCTGCAGGAACCCAGAGCCTCACATTCTGCGGTCTCCTGCTGTCTATCTACTGCAGAGAAGATTACTTTGCAGCAGACCGCTCCAGAGACTAAGTTCCTCTGTGCTCATACTGGACATGCTCATGAGACGATCTCCCATTGGAGATCGGGAGTCAGGTGCCCAGGTCCTGCTCGAGATCTCATTGGTCCATCTCGGAGATCTGGAAGGTCCCGCACGGCTATAAAAAGCGCGCATGACCGTTCGGCCATGCGCTAGTGTGGCGCCCCTGGGGCTCGGTCGCCACAGAGGTACTGCACTTCCTCCTGAGGTGTGGTATCCCACCATCCAGGTAAGGTGGAGACTCCTGGCCACGCTCCAACACCTGCACCCCACACCACAAAGTAGTGTAGCAAAGCACCTTTTGCGGCTCCCTGCTTGGAGTATAGCAAAGCACCCCTTGGTGGCTCCCTGCTTGGAACACGAAACGTGCTAGGAGGTGGGTGGAGTTTGATGACATTTCTAGGAGCAGGAAGAGTTTAAGTTAGTCAGTCAGTAGTTGGTTGGGGAGAGAAGAAGATCCCTAGAGAGAGGGATAGATGGATGGAAGTGCTGCAGCAGATCCCAGTGCCCTGGGTCTGCTGGCACGGGAAAGGGAGAAAGAGAGCAACATAGACTGAAAGCCTGACTCTCCATAGAAAGAAAGGATTAGTTCGAAACGTGAGGAGTAAAAGAGAACAGAGGATGTGGGTGAGAAGAGAACCCTTCCTAGAAGTTCTAAGCGCAAGGCCGGGGCCCAATCCCCAAGGTTGTATGGCTACTAATGGTCCTGCAGCAGACCCTGGAGGAATAGAAGTAGTGACCACTTTATTCCCACACAAGACTTGGGGGCACAACAGCAACTGGATAGTGAGCCGGGACTCAGTAGCAAGGAGTCCCCGAAGCAGGCTACAGCTGTCTGCCGTACAAGTAGAGTTCATAGGAACATCAGACGAGAGGAACTCCAGTGTAACTCAGTACAAGGCGTACTTCATCTAAAGGCGCTATAAGAGGAGACGTTCAAAAAAGCACAAGTTGGCGGAGTGTTGGAAAGGAGTGCTTCATCTTGCCTGGAGGTTGACTGAGTCCCAGACTCGGAGGACACGGCACGGAAGCAGGCACCTGTTTGTACACAGACTGTGAATAAAGCTTTGGAACTACATGCTCTGGTGTCCTCCACTTATTCCTGCGTCAACCTGCCCGGCACTGCTACATCCCCTGCGCCTAACACTACACCACCTAAGTGTCACCATACCTACTCTGCCCTGGGACAAGAGCCCTGCCTGTGGAGGGCTATACCATCACTGCTGCACCACACCATCTGTCCCAGAGGATCTGTCTGCAGCGTCGGCCTAACATCTACATTGCCGAACACCACAGGTGGTGTCACAACTTATTCATTGACACTGAACATTTACAATGGGCGCCCAGGGCCACAGCTACCGTGACAACTCCCATTGAGATCCACCGTGCCCGGTACCATGTACCCCACAGCCCTGGGTGTGAGGGCGTCCCAAACTTGGCGTCACGAACAGGATGACGAGACCCGATGCCATCGGGTTCTGTGTGCCTACGATTTATTGAACTTAAAAGTTGTGGAGATGTGCAGAAGACCCAATTTAATAGACTGTAAAATGAACGCTAAACATGGCTGCCGGTGCGGTGAAGGGCGTGACAACATGGGTGGTCCTAAGAAAAGAGCACGGACTGTCCTGGGCCTCCCCTGTCTGAACTGAAGGACAAGGGAAGAGGACTGCGGAGCGCGAGGAGGTTGAGCTGAACCTCCCCGGCGCCATGGCTGAAGACTCTGACCCGGCTTCCAGGATGAACCACCAGCAGCTGGAGGAGGAAATAGCCCAGCTGATGCACCGTTTACGACTGAGGCAGGAATCCTTATGGACCTTGAATCTGCAGCATGCCCAGGAGGGGCCTACACCTGTGGTACCCGCCACACCGGTACCTGCCACCGCTGCATCGGATCTCCCCCAAGTAGACCCTGTAGCCCCTGAGACGGCTGAAATTACCCCAGCAGCATCTATGGGCGTCTCACCGCCGCTGTGTGATGCGTTGGGAGCTGAAGCGGAGGAAGGAGAGCTCCCGTCGACCTGACGCCGCCGCGCGGGTCCCACCAGAGGTCCCCGCGGACCCGGAGCCGCCGTCTGCTCCACTGTCGCCTCTGCTGCCTCACCGGTCCATCCCAGGGGATATCCCCACTGCCGCTGGCTATCTCCAACCTGTACCGGAGTGCCACCAGGAGACTCAAGGTATGACTGGCGTCCCTGCGCCTGGGAAGACCCTGGGGTGTACTGCGGTCACAGCGGCTGGCCAGGTCGTGCTAGATCTGGTCTGGGACCGGGATACCAGTTCCCGGGGGAAACACCGGAACCCCTAACAGTGGTAACACGGTCCAGGGTGGGCAAACATCAGTCCCGGGAAAAGGAGGAAGAGACGAGGGCCCACTGCCAGGAGACCATCCGACAACTGGTAGCCGAGCAGCAGGAGAGGGAACAGAGAAAGTTGTCAGTGCTGGGTCCTGACATAGCCCGCAAAGACAAAGCCCGTGATGGTCATTATGGTCTCCGGGACTCGGGAGGATGGGGCAAAGTTCTCAATGTGAATCATAAGCAGGGGTTCGGCTTTATCTCTGACCGTCAATGGATCTCCGATCTGTTCTTTAATCGGAGAGATGTGGAGTCCCATCTGAGAAAGGGACATCCTGCCCGGAACCTACACCCAGGGGATTACGTGACTTTCACCCGGCATGAGGGGTTGAGAGGTTGGTTCGCAATGGATATCCGCTGCATACCTGAAGAGCTACTGGCAACTTATACAGGAAAGAAGCTATATGTACCTCCAGGTACCACCACTTCGTCTCATGTGAATCCAGCAGCAGGAAGAGATCGTCAAGAAGTTCTTCCATGGAATCAGCTCAAGCCAACAGCTTCCAGTACCCCAGGAGTGGACAACTAGCCATAACCTGCAAAATAACTAACTTTGTTACCCAGGAGGGTATTTGCACCGTTATGCCTTCTTCTATTTTGTTCATCATGTTTTTCTGTTTCCAGTTTTGTTGCCCAGTTTTGATTGGCAGCGCTTCTTCATTTGGAACTGTGGAGATCATGGACTCTGAATGATCCAGGACTGTTTGTAAATAGTTTGCACCTCTTTAGGTGCCCTCACTTGGCTTTACATAGACACTTTGCGAAGATAAGGTCTACCTCATCTAGAGCATGGCTCCAATCAAAGGACACTGCAAGAGATCCCGGCTGGGAGCGGTGTCCAGCACTTACAAGAATTATTGATGTTTTAATGTGAAGTATTTGATAATGTGTCTTATAATAGCTTTTATATAGGATTTAGAAATGTTTTAATAAAGAGATGAGAGATTTGAATAAAGAATGAAGATTTGGAAGATGCAGGTGATGAACCAGGTATCCGTGGTTGTCACTTTAAGCTAATGATAGAAAATGTAGAAAATGTGAACAAGGAAGGTGATGAAGAAATGTGTTGATGATGAAACTTGCACTTTTGAATTAAGACTTTAGATAGTTAATTAAGAATTGTTTGCAACGTTCAAGAATGAGTGCCTCTCACATTGAGAAGATTAGATAAGAACTGTTTACTAAGCATTGCAAAAATTTTGTACGTTCCTGTGTTTGTCAACTTTGTTTGCTTTGCAGCCCGCGGACGTGCTGTGTTTAACGGGGGGTATGTGGCGCCCCTGGGGCTCGGTCACCACAGAGGTACTGCACCTCCTCCTGAGGTGTGGTATTCCACCATCCAAGTAAGGTGGAGACTCCTGACCATGCTCCAACACCTGCACCCCACACCACAAAGTAGTGTAGCAAAGCATCTTCGGCAGCTCCCTGCTTGGAATATAGCAAAGCACCCCTTGGTGGCTCCCTGCTTGGAACACGAAACGTGCTGGGAGGTGGGTGGAGTTTGATGACATTTCTAGAAACGGGAAGAGTTTAAGTTAGTTAGTCAGTAGTTGGTTGGGGAGAGAAGAAGATCCCTAAAGAGAGGGATAGATGGATGGAAGTGCTGCAGCAGATCCCAGTGCCCTGGGTCTGCTGGCACGGGAAAGGGAGAAAGAGAGCAACATAGACTGAAAGCCTGACTCTCCATAGAAAGAAAGGATTAGTACGGAACGTGAGGAGTAAAAGAGAACAGAGGACATGGGTGAGAAGAGAACCCTTCCTAGAAGTTCTAAGCGCAAGGCCGGGGCCCGGTCCCCAAGGTTGTATGGCTACTAATGGTCCTGCAGCAGACCCTGGAGGAATAGAAGTAGTGACCACTTTATTCCCACACAAGACTTGGGGGCACAACAGCAACTGGATAGTGAGCCGGGACTCAGTAGCAAGGAGTCCCTGAAGCAGGCTACAGCTGTCTGTCGTACAAGTAGAGTTCATAGGAACATCAGACGAGAGGAACTCCAGTGTAACTCAGTACTAGGAGTATTTCATCTAAAGGTGCTATAAGAGGAGACGTTCAAAAAAGCACAAGTTGGCGGAGTGTTGGAAAGGAGTGCTTCATCTTGCCTGGAGGTTGACTGAGTCCCAGACCCGGAGGACACGGTGCGGAAGCAGGCACCTGTTTGTACACAGACTGTGAGTAAAGCTTTGGAACTACATGCTCTGGTGTCCTCCACTTATTCCTGCGTCAACCTGCCCGGCACTGCTACATCCCCTGCGCCTAACACTACACCACCTAAGTGTCACCATACCTACTCTGCCCTGGGACAACAGCCCTGCCTGTGGAGGGCTATACCATCACTGCTGCACCACACCATCTGTCCCAAGGATCTGTCTGCAGCGTCGGCCTAACATCTACATTGCCGAACACCACAGGTGGCGTCACGACTTATTCATTGACACTGAACATTTACAATGGGCACCCAGGGCCACGGGCTGTGCCACAGCTACCGTGACAACTCCCATTGAGATCCACCGGGCCCGGTACCGAGTACCCCACAGCCCTGGGTGTGAGGGCGTCCCACTAGTATAGACTATACTTGCTATGTGTGAATGGTGATGGATATATGATTCTGGTGACTGACTTATTAAGAAACCCCTTCCCTCTGATATTACGCATGTGGATAGGGAATTAGTTCAGCAGTCAGCGCCATTCAGTGGCAAGCCTTAGGCCACTGTGCACACCGCACCTCTGCGCTAGCGTCCGACATTGCGCCTGCTTTGTAGCTGTGTCGTCCTGCGGCAGTGTTCTACGCCGCGCTGCAGTTGCAGCCCTTCTTAGTGCTCGCAGTAGCGACGCCACACACACGGTAGGTCTAGACGGACGCAGCTCCTCTGTCTTAGGTCCTGCTCCTGTGACCTGATACCGTGTGTGCATTTACCTGAGGCCTGTGATACCAACAGGCTCAGAGTTTTTGTATGTTTATGTTGCGGCGCCTCTGTGTGTGAACAGAGCCCGTTTTGCGCACTTCGGGTGAAGTCTAACCCATGCGCATTATACCACCATATTGCTTGTCTGTCATTACCTAGCAGCGGTGTAGCATCTACTGCATGGTGGACCCCGAGCGGCGAACGCGCTTTATTATTTATTTTTATTTAGTGCATTCCACCGTTCCTAACATTATACTTGCGCCAGGGTCTGACTAGTGATGGCAGAACAGCAGCAACTCTTACAGTATATTCGGCAGCTGGAGGGCCGGTTGGCTACTCTTGAGAGTGCTATCTCAGCTGCAAAATCCACTGAAGCTGCTGTATGTTATGAATGGGTCACCGAGGAGAAAAAAGCAAAACAAGCTAAGCCACAGAAAACCAGAGTGGTTGGTAACTATGCAGATTGCAGATCCCTGATCCTACCACATAACTAGCAGTAGCCGTGGAGCGTGCCTACGATGAACCTAGACGCCTCGTCATGGCCGGAGGACTGCATAAGCCTAAAGCAAGAAAAGGGAAAACTAACTGCCCCAGAGCAGACCCCAAAGGAAAAGATAGCCCCCACACATGTATTGACGGTGAAACAAGATGAAGGCACAAACACAGGCAGGAAAATAGGCTGAGCAAATGATGGGGCCCAAAGTAACTAGACAGGAAAGGAAAGGGAAGACACTGTGTGCAACCTGCAAAAAACCCTACAAAAATAATGTCCAACACTTCTGATAGTAAAATTAACCCTGAAGTCACTGGACTTCTCCCACTATATCAGCACTCTGAAATATTCTGAGACAGAGCAAAAAGAGACCGAACTAGTAAGGGACTAAAAGCCAATTGGCAAAATACTGATCAATAAGAGTGGAAATTCAGCTCAGCCCCCATCCAGGGCTGGCAGACCACACAAAAAACTGAATAGACCAACAAAATCAAGTGTGAACATTAGCAGAAAAACCTAGCTTTAGATGACTGGAACAGAGCTGAAAACCAAGAGCTGACAAGCCAGAAGGAATCACCAGCAACTGAATAGGGCGTCGGCTATTTTAAATCTAATCTGAGAATCCTGAGATCCAATCGTCATCCCCATTCTCAGGTGGCAGATCTCCACCAATCAAACCAGCCGCACCACCTCCCGTCACCACCAGAGGGAGTCCAGAAGGGGAACTCACAATTGGTGAACCAGAGAATGAACTCACAACAGCTGTACAGGCAATCACAGACCCAGTTTCACGTATGTCCATGTCCTCCCACGTGCCGACAGTTACCTGCCTCCCGTTGCCCGATAAATTTTCTGGCGATGGCGCCTCCTGTAGGGGTTTCGTCAACCAGTGCTCTATCCAGCTGGTGTTACTGACTGCGTGATTCCCTACGAAACGGGCCAAGGTGGGGTTTATTGTTTCCCTTCTGTCGGGCAAGGCGCTGGAGTAGGCTACGCCACTATGGGAGCGTGGTGACCCAGAGGTTCGGACCGCTGCTCAGTTTTTAACAGCTATTAAGCAGGTCTTCCTGGGACCATGGGTCATGCACGACACCTCTCTTCAGCTACTTGCTTTGACTCAGGGGTCCCTCTCGGTTAGTCAGTATGCCGTTCGTTTTCAGACACTGTCTTCCGAGCTGGAGTGGTCTGACAAAGCCCTCATCCCTGTGTTTTGGAGAGGTTTGGCGGAGCATGTTAAGGATGCTCTCTCTACCAGAGAGGTTCCTGCAAGTTTGGAAGAGCTGATTGCCATTTCCACCCACATTGATCTCCGTTTTTCGGAGCGCGGCCTGGAGCGTGCTCAATCCAAACGGAAGGTTACCTCAGCTCCCAACTTTTTTGAGCCTCTGGAACCACCCGAGCCAGAGACTCCACTCTCAGAGCCCATGGAGGTGTCTCGCGCCGTTCTCAAGGCACGTCCGGCACAAAACTCCATTTGCGGTTACCATTGTCAACACGCGTCCAGGGCGGGTGGTCACTGTGGCTACATGCAGACCACAAAACTCCTGGCAGGGTCTTATTGGTGGCCGCACAGAGCTCAGGACATTAAAAAATATTCAGGCATGCGCCTCATGTGCTCGGGTTAGTCTTTTTAAACAGAGAGTGGAGACGTCCGCCGACACACCGCAGCGTTCAACTTCAACTTATGCTCCGGGAGGATTTGCCACTCCCGTTGTCTCCCACGTGTCCCTTCTTAAACCTGGCGATCTTGCCACCTCTGATACCTTCCACGTGTCCCGGTTTTCCGTGTCATCTACCGGGACATCAGACTTGCCTTCGGACGAGTCTGAGGCATATGCCTCTGATGGGCACAAGCTGGTGGATTGGAAGGCTCAGAGGGGAGGGGGCCCTAGGAGGGGTAGTAATGTTAGGCGTCAGGTTTCTGCGTCTGCTCTGCAGGAACCCAGAGCCTCACATTCTGCGGTCTCCTGCTGTCTATCTACTGCAGAGTTTACTTTGCAGCAGACCGTTCCAGAGACTAAGTTCCTCTGTGCTCATACTGGGCATGCTCATGAGACAATCTCCCATTGGAGATCAGGAGTCATGTGCCCAGGTCCTGCTCGAGATCTCATTGGTCCATCTCGGAGATCTGGAAGGTCCCGCACGGCTATAAAAAGCCTATATAGACTATACTTGCTATGTGTGAATGGTGACGGATGTATGATTCTAGTGACTGACTTATTAAGAAACCCCTTCCCTCTGATATTACGCATGTGGATAGGGAATTAGTTTAGCAGTCAGCGCCAGTCAGTTCCAAGCCTTAGGCCACTGTGCACACCGCACCTCTGCGCTAGCGTCCGACATTGCGCCTGCTTTGTAGCTGTGTCGTCCTGCGGCAGTGTTCTATGCCACACTGCAGTTGCATCCCTTCTGCTCGCAGTAGCAATGCCGCACACACGGTAGGTCTAGACAGACGCAGCTCCTCTGTCTTAGGTCCTGCTCCTGTGACCTGATACAGTGTGTGCATTTACCTGAGGCCTGTGATACTAACAGGCTCAGTGTTTTTGTATGTTTATGTTGCGGCGCCTCTGTGTGTGAACAGAGCCCGCTTTGCGCACTTCGGGTGAAGTCTAACCCGTGCGCATTATACCGCCATATTGCTTGTCTGTCATTACCTAGCAGCGGTGTAACATCTACTGCACGGTAGACCCCAAGCAGCGAACGCACTTTATTTATTTTTATTTAGTGCATTCCGCCGTTCCTAACAGAACGGACATTGTCTCCAATAGGGGACCACAGTTTGTGGCTCGATTTTGGCATGCCTTTTGTGACAGACTTAAGGTTCATTTGTCATTTTCATCGGATTAGCGCCCGGAGTCCAATGGACAGACCGAGAGGAAGAACCAGGATGTTGAGCAGTTTTTGAGATGTTTTGCAGCAGACAATCAGGAGATGTGGTCGGAATATCTACCATTAGCTGAGTTTGCTCTCAGTAATTATACGTCTTCTTCGGCTAGGTGTTCTCCCTTTTTTGTTGTACTGGGAAGCATCCATCTTTTGGTCCTTTTTCTAGGATTGGGGCAGCGGTGCCTGAGGAGAGTTTTTCTGGAAATTTGGAAAGGGTTTGGACCAGTGTGCGCCATAATCTGAATCAGGCTAATACATAGTAAAATAGTTATTAAGGTTGAAGGAAGACTTTAAGTCCTTCTTGTTCAACCCATATCCTATCCTAACCTTCCCTAACATGTTGATCAAGAGGAAGGCAAAAAAAACCCATGTGGCAAACAGTAAGCTTCACATTGGGGAAAAAAATTCCTTCCCAACTCCACATACGGCAATCAGACTAGCTCCCTGGATCAACGCAATATTGAGGAAACTAATGTATATACCCTGTAATATTATACTTTTCAAGAAAGGCATCCAGTCCCTTCTTAAATTTTAGTAGGGAATCACTACATCATATGGCAGAGAGTTCCATAGTCTCACTGCTCTTACAGTAAAGAACCCGGGTCTGTGAGTATGCTTAAACCTTCTTTCCTCCAGATGTAGAGGATGACCCCTTGTCCCCGTCACAGGTCTAAGAGAAAAAAGATCATTAGAAAGGTCTTTGTACTGTCCCCGCATATATTTATACATTGTAATAAGATCACCCCGAAGCCTTTGATTTTCCAAACTAAATAACCCCAAGTGTAATAACCTATCTTGGTATTGCAGACCCCCCAGTTCTCTAATAACCTTGGTCGCTCTTCTCTGCACCCGCTCCAGTTCAGCTATGTCTTTCTTATACACCGGAGACCAGAACTGTACACAGTATTCTAAGTGTGGTCGCACTAGTGACTTATATAGAGGTAAAATTATGTTCTCCTCATGAGCATCTATGCCTCTTTTAATGCATCCCATTATTTTATTTGCCTTTGCAGCAGCTGCCTGACACTGGCCACTAAATGTGAGTTTGTCGTCCACCCATACACCCAGGTCTTTTTCAGTGACAGTTTTGCCCAGTGCTTTATAATTAAGCACATAATTATACATCTTGTTTGTTCTACCCAAGTGCATAACCTTACATTTATCCCCATTAAAGCTCATTTGCCATTTATCAGCCCAAGCTTCTAGTTTACATAAATCCTCCTGTAATATAAAATTGTCCTCCTCTGTATTGATTACCATGCAGAGTTTAATGTCATCTGCAAATATTGAAATTCTACTCTTTATGCCCCCTACAAGGTCATTAATAAATGTTAAAAAGAAGCGAGCCCAATACTGACCCCTGTGGTATCCCACTGCTAACAGTGACCCAGTCTGAGTGTGCTCCATTAATAACCACCCTTTGTTTCCTATCCTGAGCCAGCTCTTAACCGACTGACACATATTTTCCCCTATCCCCATTGTTCTCATTTTATGTATCAACCTTTTGTGTGGCACCATATCAAAAACTTTTGAAAAGTCCATGTACACCACATCCACTGCATTCCCTTCGTCCAGTCCGGAACATACCTCTTCAAAAAAGCTTATCAGATTAGTCTGACAGGAACGGTCCCTCGAAACCCATGTTGATATTGGGTCATGAGGTTATTCTTCTTCAGATACTCCAGTATAGTATCTCTTAGAAAACCCTCCAGGATTTTACCCACAGCTGAGGTTAAACTTACTGGCCTATAATTTCCAAGTTCAGTTTTAGTCCCCTTTTTGAATATTGGCACCACATTTGCTATACACCAGTCCTGTGGTACAGACCCTGTTAATATGGAATCTTTAAAGATTAAAAATAATGGTCTATCTATGACTGTACTTAATTCCTGCAGTACTCGGGGGTGTATCCCATCCGGGCCCGGGGATTTGTCAATTTTAGTGATTTTTAGACACCGCCGTTCTTCCTGCTGGGTTAAGCATGTGACATTTAATGGAGAGTTTTTATCACTGATCATGTTATCCGTCATGGGATTTTCTTGTGTAAATACGGTTGAAAAAAAGTCATTTAGCATATTGGCTTTTTCCTCATCCACCATTTCACCCAGACTATTTTTAAGGGGGCCAACACTATCATTTTTTAGTTTCTTACTATTTATGTAGTTAAATAATATTTTGGGATTATTTTTACTTTGTCTGGCAATGAGTCTCTCTGTCTCAATCTTTGCTGTCTTGATTTGCTTTTTACAGAATTTATTTAATTTTCTGTATTCATTTAATGCCTCATGAATACCAACTTGCTTTAATTCTCTAAATGCATTATTTTTGTCACTTATTGCTCCCCTTACAGCTCTGTTTAACCATAGTGGTTTCCTCCTATTTCTAACATGTTTATTCCCATACGGTATATATTGTGCACAGGTCCTATTCAGGATGCTAATAAATGTCTCCTATTTTCTTTGTGTATTTTTATGTCTCAGGATATCGTCCCAGTTAATTGCACCAAGATCATCTCTCATCCGTTGGAAATTTGCCTTCCTGAAGTTTAGTGTCCTTGTAGCCCCTTTACTACAAATCTTATTATAGGATACATGAAAAAATATTATTTTGTGATCACTATTACCCAAGTGACCCTCAACCCTTATATTTGATATGCGGTCTGGCCTGTTGGTTAATATTAGGTCTAAGAAATATTTTGACAAGAAAAGAAGGGAGGCGAGGTTGGTTGTTGGGGACATGGTTTGGTTGTCCTCTAGGAATCTGCGTTTAAAGATCCCTTCTAAAAAGTTGGGGCCTAAGTTTGTAGGAAAGTGGTTCAGATTGTCAACTTGGCAGCAGTCAGATTGGACATTCCTTCGTCCTGGAAAATTAGTTCAGTTTTTCAACTATCTTTGCTGAAGACAGTTGACACACCTGATAAGGTGGCTATGCCTTCTGCTCCTCCAATTGATGAGGACTGTGAGTTTGAGATTTCAAGCATTCTTGATTCCAGGTGGCACAGAGGAGGCTTACAGTATCTCGTGTCCTGGAAAGGTTTCAGTCCCGAGGGCAATTCCTGGATGAAAACTGTGGACGTCTCAGACTCAAGATTGATTAAGGCTTTTCACAAATTTCTGAATAAGGCTCGGCCTAGAGGATCCGTGGGGATCCTCGTTAAAGGGGAGGTACTGTTAGAATCTGTTCAGCTTGTGACTATCTGCCATTTTCTTTTTAGTGTTCTGGCTACAGGTCTTTTGCCCCTGGTGCTGGGTTTGTCTTTGGTCAGGTGATTGTATCACCCTTTATTAACCTGTACCTGTCTCCCTTTCCTTGCTGGACAACAGTGTTAATCCACTTTAGTTCTGGCTTGGAGCTTTGCTTTCTGTGTGTTTAATTAGTGCAGTGCTGGGACCTCTGGTTCTGCTAGTCTTAGATTCTGTTTTCAGTTTGTTTCTGCAGCCTTCTCTTTGTTTTCTATTAGGAGGTGACCTGTTTTTGTACCCAGTCCTTAGATCTTTCAAGGACCTCCCCCCCCTATCTATATGTCTTCGCTTGAGAGTAACCTAGGATCGTCGGTGGGTCTATTCGCAAGGAATGGGTCGCCCA
The DNA here is from genome assembly GCF_039654945.1 of Dendrobates tinctorius. NCBI lineage: Eukaryota > Metazoa > Chordata > Amphibia > Anura > Dendrobatidae > Dendrobates > Dendrobates tinctorius. The sequence continues at coordinate 445,868 of NW_027361687.1, read as the reverse complement.
CTCCATCGTAGGTATCAGCCTAGTCACAGTGCAGGGTCAGTTTTCCCCCCTCCTACCCTAGTCCTGTGCTGCAGAACCGTAACACTAAGGCTGAGTGCAGACGTACTTTTTGGCCCTGCGGATTTTTCCGTGCAGAATGGAAGAAATCTGCAGGTCAAATTACCTGCATTTTTCCCACGGATTTCTTCCATTTTTCATGCGGTTTTTGTGCGGTTTTCCATTGCGGTTTTCCCCCTGCGGATTTGGTGACAGGGGAGATGGAAAACCGCACAAAAGAAGTAACATGCTGCGGATTTTGTACCGCGGGAAAACCGTGTGGAAAAATCCGCAGCGTCTGCACAGCGTTTTTTTTTTTACATTGATTTTAAGGCTACTGTACATCACAATGCAGAAATGCAACGTTTCTGCGCGGTAAAATCCACTGCGGAACCGCTGCAAATCCGCTGCGGAACCGCTGCAAATCTGCATCGTGTGCACACAGCCTTACTGTGTGTAATCTTGTGTAATCTACTGTTTTTTCCTTCTTGTGTAATCTACTTAATCAGCCAAGCTTTCTTGCAATAATGTCCTAGAGGCTGTACCCAACGATCTTATTACTGAGGAAGACTCTTCGCTTTTCCCAGAAGGCACCTGTAATAAGTAAATTGTCCTCCTCATGATTCAATCCCTGGTTTGGCAATGCTTTCCAAGCAGCTGGTTCCGACTGTACCCAACGATCTTCCTGCTGAGGGAGACTCTTTGCTTTTCCCAGAAGGCACCTGGAATATGCAAATTGTCTCTTCAAGCTTCAATCCCTGGTTAATGTATTAAGGTGTTTACTTTGATATACTACATAGTTTTGGGACACTCAGGGCTTGCTAGGGTCAGCTTTCATTGAGTGGGGGCACCACGTGTGTACTTACTTTAGGGTGCCAACTTCTGTGGTTTAGGTAAGGGTGAGATCAGGGTGTCATGAGTGTCTCATGTCCTCCTGGTAGATCTGGGGGTAGAAGACCCCTATGTATTGTGAATCGCAGATCTTCCATATAGCCTGTTTGTTTGTGTTCCATATTAAATGAAATTGGTTTCTTTTGCTGCTGAAGAGTTTAACAACCCTTTCTATGCTGGTCAGAAAGTTTCAGCTCCATTTTCATCTGCTTAGTGAACATGTATTCCCATAAAGTTTTTAATGATATAATTAAAAATACACCTATTCCCGTGAACAATTGATACAGAAAGACAAAAAATGGAAGACAAAAAGCCCTATAAAAGGCTACAATAAACTATCTATACCCTTCCTTGCCGTGGAGGTTGGCACCCTAATAGATACAATTTTTTGGCGCCCCCACTCAACGTCGACTGACCCTGTCTCCCCTAACTCACCCTAATTGCAAAGGTGGGAAAACAATGTTCAATAGATAAGAAATGAAGGAAGGGAAAACAACCTTTAGGAATAAACAAAATAATTAATCACAATAAAAGGATAGCCAGGGCAATATGCCCACACCTCAATTATAGTAAAAGCTACCCAATTAAGGCCGCTTTCAATATACTTCAATAAACATTGTCAAACATTGTCAAAAACAAGTTTTGCCTATTAAAAGAACAATGGGCCAGAACAACCATGTGCTGCTATAAAGATGCCTTGCAAAAAGTAAATATTATAAGGACATACAAAATCCAACAAATAGAAATTTAACAGTATATAACACATGGCAGAAAAATGGCACAGATAGTCGCCTCTGATAATTCAAGTGACCACATGTGGTGCCATAAATACACCTAAATGGCAGCAATGTTGAATTGTCTCATGACAGACAAATAGATGAAAACATATAAATCAAACACCACCTAGTGGTTTACTTATCATGTAAAGTCGCCCCGACGCGTTTCCCCGGTGTAACGGTTCATCAGGAGGCCACAGACTTTAGTACCACTGATCCTGGATATACTCCATGATGCCCCAGATAACATGATATAGAAAGGCATGGCGGCGATCCCAAAGAATCTGCTATAAAAGAGTCACAGGTGTTGCAATCAGTGTTGGTAATAGTGTTCATTTCAATCATCCTTGGTGGAGGAAGGAGCGAGAGAGAGGTCCTGGCAGCTCAGTCCGAGTCCTGGTGTGGAAGGAGTCAGAGGGGATTTCCTTGCAGCTCTGACAGAGCTTGGTGGCAGCTATTCAGGAGGATAGCTGCATTCTGGTGGTGGACTCTGTTGCCAGGAGCAAGTGCAACAGAGTAAAGCTAAGTGGTGTTTCCCCATTTGTGTTTTTCCTTAGTGTGTATTAGTACAGCGGTGGGGCCAGTGCCTGCGCCACCCAACTTCCTAGCAAGGGATAGGTGTAGGGTGTGCTAGGGCGACAGGTTCCTGATCAGTGCCCGGTGCGGAACCGGCATAGGGAACATTAGGAGCGTTAGGGACACTGACTCAGAGGAGTGCAGGAGGTCTCCCTCCACGTCCCCTTTCCCTATCGCAGGGCCCATCGTTGTAACTGTTTCCCTTCCCCTTCTCTTGTTGTTTTAGTTACCGGCCTGCTGGTCACGTCACACAGGACGGGTCCACATGACATTATCACCAACCTACAACTTTTTTTTCTGCTGAGGCATGGACCCAGTTTAGACCTTTGCCAAAATGCTGCAGACCCTTACTGATGAGATTAGGGGACTGCGTGGTGAGTTGGTGCAGCAACTGCAGCAGTTGGTGGGCTTTGGGGGCTTGGTTCAGAGACAGGCTCAGCCAGAACCCAAGATATCCCTCCCTGACAGATTTTCTGGAGGGAGAGATCAATTCTTGGTGTTTCAACAAGCCTGTAAATTGTATTTCAGGCTGCGCCCTCGTTCATCAGGGAGTGAAGAGCAACGGGTGGGAATCATTATGTCCCTTCTTAAAGGGGATCCCCAATCCTGGGCCTTCTTCCTACCGGACGATTCTCCATCTTTAGAGTCCGTGGACGAGTTCTTTGCAGCTACCCGAATCCGTAGGTGTAAACAGGGAGCCCGGGTCGCTGAGGAGTACTGCTCAGAGTTTAGGAGATGGGCCACTAATACTCAGTGGAATGACCCTGCACTTAGGAGTCAATTTGTGCAGGGTTTGTCTCCAAAGTTGCAGGATACTCTGGTGCAGTACAGGTCGCTGGAGGCCTCCATGTCCCTTGCCATCTGGGTGGCTAGACGCCTTAGGGAAAGACATATACAAAAAGTGCCCCCTGATGTCCTCGCTAGGGAGGAGGACCCACCAGTGCAGACGGAGGAACCTAGACAACCCGGTGTTGTTGATACAAAAAAGGGGGTGTCTGCGGTTCGTCGTGGTGGGGGGGTATGCTTTTCCTGTGGGAAGCCTGGCCATTTTATGAGAGCCTGCCCAGTTCATGCCAAGTCTCCTGATGAACCCATGCAAGTAGGAGGAGCTAGGTTGTACTCGGAGCTGCCTACGGTTCGGGGAGTGGTGTCGGCATGTTTGTACTGTGGGCAGACTGGTCATGTCCTGAAGGCTTGCCCATTGCGTGCCAAATTATCTGTGCCATCTGAGAAGCCGCATTCCCCTGGTCGTTTGGAGTGAGGCGACCAGGGTGTATACATTTCCTCCATTTTGCCCTCCCAAAGTACCATGTCAGCAGAGGTCTTGGCTGGTGGGGTACCGGAGGTGATACCGGTGTTTGTGGACAGCGGAGCAGGAGTCAGTCTGGTGGATGCTCGCTTTGTCCAGACTCATGGTCTGAGGTGTAGGACGCTTGCCCAGCCTATAAGCGTCCAGGCCATAAACTCTGTTCCACTGAGCCAGGGGAGCTTGACCAAGGTCGTAGAGAATATCCATCTGCGTATAGGACATCATGAGGAGTCCTTGTCATGCTATGTCTTGGAGGGAATGCCAGTACCTATTGTTTTAGGCCTCCCTTGGCTGAGGAGACACAACCCGGTAATAGATTGGCGGGCGAGGGAAGTGGTCAGCTGGGGGCACTCGTGTGAGGGCTGCTGCCTAGGAACTACTGTCTCTGCCGTCTCTCTTCAACAGACCCCTTCCTCTTCGATGAGGGCAGCAGATGTGCTGCAGCAGAGTAGGGGCAAGTCTCAACCCTCGCCATTGGCCATCCCTGGGAGGCGCAGACCTTGTGGTGGAAGGGGTTGGAGGGTGGTGTACCCCTTGGTGAGGTGCGGGGGTGTGAGTGTGAGGACACAGGGGGACGCCTCTGTTGTTAATCCCAGAAAGAGTTCTCCAATTGGTGACAAACGAACGAGTGGTAATAAGCATTCAGGTCCGGACCTGTGTGTGAACGAGCATGTATGGGTGGCCACCAAAAAGCATCCAGTGGAAGTGTGTTGTGGAGTGTTACCAGCTCATACCAAACCAACACATACACAACCCGTTCCCCAGGTCAGCGCTTCGGAGATGTGTGTTGCCTCCAGAACATACGTTGCCAATACCAGCAGGCTTGTTTCTCATCAACCTGACATGCAGGTAGTTGCTGGGGTGAACTCTGGGTCTGGGTGTCCCCGCTGTAGGTGGTTTCCTGATGGGGAGCTGTCTTGAGGGTCCAGAGTCCCTTCATTAAGGGGAGGGTTCTGTCATGATCCATGCTGGATCAGGACTGATAAAAAGCACTGGTAACCTTTTTTTTTTCCTAAACTGTGCTTAAGTTTGGTTTTTGCCACCGGTGGCCATTAGGATTATTGCACTGTGGTGTCATTTGCTCTAAGTTTGCCCCGGTGGTGGTGAGCATCATTGCACTCTAGTTTCTTTAGTTAAGTGCACATGATTATAATGCAGGTGTGATTGCTGGCTCTGATATGAGTCACAGGTGTTGCAATCAGTGTTGGTGATAGTGTTCAATTCAACCATCCTTGGTGGAGGAAGGAGCGAGAGAGAGGTCCTGGCAGCTCAGTCAGAGCCCTGGTGTGGATGGAGTCAGAGGGGATTTCCTTGCAGCTCTGACAGAGCTTGGTGGCAGTTATTCAGGAGGAAACCTGCATTCTGGTGGTGGACTCTGTTGCCAGGAGCAAGTGCAACAGAGTAAAGCTAAGTGGTGTTTCCCTGTGTGTGTTTTTCCTTAGTGTGTATTAGTACAGCGGTGGGGCCAGTGCCTGCGCCACCCAGCTCCCTAGCAAGGGATAGGTGTAGGGTGTGCTAGGGCGAAAGGATCCTGATCAGCACCCGGTGCGGAACCGGCATAGGGAACGTTAGGAGCGTTAGGGACACTGACTCAGGGGAGTGCAGGAGGTCTCCACGTCCCCTTTTCCTATCGCAGGGCCCACCATTGTAACTGTTTCACTTCCCCTTGTCTTGTTGTTTTAGTTACCGGCCTGCTGGTCATGTCACACAGGACGGGTCCGCGTGACATTATCACCAACCTACAACTTTTTTTTCTGCTGAGCCATGGACCCAGTTTAGACCTTTGCCCAAATGCTGCAGACCCTTACTGATGAGATTAGGGGACTGCACGGTGAGTTGGTGCAGCAACTGCAGCAGTTGGTGGGCTTTGGGGGCTTGGTTCAGAGACAGGCTCAGCCAGAACCCAAGATATCCCTCCCTAACAGATTTTCTGGAGGAAGAGATCAATTCTTGTATTTCAGGCTGCGCCCTCATTCATCAGGGAGTGAAGAGCAACGGGTGGGCAACTGTTTCCCTTCCCCTTGTCTTGTTGTAGTTACCGGCCTGCGAGCCGTGTCACGTGCTGCGTCTTGTTTCAGTTACCGGCCTGCTGGTCGCATCACACAGGACGGGTCCACGTGACACCTCTGGTGGTTACTGGGAGTAGTGGAGCTGGCAAGTCTGATGGAAGTTTGCCACCTGACGACGATGATTGGGAATCTGGGATTGCTGACTGGGAGCATATAAATGAGCAGGCTTCCCTTAGTGGTTGCTGGTGATTTCCTCCTTGTGCATTTTGAGCTCTTCAGTCTCCTGCCTGATCTGCATGGTTCAGTTAAGTGATTCTTTTGCTAATCCTTTGCATCTAATGTGGATGTGCCTTTTTTTCCTTTCTGCTTTGTTGCGAAGGTTCAGCGTACTCCCTGCTGGGGGACAACGCTGGGCCCGCTCCATATGTTACAGATTGTGCCAATTTGTTCAGTCCCCAGTTATATTGGTATCTTTTGCTTTGCTTCCAGTTCACACCAGAGTGCTGATCTAGAGGGGGTGAGGTAGTGTGGCCTCAAGTTTTTTGTATATCAGATGTGTTGGATTTTTTAGGGTTTTTGTGTGATTGCAGACAATATCTTTTCTGTCCTGTCCTATCTAGACAGTTTGGGCCCCATCATTTGCTCAGTCTATTTTCTGCCTATGTTTGTGTCTCAGCTTGTCTCACCGACAATATATGTTTGGGGGCTGTCTATTCCTTTGGGGATCTGCTCCGGGGCAGTTTAGATTTCACCTTTCTGGCTTTAGGCTTAGTTAGATCTCCGGCTGTGCCGAGGCGTCTAGGGCATCGGAGGAACGCTCCACGGCTACTGTTAGTTGTGTTGTTAGGATCAGGGGTCTGCAATCTGCTGAGTTACCAACCTCACTGGTTTCCTGGTGGCTTAGCCTGTTCCTGCCATCCTCCTCGGTGACCCATTCATAATAGAATCACCAGCCCAAACTGTACACTCTAGGGTACTCAAAGGAAGGAAAGAATTGTAAAAAAAAAAAAAAGTGTCAATTTTTTATATATTTTTTTCCTCTTTTTCTCTGGGGCCATAGGAGGATTTTTTTCCTTAATGGAGACTCCAATCTTGTTGAGCAACTCGCTGCTGAAGTGCGGGGGAATTTCTGCCTATCTCGGTCAATCATCTGCTGAAGAACCAAAGATCCCTACTCCTGATGTGTTTTCGGGGGATCGGTCAAAATTTTTGAATTTTAAGAATAACTGGAAACTATTTCTTGCTTTGAAACCTAATTCATCGGGGAGCTCGGTGCAGAAGGTTAAAATTGTCATCTCCCTGCTGCGCGGCGATCCCCAGGATTGGGCTTTTTCTCGGACACCTGGAGATCCTATTCTTGCTAATGTAGATGCATTTTTTCAGGCCCTGGGGTTGTTGTATGATGAACCTAATGCTACTGATCAAGCTGAGAAAACCTTATTGGCATTGAACCAGGGTAAGGATGCTGCGGCGTTATATTGCCAGAAGTTCCGAAAGTGGGCGGTCCTTACTAAATGGAATGATGATGCCCTAGCAGCTCTCTTTCGGAAAGGTCTGGCAGAAACCGTAAAAGATGTTATGTTGGGATTTACTGTCCCCTCTGGTCTTAACGACTCCATGTCATTAGCCATTCAAATTGATCGATGTTTACGTGAACGTAAAAGTACGCAAGAGGTGGTGCTGCCTTTTGAACAAACTTCTGAACCCATGCAATGTGATAGGGTTTTGTCTAGGGCGCAACGTCAAGAGTTTAGAAGGCGTAATAAGTTATGCTTCTTTTGTGGGGACGCCTCTCATGTTATTTCTGTCTGCCCTAAATGAGAAAAACATTTTGCTCACTCATTTGCCGTGGGTAGTGTACAGCCTAAGTTCCTGTTGGCAGTTACCTTGATCTGCTCCTTGTCTACTTTTTCTGCTAAGGCCTTTGTTGACTCAGGAGCAGCTTTGAATCTGATGGATCTTGACTATGCCAAACGTTGTGGTTTCCCCATGGTGCCCCTGTGGACCCCTATTCCCTTGAGGGGGATTGATGCTACCCCTTTGGCGGAGAATAAACCCCAGTTTTGGACCCAGGTGATAATGCCGGTCGCCCTGGACCATCAAGAGAATTGTAAATTGTTGGTGTTGCACAATTTACATGATATTATTGTACTGGGTTTTCCTTGGCTGCAAACCCATAATCCTGTCTTAGATTGGAAATCTGTGTCTGTGGTGAGTTCGGGTTGTCAGTGTGTTCTTATGACACTCCTGTTTTCTCCACCTCTCCCCAGTCTCAAGATGTTCCTATTTGGCTGATTTTTCTGATGTATTTAGTGAGAGTAAGTCTGCGTCTTTGCCTCCTCATAGGAGCTATGACTGCGCAATTGAGTTACTGCCCAGTTGTAAATTTCCCAAGGGTCGGCTTTTCAACTTATCTGTATCTGAACATGATGCTATGCGATCTTATATCAAGGAATCATTGGAGAAGGGTCATATCAGACCATCCTCTTCGCCTTTGGGTGCTGTTTTTTTTGTGGCCAAAAAAGATGGCTCATTAAGGCCATGTATTGACTATCACTCCCTTAACAAAATCACCGTTAAATATCTGTACCCATTACCCCTGATTTCTGATTTATTTTCTAGAGTTCAAAGTGCTTTTTGGTTTACCAAACTTGACCTCAGGGGGGCGTATAATCTTATTCGCATCAAGCACGGGGATGAATGGAAGACGGCGTTTAATACTCAGGAGCGACATTTTGAGTACCTGGTGATGCCTTTTGGGCTCACTAATGCCCCTTCCGTCTTCCAATCTTTTATGAACGATATTTTCCGGGACCTTGTGGATAAGTTTTTGATCATTTATCTGGATGATATTTTCATTTTTCCCAGTGATTGGGATTCTCATGTGGAACATGTCCGGACTGTGTTCCGGATTTTGAGGGAAAATACTCTGTATGTTAAGGGATCGAAATGTCTTTTTGGTGTACAGAGGATTTCGTTTTTGGGAATCATTTTGTCCCCGTCTGCTATTGAAATGGACCCGGCCAAGGTACAGGCCAATTATGATTGGGTTCACCCCACTTCTCTGAAGGCTCTTCAGAAGTTTGTGGGTTTGGCTAATGTCTACCGTAAATTTATAAGTAATTTCTCTGGTATTGTTAAACCTCTGATGGATTTGACCAAAAAGAGCGCTGATGTGGTGAATTGGTCTCCAGAGGCAGTCTCGGCATTTCAGGAGCTTAAGCAGAGATTCACTTCTGCTCCGGTTCTACGGCAACCTGATGTTTCACTCCAATTTCAGGTGGAGATAGATGCTTCTGAGATTGGTGCAGGAGCTGTTTTGTCTCAAAGAGATCCGGTAACCTCTAAGATGAATCCCTGTGCCTTCTTTTCTCGAACAATTTTTTACATCTGAACGTAACTATGATGTGGGGAATCGGGAATTGTTGGCCATGAAGTGGGCATTTGAGGAGTGGAGACATTGGTTGGAGGGAGCTAGACATCAAGTTGTGGTCCTCACCGATCACAAGAATTTGATTTATCTTGAATCAGCCAAGCGCTTGAATCCTAGACAGGCTAGGTGGGCCTTGTTTTTCACGCGTTTTAATTTTGTGGTCTCCTTTCTTCCAGGCACTAAGAATCTTAAGGCGGACGCCCTTTCTAGGAGTTTCTTTGTGGATTTTCTTGATGTGACTGAGCCTAATACCATTCTAAATGAGGGTGTAGTTCTTTCGGTCATCTCTCCCGATTTCAGACATGCCCTGGAGGAATTTCAGGAGGATAAACCTGAAAAATTCCCTATGGGGAAATTTGTATGTCCCTGACCAGTGGAGGAGAAGAGTAATGTCTGAAATTCATTGCTCCATGTTGGCTGGTCATCCAGGTATTTTTGGTACTAGAGATTTGGTGAGTCGGTCTTCTTGGTGGCCTGCCTTATCTCGTGATGTCAGGAATTTTGAGCAGTCCTATGGGACTGTTCTCGGTCCAAGCCCTGTTCTTGTGCTAGTGGTTTGTTGATGCCACTGCCAGTGCCCAGGAGGCCATGGACCCATATCTCAATGGATTTTATTTCTGATCTCTCTGTCTCTCAGAGAATGACTGTTATTTGGGAGATCTGTGATAGATTTTCTAAGATGGTCCCATCTTGTACCACAGCCAAAATTGCCATCTTCTTCTGAGTTGGTGCCCTTGTTTTTACAACAAGTGGTTTGTTTGCATGGGATTCCAGAGAACATTGTGTCGGATAGAGAAGTCCAGTTTGTTTCCAGATTTTGGAGAGCTTTTTGTTCCAAACTGGGAATTCATTTGTCTTTCTCCTCTGCATTTCATCCTCAGACCAATGGGCAGACTGAGAGAACAAACCAGACTTTGGAGTCATATTTGAGATGTTTCATATCTGCTGATCAGGATGATTGGGTCTCATTTTTACCCTTGGCCGAATTCGCGCTAAACAATAGGGCTAGTTCTGCAACTTTGATGTCTCCTTTCTTCTGTAACTTTGGGTTTCATACTTGATTTTCTTCGGGGCAGGTGGAAGCTTCTGCCTGCCCAAGTGTGGATTCTGTGGTAGAGAGAATGCAGCAGATCTGGGACCAAGTAGTGGATAAGTTGTCCCACTATCAGGAAAAGGCCCAACGGTTTTCCAACCGGCATAGGACCATTGGTCCCCGGTTTAAAGTGGGTGATGTGGTTTGGTTGTCCTCAAAAAATAGTCACATGAAGGTTGCATCTCCAAAATTCAAGCCAAGGTTTATTGGACCTTATAAGATTTTGGAAATTCTTAACCCCACATCTTTTCATTTGGCTCTTCCAATTACATTTAAAATTCATAACGTTTTTCATAAATCTTTGTTGAAAAGGTTTGTGGAGCCAGTAGTTCCCATGGTGGCGTCCCCTGCCCCTGTACTGGTTAAGGGTAATTTGGAGTATGAGAAGATATTGGATTCTCATCTGGCTAGACGGAGACTTCAGTACTTGGTCAAGTGGAAAGGTTATGGCCAGGAGGATAATTCTTGGGTCTCTTCTTCTGATATTCATGCCAAGAGATTGATTCGTGCTTTTCACCGGGCCCATCCTGATCGGCCTGTTGGCGTTGATGAGGTTTCGGTTACCCCTCCTCAAGGGGGGCTACTGTTGTGAATTCCGTTGCTTGGACTTCTGAGCTGGAGCTCCCTCTGGTGGTTACTGAGAGAAGTGGAGCTGGCCAGTCTGATGGAAGTTTGCCACCTGACGACGATGATTGGGAATCTGGGATTGCTGGCTGTGAGCATATAAGTGAGCAGGCTTCCCTTAGTGGTTGCTGGTGATTTCCTCTTTGTGCATTTTGAGCTCTTCAGTCTCCTGCCTGATCTGCATGGTTCAGTTAAGTGATTCTTTTGATAATCCTTTGCATCTAATGTGGATGTGCCTTCTTTTGCTTTCTGCTTTGTTGCGAGGGTTCAGCATACTCCCTGCTGGGGGCAGCACTGGGCCCCGCTCCATATGTTACAGCTTGTGCCATTTTGTTCAGTCCCCTGTTATATTGGTATCTATCCTGCCCTATCTAGACAGTTTGGGCCCCATCATTTGCTCAGTCTATTTTCTGTCTATGTTTGTGTCACATCTTGTTTTACAGACAATATATGTTTGGGGGCTGTCTATTCCTTTGGGGATCTGCTGTGGGGCAGTTTAGAGTTCACCTTTCTGGCTTTAGGCTTAGTTAGTTCTTCGGCTATGCCGAGGCGCCTAGGGCATCATAGGAATGCTCCACGGCTACTGTTAGTTGTGTTGTTAGGATCAGGGGTCTGCAATCCGCTGAGTTACCAACCTCTCTGGTTTCCTGGTGGCTTAGTCTGTTCCTGCCATCCTCCTCGGTGACCCATTCATAACAGGGACATATCGCAGTGGCGTTTTCACCAGGCACCTCGTCCCGTTATATCTTTGTGGCCTATTCCGTGATGTGGAAGAAGCAAAGAAAGATAGAGAAATGTACTGCTGGTATTGTGAAGAATGTGCTAGAAGTGTAATGGAGGTGCTGTGTCCTGAAGATAATAAACCTGTGTTGTTTAAAGTTGCTTAGGACTCTGCCTTCTGCCCTTTGAGCGCAGAGAATGGGGGACACAGCAGTGAAGAAGCGGCCAGCACAGTGAGTATGAGTTGTGCTGATATGACCGAGAGACCCTGTCTGTCCGAGAAGAAGAGTTGGGGTAAGCGAAGCCCTGAGAATGAGGCCATGACTACAACCCTGTTTGTTGTGAATTCTCTTGCTCGGAGTTCTGAGCCGAAGCTCCCTCTGCTTCCTCTGGTGGTTGCTGAGAGTAGTGGAGCTGGCCAGGTGGATGGAAGTTCCCCACCTGACGATGATAACTGGAAACCTGGGATTACTGGCTGGGAGCATATAAATGAGCTGGCTGCTCTTGGAGGTTGCTGGTGATTTCTTCAGTGTTCATTTGGAGCTCTTTTGTCCCCTGCCTGATCTGCATGGTTTAGCTAAGTGATTCTTTTGCTAATCCTTTACATCTAATCTGGTTGTATCTTTTTTTGCTTTCTGTTTTGCTGCTAGGGTTCAGCGTGCTCCCTGCTGGGGGCAGCGCTGGGCTCTGCTTCATATGTTGCAGCTTGTTCAGTCCCCTGTTATGTTAGTATCTTTTTGCTTTGCTGCCTGTTGTGAATTCGCTTTCTGGCTTACCTCTGGTTACTATTGAAGATAGTGGAGCTAGTCAAATTGACAGAGGGGTTGCGAGTTCTCTTTCTGGGCTCCCTCTGGTGGTTACTGGAGGTAATGGAGCTGATCTGATTAACAGAGGCTTGCCACCTGAATAATGAGGACGACGATTGGAGATCTGGGGTTTCAGACTGGGATTTAAGACAGCCGACTCCCTCTATCCCTGCTGGTGATTTTCTTCCTTAGTGAACATGTATTCCCTTTAAAAATACTTCTTTAATAGCATAAATTATAAAAGTCACCTGTTCCCGTGAAAAAGAATTAAAAAAAAATTCCCTCAAATAATTAAATATGGAAGACCATAGAAAAGCCCTACAAAGGAACTACGATAATCATATCTGAACACCTTCCTTACCGTGGAGGTTGGCACCCTAGAAGAAAACGATTTTTTGGCGCCCCCACTCAGCGTAAACTGACCCTTTCTCCCCTACCTCACCCTAAATGAAAGGTGGGAAAACAATAATTGAAAGGAAGGGGATGAAGGAAGAGGAAGGAAGGTGTAACCAGCAGTCTTTTGCAGGGAACTTTAAACCCCCCAAAAAAAGAGATGCAAATTTTTTCTCACATGTAAGAAAAAAAGACTTAGCATAATTTCAAGCTAACCAGATAGTCTAGCCTGTAAATGCTCCATAAATAGATAAATAGCAAACATGCATGGATCACATGACACTATAAAAAAGTGATCATATTGGATAACATTCATAGTACTATTAACGCATGACCAGACAGTGGTATAATATGCATACAGGTGGCCCAAAAGATTTCTGGGTCCACTATGAGGTTGCTGAATAAATAAGTTCCAAGAGACGGTTACTTATTAGATATGGCAACCTCTACCAGTGCTATAATAAGGTATAACTATGGCCCAAAAAATGAGTCCAATAAGAAATAAATTAAGCAGCTGGAAAAAAAAATAGCACATAGTGGTTATTTATCATATAAGGATGCCTTGACGCGTTTCCCCGGTAATTCGGTTCATCAGGAGGACTGTATACTTAGTACCACAGATAAAGTTCATGATGCCGGATACCATGATGAAAAAGGCATAGCGGCGGTCTCAAGTGGGCGGACTTAAATAACCCCCACAGATAATGCATGCAATCAATATGCCAGAGTGCCCAATCAGCATCTCTAAACACTGACACAGTCACAGGAAAAATACACCCGCCTTCGTGGCCAATCCCTGCATATGTCCGCGGCACAAAACCCTTCTGCGTTCCATCCTCGCTCAGCGTGCGTGCCAGTTTCAATGCGCATGACCGGAAATGATGAACCTAATGTCTTTCAGCGCATGACCTGGATAACCTGCTTGCGCTCCACCTTGTGGAATGCATCGCTAGTGTTATGCGCAAGCGCAAAGAAACTTTGAAGGGCTATGCAAACAAGAGGGAATAATCACTCCCCCAGAAAGGCTGGCAGGAGCAGAAAGGAGATATAATTTCTAAATAAAAGTGCCGCAAAACTAATAAGATGGTCATTAGCAAGAACAATAAATCCAAAACAAATATATATATATATATATATATATATATAACTGACCAAATAAATAAGAGATTAATAAGCGCTTATAATAAAGCAAGTGCAAATATAGATTGCACTATATGCAATAGGCAAGCTATAAAATTTCAAACACCCCAGAAAAGTCTATTAGAGCAAAGAAAACCAAACTGACACTAAAAGAACATTATGAAAAACACGTGAATGACAGGCACTCATTAAGGCCTCTAGGTATAAGAGATTGGAGTCTGAAAATCCATTCCGTTTCTCTCTTCTGTATAATTTTATCCAAATCACCCCCTCGGGGTTTCGGCCTGACTAACTCAATCATGCTAAAGGTAATATCATTAAGGGAGCCCCCATGTACCTCATTCATGTGGCGGGCAACGGGAGTGTCTCTTCTATTTTTGATGTCATTCAAATGTTCACCCACCCTTACCTTGAGTTCCCTGATGGTTTTCCCGACATAATCGAGAGGGCAGGTACATGTGGCCTTGTAGACCAATCCTGAGGACCTGCAGTTGCCAAAGTCTCTAATAAAATAAATTTTATCATCCACCACACTACGGAACGTTTTTGATTGAGACATGACTCCACACCTGGAACAGTTTCCACATCTAAAAATCCCCACAGGTTTTCGATCTAACCATGTACATTCCTTTCTAGGTCTCTGATACAAGCTGTGAACCAAACAATTACCTAGGGATCTACCCCTCCTATATGAAATGCTCGGTTTTGGAGCAATCATGTCCTTAAGGTCAGGATCCGCCAGGAGGATCCCCCAGTGCTTTTTGAAAATTTGATGCACTCTTTCAGCCTTGCCATCAAAAGTGCCTATCATCCTGACAAGATCATTTTCCACTTTTTTACCTCTATCCCTGAGAAGTGAAGATCTATCTGCGGATAGAGCCTCTTGAAAGGATTTCCTTAGAACATGTTCTGGGTATCCCCTGGCCCTGAACCTATCGTAGAGATCATTAGCTTGATTTCTGAAGGTACCAATATCAGGAACAGTTTCTCCTGATACGGAGAAACTGTCCTTTTGGTATTCCCCTCTCAAGGGGTGTTGGATGGTAACTCGTCCACTTTAAAAGATTATTTGTGGATGTGGGCTTACTATATGTGCATGTCTCAATATAACCATTCTGTTTTTTAGTGAGTCAAGTCAAGAAAATTAATACTCCTAATATGACATTGAGACGTAAATCTCAACACGATCTCATTGATATTAATACTTTCCATGAAAGTATTGTGGGAAGGGTCCTTTTATGAATTTGAAAAATAGGCATACCTGTATGCCACCCACAACTGGTGTCACCAGTGTTGATATATTTATGAAGATGGTAGAAACCAATCTATGCAAGATTAAAAATAGCTACAACAAATGTGTGTTTAATCTCACTCCTAATGAAAGAGAATCATTAGACAAACTTGAAAAAAGTAATGATATTATAACCAAGTCTTCACACAAGGGTGGGAATCTAGTGATTTTGGACCACAAAAAATATTTGAACATGTGTCACTCACTATTGTATGAACATGAAACCTATGAGGTATTGTGTGGAGATCCGACAGATGAATACAAACAAATTTTGACCAATATCTTGACCAGTGCTAAGGAAATGGGACTCATTTCCTTGAATGAGTTTAAATTCATGTTGCCAAGTAAACCAATGATACCAACATTCTATGCACTGCCCAAAATACACAAGGGCTTTAGCCCACTTAAAGGTCGGCCCATTGTGGCAGGCATAGAATCTTTAGCATAAAATATAGGTACTTGGATAAGGTATTGAGACCTTTCGCAACATCGCTTCCCTCCTATGTACGGGATACTGTTGTGAGTTCATTCTCTGGTTCACCATCTTATTAGTTTGGCGGCACTTTTATTTAGAAATTATATCTCCTTTCTGCTCCTGCCAGCCTTTCTGGGGGTGTGATTATTCCCTCTTGTTTACATAGTGCTTCAAAGTATCTTTGCGCTTGTGCATAACACTAGCGATGCGTTCCACAAGGTGGAGCACAAGCAGGTTATCTGGGTCATGCGCTGAAAGACATTAGGTTCATCATTTCCGGTCATGCGCATTCAATCCGGCATGCACGCTGAGCGAGGATGGAACTCAGGAGGGCCTTGTGCCGCGGACATATGCAGGGATTGGCAAAGTAAGAAGGCGGGTCTATTTTTCCTGTGACTGTGTCAATGTTTAGAGATGCTGATTGGGCACTCTGGCATATTGATTGCATGCATTATCTGTGGGGGTTATTTAAGTCTGCCCGCTTGAGACCGCCGCTATGCCTTTTTCATCATGGTATCCTGCATCATGAACTTCATCTGTTATCTGCGGCACTAAGTATACAGTCCTCCTGATGAACTGAATTACCGGGGAAACGCGTTGAGGCGTCCTTATATGATAAGTAACCACTACGTGGTATTTTTTTTTCCAGTTGCTTAATTCATTTCTTATTCGACTCATTTTTTGGGCCATAGTTATACCTTATTATAGCACTGGTAGAGGTTGCCATATCTAATAAGTAACCGTCTCTTGGTACTTATTTATTCAGCAACCTCATAGTGGACCCAGAAATCTTTTGGGCCACCTGTATGCATATTATACCACTGTCTGGTCATGCGTTAATAGTACTATGAATGTTATCCAATATGATCACTTTTTTATAGTGTGATGTGATACATGCATGTTTGCTATTTATCTATTTATGGAGCATTTACAGCTAGACTATCTGGTTAGCTTGAAATTATGCTAAGTCTTTTGTTCTTACATGTGAGAAAAAATTTGCATCTCTTTTTTTGTTTGTGATTTATAGTTCCCTGCAAAAGACTGCTAGTTACACCTTCCTTCCTCTTCCTTCATCCCCTTCCTTTCAATTATTGTTTTCCCACCTTTCATTTAGGGTGAGGTAGGGGAGAAAGGGTCAGTTTACGCTGTGTGGGGGCGCCAAAAAATCATTTTCTTCTAGGGTGCCAACCTCCACGGTAAGGAAGGTGTCCAGATATGATTATCGTAGTTCCTTTGTAGGGCTTTTCTATGGTCTTCCATATTTAATTATTTGAGGGAATTTTTTTTTTATTCCTTTTCACGGGAACAGGTGACTTTTTTATAATTTACGCTATTAAAGAAGTATTTTTAAAGGAAATACATGTTCACTAAGTATGTTTATATATTCCTTTGTTTATTCCTAAATTTGATATGATTTTCTTCCTGTGCCTCCTGAGGTCTTAGTTTCCAGCTCAGTCCCTGCATGTTCAGCTAATTGTTCGTTTGCTATTCTGTTTACATTTGATCTGGTTTTGTCTATTTCAGT
Organism: Dendrobates tinctorius; assembly: GCF_039654945.1. Lineage (NCBI taxonomy): Eukaryota > Metazoa > Chordata > Amphibia > Anura > Dendrobatidae > Dendrobates > Dendrobates tinctorius. Next base: position 428,771 of record NW_027361687.1, on the reverse strand, counting down.
TTTGTGTGGGTCAGCCAGCTCCGGCTGGGGCTGTGCTAAATCACCATCCATATGTTACTGCTTGTGCCAGTTTGTTTTTGTCCCTTATTAGATTGGTATATTCTGAAAGCAGAGCAAAAAGAGGCCAGAGTGCTGATATAGTGGGCGAAGTCGTGCGACTTCAGGATTTTTTGCATCAGACGTGTTGGACTTTTTTGCAGGGTTTTTTGCGTGATTGCAGACAGTGTCTTTCCTTTCCTGTCCTGTCTAGTCAGTGTGGACCTCATTGTTTGCTCAGTCTATTTTCCTACCTGTGTTTGTGTTTTCATCTTGTCTCACTGACAATATATGTTTGGGGGCTATCTATTCCTTTGGGGCAGTTTTGATTTCCCCTTTCTTGCTTTAGGCTTAGTTAGCTCTCCGGCTGTGCCGAGTCGTCTAGGATAATCGTAGGCACGCTCCACGGCTACTGCTAGTTGTGTGGATAGGATCAGGGGGCTGCAATCCGCTTAGTTACCAACCTCTCTGGTTTTCTGTGGCTTAGCTTGGGTTTGCGCTCCTATTCGGTGACCCAATCATAGCAGCAGCCAGTTATACCAGAGTGCTGATCTAGTGGGGGTGAGATCGTGTGATCTCAGGTTTTTTGTATATCAGTAGTGTTGGACTTTTTCAGGGTTTTGTGCGTGATTGCAGACAGTATCTTTTCTATCCTGTCCTGTCTAGACAGCTTGGGCCCCACCGTTTGCTCAGTCTGTTCTCGGCCTGTGTTTGTGTCTCATCTTGTCTCACCAACAATATGTTTGGGGGCTGTCTATTCCTTTGGGAATCTGCTCCGGGGCAGTTTAGAGTTCTTTCTGTCTTTAGGCTTAGTTAGTCCTCCGGCAGTGACGAGGCGTCTAGGGCATCGTAGGAACGCTCCATGGCTACTGCTAGCTGTGTGGATAGGATCAGGGGTCTGCAATCCGCTTAGTTACCAACCTCTCTAGTCTATCTGGTGGCTTAGCCTGTTCCTGCCATTCTCCTCGTTGACCCATTTATAAAGGAATCACCAGCCTAACCGCAGACTCTAGGGTACTCAAAAGAAGGAAAGAATTGTATAAAAAAAAAAAAAAGTGTCAGAATTTTTTTTATATATTTTTTCCTCTTTTTCTCTGGGGCCGTAGGATTTTTTCTTTAATGGAGAATAAGCAATTTTCCGATCGTGTTGAGCAGCTCACTGCTGAAGTGCGGGGAATTTCTGCCTATATCGCTCAATCATCTGCTGTAGAACCAAAGATCCCTACTCATGATGTGTTTTTTGGGGATCGGTCTAAATTTTTGAATTTCAAGAATAACTGTGACTGTTTCTTGCCTTGAAGCCCAATTCATCAGGGAGCTTGGTGCAGCAGGTTAAAATTGTCATCTCCCTGCTGGGCGGCGATCCCCAGGATTGGGCTTTTTCTCTGACACCTGGAGATCCTATTCTTGCTAATGTGGATGCATTTTTTCAGGCCCCTGGGTTGTTGTATGATGAACTTAATGCTATTAATCAAGCTGAGAAGACCTTATTGACATTGAACCAGGGTCAGGATGCTGCGGAGCTATACTGCCAGAAGTTCCGAAAGTGGGCGGTCCTTACTAAATGGAATGATGATGCCCTAGCAGCTCTCTTTCGGACAGGTCTGGCAGAAACCGTAAAAGATGTTATGGTGGGATTTCCTGTCCCCTCTGTTCTTAACGACTCCATGTCATTAGCCATTCAAATTGATTGACGTTTACATGAACGTAAAAATACGCGAGAGCCGGTGCTGCCTTTTGAACAAACATCTGAACCCATGCAATGTGATAGGGTTTTGTCTAGGGCGCAACGTCAAGAGTTTAGAAGGCGTAATAAGTTATGCTTCTTTTGTGGGGACGCCTCTCATGTTATTTCTGTGTGCCCTAAACGATAAAAACGTTTTGCTCACGCATTTGCTGTGGGCAGTGTACAGCCTAAGTTCCTGTTGGCAGTTACCTTGATCTGCTCCTTGTCTACTTTTTCTGCTAAGGCCTTTGTTGATTCAGGAGCAGCTTTGAATCTGATGGATCTTGACTTTGCCAAGCGTTGTGGTTTCCCCATGGTGCCCTTGAGAACCCCTATTCCCTTGAGGTGGATTGATGCTACCCCTTTGGCGGAGAATAAACCCCAGTTTTCGACCCAGGTGGTAATGTGGTTCACCCCGGACCATCAAGAGAATTGTAAATTGTTGGTGTTGCACAATTTACATGATACTATTGTACTGGGTTTTCCTTGGTTGCAAACCCATAATTCTGTCTTAGATTGGAAATCTCTGTCTGTGGTGAGTTGGGGTTGTCAATGTGTTCTTAGTGACAGTCCTGTTTTCTCCACCTCTCCCCAGCCTCAAGATGTTCCTATTTGGCTGATTTTTCTGATGTATTTAGTGAGAGTAAGTCCGCGTCTTTGCCTCCTCATAGGAATTATGACTTCACAATTGAGTTAATGCCCAGTTGTAAATTTCCCAAGGGTCCGCTTTTCAACTTATCTGTACCTGAACATGATGCTATGCGATCTCATATCAAGGAATCATTGGAGAAGGGTTATATCAGACCATCCTCTTCGCCTTTGGGTGCTGGTTTTTTCTTTGTGGCCAAAAAAGATGGCTCATGAAGGCCATGTATTGACTATCGTTCCCTTTACAAAATCACTGTTAAATATCAGTACCTGTTACCCCTGATTTCTGATTTATTTTCCAGAGTTCAAAGTCCTTGTTGGTTTACTAAACTTGACCTCAGGGGAGCGTATAATCTTATTTGCATCAAGCACGGGGATGAATGGAAGACAGCGTTTAATACTCCAGAGGGACATTTTGAGTATCTTTTGGGCCTTTTGGGCTTACTAATGCCCCTTCCGTCTTCCAATCTTTTATGAACGATATTTTGCGGGACCTTGTGGATAAGTTTTTGATCATTTATCTAGATGATATTTTGATTTTTTCCAGTGATTGGGATTCTCATGTGGAACATGTCCGGACTGTGTTCCGGATTTTGAGGGAAAATACTCTGTATGTTAAGGGATCAAAATGTCTTTTTGGTGTACAGAGGATTTCGTTTTTGGGATTCATTTTGTCCCCGTCTGCTATTGAAATGGACCCGGCCATGGTACAGGCCATTTATGATTGGGTTCAACCCACTTCTCTGAAGGCTCTTCAGAAGTTTTTGGGTTTTGCTAATGTCTACCGTAAATTTATAAGTAATTTTTCTGGTATTGTTCAACCTCTGACGGATTTGACCAAAAAGGGCGCTCATGTGGTAAATTGGTCTCCAGAGGCAGTCTCGGCATTTCAGGAGCTTAAGCGGAGATTCACTTCTGCGCCGGTTCTACGGCAACCTGATGTTTCACTCCCATTTCAGGTGGAGATAGATGCTTCTGAGATTGGTGCAGGAGCTGTTTTGTCTCAAAGAGATCCGGTAACCTCTAAGATGAATCCCTGTGCCTTCTTTTCTCGAAAATTTTCTCCATCTGAACATAACTATGACGTGGGGAATTGGGAATTATTGGCCATGAAGTGGATATTTGAAGAGTGGAGACATTGGTTGGAGGGAGCTAGACATCAAGTTGTGGTCCTCACAGATCACAAGAATTTGATTTATCTTGAATCAGCCAAGCGCTTGAATCCTAGACAGGCTAGGTGGGCCTTGTTTTTCACGTGTTTTAATTTTGTGGTCTTCTTTCTTCCGGGCACTAAGAATGTTAAGTCGGACGCCCTTTCTAGGAATTTCTTTGCGGATTCTCTTGACGTAACCGAGCCTACGACCATTCTAAATGAGGGTGTAGTTCTTTCCGCCTAGAACTCCCTCCAGTAACCACCAGAGGGAGCACAGAAAGAGAACTCGCAACCCTTCTGTCAATCTGACCAGCTCCACTACCTTCAGTAATAACCAGAGGGAAGCCAGAAAGAGAATTCACAACAGTACCCCCCCTTGAGGAGGGGTCACCGAACCCTCATCCACGCCACCAGGCCAGTCAGCATGGTCCCGGTGAAAGGGCGGAGGCCCTCATTCTCTCCTTGGAGGCCCGGATAGCATCCTGAGTGCGATCCCAAATGTCACGTGCCTCCACCGCCCAGTCTGCCACCCTGAAATCGGTGGACGACACAGGCATGGGCACAGGGATGCGCGGATACTGGCCTGTTGTGAATTCGCTTTCTGGCCTACCTCTGGTTACTAGTGAAGGTAGTGGAGCTGGTTGTATTGACAGAGGGGTCACGAGTTCTCTTTCCAGGCTCCCTCTGGTGGTTACTGGAGGTAATGGAGCTAATCTAATTAACAAAGGCCTGCCATCTGATAATGAGGAGGATGACTGGAGATCTGGAGTTTCTGACTGGATTTAAGACAGCCGACTCCCTCTATCCCTGCTGGTGATTTTTTCCTGCCTCCTGAGGTCTTAGTTTCCAGCTCAGTCCCTGCATGCTCAGCTAAGTGATCTTTTGCTATTGTTCACATCTGATCTAGTTTCGTCGATTTCAGTTCTGTGTGGTCAGCCAGCCCCAGCTGGGGCTGTGCTGAATTTCCATCCTTATGTTACTGATTGTGCCAGTTTGTTTTTGTCCCTTATTAGATTGGCCTCTTTTTGCTCTGCTTTCAGAATATACCAGAGTGCTGATATAGTGGGCGAAGTCTAGTGACTTCAGTATTTTTCTATCAGACGTGTTGGGCATTTTTTTGCAGGGTTTTTTGCATGATTGCAGACAGAGTCTTTCCTTTCCTATCTTGTCTAGTTAATGTGGGCCCCATCGTTTGCCCAGTCTATTTTCCTACCTGCGTTTGTGTTTTCATCTTGTCTCACCGACAATTTATGTTTGGGGGCTATCTATTCCTGACGTGCTTAATGAACAACGCTGTCAGACCCCGTGCAGAAGGTAACCAGGAGAGAGGTACCAGGTGCACCATCTTGTAGAAATGGTCGGTGACAACCCAAATGACCGTGCTGCCACTGGACTTAGGTAGCCCCACCACAAAGTCCATACTGACCATCTCCCAGGGCCTGTCCGCTACCGGCAGGGGTAAAGTAGCCCAGCGGGCTGCTGCCGAGAGGACCTATTCTGGGCGCAGGAGATGCATGCCTGAATATAGTACCTGACGTCACGGGCCATATGCGGCCACCAGTACTGTTAGGTGTCGGATTCCTGCAGCTGCACAGCGGTAATCCAGAGCCATACATCCAGCGGTCTCCCATTCCTTTCCGACCGCTCAGGGACCTGCTCAGCAGTCTCGGCAATCCAGGCGCCCTGCTCAGACCAGCTCTCTGGGTCTGAATGTTGCTGCCACCTCTGGACCAGCAATGGTAGCGCAACCTGCTTTGCAGGAAACCACTCCAGAGGCTAAGTCCTCTCGCCGCGCTACTGGGCATGCCCACGAGACGATCTCCCAGTGGAGATTGGGGGTCACGTGTTCAGGTCCTTGTCCTGATCTGATTGGCCCATCTCAGAGGTCTGGAAGGTCCCACAAGTGCGTGGCTATAAAAGGCCCGAATGGCCGCTCGCCCATGTGCTAGTATAGACTATACTTGCTATGTGTGAATGGTGATGGACGTATGATTCTGGTGACTGACTCATTATGAATTCCCTTCCCTCTGATATTACGCATGTGGATAGGGAATTAGAGTTATAGTCAGCGCCAGTCAGTGTCAAGCCATACGCCACAGTGCATACCGCACCGCTACACTAGCGTCCGATAGTGTGATGCCTCACGGCACTGTCGTAGAGCGGCAGTAGATACCACCGCGCTGCAGTTAGCAGCACTTACTGGTGTCCGCGGTAGCGACGCCGCATGCTCGGTAGGTCAAGACGGACACCGTCCTCTGCCTTGGGCCGTGTCCTGTGACCATATACCGTGTGTGCACGCCAGCTGGGACCTGTGAAGATAACAGGCTCGACGTTTATACTTTATTTGTTCTAAAGCGCCTCTGTGAGTCGAACAGAGTCAGCTCTGCGCACCTCAGGTGACGTTTAACCCGAGCGCAGTATACCGCCATATAGCGAGTCTGCCATGGTTGGCGGCTATCGAGAGCTCCACCTCAGCTGCGAATGCTATGGTAGCTGCTGCTCAGGCAGTTGCAGAGGCTGTCTCACACGTTCCCACAATCACGCTTATGCCTACAATATCTCGCCTCCCGCTCCCCGACAAGTTTTCGGGTGACAGCGCCACCTGTAGGGGATTCGTGAGTCAGTGCTCTATCCAGCTTGAGTTACTGGCTGCACGGTTCCCTACAGAGCGGGCTAAGGTGGGGTTTATTGTTTCTCTTTTATCTGGAAGGGCATTAGAGTGGGCTACGCCACTGTGGGAGCGTGATGATCCCGTGGTTCAGGGGGCTGCTCAGTTCCTCGCGGCTCTGAAGCAGGTATTTTTGGGACCACGGATCACGCACGCCACCTCTCTCCAATTATTGGCCCTAACACAGGGGTCCTCTCGGTCAGCCATTATGCCGTCCGATTCCGGACATTGGCTTCCGAACTAGAGTGGCCCGATAAGGCACTCATCCCTGTGTTTTGGAGAGGGATAGCAGAGCATGTCAAAGATGCTTTAGCAACCAGAGAGGTCCCCACAAGTTTGGAGGAAGTGATTGCCATCTCCACCCGCATTGATCTCCGATTTACAGAGCACGGTGTGGAACGTGCGCAATCCAGACGAAGGGTTAACTCGGCTCCCACCTTCACTGAGCCGCTAAGATCTCCCGCTCAGGAGCTTACACCCTCCGAACCTATGGAGGTGTCTCGCGTCGGCCCCAAGCCACGTCCGGTGCGAAGCTCCGCACATTGTTACCAGTGCCAGCAGTTGGGTCACTCTGCTAGCACGTGTCCTCTGCGGTCAGAAAAGCGATCACGTCCAGTGGTTGTAGGTGGTGGTCAGGCAAATATGAAACCCTTTTCTCCCAAACCGGTATTCCGAGGGACATTACATAGCGGGGCCTCCACCTGTGATGTAGAGGTTATCGTGGATTCCGGGGCTGAGGGGAACTTTATGTCCTCCACCTTCGCCCAGAAACACGCTATTCCACTGGTGTTACTGCCCCAACCTCTGACCATCAGGGTGGTTAAAGGTGCACCTTTACCATCTCAGGTGACCCACCAGACAGCCCCACTCGGGCTCTCAATCTCACCCTCTCATCGTGAGATTCTGTCCTTGTTCATTTTGCCAGATGGCATCGACCAGGTCCTTCTCAGAGTTCCCTGGCTTCGTTGCCACTCCCCTCATATTGATTGGGCTTTGGGGAATATACTGGGTTGGAGCAAGGACTGTGAGGGAAGGTGCCTGAGGGGCAGTGATCGGTAGCTTCCACTGAAGTGCCCGCGGATCTTTCCGTGCTTCCTAAACCTTACCACCAGTATGCGGACGTCTTCTCTAAAAAATCTGTGGAGACGCTCCCGCCGCACCGTCCTTACGATTGCCCGATAGATCTTCTGCCAGGCACGGAACCTCCTAGAGGCTGTGTGTATCCGCTGTCACTCCCTGAGACAGAGGCTATGTCTCAATATATCCGGGAGAACCTGGCTAGAGCCTTTATCAGAAAGTCGGTGTCGCCGGCTGGTGCAGGGTTCTTCTTCGTGCAGAGGAGCGGAGAGTTACGTCCCTGAATTGGCTACAGAGGTCTCAACGCCATAACTGTTAAAAACAAATACCCTCTCCCGTTGATCTCTGAGCTATTTGACAGGCTGCGAGGGGCACGGATTTTTACGAAATTAGATCTACGGGGGGTGTACAACCTGATCCGCATCCGCGAAGGAGACGAGTGGAAGACAGCCTTTAATACCAGGGATGGCCACTACGAATATCTGGTCATGCCTTTCGGCCTCTGTATTGCGCCTGCTGTCTTCCAGGATTTTGTCAACGACATCTTCCGTGATATGCTCTCCACCTCGGTGGTGGTCTATCTGGATGACATCATCATCTTCTCGCCAGATTTGACCTCCCACCGGAGAGACGTCTGCGGGCGAACTCTCTTTTCGCCAAGCTGGAGAAGTGCCAGTTTGAGCAGGAATCCTTGCCATTCCTGGGCTACATCTTGGCCCAGGGGTTGGCTATGGATCCGGCCAAACTGCAAGCGGTAATGGACTGGCAGGAACCACACTCACTTAAAGCGGTGCAGCGCTTCCTGGGGTTCGTCAACTATTACTGTGGCGCCCCCAGGAGTATGGTCGCCACACTGGCATTGCTTTCCTCCTGGGAGGGTTATGTCAGGCTTGGAAACAATGAAGGGTCTTTCTGACAGTTAATCTCTACATACAACACAGTTCCCACTCCAGGCCAACAGAGGGAGCTCTGAACCAGAATTGGGGGAGGAGTGCTCTCTGAGGGCCAGGAAGGGAAATTAGTCAGTTAGTGTGAGGAGGGTAACGAGTGGAGACGAGTGGAGAGAAGCTGGAGGTTGAGCTGAGGATAGAGAGCTCCCTCCCAGTGATGGCGCATGATCTGGAGCCTGGCCTCCACGGTTGTATGGATACTGAAGGTCCTGCAACAGAAACCAGAGAAATAGGAAGCTGTAAATGCTCTATTCCCAACTATGACTCGGAGGCACAACAGCGATGGATGAGCAAAGAGAGATAGAGGGCTACAGCTGTCTGCCATACAAGGTAGTTCTAAGAGAAGATAAGAAGGAGGAACTTCAGTGTAACACGGTACTGGATGTACCTCAAGCCAACGCTAGGAAGGAGACTACACAACCTATCTGATAGAGAGATTCCTGAGTTGCTTCCAGGCTAGCCTGCTCCTGTGCCATCTGTAACCAGGACCCTGGATTGCGTTTGCCAAGTAAAGGTAAAGAAACTGCACCCTGTTGTGTCCTTGCCTCCTTCCTGCAACCTCCTCAGCACTGCTACATCTCTGTGTCAAACACTGCACCCTCTTCCTAAACATTCCGCTACACTGCCCTGGGACCAACAGCCCTACCTGTGGAGGGCTACAACATCATTGCTGCACTACAGCATCTGTCCCAGAGGATCTGCTTGCAGCGTCGGCTTAACACCTCCCTTGCCGAACACCACAGGTGGCGTCACGAATCATTTATAAACTTTATTCCCAACTCAACACCTTTTACATGGGCGCCCAGGGCCACGGACCGGGTCACCGCTGCTGTGACATTCCCCTCTGAGAGACCGGCCCGGTACCGAGTACCCCACAGCCCTGGGAGGGCGACCCATTGTGGCGTCACTAACAGGATTACCGAGCCCGGTAACCCCGGGTCCTGTGTGCCAGAGACTGTTGTGTGCTATAGACTGTGTGCAAAATTGGCACCATTGTCCCGCTGATTGGAGTGCGCGGGAAGAAAAGGGGCAGGCCTTTGTGGGCGGAGCCTGCTGCAGAGCGCGAAGAAGTGAAGTACCGCGCGGGAAGAGAGGACAGCGCGCGAGAAGGGGAGGAGCTGAGACCTACAGCCGGTAAGCCGCTCAACCCCGGGGCCTGGCACCCGTTAACTAGGGGGAAGGAGAATGTCTGAGGCAAGCGCTGATGCAGCGGCGGATGCCCCCGCCAGCCCCTCAGCGCCGCAAGATGCAGTGCCCAACGCGGCTGCGGCTCCGGTAGCACCCACCGCAGCGGTCCCCATAATACCGCTGTCTATGCCCTACATATCGGGAGCGGCCTGGCTACCGCAGTACTCAGGTGAGTCCCATACCCTGAGTGAATTTAAAGAGAGACTGTGCAGTTTGAGGTGTATCCTCTATCTGAAAGCCAGAAGGTGAACATCCTGAATGGGCAGCTAACAGGTGCAGCACAGAGAGAAGTAAAAGCCTGGCAGGACACTGATAAAGAGACTGTTAAAAAGATCCTGGCTAAGCTAAGGAGCACCTTTGACACCCGCACTGCCGCTGAAATCAAGATGAGGTTCTTTGGATGTAAACAGAAAGTGCAGGACAGTATACGGGACTATGCTCTTAACCTGCAGGAGGCGCTGCGAGCCGTCAGGCAAATTGATCCTGACAGTGTGAAAGAGGAATACAAACTGTTAAATGAGCAGTTCATTGAAGGACTCCTATCCAGTACCCACAGAGCGCAGCTGTGCATCATAACCCTACAAAACCCTGAGCTGGACTTTGCTGATTTCAAGGACAGGGCTATTCGGGTACTGCAGGAACCAACTGTCAACCGTCCAGCGCCCCCTAGGCGCCCAGCTATCACCTACCACCAGGAAGCAACATCTTTCCCGTCCATCCCTGTGGAGGCTGATGTACAGACTCTGGATAAAGATCCAACAGAAGAGCTGCGTCTTCAAGTCCAGGAGTTGACCAAAGGTATGGCTGCACTTACTAAAACCGTGCAGTCCCTGCAGGTGTCCTCCAAGGAGAAGATCCAGCTTGCTTCCAGTACAGAGGATGTCCCGTGGCTCCGGAAGAGGAGAACCCTGCCACTCCGAGGGAGGAACAACGACCGCTATGACCAGGACGGACGTCCCATCTGTCGACGCTGCCACAAGGCAGGCCATCTTGCAAGATTCTGTCCTTTAAATGAGTAACCCCTGGGGCAGAAGGCCAACTCCCAGGAGTAGGACCACAAGACCCAAGGAACTGGCGAGCCAAGTATGTTGGAGGGAGACCGATCCTTCCAGTGGTGATTGACAGCATCCCAATGAACACTTTGCTGGACACTGGCTCCCAGGTGACCACTATGCCCTATATCCTCTACAAGCGGTACAAGCGGTATTGGGCTGACTCTGAACTCACCCGTGGCCCAAGTGATGAACTAACAGTAGTTGCCAGAAATTACTGTTAAAGTGGGGAGGGTGGAGTTAAAATCTCAAGGTCTGATAGTTGTGGATATTGATCGACGAGATTGTAATCCCATGATGACTCTTGGTACAAAGGTTATTGAAAATTGTCTTTCCGAGGTTATTGTCTTGTTGCAACAGGTGGCTGAGACTGCTGGTTCCAGTGAACAACGAGTCCTGCAGAAGGAGATCAAGGCCCTGATGCAAAGACAGCAGGTAGAACTCTCTGGTGGAGAAATTGGCAGCGTCAGAGTGAGTGATGATTTCCCCATTGCAATACCCCCCAGATGTGAAATGTTGATTTGGTGTTGGGCAGCTATAGGTCTCAGAGGAAAGGATTACCAGGCATTGGCAGAGCCAGTATACTCTGATAGCAGGCCCACTGTCCTGACAGCCAGAGGGGTAGATGATGTTCGAAAGGGGAGAGTACCTGTACGCCTTCTGAATTGTGGGGAGGAGGAGGCCACAATACCTCGGTATGCCACAGTTGCTAAGCTGCTCACTGTCAGTAATAATGCAATGCAGGCAGCAGATCCCTTGGTCTCATCCAAACAGGTGGAGGACAATGGCTCTGTAAAGCAGCTGGAGGAGTGGTGTCAGCAACTGCAGGTGGGGACTGACTCTACACCTTCATACCAGAAAAATGGGGTTTACAGGGTGACCCAGGAATATGAGTGGGTATTCAGTAATCACCCCATAGATTTCGGGGTTTAACATCATATCCCCGCTGGAGATCATCCACCCATTAAAGAAAGGTACCGGCCTATACCCCCAACACAATACCAATGTGCCAAAGGTATGTTGAGAGAGATGAAGGAAGCAGGGGTCATCAGAGACAGTTGTAGCCTCTGGGAAGCCCCAATAGTTTTCGTAAAGAAAAAGGATGGTACCATGAGAATGTGTGTCGATTACAGGAAAATTAACAGCATTACACATAAAAATGCCTACCCATTATCCAGAATTGAAGAGTCATTAGCTGCACTTAAAACTGCTAACTACTTTTCCACCTTAGATCTCACTAGTGGGTATTGGCTGGTTCCCGTGGCAGAGGCAGACAAGGAGAAAACAGCATTTACCACCCCAATGGGTCTCTGTGAGTTCAACTATATGCCATTCGGGCTCTGCACTGCCCCAGGAACATTTCAACGGCTGATGGAGTGCTGCCTGGGACACATGAACTTTGAGACAGTCCTGTTGTACCTTGATGATGTCATTGTTTTCTCCAAGACTTATGAAGACCATCTGGAGCACCTGGCTGAGGTGTTTGAAGCCTTGTCCAACTTTTGCCTGAAGGTGAAGCCTTCCAAATTCCACCTCCTGAAGCCCAAGGTACAGTACCTTGGTCATGTAGTGAGCGCAGAAGGTGTGGCACCAGATCCTGACAAAGTCACGGTCATCCGAGACTGGCCGAAGCCCAGCAACCTCCATGAAGTACGCCAATTCCTCGGGTTGGTAGGCTACTACCGAAGGTTCATCAAAGGCTTCACTGAAATAGCCACTCCTATGCAAAATCTTCTGGTGGGACAGTCCAAGAAAGCCAAACAGAAAAGTTCCACATTTGAATGGACTGAGGAGTTGGAGAGGTCCTTTACCCGACTGAAGATGGCTCTCACAGGAGATGAAGTTCTGGCCTACCCAGATTATGACCAACCATTTGTGTTGTATACTGATGCCAGCAACGTGGGACTTGGAGCAGTACTGTCACAGGTACAGAATGGCAAAGAAAGAGTGATCTCCTATGCCAGCAGGAAGCTTCGTCCCACTGAAAGGAACTCTGACAACTACAGTTCCTTCAAGCTGGAGTTCATCGCCAGAGTTTGGGCTGTGACTGAGAGATTCAAGCATTACCTAGCTTCAGCCAAGTTTACCATCTTCACGGACAACAACGCGTTGACTCACTTGGAAACTGCCAAGCTAGGTGCACTGGAGCAGCGATGGATGGCTCGGCTGTCTAACTGTGAATTTACCATCAAGTACCGAGCAGGGCACAAGAATGCCAATGCTGATGCGCTGTCCAGGATGCCTAATCTGCCAGATGCAGGAGAAGACCCTGAGGCTCTTGAAGAAATAGAGTTACCTCCCTTCCACCAGCCAATTGCAGCCCAACGAGCCCAAGGAGTGAGAAACAGAAGGTCTGACTTGAAAGAGGCCACCCTAAATCCATTGCCCCATCACAATTGGGCAGGAACGCAGGATAATGACCCCGCAGTCCGCCTGGTGAAGGAGCTACTGTCACAAGCTGACTCACGCCCAGATTCGAATGCTCCTGAAGAAACCCAGCAGTTGTGGAAGGAAAGAGGTCGGCTGTTCATTTATGAAGGAAAGCTGTGTCGGAGGAGTATCAATGCCCGCACTCATGAGCTGGTCTGGCAGGTGGTGGTCCCAAAGAGAGAGGCATCAATGGTCTTGGCAGCATACCACAATAGAGCTGGACACTTCGGATGGAAGAAGTTGGAAGCTTTGCTCCGGGAGAGATTTTACTGGGCTGGTATGAGAAAAGCCATTGAAAAGTGGTGCCGGGAGTGTGGACAATGTAACCTGCGCAGAAAGGATCGAAACAGCCAGAGAGCTCCTCTACAGCCAATAATAACAGCCACTTGAGTTGGTTGGCCTGGACCATGTGAAGTTGGTCCCAAGCCGGTCAGGCTACATCTTTGCTCTTACCATCGTTGACCACTACTCAAGATTCCTGGTAGTTGTGCCTGTCAAAGATCAAACAGCCAGAACAGCAGCCAGAGCATTCCAACAGCACTTCTGTAGACCACATGGCTATCCTGAGCAAGTGCTTACAGATCAAGGTCCCGCCTTTGAGGCCGAAGTGTTCCAGGAATTCTGTAACTTGTATGGTTGTAAGAAGATCCGGACAACACCATACCATCCACAGACCAATGGCATGTGTGAAAAGATGAACCAGGTGGTAATCGACCTACTGAAAACTTTGCCTTTGGAGGAGAGGAATCTGTGGCCCGAAAAGTTCCCAGATCTGGTAGACCTCTACAACCACATTCCCGTGAATTCCACCAACTGTACTCCAGTCTAAGTAATGAGAGCGAGGTGTGGTAAACTGCCTATTGATTTGGATATGGGAGTCCTGACACCTGAAGTAATGTCACCAGATGCTGACTGGGACACAGAGAGGCAGCAACAGTACAGAAGAGTACAAGAGTGTGTGAAAAAGAGCCTAGTTCAGGCAAGACAAAAACAAGAGAGGAACTATAATCAGCATGCACCTGCAGTTCCCTTGTCATCAGGAGAACAAGTCCTAAAGAGGAAAAGAAGGATGCATAAATTGGATGACCAATGGGAAGCTGAACCCTACACCATTCTACCCTCAAACTTTGAAAATACCAAGGTGTGCCTTATTAGTAAAGATGGAGGAGAAACCTCAGCAGCAATATCAAGGGATCATTTGAAATTATGCCCTGACCAGCAAAAGGAAAGAATGGAAGAACAAAATAACATCCATCCCATAGAAGAAGAAAAGGTCAGCACTATACTTGGAGAATTCCCTGCAAATTGGACTAAAGTAAATGATGCCATAGTGGTGCCAGTGTTGACATTTCCCCAACTGCTAGTACAAGAAGAAGTGACTCAAGAAAATCCTGAAAATCCTGAAAATCAGGCAGCAGATGCCACACCAGCAGTGTAGCCAGAGAACCCTCTGTGCTACGCAGAACCACCAGTAGTGTATCCAGTACATCATACACTACACCAGTAGTTAGCATCAGGCAACCAGTAAGATCCTCAACCACGCCAATGTTACGTAGATCTACCCATACTACTCAAGATATACCACCCCCTAGATTCCGCATATGAATAAGTTAAAGCAATGTAAGTGTTAACATGTATATATGTAACTGTTCAAATTTTGTACCTACAGATATTCTGTAAGAAATTTCCTTTTCAAGTTTTCCCGTATGTGTCATGGACATTTTGGCCACTGGACTAGGTGTGGTCACTAACTTTGTACATAGTTCACCAACTGCCCAGGAATGGACCATGGACGTTGATGCATGGACTTATCATCACAGGACTATTTTTGGAGCTTTTGTACAATTTTCATTTTTCAAAATCTTGTAACCTTTATAATTGTTTATTTGTCATTTGTTATATGTTCATGTTTTTCATCAGCCTAGGAGTGCTGAATTGCACTAGGGGGGAATGTGGCGCCCCCAGGAGTATGGTCGCCACACTGGCATTGCCTTCCTCCTGGGAGGGTGATGTCAGGCTTGGAAACAGTGAAGGGTCTCTCTGACAGTTAATCTCTACATACAACACAGTTCCCACTCCAGGCCAACAGAGGGAGCTCTGAACCAGAATTGGGGGAGGAGTGCTCTCTGAGGGCCAGGAAGGGAAATTAGTCAGTTAGTGTGAGGGGGGTAACGAGTGGAGACGTGTGAAGAGAAGCTGGAGGTTGAGCTGAGGATAGAAAGCTCCCTCCCAGTGATAGCGCATGATCTGGAGCCTGGCCTCCACGGTTGTATGGATACTGAAGGTCCTGCAACAGAAACCAGAGGAATAGGAAGCTGTAAATGCTCTATTCCCAACTAAGACTCGGAGGCACAACAGCGACGGGTGAGCCAAGAGAGATAGAGGGCTACAGCTGTCTGCCATACGAGGCAGTTCTAAAAGAAGATAAGAAGGGGGAACTTCAGTGTAACATGGTACTGGATGTACCTCAAGCCAGCGCTAGGAAGGAGACTTCACAACCCATCTGATAGAGAGATTCCTGAGTTGCTTCCAGGCTAGCCTGCTCTTGTGCCATCTGTAACCAGGACCCCGGATTGCGTTTGCCAAGTAAAGGTAAAGAAACTGCACCCTGTTGTGTCCTTGCCTCCTTCCTGCAACCTCCTCAGCACTGCTACATCTTTGTGCCAAACACTGCACCCTCTTCCTAAACATCCCGCTACACTGCCCTGGGATC
The DNA here is from genome assembly GCF_039654945.1 of Dendrobates tinctorius. Classification (NCBI taxonomy): domain Eukaryota; kingdom Metazoa; phylum Chordata; class Amphibia; order Anura; family Dendrobatidae; genus Dendrobates; species Dendrobates tinctorius. The sequence goes on along the minus strand of NW_027361687.1, from coordinate 413,130 downwards.
AACAACCCTTCCTGTGGAGGGCTACAACATCATTGCTGCACTACACCTGCTTGCAGCATCGGCTTAACACCTCCCTTGCCGAACACCACAGGTGGCGTCACGAATCACTTATAAACTTTATTCCCAACTCAACACTTTTTACATGGGCGCCCAGGGCCACGGACCAGGTCACCGCTGCTCTGACATTCCCCTCTGAGAGACCGGCCCGGTACCGAGTACCCCACAGTCCTGGGAGGGCGACCCATTACCGCCAGTTCATACCTCACTTCTCCACACTGGTAGCGCCTTTGGTTGCTCTTACAAAGAAAGGAGCTAAACCTAAAACTTGGTCTGAACAGGTCTCCAAGGCCTTCTCATCTCAAAAATCCCATTTTGTTGGCGCTCCCATCTTACACCGTCCCGATGTGGATAAACCGTTTATCCTGGAGGTGTATGCCTCTTTCGTCGGTGCAGGAACAGTCCTTTTCCAGAAGGATGCTCAAGGTCGGAAGCATCCCTGCTTCTTCTTCTCTAAGACCTTCTCACCGGCGGAGAAGAATTACTCCATTGGGGACAGGGAGCTGCCAGTAAAGAAGTTAGCCTTTTCCGAGTGGAGACATCTCCTGGAGGGAGCCCGGTTTCCCTTCCAGGTGTATACGGACCATAAAAATCTGGTCTATTTACAAACGGCCCAGCGCTTGAACTCTCATCAAGCTAGGTGGTCGCTCTTCTTCTCCCGCTTCACCTTACACTATCTCTCTGGAGAGAATAACGTCCGTGCGGATGCTCTCTCGTGCTCTGTGGTCTCAGCGGAGGAAGGGGAGGCTGAGCCACGGCTAATTCTCCCTTCGGAGAGCTTTACGACCGTGGCTCCAGTTGGTCTCGAGTCAGTGCCACCGGGCAAGACCTTTGTGCCTCCTCAGCTACGGCCGGAGGTTCTCGCCTGGGCACATGCGTCCAGGGTGGGTGGTCACTTTGGCAATAAGCGGACCACAGAACTCCTGGCAAGGTCGTATTGGTGGCCGCACATGGCTCGAGACACTAAGGAATACATACAAACATGCGTCTCGTGTGCACGGAACAGGTCCTCTAGACAGATGCCGGCTGGGTTATTGTACCCTCTGCCGGTGGCGGATAGACCTTGGTAGATGGTTGGCATGGATTTTGTGGTTGGCCTGCCCAAGTCTGGTGGCAGTACGGTCATCTGGGTGGTCACCGACCATTTTTCTAAATTGGTGCATCTGGTGCCACTCTCACGGTTGCCTTCTGCTTATGGTCTTGTCACACTGTTCATAAAACATGTATTCCGTCTGCATGGCATGCCGGACAAAATTGTTATTGATCGATGTCCCCAGTTCGCGTCCCGGTTTTGAAAGGAGCTCTGCAGCCTACTCAGCATTGAGCTAAATCTGTCCTCCGCTTACCATCCCAAGACGAATGGCTTGGTTGAGAGAGCCAACCAAACCTTGGTCACATACCTGCGGCATTTTATCTCTGCCAGGCAGGATGACTGGGCATCCTTGCTACCATGGGCTGAATTTGCCATGAATAATGCAGTGGCTGATTCCACTGGTCAAACGCCGTTCCTTCTAAATTACGGCCAACATCCGCTCATCCCTGTCCCGATGCCAGTGTCCTCCGCTGACTCCAGGGTGGCAGACTGGGCAGTGGAGGCTCACGACATTTGGGATCGCAGGATGCTATTCGTGCCTCTAAAGAAAGAATGAGGGCATCCGCCGACACACATCGGCGACACACATCGGCGACCCGCTCCAACCTTTTCCCCCGGCGACTTGGTGTGGCTCTCTGCTCGAAACATCAAGCTGCGGGCCGAGTCCACCAAGTTCGCGTCGCGATACATCGGACCTTTTAAGGTTCTCGAGCGAATCAGCTCGGTGGTCTACCGCCTGGCTTTTCCTCCACATTTGGCCATTTCTGACGTTTTCCATGTGTCCCTTCTCAAACCTGTTCACATGGCCCGGTTCTCTGAGTCATCTGCCAGGTCATCAGACTTGTCTTCGGACGAGTTTGAGGTTAGCGCCATTGTGGGACGTAGGATTGTGCGTGGCAAAAAGTTTTATTTGGTGGACTGGAAGGGTCATGTCTAGAGGCCCGGACCTGGGAGCCAGTGGAGAACATCCACGCTCCGCTCCTGATCACAGCAAGCCTCAGAGGGGGGCCCTAGGAGGGGGGGTAATGTTAGGCGTCGGATTCCTGCAGCTGCACAGCGGGAATCCAGAGCCATACATCCAGCGGTCTCCCATTCCTTTCCGACAGCTCAGGGACCTGCACAGCAATCTCGGCGATCCAGGCGCCCTGCTCAGACCAGCTCTCTGGGTCTGGATGTTGCTGCCACCTCTAGACCAGCAATGGTAGCACAACCTGCTTTGCAGGAAACCACTCCAGAGTGGCATGCCCACGAGACGATCTCCCAGTGGAGATCGGGGGTCACGTGCTCAGGTCCTTGTCCTGATCTGATTGGCCCATCTCAGAGGTCTGGAAGGTCCCGGAAGCGCATGGCTATAAAAGGCCCGAATGGCCGCTCGCCCATGCGCTAGTATAGACTATACTTGCTATGTGCGAATGGTGATGGATGTATGATTCTGGTGACTGACTCATTATGAAACCCCTTCCCTCTGATATTACGCATGTGGATAGGGAATTAGAGTTATAGTCAGCGCCAGTCAGTGGCAAGCCATACGCCACAGTGCATACCGCACCGCTACACTTGCATTCGATAGTGTGATGCCTCACGGCACTGTCGTACAGTGGCAGTAGTTACCGCCACGCTGCAGTTAGCAGCACTTACTAGGGTCCGCGGTAGCGATGCCGCATGCACGGTAGGTCAAGACAGACACCGACCTCTGCCTTGGGCCGTGTCCTGTGACCATATACCATGTGTGCACGCCAGCTGAGACCTGTGAAGCTAACAGGCTCGTCGTTTATGCTTTATTTGTTCTAAAGCGCCTCTGTGAGTTGAACAGAGTCCGCTCTGCGCACCTCGGGTGACGTTTAACCCAAGCGCAGTATACCGCCATATAGCGAGTCTGCCATTACTCAGCAGCGGTTGTTACACCTACTGCACGGTGGACCACGGGCGGCGAATGCACTTCCTATTTATATTTAGTGCGATCCGCCGTCCCTAACAAGTACATCCTCTCCAAAAGCTCAGACATCCGTTTTGTCCCAAAATGTCTACCCACCCTGGATGAATGAGCCCAAGAGAGGACCTCCGGTCGCAGACAGGCAGGGACAAATGTCTTGCCCGGAGGTACTGACTCAAGGGCGACCGGAGCCACAGTCCTCAGGGTCTCGGATGGAACGATCAGCCAAGGCTCCTCCTTCTCTTCCTCCGATGACACCACGGAGCGGGAGAGAGCATCGGCCCAGACATTCTTCTCCAAGGAGAGAAAATGGAGGGTGAAGTGGAACCGGGAGAAGAACAAGGACCATCTGGCCTGGCGAGAATTTAGCCGCTGGGCTGTTTGCAAATACATCAAGTTCTTGTGGTCGGTGAACACTTGGAAAGGGTGGTGAGCCCCCTCCAGGAGGTGTCTCCACTCCGAGAAGGCCAACTTCATCGCTAGCAACTCCCTGTCCCCGATGGAATAATTCCTCTCCGCCAGTGTGAAGGTCTTGGAGAAAAAGAAGCATGAGTGCTTCCGACCTTGCGTGTCCTTCTGAAACAGGATCGCTCCAGCACCGACGGAAGAGGCATCCACTTCCAGAATGAAGGGTTTATCTACATTGGGGCGATGTAGAATGGGAGCGCTAGTGAAATGGGACTTAATGGAGGAGAAGGCCTTGGAGACAGGTTCCGACCACAACTTGGGATTTGCACCCTTCTTGGTGAAGGCCACCAAGGGGGCTACCAACGTCGAGAAGTGGGGGATGAATTGGCGGTAATAATTTATGAACCCCATAAAGCGCTGCACCGCTTTGAGGGAATGGGGCTCCTGCCAATCCACCACCGCCTGTAGCTTGGCAGGATCCATGGCCAATCCCTGGGCAGTGATGATATAGCCCAGGAAAGGCAAGGAATCCTGCTCAAACACACACTTCTCCAACTTGGCGTAGAGGGAGTTTGCTCGTAGGAGGTCAAAAACTTAGCAAACATCTCTCCGGTGAGAGTCAATATCTGGAGAGTAGATGAGGCTATTATCCAGATAGACTACAACTGAGGTGGTGAGCATACCCCGGAAGATGTCGTTTACAAAGTCTTGGAAGACAGCTGGAGAGTTACAGAGCCCAAAGGTCCTCACCAGGTATTTATAGTGCCCATCTCTGGTGTTAAAAGCTGTCTTCCATTCTTCCCCCTCACAGATGCGAATCAGGTTGTAAGCCCCCCGCAGATCAATCTTAGTAAACACTCTCGCTCCCCGTAGCCTATCGAACAGTTCCAATATCAGGGGCAGAGGATACTTATTCTTAACGGTGATGGCGTTAAGACCCTTGTAATCGATGCAGGGACGTAATTCTCCATTCTTCTTTTGGACGAAGAGGAATCCCGCCCCCGCTGGTGACACCGACTTCCTAATGAATCCTCTTGCCAGATTCTCCCTGATATACTGAGACATGGCCTCTGTCTCCGGGAGAGATAGGGGATAGACTCAACCCCGGGGAGGCTCAGCACCAGGCAAGAGGTCAATAGGACAGTCGTAGGGGCGGTGAGGCGGACGGGTCTCCGCCGACTTCTTGGAGAATACGTCTGCATACTGTCGATAGAATTTGGGGAGAGAGGAAAGGTCTGCGGGGACTTCAGTGGTTGCAACCTGAACGCACTCCCTCTGACATCTACCCTCACAGGATATACTCCACCCGAGAATTCTCCCTGAGGACCACTCTATATGGGGAGAGTGATGACGCAACCAGGGGACCCCTAAGCGGACCTGGTCGATACCCTCGGGCATGACAAGGAGAGATAGCGTCTCCTGATGGGAAGGAGACAGTGAAAGTATCAGCGGGGTGGTCTGGTGGGTGATCTGAGAGGGTAGTGTCACTCCATTCACCACTCTGATGGTGACTGGCTGAGGTAGTAAAACCAGAGCCGTTGGGCGAAGGCACACGACATGAAATTGCCCTCCGCCCCGGAATCCATGCAAACCTCCACCATCAGAGTGGAAGAGCCAAAATCAAGCGTGCCCTCAAAGGACAGCTTGGAGGAAAACGTTGCAGCATCTAGTAGGCCTCCTCCAAAAGCCACTAGACCTGAGCGTTTTCCTGGCCACTGTGGGCACCTGTTGGCAGGGTGACCAGACTGCCGGCAAATGTGACAGACCACAGATGCTCGCACGGACCGGGAGCTGGATCCCGCACAAGAATTCCCCATGGCCTCTTGGAGCTCGGACACCCGATCGGGAGGTTCCGGAGGTTTAGTAAAACTAGGTGCCAACCTAAACTTCTGCCTACACTGGGACCGCTCCAACCTTCGCTCCGAAAAACGAAGGTCTATGTGGGTGGAAATGGTGATAAGCTCCTCCAGTGTGGCGGGAATCTCCCTGGAAACTCCCTGACCAGGGAGTCCTTTACATGGCCAGCCAGACCTCTCCAGAACACCAGAATGAGGGTCTTATCTGATCACTCCAGCTCTGAAGCCAACGTCCGGAACTGGATGACCAGAGACTGACCAGAGACGAGCCCTGCGATAACGCCAGCAGCTGGAGCGCGGTATCACGGGTGACTCGCGGTTCCAAAAAGACCTGCTTCAGAGTGCCCAAGAACCACAAGGCTTTCTGCACCACATGATCACCACGCTCCCACAGCGGTGTGGCCCACTCCAGAGCCCTGCCCAACAAGAGGGAAATAACAAATCCCACTCTAGCCCGCTCGGGGGGGAATCGTGCAACCAGCAGCTCCAGCTGTATGGTACACTGACTCACGAAACCCCTACAAGAAGCACTATCGCCCAAGAACTTCTCGGGCAATGGGAAGCGGGACAAAGTCGGGGCAGGGATGGCAGGGGACACACGGGAGACAGCCTCTGTGGCTGCCTGAACAGCGACTGCGGTAACATCCACAGCTGAGGCTGAGCGCTCAAGAGCCGCCAGCCTGCCCTCCAGCTGCTGGATGTACCGCTGCAGTCATTGTTCGTCCGCCATTACTAGCCAGACCTTGGCACTAGTATAATGTTAGGGCTGGCGGAACGCACCAAATAATAAAATAATAGTAGGTGCATTTGCAGCCCGGGGTCCACCGTGCAGGGGTGGTAAACTGCTGCTTAGTAATGGCGGAAGTATAAAGCGGTGTGGAAAAGGTCACACGTGGGTTAACGTCACCCAGTGTGAACAGAAGCGAACTCTGTTAACTCACAGAGCCGTGCTACCGCAGAACATAAATGCCGGTGCCTGTTTGGCTCATGGAGCGCACAGAACGCAGTCACAGAACTCTGCCCCAAGGACACGGGGTCAGAGTCCTTCTGGACCTTCTGAGCGTGCGGCATCGCACCTGCGGACGCCACTATAGATGCTGACTATGGAGTATCGAGCACATGCACCGTGGCGTGCCGAGCCACTGGTGGGCACTGGTGCCTGTCTCAGACTCAGTCCTACCTACACCTAAGCCTGGGCGCTTAACAGGCTAGGCTTCACAACACGTGTACCAACGGTAGGGGTTTCATAATGAGTCATTCACCAGAGATATTCATACATGTATACAACACTCACTCCTCATAGCCTTGCCGAGCGGCCATGCAAACCTTTTATAGCAGCGTCCTTCCAGGACCTTCCTGATGGTCGAATCCGAGCTGGAGAAGGACCTGAACATGTGACCTCCGATCTCCAATGAGAGATCGTCCCACGGGCATGCTCAGTGGACCGAAAGGAGGACTTAGTCCCTGGAGTAGCTCGCTGCTGACCAGCATGCGTTGCTATAGTTGGACCAGAGGTGGCAGCAACAACCAAATCTACAGAGCGGGTCTGAGCAGAGGGCCTGGATCGACGAGTCTGCTGAGCAGCCTCCTCTGTGGCTGGAGAGGAATGGGAGACCACTGGAAGCAAGGCTCGGGTTTCCCGCTGTGCAGCGACAGGAACCCGACGCCTAACAATATGCTTGGGGCTGTCTATTCTTTTGTGAATCTGCTCTGGGGCAGTTTAGATTTCATCTTTCTGTCTTTAGGCTTAGTTAGTCCTCCGGCTGTGACGAGGCGTCTAGGGCATCGTAGGAACGCTCCGCGGCTACTGCTAGTTGTGCGGATAGGATCAGGGGTCTGCAATCCGTTTAGTTACCAACCTCTCTGGTCTTCTGGTGGCTTAGCCTTTTCCTGACATCCTCCTCGGTGACCCATTCATAACACCTGTCGGTATCTTACATCTGAACCTTATATTCAGTCTATTGCTGAATCTTGCATAAGATATTAGCTGGTTCTGGTCTTCCTCTTCATTCTGGTATCTCTTTGGCTCAAGTTTCTGCCTATCTCCCCTCGTCTGTCTCTGAGTGATGAATACTTTGTACATCTGTGTCTTGTTCAGTGGTGGTCATTTTTCAGCCTCCCTTACCTCGGCCATGTCTTTGAGCACTGAACACCTTGTACGTCTGTCTTGCTCAGTGGTGGTCGGGTTTCAGCCTCCCTTACCTTGGCCATGTCTCTGAACACCTTTTACTTTTGTGGCTTGCTCTGTGGTGGTCGGGTTTCAGTCTTCCTTACCTCTGCCATGTCTTTGAACACTCAACATCTTGTACTTCTCTGTCTTGTTCTGTGGTGATCGGTCTCAGCCTTCCTTACATCGGCCATGTCTCTGAGCACTGAACACCTTTTACTTCTGTATCTTGCTCGATGGTGGTCGGGTTTCAGCAGGTACGGACTGGGGCTGAAATTCAGCCCTGACACTTGAAATCACACAGGCCCAAGCTGTCCCCGGTCCCAAGCACCAGATGGGATATATTACTAATATTACCCTGGATTGAATAAAGCAAGATTTACTACAAGAACAATATTTCTAATGATACCCGTGGCCTGCTGGGGTAAGTGATGGAGTCAGCGACTTTATGCTCCCAAAACTCTTCACAGTATGGGTGTCTTGAGAACACCGATTCTGTTAACAACGTAGCAGACAAGGCAGCCCACAGACAGGCCCTTCTGGCATTTGCCAGAATTGCCAGATGGCCAGTCCGGCCCTGAGTTTCAACGTTCCTTACCTCGGCCGTGTCTCTGAGCACTGAACACCTTGTACATCTGTATCCTGTTCAGTGGTGCTCGGATTCAGCCTTCATTACATCGGCCATGTCTCTGAGCACTGAACACGTTGTACTTCCATAACTTGCTGTGTGGTGGATGGGTATCCACCTCCCTTACCTCGCCCATGTCTCTTGAGCACTGAACACCTTTTACTTCTGTATTTTTCTCAGCGGTGGTCAGGTTTCAGCGTTCCTTACCTCGGCCGTGTGTATGAGCACTGAACACCTTGTACTTCCGTGTCTTGTTCAGTGGTGATCGGGTTCAGTCTTCCTTACCTCGGCCATGTCTCTGAGCACTGAACACCTTGTACTTCTGTGTCTTGCTCAATGGTGGTCGGGTTTCAGTCTTCCTTACCTCGGCCAAGTCTTTGAAAACTCAACATCTTGCACTTCTGGGCCTCCAGGGAGGTTGCAGTTAGTTCTGGAATATGACAACACTGGAGGATAATGGCTTCCTGGTCACTTCACGTTTGATTTTCCAATGTGTGTAAGTTTTTGACTTTTCACAATCAGTTAATTCTCTTTTTTGTCCCATTTTGTCTGAGGAGAACAAGCTGCCTAATAATTCTGGGCATGTTGATTAAGAGTGTTATATCTTTAGGTTGCACCCTCCTCATTACACAATACCTGATCTGCTTCATCCAATAAGTTTTCAAGTTTATACAGCACTGGAGTTGGAAAATCTACATAAAAACGATGATAAGGTCAAAATAGTCACTGTCTAATAATTCTGCACACAATATATGTGTTTAGGTCTAAGAGAAAAAAAATGTTCCTCAGACCAATCTGTTCTCAATTTTTTCTTTCTTGAATTGCTTTAAAAAAAAATTAAAGCTGCAGTACTATTGGTTGCTACAGGCAAGAAACTCTTTTTTTTTTTTTAGTAAGACAGTTTCAAACAAAAAGTCAGTGGATGAGAGACATTTGTTTTTGCTTTCAAAGAAATCTTTCTGATGTGTTGTATTTTAGTAAATTTTACCTGTAATATTTCCACAGCTCAGAGTCTCGCTGTGGTTGCGGTGCCAGTGTTTATGGATGGGGCACTGTTTCACATCCCATAAAAGCCGTATAGATAGATCAAGTAATAAGAAATCCACAGTCACTGGGAGATATAGTGGGAAGTGAGCTATTCGGCCCACCAACGTTCTTCCCATCATATGATACTTCTGTCAGGTTCCCTTCTTTGATGCAGGATCAGAATCTGACATTGCAGCTTTCCTGGCAGATGATGGATGTGTTAGGCTGGGTTCACATTGCGTTAAGGGCAATGCGGTGATGGCATCTGTTACATAGCGGCACTAACGCTATATAACGGATGCGTTAGCGCACCCTTTGCCCGCAATGACAGTAACGCATCCTAACGCATGCCAAAATCGGCATGCGCTAGCGATGATGTGTTAATTCATGATGCACCCTCGAACACAGTCTACAGTGTTCGAGGGTGCGTCGGGTCTAGCGCACAGCGAACGGACACGTTCACTGTGCATAGATCTGTAAGGGCTAACGCATGGTAGCGCATGGTAACGAACTGCTATCATGCGTTAGCGCATACATTAGCACTATGGTCACAAATTATGTCAAAAGTGCCATCTGCGTTACAGCATCCGTTTAACTGATCAGTTAAACGGATGCCCCTAACGCAATGTGAACCTAGCCTTACACAGGCAGCAACTGCCTCTAACAGCAGCGAGGGGAGCTTTGCTGCTGTTGTACACTTACATGCTGCTGTCACTGTCCGACAAGGGCATTTGACCATGCAACTCGTTTGTGTGAAGCCTATGGATTTCCATGACAGACAGGAGTCTGCGGAAGACCCCATTTCGCTGCCATGACAATACCCCTGTGGAACCCAGCCTGGGGTTGGCCTGTATGGGAGACCATGATTTTCATAGTGCTATTGCAGTATACACCGTAAGCGATTAGACAATTTAGTCCCTAAGGGGAACTTAAAAATGAAGTAGAAAAAAATTGAAACACCCCATTAAAAAATTATTTAACCCAATCGGTAAACATTGTAAAGAGAAAAAAAATCTAAATGCCAGAACTGTGGGGTTTTTTGGTCACTGCAACACAAAAATAAAATTCAATTGGAAGTGATCAAAATGTCATAACTACCCCTAAATGGGATCAATAAAAACGTCAGCTCTCCTTGAGAAAACATCTCTGTTCACCAAAAAATCTCAAGAGAATGGTGTTTGGTATCACTGTAATCACACTGATCCGGAAAATCATATTTCTACGTCATTTTTACTGCAAAATGAACGCTGTAAAAGCCAAAACCAAATAACAATTTAATAATTGTGCTTTTTGTGCAATTTCATTGCACAGGGTATTTTTTTTTCCATTTTCCAGGTCATTAGTAAAATGGAGGACACGGGTAGGGTGGTAGGCTGAGAAGAGGGAGGAGATATAGGGTGGTGCTGAGCAATAGAGTGTTTTGCGGGTGAGGGTAATAAGTGTAATGACTGGCACAAGGTAGAGGCATCGGTGTAACGATTGGCGAGGAATATGATCCTGGCTGCAGCATTCAAGACAGATTGTAGGGGGGAGAGTTTGGTAAAAGGGAGACCGATTAGAAGAGAGTTACAATAGTCCAGACGAGAATGAATAAGAGAATCAGTAAGAGTTTTTGCGGAGTCAAAAGTAAGAAAAGGTCGAATTCTATAAATGTTTTTGAGGTGCAGATAACAAGAGCGAGCCATTGATCGGATGTGGGGGGCGAATGAAGCTCGGAGTCAAGTATGACCCCAAGACAGCAGGCATGTTGCTGGGGAGTAATAGTGGGAACCACACACAGAAATGGCAATGTCGGGCATAGGTACATTAGTAGAGGGAGGAAACACAAGGTGTTCAGTCTGTGACAGGTTCAGTTTCAGATATCTCCCAAGCAGCATTTTGTAATCCCAGTAGTGGGATTTGGCCGTTCTCAGAAGTAGTTGTCAAACTGACAGCCGGCCCAGAGAATGGGTGAAAAAAAAGTTTGAAGGGACAGTATGGGGGAAAAATGTTAGAGCATAGTATGTTGGGATAGTATCAGGAGACAGTATAGGTGTAGTGTGAGGTGATAGTATGAGGGAGAATGTGAGGAGACCGTACAAGGTGATTGTGTGAGGATACAGTTTGACGGGAATAGTGTTAAGAAACAATATGTTGGGAATAATGTGAGGAGACTGTATGGGTTGCATAGTATGAGGGGACACAGTGTACAACCAGCAAGGTACAGGAACTAGTGAGCAGTATGTTTAGGCAGAGTGAGTGAACTGTGAGGTTCAATATCTGTACCCTGAATAAGTATAATTTACTCATCAGTATATTAGCTCTAAATTATCATAAGTGTGAATACTATTCTACTGGAGAAACCATGCAGGATAGCAGGAAACACAAGTAAGGAGATAGGAAATGGTAATGGTGTAGTACCTGAGTTTGTCCACAAGATGTCATGGTTACAATGAAAATCAGAAGAGAGAAACATACAGGATATGTTGTGTAGGCAAGGATTCACATTGCATCATTATGACCTGTCAGAATAGGGCATCAGGACATGAGCGAGTATATAGATGGTCACATTTCATCATTTCATGTGTTTATCCATTCACAAATTTTGCTATACTAGTAAAACTTAGTAGCAAAGCCACAAAAGAGGACTAATAATCCTTCAAAAATACATCTGAAAAGGGGCAGCACCGCTTACCTGCCCAGGTCTCTGAACAAATGCACTACACAGATGCATTTTTAGTCCTCTTTTGTGGCTTTGCTACTAAGTTTAGGGTTAGGACTCGCAAGCGTGAGGACCCTTGATGTTGGGTTGCGAGCTTGCATATCTTGGCCAAAATATCAACCAATACCTCACATATTTATATGTATTTTGTGCACGGCCAGCCTGCCTAATCGAATAGTATGAGTGTGGCTAATAAGCTGAGAACCAGACTCTGTGCATTACCTACATGTGAACAGTGACCTATACAGGCCTCTATTGTGCAAATGTATATTAAGCAGTCACCCGCTCCATGAATGGGTAGGTGGTGAGTGGCTGTCTATTTAGTATTTTACACCTGTGTTTTGCAACATCTTGCTATATGGGTTGGCTTCATCCTGTAGTGCATTTGTTCAGAGACCTGGGCAGGTAAGCGGTGCTGCCCCTTTTCAGCTGTATACTAGTGATAACCACATTGAAACCAGAAAATACACCAGTACTCCTAATTGGTGATAGCTTTGTATCGCCAATCTTCTACACCTAATTTCTCTTCCAGGTCTTGAGAGTTGTTGACTCCTTACTTGAGAAGGGCGCCAAAAAATTGAATTTAAATGGCACAACCTATCCACTACTGTTATGAACCAGTGAACCTGAGAAAGGTACTGTTGCAGGAAAGGAAACGCATTTGTTCAGCCAAATTGTTATCATTTTAACTGTTTTTGCATTTTACCACATTATTTCCTGGTTTTAAAAGAACAGGAAAGAAAATAATTTTTTTTTCCAGATAGCACCAATGGACTACTAATTTTTCTACACCATTACCTATTATACAGTGCCTTGAAAAAGTACTCAAACGTTTCCACATTTTTTTCACATTACACCTGTAGGGAAGGTGACCTGACGGACGGACTTGTCAGCTAGTAGGAAGGAGGGTTTTCACATTTTAGGCAGTTATGACAGTGGGGAAACAGCTAGGAAAGTGTAGGTGACGTGCAGTACCTGGGGTTGACCACAAGATAGCAGGGAGGAGTGTGAGTTCAGGACTTGACAGCAGCTTAGGGCTTTAGAAACCGTTGGTCATGGGGGGCCGAGTTACAGGGAACCGGGAAAGTTATAAATTTGACAGGAGGATTCCAGAAAGTTCCTGTCCCCGGGACCTCAAGAGAAGAGGAGCCTGTGGCAAAGTGGGTGTTGTGAGGAAAGCTCAACCAGGGGACTGAGAAGAGAAGTCAGAGGGGTGGTCCTGACACGAAGTACCGCAGTACAGACGAGGTCCCGAGGGAAAGCATACCAAATTTGACGACGACAGCTGACCAGTAAAATTACTGTTGGTGTACAGGCCTAAGGCGGCCACAGTGACCAAACTGGCAGGAACGTCACTAACCTGAGAAAGGAACGGTGTGTGCATCTACGTCCCAAGTGAAAGTACGGTGTGTGTGTACTGGGACCTGGAAACGGAGGGCAGTGAAGGAATTGCGGTGTGTTGTCAGAGCCATCAGTTGGACGGCGGAGAATAAACTTGGACCTGTTGCACCCGAAAACTGCCTCCACCTTGTGTCTGTATGTTACTGCGCGGTATAAAGAGGGTCCACCCCCCCTGTCCGGCCCACCGACCCTACACTTGGCATAGTCGGCAGGATCGCCGCCGCCAATACAATGTCTTTTGCGGCAAGCCTGCTTCTGAGAGATGAAAGAGGAACTGGACTGCTTTGTTTGGATCTTAAACACATGTGGAATACAAATCACTAACCTGTGGATTATAAATTGTGAACGCTGTGGCGGAACTGCGGTGCTGGCAGAGGATCCGGGGCGGTACCAGGTTCTGTGCAAGATGGCGGTTTTGCTCTAATGCAGGAGAGAGATCCAGGTGTTTGCCGTCATTCCGGATGGTCTGGGACCCCCTCCAACGTACCCCTGGGGGAAGCGATATGTACCAGGAGGCCGATGTTCCCACATACTGGACCCAGACAGATGGGTGGAAAAGCCTGCCATTGCCCCACCCAGCAGAGGGAGTGGCACAGAGGAAAAGATTGGCTGCGGCTGCTTGGTGCCATTCGATTGCTGCCCACCGGACGGGATGCAACGCTGTGGTTGTCGAGGCATCGGGCACCTTGGAGTGGTGATGGTGTCGGGAGGTCGAGCTTCGCCAGAAGACCTATTCTTCAGAGTCACGGGCAGGCAGTCGGATCTCGGGTGGAGGAGCGGAGCCTTTGCGGACCCCGCGGGAGCGGCCGCCAAAGATACCATCAGAGAGTCTCCCCGCGGAGCCCCTGAGCCTGGAGGCTAACCCCGCCGGATGGTGGGGTGAAGAACGGAGGCTGCGGGAGGAGCCGCAGGAAGATATGATTGAGGTCGCGGCACCGGGGAAGGTGAGAGTTCCCTCGGCTCTGCCAGCGGCTCCGCAAGCAGCCCCCACCACTCAGACGCAGCCCGAGGCCCCCTGTGTCCCCGAAAGCCTGGCCAAGGAGTCCCTTACTGTCTATGCTGAGCTGAGCAGGGCCTCTGCTCCCGGCCCTGAGCCACCCCGCCCGGTGGCGCCACGCCCGGTGGCGCCGGTGCGGAGCCTGCCTCGGGAAGGCGCTGCTGCGTTTCCCCTTTCAGAAGCAACCTCACCCCAGCAACCGGCAGCTACTCCGGCTCCGTCTGAAACTCCGGGTGCAGCCTACCCCGCGGCCGTGACTATGCCGGCGCTGGAGCCGGCTGCGGCCTACTTGTCGGGTCCTGTGGCCCACTCTTCGGTAAATACGGCTGTCCCTGCCCGCCGCCTGGCCCCAGCGGCTGCTGGGCCACTGACATCAACGACCGCCTCTGCCCCGCTTTCACCCCCGGCAAAGTCCTGCCCACTGGACTCTAGGGCCTATACCGAACCCTCCGTTTGGGTCGCGGAGGTCATAAAGAAGAAAAAAAAACAGGGAGCAGGAAGTGTGGAACCTGCTCCATACAAAGGGAGAGGCTGGCATGGCGGCTACACGATCTCTGGGACGGCTCGTATACACAAATATATCAAAGGGATATGGGTTTATTCGAGATCTTGCTACCGGCCAGAAAGTTTATCTAAATGTGACCTCTATTCGCCATGGCCGAGCTTTGCAAGAAGGGGACTTGGTGTCCTATTATAAGGAGTACTGCCCCCGTGGCTACTATGCAATAGCAGTGGTCGCCGAACCCGAAGATCACGAGCCCCCATAGAAAGGACTTTAAGGACACTCCCTGCATCCCGGGAGCTCCACGGCTGTGGGGTCCCTTGCTACCAGCCACCAGGAGATGGCGTGGACAGTCGGGAATTCGCTGCAACGATTATGCAGAATATTGGGACAGTTTGCGCCCTGAGTGACGGAGAATGTTGTTGTTTTTTTTTTCTTGCCTTGCCTGACATCACGGGGATTCTATAAAGAAAAAGAAAGGGAGTGTCAATGTCTAAGGAAGGGGGAGAGGAAACTTATGTTTTTGTGGTTTTTGTTGCATGCTGGTTTAAAAAAAAAACAAAAAAAAAACAGTAAATGAAAAAAAAAAAAAGAAAAAAAGGGGGTACTTGTGCTATTATAGAGTTGTTTTGTTATATAATATGCAAAAGTAAAATATAACAGGTCCGGGTACAGGAGGGTCTGTGTGACCGAAGGAAGTGTGAGACCAAAGGGGTCTACGAGATGAGAGGGTCTGTGTGACCGAGACTCCGACCATGACTTGTTACCAAGAGGAAGGTAAAGAGATGGAAGATGTGAGACGGACAAAAGTCCCAAGTCAGGTCCCTAACACCCCGGACATTCCCGAAGCAGGAAGCGGACGCTGACAATGATCTGGTAGGCGTAAGGCCTCGATCATGGCGTGCCGGACAGTGGAAGGCGACAGAAGGGGAGAGTAGGGGAAGGTACACGCCATAGAGAGAATCCAGGTGTACCTAGCCCAACTTGAAAGGAGTTGTCATGTGGCGTGCGCGCTGGCGAGTGGCGGTAGGCTGCTCGGAGCATGGTGCTCCCTGTTTGGTTCGGCCCCCGCAGATGGTGGGTTTGGCTCAACCACCGGTCCGACAACAGAAAGTAGGGGAAGTTCCAGAACGAGGCAGGGACGATGATTGTCGAGGACGACAATAGACAAAGGAAGGTGGAGTGTAGGGAAGGTGACCTGATGGACGGACTTGTCAGCAAGTAGGAAGGAGGGTTTGCACATTTTAGGCAGATAGCAGTTATGACAGTGGGGAAACAACTAGGAAAGTGTAGGTGATGTGCAGTACCTGGTGTTGACCACAAGATGGCAGGGAGGAGTGTGAGTTCAGGACTTGATAGCAGCTTAGGGCTTTAGAAACCGTTGGTCATGGGGGGCGGAGTTACAGGGAACCGGGAAAGTTATAAATTTGACAGGAGGGTTCCAGAAAGTTCCTGTCCCCGGGAGGAGCTCAAGAGGTGAGGAGCTTGTGGCAAAGTGGGTGTTGTGAGGGAAGCTCAACCAGGGGACTGAGGAGAGAAGTCAGGGGGGTGGTCCTGACATGGAGTACTGCAGTACAGACGAGGTCCCGAGGGAAAACATACCGAATTTGACGACGACAGCTGACCAGTAAAATTAGTGTTGGTGTACAGGCCTAAGGCGGCCACAGTGACCAAACTGGCAGGAACGTCACTAAGCTGAGAAAGGGACGGTGTGTGTATCTACGTCCCAAGTGAAAGTACGGTGTGTGTGTACCGGGGCCTGGAAACGGAGGGCCGTGAAGGAATTGCGGTGTGTCATCAGAGCCGTCAGTCGTACGGCGGAAAATAAACTTGGACCTGTTGCACCCGAAAACTGCCATCTTGTGTCTGTACGTTACTGCGCGGTATACAGAGGGACCACCCCCCAGTCCGGCCCACCGACCCTACACACCCACAAACTGAAGCGTATTTTATTGGGATTTTATGTGATATACTAACACAAAGTAGCAAATATTTGTGAAGTTTAAATTTTGGTTTTTCCCAAGTTTTAAAAATGTAAATCTGAAAATTGTGATTTGCATTTGTAGTCAGCCCTCCTGACTTAATACTTCATATGACCACCTTAGGCTGCAGTTACAGTTGCAAGTCTTTTGCGGGATGTCTCTACCAGCTTTGCACTTCTAGAGGGTGAAGTTTTTGCCCCTTCTTTGCAGTCTCGCTCTCTCTCAGTGAGATTGGATGAAGGTGTCTGTACAGCAATTTTCATGTCTTTCCACAGATTGTCAATGGGATTTAAGTCTGGACTTTGGGCCGTTCACAAACATTAAAATGCTTTGATCTAAACCATTCCATTGTAGCTCTGGCAGTATATTTAGGTTCATTGTCCTGCTGAAATGTGAATCTTTTCCCCAGTTTCACGTCTTTTGCAGACAATATCAGGTTTTCCTCCAGGATTGCAATGTACTCAGCTCCATGCATATTCCCATAAACTCTAATCAGCTTTCCTGTCCCAACTGAAAAAAAGCCTCTTCACAGCATGATGCTGCCACCAACATATTTAACGGTGAGGATGGTGTTTTTAGGCTGATGTGCAGCATACCTTGCATGGTATGTCCATTTAGGTGGACGGCTATATCTTGGTAGGTTTGCAGTTGTGTCATACTCATTACATATTTTTGATGATGGATTCAACAGTGCTGTGTGAGATGTTCAGATCTTGGGCTTTTTTTTTTTTACAACCACACAGATTAACTTATTTACTACTGCAATTATGTGGTTTCTGGAGGCAGTTGATCACTCGGGATCTTATTCAGGGGTATCGGACTTACAGGGTGCTGAATACAAATGCAAGTTACATTTTTCATATTTTGTAAAAAAACAATAAAAAACTGAAGAAACTGAAGTATAAATAAAAAAAAAAACATTTAATTAAAAAAACATCATGTTTGAATTAAGTTATGTTGGAATTGGAGGTCCGACAGATACAGTAGATTGAATCCAGCATCTACATGTGACTTTTTAATGTTTCTGATATATGGCATCATAGATGTATACAATGCTTAAAAGAAGTCTGCGACCGGGTTTTTGCTACCCAATCTGAGAGCAGCATGATGTAGGGACTCTAAGGTGACTGTCGGAAACCTAGTGGTTGGGAGATAAACTTGGAGTAATGCTTTAGTACATATAGGACTAAAAGGGCTTAATTGGCCATGACAGATTGATTGTGAGCAGCTGGTGAGTTGGGAGAGATGGCTGCTCACCATATCTCCACCCCTGGGTGTGGTTCACTTTGTAAATTGAGACCTGTTTGTCTTACAGAGGTTTGAGTGCATGGAGGTGTATAGATCTCCTGGATTGAGTGCCTTTGCTAAGGACTAAGAAGATGGACTCTAAGCCAGGCGGGCTAACCAGCACTATTGTATGGACTTGCTACTTTATCTTTTACTTTATGCCGGATCAGGGCTGTATTTAAGTTTTCCTGTGAAGTGGTTTATGAGGAATTAAATAAACCAGCCGGACTTTAAATATAAACGGTTCCTGTGATACCTTAGATCGCTCCCAAGGGAGTAGCATTGTTGCATCGGCGCAGCGTCAGTATACATCCGCATGGCTTGCGTACCCAATGTTAAAAATAGGTATGCAGGACGCATGCAGACATAGGCGGAGCTGAAAGAAGAGGTGCGGCAGTGGGCGGGGCTTAATGGATGAAGAAAGGAGGAAGTAGGCTGCCATCCGCAGTGCTACACAATGCAAGTGTGAAGCCAGCCTAACTGGGCTGTTTTGATAAAATCCCTATTTTACCTGCTGAGGATCTAACAGAGCTCAAGAATGCAGAATGCTGAGCTCTGATAAAACTGATTGCCAGCTTTCTATGTACACTGTGCATAGGCAGTAAAATGCCAATCAGTGTTGGAGGGCAAGGTTATACAGAGCTCATGAATATGGAGTATTTCATGGCATCATGGCAACAGGTTTACCAGTTCTCAAGTGATAATCTCCTGCTGATAAAACAGCTATTTTATAAAAGCTACAGCATAAGTGACACATAGCTGGAATCAGGATCTGTTTCTACATTGCACTGCAATCATCAAAAACCTGGTGGCAGATTCCCTTTAATATTGTGGCACCCCAGGAGTCTGGTTGCCACAATGGCCTTGCCTCCCTCCAGGGGGAGGGATGTCATGCCTGCAAGCAAAGAAGTAATCCCCTTACCAGGTAGTTCCGCATACAACACAGTTCCTGCTCCAAGCCAGCAGGGGGAGATCTAAATCCGACTTCAGAGGAGCTGCTCTCTCTGGTTAGGAGGAGAAAGTTAGTGTGAGTTAGAGCCTGAACAAGGTTGAGAGAGGACGTGTTGAGAGGAGCTGGGGATTGGAGCTCCATCTGAGCTCACCCCAGGCTTGAGTGCCAGTGATCGGGCACTGGAGCCTGAGGCTGTGTGGGTACTAAAGCCCCAGCAGCAGAATCCGGAGGGCAGAAGATTGCAGACCCACTGTTCCCAACTGATACTCAACGACACAGCAGCACGTGTGAGACGCCAGACAGGAGAGACCCCTGAAGCAGGCTACAGCTGCCTGTCATGCGAGTGGAGTTCTACCTAAGCCTCAGATAGAAAGAGGAATTTGAATAGAATTTACAGCAGCAAGTACCTCAGAGAATAGCGCTAGAAAGGAGGCCTCACAATCCACCTAAGGAAATTCCCAAATTGCCTCCAGGCTTACCGGCTCTAGAATGTCATGATTCAGGATGGGGATTGTCTTTGGCCCGTCCTGGTCAGACAGGGGTTAATTGTTTCTGCCTCTCTCTGGCAGAGGGTGGCTATTTAATGCTCACTTGACCTAGGTCCGGTGTCAGTTATACTTCTTCCCTCGGCTGAGTTAGTTGACCTCGTGCGTACGTGTGCCTTGTGCCTGATAACTTGTTGCTTGTTTGGTTTTGATCCGGTTCTGTCCCTGTTACGAGTTCTGCCTGTCCCTCTTGCACTGCGCTACCTCTCTGTGTATGACCCTCTGCCTGTGACTTGACTATTCTCTGCTTGTCCGTCTGGTGCCGCACAGCCCTCTCCGTGTACGAACCCTCGCTTGTCTGACCTGCGTTTTACTCTCCTCTACAACAGTTGCCCTGCAGTAGGTACATTACATCATCTGCAGCAGTAGGACGCTAAGCGCCGCCCCCTGCAGTCACATGATCGTAGGTCCTGGGACTCCTTACTACTTTCAGTGCCGCAGGTCCTGTCTGCTTGAACCATCACTACAGTATTGGACCCCGCGCTCTCCCATAGTGTGGGTAAGTCACCCTGCTCTGCGTGGCAGTTTGCCGACACTGACAGGGTCCTGACATTAGAGTCCTGACATTATAACTGACGTTACCATTTTTTTTTTCTTTCCGCTCCCCTTCTCCTGTGTGTGTGTGATAGATCCTCTTTCTGAGCAGGTAAAGCACCTGACTCAGATGTCTCAGGCACTCCTGGGGGAACAACAAGCCCTGGCTCAGTCTCAGCAGCTGATCGCTGACATTGTGCAGGGGCTTTTATCATCGGGGGCTCGGGATGTTACATTAGTTTCCCCTGAGTCTCCGGTTAAGTTACCGGATACCTTTTCTGGAGATAAAAAGGAATTCAAAGTTTTCAAGGAGGGCTGTAAGCTTTTTTTTCATTGAGACCACACTCTTCTGGGGATGAAAGTCAGAGAGTGGGGGTCATTATATCTCTGTTAAGGGGAGCCCCCCAGGCTTGGGCTTTCTCCCTTCCGACCACTGCCCCTAAGCGTATGACTGTGGATGCATTTTTTGAGGCCCTGGGGCATATTTATGTTGAGCCTGATCGGATGCGTATGGCTGAGGACATGGTGATGAGTGTGTACCAGGGGAAGCACTCAGCCAAGTGGTTTTGCTCAGAGTTCAGACGCTGGGCTGCTGAGGTCTGCTGGAATGATGCCGCCCTCCAGGGTTTGTTCCGTAGAAGCCTGTCTGAACATGTGAAAGATGCCTTGGCTCTCTACCCTCCGCCTGATTCCCTGGAGGAGGCTATGACACAGGCCGTCCTAATGGATCGCAGGCTACGGGCGAGGGGAGTGATGCAGATTGAGACCCCATTATTCTCCCAAGAAAGGGGAGCCAGTCCTACATTGGAAACCATGGAGATGGGAACCATCGACCTCAAGGAGAAAGAAGACAACGGTGCTTGGGAAAATGCTGTTTTCACTGTGGCGATTCTGGACATTGGAAAAAGGATTGCCCCTCCTGTCCACTGACCAACAAGCGGCTGAGCCCGGGTGATTGTCGTGGAGGTCACCCAGGCTCTCAGGTACCTTTTTCTCCATTTTCAAAAATGTTGCAAGTGGAACTTTGTTGTGGGAGTGTCTCCACATCCACTTCTGCCTTCGTGGATTGCGGATCGTCGTTGAACTTTATTGACTCTGACTTGGTGTCCAGATGTAAGTTAGGGACAGTTAGGCTGGAGACTCCTGTCCATGTTGTTGCCATTGACAAAACATCACTGGCTAAGAATGACATCATATTTCTTTCAGAGGAGTTTCTCCTTAAAGTGAGTTCCTTGCACCAGGAATGTATTTCATGCTTTGTTATGGACAACCTGCCTGCGGGACTGCTGTTGGGGTTCCCCTGGTTACAATTACATAATCCTGTGATTAATTGGGAATCTCGGGACATTGTTAAATGGGTTCCCTATTGTTCTGAAAATGTCTTGCTACTGTGTCGTCCGTTGGTCTGGAAGGTATTCCGGAGTACCTAAAAGACTATACGGACATTTTCTCCGAAAAAGAGGCCGAAGTTTTACCACCACACCGCCCATTTGATTGTGCCATTGAACTGGTTCCAGGTGCTAAATTGCCCAAGGCCTGCTTGTATAACCTTTCGGGTCCCGAGCGGGCTGCTATGAAGGAATACATTTCCGAGAGTCTCCGTAAGGGACACATTCCTTGTCTCTCCAGTGGCGGCGGGGTTCTTTTTCGTCAAGAAAAAAGACGGTGGTTTGCGCCCATGCCTCGATTTTCGAGAGTTAAATAAGATAACTGTGAGAAATATGTATCCCCTCCCTCTTATTCCTGATTTGTACAACCAGTTGTCCGGAGCTAAGTGGTTTTCGAAATTAGATCTACGGGGAGCGTATAACCTTATCCGAGTCCGGGAAGGAGATGAGTGGAA
Source organism: Dendrobates tinctorius (assembly GCF_039654945.1). NCBI lineage: Eukaryota > Metazoa > Chordata > Amphibia > Anura > Dendrobatidae > Dendrobates > Dendrobates tinctorius. The sequence goes on along the minus strand of NW_027361687.1, from coordinate 391,218 downwards.
AACTGCTTTTCTCACTACTGAAGGGTTGTTTGAAAATTTGGTCATGCCTTTCGGTCTGACCAATGCTCCAGCGGTCTTCCAAAATTTCATCAATCACGTGTTCTCTGATTTTATTGGACGTTTTATGGTTGTGTATTTGGATGACATACTGATCTACTCACCTGATAAACAGGCTCACATTGGTAATATTCGGGCAGTTCTCCAAAGCCTTCGGGAGAACTGTCTCTTTGCTAAACTAGAGAAATGTTTATTTTTTGTTCAGGAACTGTCTTTTCTGTGATTCATTGTGTCTGCTGAGTGGTATAGCATGGATCCTAATAAGGTGCAGGCCATTGTCGATTGGGTTCAACCTTGTGATTTGAAGGCTCTAGAGCGTTTCCTAGGATTCGCCAATTATCGCAAATTTATAAGGGGGTTCTCACAGGTGGTTAAACCTCTAACAGACATGACTCAAAAGGGGGCCGATATCAAGAATTGGTCAGCCGCAGCGATAGCGGCGTTTCAGTTCTTAAAAAAATGTTTCATGTCTGCTCTGGTTCTTATTCAACCGGACCCGTCTGAACCATTTATTGTTGAGGTGGACGCCTCAGAGGTAGGAGTGGGGGCGGTATTGTCCCAGGGACCTGCCACTTTGACTAATTTGAGACCCTGCGCCTTTTTCTCGAAGAAATTCTCCCCTGCGGAGAGAAACTATGATGTTGGGAATCGAGAACTTCTGGCCATGAAGTTGGCCTTTGATGAATGGAGGCATTTTTTGGAGGGGGCTGTCCATCCTATAACAATAATTACAGACCACAAGAACCTAGCTTACATTGAGTCAGCTAAAATGTTGACTCCTAGACAGGCTAGGTGGTCACTTTTTTTTCCCGATTCCACTTCTCTATCACTTTTCAGCCAGGATCTAAAAATGTCAGAGCTGATGCCTTGTTACGCAGTCTAGATCCGGTGTCCCCCCCGAACCTCCATCCTCCATTCTTCAGCCCGGGGTGGTGGTGGCAGGTATTTCTAATATGTTGGAACAAGAGATTCGGGAAGCCCAGTCTCTTACACCTACGGCTAAGCCGGTGGATAAACTTTTCGTACCAGCTCAATTTCGTCTCAAGGTCCTCCGGGAGTTCCACGACTCAGTTCTGGGTGGACATCCAGGGATCTCGGCTACCCAGAAGGCCATCGTTAGAGTATTTTGGTGGTCTTCTTTAGCCTCTGATGTTGGGGAATATGTGTCTGCTTGTGATGTTTGTACCCGTGCGAAAACCCCCCATAACCGGCCGGCCAGGGAATTGGTACCACTGCCAATTCCTGAGAGACCATGGACTCATTTGTCCATGGATTTCATCACCAACCTTCCCCCCTCCAAGGGCAATACCGTCGTTTGGGTTGTGGTGGATAGGTTTAGTAAGCAGGCAGATTTTGTACCCTTGGCGGTTCTACCTAATGCAGAAACGTTGTCCAGATTGTTTGTTGAGCATGTGGTGCGATTGCATGGGGTACCCTTGAATGTGGTGTCTGATAGGGGAGTACAATTTGTTTCCAGATTTTGGAGGGCATTTTGTAAGAGGTTGGGTATTGGTCTGTCCTTTTCATCCGCTTACCATCCAGAGACAAATGGGCAGACTGAGCGGACTAATCAGTCTCTGGAGCAAATTCTGCATTGCTTGACCTCAGCCCGACAGGATGATTGGTGTACTGCGTTCTTTGGCCGAGTTTGCGTTTAACAACCGCATTAACCAGTATACGGGTACATCTCCCTTTTTCTGCAACTATGGGTTTCATTCACATTTTGGAGAGCTTTCCCGTTTGGACTCTGGGTGTCCTGGGGCGGATGAGACTATCCAGCGGTTGGGGGAGGTATGGCGGGAGGTCCAGAGTAACATTACGAAGGCCCAGGATAAATATAAGTATTTTGCAGACAAAAACGGTCTGTGGGGCCGGTGTTCCAGGTTGGGGAAAAGGTATGGTTATCTACCAAGAATATAAGGCTCAAGGTCCCCTCTGCAAAGCTTGGTCCTAAATTTATTGGTCCCTATGAAATTACCGAAGCGGTTAACCTGGTGGCTTTTCAGATGCGTCTCCCGCCATCTCTACGGATTCCCAATGTTTTCCATAGGGCCCTTTTGAAACCTGTGGGGTCCTGTGGGGAGGGATCATCGTCTTTCCCGCCACCGGTTTTGGTAGACGGGCAGTCTGCGTACGAGGTGGAATGAATTGTTGACTCTAGGTTGGTCCGTCGTGCCCTTCAATATCTTGTACATTGGAAAGGCTACGGTCCTGTAGACCGGTCGATCGGTTCATGTGGATCGGTTGGTCCGGGCCTTTCACGCCAAGTATCCTGAGACCTGGGGGTCCAGTGGCCCCCCGTTGAGAGGAGGGTACTGTCATGATCCAGGATGGGGTTTGTCTTTGGCCCATCCTTGTCAGACAGGGGTTAATTGTTTCTGCCTCTCTCTGGCAGAGGGCGGCTATTTAATGCTCACTTGACCTAGGTCCGGTGTCAGTTATACTCCTGCCCTCGGCTCAGTTAGTTGACCTCGTGCATACGTGTGCCTTATAACTTGTTGCTTGTTTGGTTTTGATCCGGTTCTGTCCCTGTTACGAGTTCTGCCTGTCCCTCTTGTACTGCGCTACCTCTCTGTGTATGACCCTCTGCCTGTGACTTGACTATTCTCTGCTCGTCCCTCTGGTGCCGCACAGCCCTCTCCGTGTACGAACCCTCGCTTGTCTGACCTGCGTTTTCCTCTCCTCTACAACAGTTGCCCTGCAGTAGGTACATTACATCATCTGCAGCAGTAGGACACTAAGCCCCGCCCCCTGCAGTCACATGATCGTAGGTCCTGGGACTCCTTACTACTTTCAGTGCCGCAGGTCCTGTCTGCTTGAACCATCACTACAGTATTGGACCCCGCGCTCTCCCATAGTGTGGGTAAGTCACCCTGCTCTGCGTGGCAGTTTGCCGACGCTGACATGGGTCCTGACATTAGAGTCCTGACATAGAACATCTGTAACCTGAGCCCCGGACTGCACCTACACTGCTCAGTAAAAGGTAAAGGAAACTGCAACCTGCTGTGTCCTCGGAATCATTCTTGCACCACACTCACCACCAACATAACCTTTAATATCCTAACTGCCCTGGGATACAACTCTACCCGTGGAGAGCTTAATCATCTCTGCTGCCCTATCCTCATCCCAGAGGATCTGCATTGCAGCTTCGGTCCCGTGTCCGAATACCACGGGTGGCGTCACACTTTATCCCAAACTTTATTATCCCCTTCCTCGTCAACCCCCTTTTTATTGGACGCCCAGGGCCACGGACCGGGTCACTGCCGCTGTGACACTTCCCCTTTAAGAAGCGGCCCGGTACTGAGTATCACCACTGCCCTGGCGGGCGATCCAATATCTCTGCCATAACGTAAGTAAATAGCAATGCTACAGATTCCTAGAACAGAAAACATAGGAAATAGGCAATCAATAGCCTGACAACTATATGTAACAATGTTCCGAGGATGTCCAGACCAGGATTTATGTCATATGGCACTGAAGAAGTTGATAAAACATAAAGATCATGCACAGTAATATTCAACTAGCAAGGAAAAAAATCCATTTAATGTCCTACAGACAAAAATGCTTACATCAGCATTCCGGCACAGTTGTTGGAAAGAGTGGTGATGGACCGATTTTTCCACTCACTTTCTTGGTCTTTACAATACTGGGTTGCACAGGGAGGTTCCTAGAATGCAGATGACCTTGTGAGCCTTGTGGAAAGTTACCTGGCTTTTAAGAACTCCATGAGCAGTCACGGGAGGTCACCTTACTGGGGTACCCAAAGTGGAGGTGATGTTCAAAAGAAGGGGCCTAAGAGATAACCTGAGAGGTGCCCAAAGACATAGAAGGGGTCAAAGCTGGATTCAAGTTTACAATCTCGTACCATTTTCTGTTGGAGGTCTCAGGCTCCAGAACCTTTAACAGCCCATTGTCTTAAGGCCTCAGAACCGATGGACTGCACCGTAGGCCGGCACTTCTCATTATTTGCAAATCTCGCCTGGAGTGCCGTACCTCACCTTGGTGAGGTGCCTCAGCTATGCCAGGTGGCTGTAAATGGAGTGACTATGACAGATGCTAAATATGTGGTTAGTAAGGCATGAGAAAATACAGGAAAGGGCAAGGTCTTTGATGACAAAGGAAGAGATTATCTGTAGTAGGATGGAGTGGTTGACTGAGTCGAAGGCAGTGTACAAGTCTAGAAGGTAGAGTATAGAGAATTGTCTATTAGCCTTGGTGGTAAGTAATCAGTATTTTTGATTACGGCAGTTTCAGTGAAGTTATGGGGGAAGGTCATTGAATGCTTAAATGGAAGGGTGGTAGTGGTTGAACAGTGAAGACTTGCCTGATTTAGTCAATCTTGTTTTTGAAATGAGCGGCAAAGTCTTCTGCAGAAATAACGGAGGTCGGTGGGGGCAATAATGGGTGAATGAGGGAATTACAAATGTTGAAAAAAACTGTTTGGGGTTGTGTGATAAGAATGATATGAAAGTTGTGAAGTCCTGTTTAGCAGAGGTGATAGGCGGCTTGAATGTGAAAGTTGCTTGTTTGATTGTGGTAAAATTTTCCTGAGAGTGTGTTTTCTTCCGGGGCCGCTCCACAACCCTAAACACTTGCCACAGCTCTTTAGTGAGGTTAGTGTACCAAGACTATCTATTGATTCCACATACTTTGCCATGCACCAGAGGGGCGACCAAGTCAATAGCTGATGCGAGTGTAGCTGTGATGCGGTCTAGTCACTTCTAACAGACAAGCCGTGAGACAGGGGAGTCAAGGAGTCTGGAGTCAAATACCAGAAGTGTACATCAAAGGTAAAGGAGCAAAACAAATGAATAGCCAAATGGCAAAGTTCAAGGTCAGGCAACAATGATTAGAGTACATCAAAGGCAAAGGAGCAATACAAACGAATAGTCAAAAGGCAAAGTCAGAGGTCAGGCAACAAAGATCAGAACGGCAGAACACAGAGCACAATGAACACATAACACCGAGCAGAACTATGACTGGCAATTGTCTGACCATTATCAGCTAAATAGCAAGGCAATCACCAAGAAAGGGTGACACCTCAAGGAAACTCAGCAGACCCAGATTGGGCTGCAGGACAATCCTTAATTTGCATTGGGATAGCCCGACACATCCCAGCCATTGATTGGGTGACCAAGCTATCCCATTCACAAAACTCACAGCCCAGCACTCCCCTGAAATCCATAGGGTGGCTGAGGTGTCACTCACTGCGTCCCTAGGACCGACTGAATAGCAGAATCATGACAATGGCATTGTAAAAAAAAAAAAAACGGTTGCATTGTCTGTATCATGGAATGAAGATATGGAGGACAGTGGTAGAGGAGAGTCAGTGTAGCAATGTCCTTGTGTGTGAGGTTTATGTGGGGGTGAGCTAGTTGCTGGACTTTGGGGGCAAGGTACACTTAGAGTAGTGTACAAACACCATATAAGATACACTAAGACTACTGTAAAAAAATATATACGAGCCAGTGGCAAATCTAAAAAAATGAGCCAGAGTATAAGTTGGTATGCATGCAAAGTATAAAAGCATGTGAACACTGGTCATTTAACAGACAAAACCTGAAATCGAAGCAAAATGAGCATATACCCTGCATGGTATATACCCTGCATGCTGACTGGGGAATGAATGGAGCAGAGCCAGTGATGAGCGGTGACGTCACCACTAGCTACTGAGCATACGCTAGCTGTTCCATTCATTCCCCAGTCAGTTACAGTCGGGAGCGGCTGTGTTAGCAGGGCTCCCACTGTAAATGTATTAACCCCCGAGATGGATTTACACCGTGGGACGTGACTGAGCGCAGGACAGGTAATGTATAGATTTGTTTTATGATTTTCAACTTTTTTTCAAAAGATTGATGGCTTCACTAAGGAATTACCAGTATAATAAAGATAATAAAAATGTGTGTGTTGTATTTTTTCATTAAAATAATTTATTCTTATTGTGATTGTGTTTATTTAACCCTTTCTTTACTCTAGGATTAGTAATCGATCGGTATCTTATTGACACCTCTCCATTACTAATCCGGGCTTAATGGCACCTTATAATCGAAAGGTGCCATTAACCCCTTATTACCCCACTTGCCACCACTACAGGGCAAGTGGGAAGAATCGGGCAAAGCTCCAGATTAGGCGCATCTAATAGATGCACCTTTTCTGGGCGGCTGAGGGCTGCCGTTTTTAGGCTGGGGGGCCCAAGATCAATGGCCCCTTACCAGCCTGAGAATATCAGTCCTCAGCTGTCGGCTTTAGTCAGGTTGGTTGTCAAAAATAAGGGGAATCCCACGCCTTTTTTTATTTATTTATTTAAATAATTTAAAAAACAGCGTGGAGACCCCTCTATTCTTCACAACCAACCTGGCTGAAGCTGACAGCTGAGGGTCGCAGCCCTCAGCTGTAAGTTTTGTCTGGTTGGTTAGGAAAATGAGGGAAACCCCACGTCGGGTTTTCATTCATTCTGCTCTCCTGCCGGCAGAGCAGGAGAGCAGAATTACAGCCGCCGCTTCTTCCCGGCGCCGTCCGTGTGGTCTTGATGTGGCACACGTGCGGCACACGGTTGTCACACGTGTGCCACACGGAGGTACCACGTGTCCACACAGATACGGATAGCTCCGGTACCGGTTTTTCCGGTACCGGAATTATCTTGACGTGTGAAACCGCCCCTATGGGAATAGGCTTAGGCAACTTATGAGGAGTTAGGTCCTTGGTCTGGACGAATCTGGCATCAACAACATTGGACCCTGCACCACTGTCCAATACTGTGGAAATAAACACCTTTCTTTCACCTAACAGGCTCTCGGTTGCAAAAAAAAAAATGTGACCTACCAACGGAGGAGATATAAACACCTAGGTTGCTATCCTCCAAACAACCTGGGCTCCTTAGTTTTCCAGCGGCTGTTTGTGGTTACATATTGAGGGGCAGGTACCTACAAAATGACCCTTACAGCAAAAAAAAAAAAACCCTCCCAATTTGTGCTGAACTACTAGTGGACTGATGCAACAACTTCCCCCCCAACTGCATGGGTTCCTCAGTGGGCTCATACCTATGTTCATTAAGCACAAGATCCCCAGTAGATAATGGTGTCTCCTTTGGTCTACCTTGGAGATGATGATCCACACAAATAGCTAGGGACATGGCAGCCTCAAAGAAAAACAGGGGTATCATACAGGACAAATGCGTCTTTTACGCTTTCTAACTGAGCTTGACAAAAATGACTCACAAGAGCGGGATCATTCCACGTGGTTTCCGTGAACCATCTGCGGGATTCAGAGCAGAACTCCTCAGCTGGCTGGTCTCCCTGCCAAAACTGATGTAGTCTGGATTCAGTCAGCGCGATACGGTCGGGATCTTCATAGATCGTCCCAAAGCACTAAAAAATTCAACAGTCTAGAGCGACTGAGAACTGGGTGGAGGGAAAAAGCCCAGACTTGGGTGTCCTCCTGAATAAGTGAGATGACTATCCCCACCTGCTGCTCCTCTCTACCCAAGTAATGCGGTCAAAGACTAAAGCACAGTTTACAGGCCCCCTAAAAACACAAACTTGTCCCGACCTCCAGAGAACCTATCCAGCAAAGCCAGTTTAGGCTCAGATGGGAATTGCCTCAAAATCGGGGGTTTGTGGTGGGTGCTGTAGATCATAGAACGCAGTTCAGCCATCTCCAGTGACAGATTTTGGAGCCGCTCTGTCAGAGCAGTGACAAGATTCATCGTGGACCCAAATAAAGTGAGGCCAGTGATAATGTCACGCTCCACCAAGAAGCCAGACAACACACGGCGAGAAAGATGGGAAGGGAAGCATTGCCACTAGGAAAAGGTAAGAGGAGCAACCCTTGAAACTTGCCCTGCGCAACCGTGAGCTCCCCAATGTCTCTAGACGGGTTCTTTCACCCCATGCGGCAATCGCGTTCCTATCCCTGTCTTTCCCTAAACACGGCCCTAGCTTGTGTATGGGGCAGGAAGAGACAAGTCCTGCCCTATGATAAAGACAAAAGGAAACAGACAAGGGTAAAAGAAACAGCAACCAACGTGCACCGAGACAACAGAAAGCTATAAAGAGAAAGGAAGGGTGAGGCAAACCAAAAAGGACATAAAGAAAAGAAAAACCAAACAAACTTCTAAACAGCAATCTCTGGAGACGACACCTAGACAACTCATCTTTCCACAGCTCACACCTTCAAATCAAAACCAAGATATAGCAAGCAAGAGGAGTACTTATACTAGAGGGGAGTAGAGAAATCTGAACAGCTGGGATAATCCAGGATGGAAAGCCTAATGAAACAACGAGAACTGGTTAACCAAGGGGTGGGATTCGGTCGGTTCTCCCCGGTTCGATGGAACAATTTGTTAAAGCAGCCGGTTGCCCGAACCGGGGAGATTCAGAGCCGCAATCCGATACTGCCATGGGGGTTCCTGCAGGGCGGCGGGCAGGGAGCGATCCAAGTAGCTCCGCTGCCTGCAAGAGAAAATAGCAGCGGAGCTGCAAGGATCCGTCCTGCTTCCTGCCCGCCACCCGCGCTTCCTGACACAGAGAGGATCGCCGCTGAATGACCTCATCATTCAGCGGCCATTGCTGTGGCAGAGCGAAGAAGCGCGGGCGATGCTACGGACAGGTGAGAGGTGCTGCTGTGTGTGTGTGCGCGCGCTGTGTGTACTGTGTGTGTACTGTGTGTGCACGCGCGCTGTTTGTACTGTGTGTGTACTGTGTGTGCGCGCTGTGTGTGTGTATATGTATGTACTGTGTGTGCGCGTGCTGTGTGTGTATATGTATGTACTGTGTGTGCGCGTGCTATGTGTGTGTGCTGTGTGTGTGTGCATATATGTATGAATGTGTGTATGTCTGTGTGTGTGTGTAGGTGGAAACCTCAAAAAGAGGAAAAAATCCTCCAAAAAATTCAGATACAAACCAGACAGGCCTAAATGCATCTGCACTAATACAAGGTGCAGCGGACCCCAGTAAAATGGCAGCTGCACAGGTGCATAAATACCAAATGAAACAGCCAGCCTACAATCAGGGATTGGCCGTGTGGTACACCAGTGCAGAAGAAATAATCCGCATGTGGCAGTGTTCACACAGGGAATGCAGGGCTTCTGGTTCACAACCTCTTAGTAACACCATATAGGGGGGCTGCCCAGTGCCAACTAGAATGCATCCCGTGTGAACAGAGGCCACAAGTTTGCAGAACCATTTGGGCCCAACTGCACTCTGGAAGAAATATAAAAAGTGCACAAAAAACATATCAATATATGTAAGGTATTGGTTGATATTAAGGCCTTAATACGGAAGCTGGCAAACTGCGTCAAAGTTCCTTACACTTGCCAGTCCTACTCTAACATGAAAACCTCAAAAAGAGGAAAAAATCCTCCAAAAAATTCAGTTACAAACCAGACAGGCCTAAATGCATCTGCACTATTACAGGGTGCAGCGGATCCAAGTAAAATGGCAGCTGCACAGGTGCATAAATACCAAATGAAACAGCCAGCCTACAATCAGGGATTGGCCGTGTGGTACACCAGTGCAGAAGAAATAATCCGCATGTGGCAGTGTTCACACAGGGAATGCAGGGCTTCTGGCTCACAACCTCTTAGTAACACCATATAGGGGGGCTGCCCAGTGCCAACTAGAATGCATCCCGTGTGAACAGAGGCCACAAGTCTGCAGAACCACCAAATGAAGCAGCCAGCCTACCATCAGGGATTGGCCGTGTGGTACACCAGTGCAGAAGAAATAATCTGCATGTGTGAACACTGCCACATGCAGATTATTATATTTCATTTGGTATTTATGCACCTGTGCAGCTGCCATTTTACTTGGGTCCGCTGCACCTTCTTTTAGTGCAGATGCATTTAGTCCTGTCTGGTTTGTAACTGAATTTTTTGGAGGATTTTTTCCTCTTTTTGAGGTTTTCATGTTAGAGTAGGACTGGCAAGTGTAAGTAACTTTGACGCAGTTTGCCAGCTTCTGTATTAAGGCCTTAATATCAACCAATACCTTACATATATTGATATGTTTGTTGTGCACTTTTTATATTTTTTCCAGGGTGCAGTTGGGACCAAATGGTTCTGCAAACTTGTGGCCTCTGTTCACACGGGATGCATTCTAGTTGGTACTGGGCAGCCCCCCCTATATGGTGTTACTACGAGGTTGTGAACCAGAAGCCCTGCATTCCCTGTGTGAACACTGCCACATGCGGATTATTTTTTCTGCACTGGTGTACCACACGGCCAATCCCTGATTGTAGGCTGGCTGTTTCATTTGGTATTTATGCACCTGTGCAGCTGTCATTTTACTTGGGTCCGCTGCACCTTGTATTAGTGCAGATGCATTTAGGCCTGTCTGGTTTGTGTCTGTAGGTGGAGCCTGGCCCTGGAGGAGAAGGCAATGAAATGATGGGGACATGGGGAGAAAGCCATGATGGGGAGAAAAGGCCATGATGGGGGTGATGGCTAGAGAAGGCCATGATGGGGTGATGGGAGCAGGCCATGATGGGGTGATGGGGAGAGGCCATGATGGGGGTGATGTGGAGAGGCCATGATGGGGGTGATGGGGAGAGAAGGCCGTGATGGGGAGAGAAGGCAATGATGGGGGTGATGGGGAGAGAAGGCCATGATGGGGGTGATGGGGAGAAGGCAGTGATGGGGTGATGGAGACGGCGGTGATGGGAGATGGCCACGATGGGGTGATGGGAGAAGGCCATACACATGTGTGTGTGTGGCTATATAATATATACGTATATACACACATGTAGCTATGACGCCATAAAAGGAGGTGGGCCCAGACACATTTCTTGCACAGGGGCCCCAAGCTGTCAGTGTTCGCCCCTGGGTACTGCCACTAACTTCTCTCATGCTGGCCGCATCACTAATGACTACTCCGCCCACGGCCCACACACAAGCCTGGACGTGACAGTGACGTCCCTTAAACTAACATAACCACGCCTTCTAGCCTGGCAGAGCTGGATGGTTACGGACCTCACCGTTTACATCATCAGTGTGCGCCGTTGGATTGCGCGCGTCCTCAGGAGAGCTGCTGGCCAGAAGGTGCACTGTTCTGATCTCATTCCAATTTATTTTTTTTCAACTGTTTGACTGCGCCCCTACTTGTATATGTTTGAGGAAAAGGTGCGTGTAAATGGGTGTGGCTTAAAATGGGTGTGGCTTTCCTACACACAAACACAGAACCTGTTGTTAAAAATTTGAATCCCACCCCTGGGTTTACCCTTGTAACAAAAGAACCAGGGAAATCTGCAAAGATAACTGGAAAGCAAAGCAGATAAAACCAGTTCAAGCATGAGTGTAGCCATACGTTGCAATTCTTTGACCCTTAAAATAGAGACTACTCTCTATCGCGGTATCCCTGTGACATATACACATCACATAAGATATACTGGGATTCTGCTGTATAGATTACATAGGATTCATTGAGACTGCTGTATACATATAGCATACACAGACTGCTGTATACTCGCCAAGACCTTCAAGATAGGCAAAAGTTGTAGGTTGCAGCTCACCTCACTCAGCTAGACTTACTGTAACTTCTGAGCTACAGTGGAGACAGCCGGCTAGTTGAGCAGAGCGAGCAAACTTTGCCCACAAAGAACGCCCTGATGCTGGCCAGTGTTACACTTAAATCTAGCTTTGTATACTGCAATGCATAGCTCCCAAAAGTCCCAGAAACAGAGGAACTGTCACGACTTAGGGGAGCAGGCCCACTGTCTCGGCAGGTTAGGGCTATGTCCTGGCCTCCTATTACTCCATAAGATGTCTTTTCTCCAGCATCTTCATTACTTTGTAGCTCATCCTTGTCGAGGGGTGAGGCCAGCATCTCTGCTCTGCATATACTTACATTATTTAAATAAATAAGTCTTTTTTCTTGAGATATGGTCTCACCAAGAGAATTTTCTATACTTGAATGTGCATTATTGCTTTCAAAATCACAGTCAGATTGCACTAATCCATGGAGATACATCGGTATACAGCAGTATTTTTCTATGTGCCTGTATTCTAGAGGGAAAATAAAAATGATTTATTTTTCTTCCTATAAATTAGAAAATAATGTAAAACAATTACAGTAATGGCATTTTAATGCATTTTTTATAAAGAAGAAGAAGCACTGAGGGTGCAGAGGGATAGCGCTTAGTCTGTGGCTGGACGCATGTGCTGCTGGTATGAGAGACGCTGTCTCTCCTGAACAGCGCGTTCACTCTCCCTGTGACACACTTGCCTCCCTGGGCAGGACAGACCATTTGGAAAATCATAGCACCCAGTTGTGGACATTCATGCCTTTCACAAACAATACAGGATAGTTTCCTGAATATATTACAGTACAAATTTCTGGACACCCACACCAATTATTGGATCTACCGGTCCCTGTATAACCCAAGGTGTCAAACCCGTGGGTCTGGTGATTTCCTACATGAATGCTGTCCTTTCATCCTCAGTAGCTGCTGCTTCCCAGACGTCTGTTTCTCTACATTATTAATGAATATACCCAGTTAAAACCAACTGTGAAAAAATTCTGTTTCTGATGAAGGTCAATTGTATGACCGAAAACGTTTAAAGAAGTAAAAGAAGTATATTTAACTGGATGCCTTTTACAATAAAGGAACTGTCAAATCAATTTTTCTTTTGAGTGCCAAGTTTTTGTACTACATTGTTAGGCTACTTTCACACATCCGGTGTGTGGGGTCCGGCGGCGTGCGGCGAAAAGCCGGGCCGCCGGATCCGGCCTGCAGCCGTGACACCGGATGTGTATGCGGCGAGACATACGGCTCGGACATGATTTAAAGGAGCCGCAGGAGGTGGACAGAGGCAGCCGCAGAGGCAGCTGCTGAAAGGGAGGTGAGGGGAGGAGACAGAGGAGAGGGGAGGGGAGAGGGTGGTGGAGAGAGAGACATGGGGGTTAACACTTAGTGTTCAGGCGAGAGAATCTCTCTCTCGCCGGGCATTTGTGGGGTTAACATTCACAGAGTCCGGGCATGCGCTGTGGAAAAAGCCGGTCCGGCGCTGACAAAAAACGTTGCAGAGAACGTTTTTTGCAGATGCCGGACGGCCAATTTTTGCCGTGTCCGGCAGCAACCGGACACGACGCATAACCATCCGGCACGATGCGGCGACCATGAAAGCTTATGGGACAAAACCGGATCCGGTGCTGGATCCGGTTATGAAAAATTTCGCCGCATCGTGCCAGATTACAAAAACCGGATGTGTGAAAGAGGCCTTAGTTGGCTGGATACCCGACTTGTGCACCTCTCTCCACACTGAGTCCCGTGTTTTTTCTATTTTGCAACTTTCTTTTTTTTATTCCTTTTATTTTTAGGAGACTATATACACTGCATAGTCTTGTCCCCCTTGTAACATTTCTTGTAAATTTTTACTAGCACCGTCTAATTGTTGCATTAAATATTGCAGCAAAGCCAGGTCAAACTGGGTAAAATCCTAGCACTGTAGGTCTCCTTAGATATTTTTACAAGAAGTAGGGCCTGTGGTCACTATCTGTGTATCAGTCTGCTGGATAGCGCAGAGCTGAGTGTGCTGCTGGTGAGTGACCAGCCAAAACATGAGTTATAGCTGAGAGAAAGACATGCCAAGATCTCTCTCTGAATAAAGACTGCATGGGTCAACTAGGAAAACCGAGCACTGTGTGTGCAGTGAACCGTGGAGAAGGTGCAGCCTCTTCTGTGTGAACTGTGCCTGGAGTTGAATACTTCTGTTTGATGCTGGAAGCTGCTGGAGCTCAGGTTGAATGGGATACTGAGATTGGTAGGATTGTGCCTCTTCTGTGAAGTTTGCTCTTGGAGAAAGGGCTGTAACCTGTTTGGGTGAGCCTCCACTGACATTTATGTACTGAATGAACGGTTTATTTTCTGTGATACCTTTGTGCCCATAAGATGCTGTTTTTGGTTTTGAATACCTTGGAGTTTTATGAAAGCAATAAAATTGCGCCTGTTTGGCCCAAACTGCATTGCCTGTGGGTACACTACCTAATGCATACCCGAGTGAATCCCTGCATTTGTTGCATGAAATGTGGGTGTGAAGTCCCAAGCTTTGCTACAATATATAAAATTTAATAGCTATGTTATTCTTGCTCTATAAAAAGCACACCTGAAGCCTCGTGAGGCTCAACATTACCAGTATCGGGCGTCCAATTGGCCTGTAATAAACAATTGGTTGTGGCAGTTAGTTTTTCTTTAGTTACTGCGTAGATGGTGCTGATCATACCAAAGTATAATATATACAGCTCTGAAAAAAATTAAGACACCACTTTCAAATGTTCAGTTTGATTTTTCTCATTATATATGTATTATATATATTACATACATACTTCGGTATGGTCATCTCCATGTATGCAATAACTAAAGAAAAACTAACTGCCACAACATTATATATATATATTTTTTTTTTTTTTTTTTGACAGGGTCACTGGCATAGTGTATGAAGGGAGGTATGTGTCACTGCCCATATTGACAGTTTTGTAAACCAAGATATTTTTCCTCCAGCACGCTATGTGCTGAGAGGGTTAATTTATTGTTGTGTACGTTTGCTGGCTTTATGTGGGCAGAGTGGGAGGGAGGATGCTCTCCATATCTCCTCCTGCACAGCCGACACTGGCATGTGCGCTAACAAGACCAGAGATGATGTCAGGGTCAGGTGTTAAAAAAGCCTGTCTGGAGAGTCAGTTGGGAGAGAAGGTACTCCCACGTGGCTCCAGGAAGAGCTAAGGACATTGTGTGGTGTCTGCAGGTGAAACCTGCACAAAAAGGATCATTTTGCATTTCAATTTGTTTTCCGTTAAGCCAGGAAGGCGCTGCCTACTTTTCCTAAACCCTGCTTTGGTCTATGCTGACTATAATTAACCAGAAGAGGTAAACTAAGGAACGCCTCTTGTGGTAAATCACCTGCTGGTTTATTAAAGCACAGCGTAAACTGTACCAGGGTCGAATAAAGTAAATGTGGCCTTTCTGGCCTAATGACAAAACAAAACAAATATGAAGTCCAAAAGAGTCATTTTCCTGCAGGATTCACCCAGAGGTAGCACAAAAAGTCCTCCTCAGCTCCTCCTGGAGCCACATTTGGAGTTTTTCCTTTCCAAACACACAACACAGCGAAAAAAAAAACAGTGGCTGTACATTTAACATCACAGCCTTACCCTTGAGGTGGACATATGGTGAGTAGGCGTCTCACCCATCTCTTACCTACTCACCTATAAACCCATTCAATAACATGGCTGATTAACTCATTCAGCACTTAGCATGCTGAAGAGAAACTTATGGGTTTCTAGATCATGAATGAAAGCAATCTTTGTGACACATATCTCCCCTCATATACCGTGTCAGTGACCCTGTCACAATAATCACACACTGCTCAAAAAATAAAGGGAACACTAAAATACCACATCCTAAATATCACTGAATTAAATACTCCACTTGCAAATCTTTATTCATTACATAGTGGAATGCGTGAGAACATTAAAACATAAAAATGACAAATGTAAATTAAAATTAATATCCCATGGAGGTCTGAATCTGGAATGAAACTCAAAATCAAAGTAGAAAATCAAATTCCAGGCTGATCCAATTTCAGTGGAAATGCCTCAAGATAAGGAAATGATGCTCAGTAGTGTGTGTGGCCTCCATGTGCCTGTATGACCTCACTACAGTGCCTGGACAGGCTCCTGATGAGGTGGCGGATGTTCTCTTCGGGGATCTCCTCCCAGACCTGGATTAAAGCATCAGTTAACTCTTGGACAGTCTGTTGTGCAACTGTGGTGTGGTGCAGGTTGGTGGATGGAACGAGACATGATATCCCAAATGTGCTCGATTGGATTCAGGTCTGGGGAATGGACAGTCCAGTCTATAGCATCAATGCCTTCATCATGCAGGAACTGCTGACACACTTCAGCCACATGAAGCCAAGCATTGTCATGCATCAGAAGGAACCCAGGGCCCACTGCACCTTCATATAGTCTCACAATGGGTGAGTATCTCACCCTGGTACATAATGGCAGTCAGTGTACCTCTAGCTAGCACATAGAGGACTGTGCGGCCCTCCACAGAAATACCTCCCCACATTATTACTGACCCATTTCTAAACCGGTCATGCTGGAGCATGTTGCAGGCTGAATAATGTTATCCACAGTGTCTCCAGACTCTGTCATCTCAGTCACATGAGCTCTGTGTGAACCTGCTCTCATCCGTGAAGAGCACAGGACACTAATGTCAAACCTTACAGTCTTGCTGTTCTCTGCAAATACCAATCACCCTGCATGGTGTTGGGCTTACAGCCCAACACCCACTTGTGGACGTCAAGCCCTCATTCCACCCTCGTGGAGTCCGTTTCTGACAGTTTGAGCAGAGACATGAATGTTAGTGGCCTGCTGGAGGTTATTTTCATGGCTCTGGCAGTGCTCATGTTCCTCCTTGCACAAAGGAGGAGGTAGCTCCACTTCTACTGGTGTACTGGCCTGTCTCCTGGCATCTGCTCCACGCTCTGGACACTATGCTGACAGACAGCTACCCTTCTTGCCCTAACTCACATTGATGTGCCATCCTGAATGTGCTGCACTACCTGAGCAACTTCTGTGGGTTTTAGACACCACATCATGCTACTGCACAGTACCTCTAGAGGTGAGAGCAATGACTAAATGTAAAAGTGACCAAAACAACAGCCAATAAGGATGAGTCTGTGGTCGCCACCAGCAGAACCACTACTTTAAAAGGGTTTTCTTGCTAATTGCCTAGCTTTTCTACCTGTTGTCTGTTCAATTTGCACTACAACAGGAGAAATTGATTCACAATCAGTATTGCTTCATAACTGGACAGGTTGTTTTCACAGAATGAGTGACTTGAACTTACATTGTGTTGTTTAAGTGTTCCAATTATTTTTTTGAGCGTATATAAAAATATATATATATATATATATATATATATACATACACACTCACGTGTTGGATTCTCACTGGACAGTTGATGGTCAAGGATGGAATCAGACGTGTATATACTGTGCGTTCACTGTGAAAGCGCCCAAATACCTGCCTAATAGCCGTTACCTCATCCATCAGTCATCAGTCCATTTTGTGATTGTCCCAATAGGTGGCACCAGTAGGCTGGCTATTTTCCCCATCTACCGACAAATTGATGGCAGTGGTGAGATATCTTCTCAATCTCCCTGACAGAAGCTTATAGAGAAAAAATGCACCAAGCCTCCACAGATCAGCAGCATCTTTAGAGGCACAGTTGGTAGAGTTTTCCTAAGGCTACTTTCACACATCAGTTTTTTGCCGTCAGGCAGGATCCGGCTATTTTTAGAAAAAACGGATCCGGCATAAATTTTGGAGAACTGTAGAAACGGATCCGTTTTTCTTCCGGATCCGTCTAGCAGGTTATATCTGTTTCCTGGGGGCTGGCCAATTGCATCTGAGCATGCGCA
This sequence comes from Dendrobates tinctorius, assembly GCF_039654945.1. Taxonomy (NCBI): domain Eukaryota; kingdom Metazoa; phylum Chordata; class Amphibia; order Anura; family Dendrobatidae; genus Dendrobates; species Dendrobates tinctorius. The sequence continues at coordinate 373,739 of NW_027361687.1, read as the reverse complement.
GACTTAAAAAAACGGATCCGGTGGCTGGATTCGTCTTTTTCTGGATCCGGCGCCCATAGACTTTCATTGTGGCAAAAAGCCGGAAGCGTCGGATCCGGCGCTTCCGGCTTTTTCGCCGGAGACAAAAAACGTTACAGTAGCCGTTTTTTCCACACGCCGGAACGAGACAAGTAGCCGGATCCGGCAAAAAACGGATGAAACGCAATGCCATCCGGCGCTAATGCAAGTCAATGGGGAAAAACTGGATACGGCATTGCATTTCGCCGGATCCGGTTTTACAAAAAAAAGCCGGATCACGCCTGACGGCAAAAAACTGATGTGTGAAAGAGGCCTTAAATACCATCCACTTTGCTAGGACATTTAGGCAGTGTTCACATGTAGTATAAATGCTGTATTTTTCTCTGCTGCTTTTTTTCTGCACAAATTCTGCTGCGTTTATCTGTCCAAGCAAATCTGATGTGATTACCTGAAAGCTTTGTCCACTGAGCGTCTGCACCCACTGTGAACTTTTTCTCTATGCGGACAGCACGGTGGTTCAGTGGTTAGCACTGCTACTTTGCAGCCCTCAGGTCCTAGAGTCAAGTACCACCAATAATATCTGCAAGTAGTTCTCCCTGTGTTTGCGTAGGTTTCCTCTGGGTTCTCCAGTTTCTTCCCACAATCCAAACCCATACTGATAGTAAATGTAAATTGAGAGCCCCAATGGGGACAGTGATGGTAATGTTTGGGAAGTGCTGCAGAATATGATAGTGCTATATAAGCAATGCTTAATAAATATGCGCATCACATAGTGTGCCCCTTGTTCTGTTCTGTAAAAGTTGGGAGGTATTCAACTGATATACGGCTGGACGTTCCCCAACATGTAGTCTCGCTCATTCGGAAGTCGTAGTTATCAACAGAGGTGCCGATTGGGGTGTTCAGTCACTAGAATTAAAGTGCGCCTCTACAAGCCTTACTCAGGATTGTGGCCCACCCAGTCGTGTTTGTTCTCACCCCCGACCTGACCTCCAAAGTACACGTCTGCGAAAAACTAAAAGAAAAGTAACACATAAACGTTACAAAATGTGTAGTAAATGTGCGTGTTCACGTTTGGCATCCAACGCAGTTCACGGGAGTTTGATAAGTGACCAAAAGTATGAAGTCTGAAGGTCACATTGTCAATCAAGTATTGAAGCCCATTCGGAAACATTCCCTGCTCCTGACCTCCGAATTGTTGCCAAGTTAATAATTACCAGGGTCTTGTGTTGGATGCAGAATTCCTGACTGTTAAGTGGGAGGAGAAGAATCCCCAGCCTTTAGGCTGTGTTCACACACAGCGCTTTTTTGGCGTTTTTCCAGCGGTTTTTTCAAAAAAAGCTGCTCAAAAAACGCCTAAAAGAAGCTTCCCATTCATTTTAATGCATTTTGCACTTTTTGATGCGTTTTTTTACGGCGAAAAAAACGCTTTGTGGTAAAAAACACAGCATGCTCATTAACTTTGCGGTAAATTCCGCATTTCTGGCTATTTTCTATGTGTCTGGGGACGCTCCGGAAAAAATCGTGGCAAAAATGTGCAAAAAATCGCGGCAAAAACGTGCGTTTTCGGGGAAGGTGTCTGGTTTTCATGCAGAAATTTTCTGCATACGTGTGCACATAGCCTTACTCACAAAGGTGTTCAGATTGTAAAAACTTGTCTCTTTCTTCAGTCATGAAAAAATCTACAAACTGAACGTGCATTATGGAAGACAGACCATGCCCCTGTGCAAGAACAATATATGGGCCTCCTTACCTCCAGGACCCCTGTGCAAGAACAACATATGGGACCTTTGCAGTCCAATAGCTTCTCATAAAGCATAATTCCACCTGCTTTGGAGATGGAAGTGGCCCCCTTACCTCCAGAGCCTCTGTGCAAGAACAACATATGCCCCCCCCTTACCTCCAGAGCCTCTGTGCAAGAACAACATATGCCCCCCCCTTACCTCCAGAGCCTCTGTGCAAGAACGATATATGCCCCCCCCTTACCTCCAGGACCCCTGTGCAAGAACAATATATGCCCCCCCCTTACCTCCAGGACCCCTGTGCAAGAACAATATATGGGCCCCCTTACCTCCAGGGCCCCTGTGCAAGAACAATATATGGGCCCTTTGCAGTCCAATAGCTTCTCATAAAGCATAATTCCACCTGCTTTGGAGATGGAAGTGGCCCCCTTACCTCCAGAGCCTCTGTGCAAGAACAATATATGCCCCCCCCTTACCTCCAGGGCCCCTGTGCAAGAACAATATATGGGCCCCCTTACCTCCAGGACCCCTGTGCAAGAACAACATATGGGACCTTTGCAGTCCAATAGCTTCTCATAAAGCATAATTCCACCTGCTTTGGAGATGGAAGTGGCCCCCTTACCTCCAGAGCCTCTGTGCAAGAACAACATATGCCCCCCCCTTACCTCCAGAGCCTCTGTGCAAGAACGATATATGCCCCCCCCTTACCTCCAGGACCCCTGTGCAAGAACAATATATGCCCCCCCCTTACCTCCAGGACCCCTGTGCAAGAACAATATATGGGCCCCCTTACCTCCAGGGCCCCTGTGCAAGAACAATATATGGGCCCTTTGCAGTCCAATAGCTTCTCATAAAGCATAATTCCACCTGCTTTGGAGATGGAAGTGGCCCCCTTACCTCCAGAGCCTCTGTGCAAGAACAATATATGCCCCCCCCTTACCTCCAGGGCCCCTGTGCAAGAACAATATATGGGCCCCCTTACCTCCAGGACCCCTGTGCAAGAACAACATATGGGACCTTTGCAGTCCAATAGCTTCTCATAAAGCATAATTCCACCTGCTTTGGAGATGGAAGTGGCCCCCTTACCTCCAGAGCCTCTGTGCAAGAACAACATATGCCCCCCCCTTACCTCCAGAGCCTCTGTGCAAGAACGATATATGCCCCCCCCTTACCTCCAGGACCCCTGTGCAAGAACAATATATGCCCCTCCCTTACCTCCAGAGCCTCTGTGCAAGAACAACATATGCCCCCCCCTTACCTCCAGAGCCTCTGTGCAAGAACGATATATGCCCCCCCCTTACCTCCAGGACCCCTGTGCAAGAACAATATATGCCCCCCCCTTACCTCCAGGACCCCTGTGCAAGAACAATATATGGGCCCCCTTACCTCCAGGACCCCTGTGCAAGAACAACATATGGGACCTTTGCAGTCCAATAGCTTCTCATAAAGCATAATTCCACCTGCTTTGGAGATGGAAGTGGCCCCCTTACCTCCAGAGCCTCTGTGCAAGAACAACATATGCCCCCCCCTTACCTCCAGAGCCTCTGTGCAAGAACGATATATGCCCCCCCCTTACCTCCAGGACCCCTGTGCAAGAACAATATATGCCCCCCCCTTACCTCCAGGACCCCTGTGCAAGAACAATATATGGGCCCCCTTACCTCCAGGGCCCCTGTGCAAGAACAATATATGGGCCCTTTGCAGTCCAATAGCTTCTCATAAAGCATAATTCCACCTGCTTTGGAGATGGAAGTGGCCCCCTTACCTCCAGAGCCTCTGTGCAAGAACAATATATGCCCCCCCCTTACCTCCAGGGCCCCTGTGCAAGAACAATATATGCCCCCCCCTTACCTCCAGGACCCCTGTGCAAGAACAATGTATGGCCCCCCCTTACCTCCAGGGCCTCTGTGCAAGAACAATATATGCCCCCCCCTTACCTCCAGGGCCCCTGTGCAAGAACAATATATGGGCCCCCTTACCTCCAAGGCCCCTGTGCAAGAATAATATATAGGCCCCCTTTACCTCCAGGGCCTCTGTGCAAGAACAATATATGGGCCCCCTTACCTCCAGGGCCCCTGTGCAAGAACAATATATGGGCCCTTTGCAGTCCAATAGCTTCTCATAAAGCATAATTCCACCTGCTTTGGAGATGGAAGTGGCCCCCTTACCTCCAGAGCCTCTGTGCAAGAACAACATATGCCCCCCCTTACCTCCAGGGCCCCTGTGCAAGAACAATATATGCCCCCCCTTACCTCCAGGACCTCTGTGCAAGAACAATATATGGGCCCCCTTACCTCCAGGGCCCCTGTGCAAGAACAATATATGGGCCCTTTGCAGTCCAATAGCTTCTCATAAAGCATAATTCCACCTGCTTTGGAGATGGAAGTGGCCCCCTTACCTCCAGAGCCTCTGTGCAAGAACAATATATGCCCCCCCCCTTACCTCCAGGGCCCCTGTGCAAGAACAATATATGCCCCCCCCCTTACCTCCAGGACCCCTGTGCAAGAACAATGTATGGCCCCCCCTTACCTCCAGGGCCTCTGTGCAAGAACAATGTATGGCCCCCCCTTACCTCCAGGGCCTCTGTGCAAGAACAATATATGCCCCCCCTTACCTCCAGGGCCCCTGTGCAAGAACAATGTATGGCCCTCCCTTACCTCCAGAGCCTCTGTGCAAGAACAATATATGCCCCCCCCTTACCTCCAGGACCCCTGTGCAAGAACAATGTATGGCCCCCCCTTACCTCCAGGACCCCTGTGCAAGAACAATGTATGGCCCTCCCTTACCTCCAGAGCCTCTGTGCAAGAACAATATATGCCCCCCCTTACCTCCAGGACCCCTGTGCAAGAACAATGTATGGCCCCCCCTTACCTCCAGAGCCTCTGTGCAAGAACAATATATGCCCCCCCCTTACCTCCAGGGCCCCTGTGCAAGAACAATGTATGGCCCTCCCTTACCTCCAGAGCCTCTGTGCAAGAACAACATATGCCCCCCCCTTACCTCCAGGACCCCTGTGCAAGAACAATGTATGGCCCCCCCTTACCTCCAGGGCCTCTGTGCAAGAACAATATATGCCCCCCCCTTACCTCCAGGGCCCCTGTGCAAGAACAATGTATGGCCCTCCCTTACCTCCAGAGCCTCTGTGCAAGAACAATATATGCCCCCCCCCCCTTACCTCCAGGGCCCATGTGCAAGAATAATATATAGGCCCCCTTTACCTCCAGGGCCTCTGTGCAAGAACAATATATGCCCCCCCCTTACCTCCAGGGCCCCTGTGCAAGAACAATATATGGGCCTCCTTACCTCCAGGACCCCTGTGCAAGAACAACATATGGGACCTTTGCAGTCCAATAGCTTCTCATAAAGCATAATTCCACCTGCTTTGGAGATGGAAGTGGCCCCCTTACCTCCAGAGCCTCTGTGCAAGAACAACATATGCCCCCCCCTTACCTCCAGAGCCTCTGTGCAAGAACAACATATGCCCCCCCCTTACCTCCAGAGCCTCTGTGCAAGAACGATATATGCCCCCCCCTTACCTCCAGGACCCCTGTGCAAGAACAATATATGCCCCCCCCTTACCTCCAGGACCCCTGTGCAAGAACAATATATGGGCCCCCTTACCTCCAGGGCCCCTGTGCAAGAACAATATATGGGCCCTTTGCAGTCCAATAGCTTCTCATAAAGCATAATTCCACCTGCTTTGGAGATGGAAGTGGCCCCCTTACCTCCAGAGCCTCTGTGCAAGAACAATATATGCCCCCCCCTTACCTCCAGGGCCCCTGTGCAAGAACAATATATGGGCCCCCTTACCTCCAGGACCCCTGTGCAAGAACAACATATGGGACCTTTGCAGTCCAATAGCTTCTCATAAAGCATAATTCCACCTGCTTTGGAGATGGAAGTGGCCCCCTTACCTCCAGAGCCTCTGTGCAAGAACAACATATGCCCCCCCCTTACCTCCAGAGCCTCTGTGCAAGAACGATATATGCCCCCCCCTTACCTCCAGGACCCCTGTGCAAGAACAATATATGCCCCCCCCTTACCTCCAGGACCCCTGTGCAAGAACAATATATGGGCCCCCTTACCTCCAGGGCCCCTGTGCAAGAACAATATATGGGCCCTTTGCAGTCCAATAGCTTCTCATAAAGCATAATTCCACCTGCTTTGGAGATGGAAGTGGCCCCCTTACCTCCAGAGCCTCTGTGCAAGAACAATATATGCCCCCCCCTTACCTCCAGGGCCCCTGTGCAAGAACAATATATGGGCCCCCTTACCTCCAGGACCCCTGTGCAAGAACAACATATGGGACCTTTGCAGTCCAATAGCTTCTCATAAAGCATAATTCCACCTGCTTTGGAGATGGAAGTGGCCCCCTTACCTCCAGAGCCTCTGTGCAAGAACAACATATGCCCCCCCCTTACCTCCAGAGCCTCTGTGCAAGAACGATATATGCCCCCCCCTTACCTCCAGGACCCCTGTGCAAGAACAATATATGCCCCTCCCTTACCTCCAGAGCCTCTGTGCAAGAACAACATATGCCCCCCCCTTACCTCCAGAGCCTCTGTGCAAGAACGATATATGCCCCCCCCTTACCTCCAGGACCCCTGTGCAAGAACAATATATGCCCCCCCCTTACCTCCAGGACCCCTGTGCAAGAACAATATATGGGCCCCCTTACCTCCAGGACCCCTGTGCAAGAACAACATATGGGACCTTTGCAGTCCAATAGCTTCTCATAAAGCATAATTCCACCTGCTTTGGAGATGGAAGTGGCCCCCTTACCTCCAGAGCCTCTGTGCAAGAACAACATATGCCCCCCCCTTACCTCCAGAGCCTCTGTGCAAGAACGATATATGCCCCCCCCTTACCTCCAGGACCCCTGTGCAAGAACAATATATGCCCCCCCCTTACCTCCAGGACCCCTGTGCAAGAACAATATATGGGCCCCCTTACCTCCAGGGCCCCTGTGCAAGAACAATATATGGGCCCTTTGCAGTCCAATAGCTTCTCATAAAGCATAATTCCACCTGCTTTGGAGATGGAAGTGGCCCCCTTACCTCCAGAGCCTCTGTGCAAGAACAATATATGCCCCCCCCTTACCTCCAGGGCCCCTGTGCAAGAACAATATATGCCCCCCCCTTACCTCCAGGACCCCTGTGCAAGAACAATGTATGGCCCCCCCTTACCTCCAGGGCCTCTGTGCAAGAACAATATATGCCCCCCCCTTACCTCCAGGGCCCCTGTGCAAGAACAATATATGGGCCCCCTTACCTCCAAGGCCCCTGTGCAAGAATAATATATAGGCCCCCTTTACCTCCAGGGCCTCTGTGCAAGAACAATATATGGGCCCCCTTACCTCCAGGGCCCCTGTGCAAGAACAATATATGGGCCCTTTGCAGTCCAATAGCTTCTCATAAAGCATAATTCCACCTGCTTTGGAGATGGAAGTGGCCCCCTTACCTCCAGAGCCTCTGTGCAAGAACAACATATGCCCCCCCTTACCTCCAGGGCCCCTGTGCAAGAACAATATATGCCCCCCCTTACCTCCAGGACCTCTGTGCAAGAACAATATATGGGCCCCCTTACCTCCAGGGCCCCTGTGCAAGAACAATATATGGGCCCTTTGCAGTCCAATAGCTTCTCATAAAGCATAATTCCACCTGCTTTGGAGATGGAAGTGGCCCCCTTACCTCCAGAGCCTCTGTGCAAGAACAATATATGCCCCCCCCCTTACCTCCAGGGCCCCTGTGCAAGAACAATATATGCCCCCCCCCTTACCTCCAGGACCCCTGTGCAAGAACAATGTATGGCCCCCCCTTACCTCCAGGGCCTCTGTGCAAGAACAATGTATGGCCCCCCCTTACCTCCAGGGCCTCTGTGCAAGAACAATATATGCCCCCCCTTACCTCCAGGGCCCCTGTGCAAGAACAATGTATGGCCCTCCCTTACCTCCAGAGCCTCTGTGCAAGAACAATATATGCCCCCCCCTTACCTCCAGGACCCCTGTGCAAGAACAATGTATGGCCCCCCCTTACCTCCAGGACCCCTGTGCAAGAACAATGTATGGCCCTCCCTTACCTCCAGAGCCTCTGTGCAAGAACAATATATGCCCCCCCTTACCTCCAGGACCCCTGTGCAAGAACAATGTATGGCCCCCCCTTACCTCCAGAGCCTCTGTGCAAGAACAATATATGCCCCCCCCCTTACCTCCAGGGCCCCTGTGCAAGAACAATGTATGGCCCTCCCTTACCTCCAGAGCCTCTGTGCAAGAACAACATATGCCCCCCCCTTACCTCCAGGACCCCTGTGCAAGAACAATGTATGGCCCCCCCTTACCTCCAGGGCCTCTGTGCAAGAACAATATATGGCCCCCCCTTACCTCCAGGACCCCTGTGTAAGAACAATATATGCCCCCCCCTTACCTCCAGGACCCCTGTGTAAGAACAATATATGCCCCCCCTTACCTCCAGGACCCCTGTGCAAGAACAATATATGCCCCCCCCTTACCTCCAGGACCCCTGTGTAAGAACAATATATGGCCCCCCCTTACCTCCAGGACCCCTGTGTAAGAACAATATATGCCCCCCCTTACCTCCAGGACCCCTGTGCAAGAACAATATATGGCCCCCCCCTTACCTCCAGGGCCCCTGTGCAAGAATAATATATGGGCCCCTTTACCTCCAGGGCCTCTGTGCAAGAACAGTATATGGGTCCTTTGCAGTCTTCATAATGCATAATTCCACCAGCTTTGGAGGAAGCTATGGGCCTCCTTACCTCCAGGGCGGCTGTGCAGCTGCTTAGTGGGCACCAATGATCTGTCTGCCCCTGAAAGCATGTACAAACCTTCCAGATAGTTTCCCCAGAGGACTGAGCAGTGCAGAGCAGCCCTAAGCCGAGACTCCTCCTGCTGCACTGTCCCACCCAGCTCCCTCTCCGCCTGGCAAAGTCTGGGACTTCCTGAAAGTCTCTTGCAGTCTGCATTGGATCTAATCTGTGTCCTCTAAGCTTCTAGTTGGATTTCTTCTGGAATACTTTGCCCCCATCTCCTCCCGGAGCCATACTGCATCAGGTAATGGATTCTCTATGCTGTTTTTTTTATTTCTCTGTTTTCTGAACAAATCTAGTTTGCAGAGTTTGCGCGTAGCGTCCGCTGGCGGTCCGTGCAGAGAATACGGTCTGCTAGATGTGATCAATACTGGCCCAACCTCTTGGCCGCACAGACGTCCCTGCTGGTGTCTGACTTTCCCCACGGAAAGGATGCGGATCCAAAACATCCGTTTCATCCAGAAAAGTGGGCTGATTTTGTACTCACTCGTACAGTCCGTTTTCTTCCGTTTACAGTTCCCTATGTTACAGAATTGCAATGTATCCGTAATAATCAGACGTGAGACCGCGGCTCCGTGCGACGGCCGGTTTTGTCTTCGGGGTTTTTTGTAGACTTGAATGGACGAGTGACGAGTCTCATCTAATCTGCAGAAGGAACAAGTGCATGCTGCCATTTTTAATTATTTTTTTTTTCCCGTGCACATACGGTCAGTGAATAAAAAAAAATTCCGGTCGTGCGCCCTTTGTGAGATGGCGAGGGAGGGAGCGCCACTTGTCAGGCTGGCACAACACAGGTCCATTATATCAGCTTGGCATTTGCAGATCGCTGCAGTAGCAAATGTTCAAACCGGTTTCTTTACAGTATTTTTCTTTAAAGTCATTGAAACCTAAGACCATTCTACTTTCACAGCAAAGTAAGTTGGCACAGTTGTTAGAAAAGGGACTTATTGTGCAATTTCAGATGATACCAACATTATGTTGCAATGGATCACACACACAATGCTGCTATGTAGATTGCTGTGGATTACAATTAGCTAGTGTTTTCAGGGTTTTTTTTGCTGAACTCAAACAATGGACCATATTTCTCAGTGCCAGGTGCATGGAATAGAATGGTGTTTATGTTGGATGCTTTAGAGGTTCCGATTTATCAACTTTTGGAGTTTTCATAACAGTTTTGCCCTGCTCCTTTGACTAGGTTAGGGTGGGAGCGGGGCGGAACGTGAAGACGCATCTAATTCATGATGAGCATCAGAAATCTTACTCCAGTCGGCAACTGGAGTAAGATTCGTGGTGAGGTGCACGTCACTTTACAGACGCGACAGACTCCTTTCGAGGAGTGCGCTGATTCTAGCACATCCCCTCATCAACACCAGCGTGAACAGTGCCAGGTTTGATGAATCGTAGACATAAACTTGTTGTTGGAAAAAAAATACTGATTCCAAGACACGCTGTGTGGTATTACCTAATAAGTTTTTCACACAGTGATTGTAACCCTTAAAGAGATTGTCCACTAATTTAGTATTGATGACTAGTGATGAGCAAGCGTGCTCGGATAAAGTGTTATCTGAGCATGCTCAGATGTTATCCAAGTCACTTCGTCGTGCTCAAATACTATGTTCCAGTCCCCGCAGCTGCATGTCTCGGGGCTGTTGAACAGCCGCAACACATGCAGGAATTGCCTAACAAATAGGTAATCCCTGGATGTGTTGGGGCTGTTGAGCATCCGCGAGACATACAGCTGCGGGTACTGGAACATAGTATTCGAGCACGACGAAGTCATTCGGATAGCACTCGAGCATGGATAACACATTTGCTCATCATTATTGATGACCTATCATCAATGTCTGATTGGTGGGGGTGCGATGTTAGGCACATTACCGGTCCGCTATTCTAGGTGCCAGCGGCTGCCCGAAGTGCTCAGTTACGGTAGTGAACAACCAGGAGATATAAAGGGTCTATGTGAATGCTGGCTGTTAAATTGTGGCCTTGTGTAGTGCCCGTGCTGTCGCGACACATCGATGCGAGTGAAGCTGTGTGGACACGTTACGGAATTGCTCACATCTGCCGGTATCGCGAGACCACGACGTCATCAAAGGTCATTGCCGCAATGCATCACTAGGACCGGAACCTGCTGGGAGCATTGCGGAGCCCTGGTGATGCTGCGAGGGTTATCAGAAGGTGAGAATATGACGATTTTTTAATTTTAATTCAATTTTTTACAGGGATATGGTACCCAAAGCCCGGAGGAAAGTCTCCTCTCCTCCACCCCTTGGGTACCATCCGTAAATGTTCTGCTTACGTTTCGCATGGTGGGCACAGCCACATGCGGAAAGTAGGCAGAACAATGCATTCCTATGTGGGCGGAATCGCCACGATTCCGCAAAATTGATGGAGCATGCTGCATATTTTTCCGCGATGTGATTCCGCAGCATTAGTGTCAGGAACACCGCACTGCACTTGCTCACTGAGCCAGTGTGCGTGTCCTGAGTACAAAGACTGTGCCCAAAGATACCTTCGGAGCGGGGTCTCAGTGGTGACAATGCATGCTCCAAGCTCACAGGACCTGAAGCATGTGACTGCTGGGGGCGTGGCCTCAGCGCCACAGTGCCAGGAGCTGCAGGGAAACTCCTAGAAAGGTAACTACTGGACAATGTTACCAAGGGGCATAGACAGAGACAGAAACCAGATCAAGCCAGGTCAAAGCACGAGATAGCAATACAGTACCAAAGGGTTAGACAGAATGGATAGTCAGGACGTAGCAATAGATCAGAAAACCAGAACGGGCAATAGATGGTACAATAGGGACAAACTGTAACGGAGTAACGATAGGCAAGCCAGGAGGTCAGAACCGGAGAAGACAATAGTACCAAAGCGAGAGACGGAGTAGAGAGTGAGGGAACGGACCGGGTCATACACGGGAAGCAAACAAGCAATGCAGAATACACGCACACCAGGGGTCAGACACACCAGAACAACAGTACAGCTGACAGAGAACCCTGGTAAAGAGTGAGTATAAATACCCCTCCCAGATCCAGAAAGAGGCCACGAACACAACCCTGTGAGTGCAGGGCAAGAACCCTGATCAAACCATGACAATTAGCACAGCATTTCGGAATCCCATAGGATTGCATGGGATGCTTATTTTTTTGCATTTTCACTGCAAAAGCGCACGTTTAAAAACGCCGCGAAAACACAAAAAGAACGCTACGTGTGAACACAGCCTGAGCGTTCACGTGACCGCATGCTTGCACCATGATTTGAAGGTATTTAGACCTTGTGAACACACTTACAATTTGACAGTCTGCATAGAGTGGATTCAGATATTTGTATCAAGCATGGACACCTCTTTAAAGGGAACCTGTCAGCAATATTGTGCACAGTTACCTACAGACACTGTCAGGTTGGCGCCGTTATACTGATTACAATGATACCTGGTGATGAAATCCGTCTTGTGGTTGTTGTTTAATCCTCATTTTCAGTTTTGAGTTAACGATGCACTAGTGCTTCGGGGCGACTTGTTGGGGGGGGGGTCTTCAAGTGGTGCTTAGATATTCTTCTGTATGGCTTCTAACAGGTCACTGATCCCTCAATAATCTGCCCACTAGTTTACATAATGAATATTGTATATACAGTACAGACCAAAAGTTTGGACACACCTTCTCATTCAAAGAGTTTTCTTTATTTTCATGACTATGAAAATTGTAGATTCACTCTGAAGGCATCAAAACTATGAATTAACACATGTGGAATTATATAATTATCAAAAAAGTGTGAAACAACTGAAAATATGTCTTATATTCTAGGTTCTTCAAAGTAGCCACCTTTTGCTTTGATTACTGTTTTGCACACTCTTGGCATACTCTTGATGAGCTTCAAGAGGTGGTCATCGGAAATGGTCTTCCAACAGTCTTGAAGGAGTTCCCAGAGATGCTTAGCACTTGTTGGCCCTTTTGCCTAAACTCTGCGGTCCAGCTCACCCCAAACCATCTCGATTGGGTTCAGGTCTTGTGACTGTGGAGGCCAGGTCATCTGGCGTAGCACCCCATCACTCTCCTTCTTGGTCAAATAGCCCTTACACAGCCTGGAGGTGTGTTTGGGGTCATTGTCCTATTGAAAAATAAATAATAGTCCAACTAAACGCAGACCGGATGTTATAGCATGCTGCTGCAAGATGCTGTGGTAGCCATGCTGGTTCAGTATGCCTTCAATTTTGAATAAATCCCCAACAGTGTCACCAGCAAAGCACCATCACACCTCCTCCTCCATGCTTCACGGTGGGAACCAGGCATGTAGAGTCCATCCGTTCACCTTTTCTGTGTCGCACAAAGACACGGTGGTTGGAACCGAAGATCTCAAATTTGGACTCATCAGACCAAAGCACAGATTTCCACTGGTCTAATGTCCACTCCTTGTGTTCTTTAGCCCAAACAAGTCTCTTCTGCTTGTTGCCTGTCCTTAGCAGTGGTTTCCTAGCAGCTATTTTACCACGAAGGCCTGCTGCACAAAGTCTCCTCTTAACAGTTATTGTAGAGATGTGTCTGCTGCTAGAACTATGTGTGGCATTGACCTGGTCTCTAATCTGAGCTGCTGTTAACCTGTGATTTCTGAGGCTGGTGACTCAGATGAACTTATCCTCCGCAGCGGAGGTGACTCTTGGTCTGCCTTTTCCTGGGGCGGTCCTCATGTGAGACAGTTTCTTTGTAGCGGTTAATGGTTTTTGCCACTGCACTTGGGGACATTTTCAAAGTTTTCCCAATTTTTCGGACTGACTGACCTTCATTTCTTAAAGTAATGGCCACTCATTTTTCTTTACTTAGCTGCTTTTTTCTTGCCATAATACAACTTCTAACAGTCTATTCAGTAGGACTATCAGCTGTGTATCCACCAGACTTCTGCACAACACAACTGATGGTCCCAACCCCATTTATAAGGCAAGAAATCCTACTTATTAAACTTGACAGGGCACACCTGTGAAGTGAAAACCATTTCCGGTGAATACCTCTTGAAGCTCATAAGGAGTGTGCAAAGCAGTAATCAAAGCAAAAGGTGGCTACTTTAAAGAACCTAGAATATAAGACATATTTTCAGTTGTTTCACACTTTTTTGTTAATTATATAATTCCACATGTGTTAATTCATAGTTTTGATGCCTTCAGAGTGAATCTACAATTTTCATAGTCATGAAAATAAAGAAAACTCTTTGTATGAGAAGGTGTGTCCAAACTTTTGGCCTGTACTGTACATATTGAAAAAAAAAGCCCTTCTGCAAGCAGGTGCCGGCCATGGCATGATCGCATATGTACTATGTTTATAATTAATTTGCTGCTCTCCTGATATTCCAAAAAAAAAAATCCATTTGAAAATGGCGTCAGCCGTATACAGTACTTGTATCACTATATACAGACAAGGGCATCATGATCTTATTATGGTAATTTAACAATCTACCCATCTCATTGTTATATAAATTTATGATTGAGAATAATGTCACATTTGCATGTAGTTAAAAAGTGGGGCCCTGGAGTTGGTTCCTGGTGGGCTTTTGGCACCCCAGTTTGACTCTCCGTCCATGTACTCTTGTATTGGTACTTTTCATCTGAGCTGCTTGAAAAAAGGGACATGTCTTCATGGCAACACAAGACCGACTCGTAATAAATAAAAACACCACACACATTAAATTGATATTGGAAGAAAAATGGGCGTGAGTTTTATTTTGGGTTACTTCAAATATCCATAAAATCCAAAACTCAATAAATACTCATAAATTAACCATTAATCCATAACCGAGACCAATCCGCCCATAAAATGGTCGATTTTCCCACAAATATAACATCACGACAGGTAGGACATATGAGAGACTAAAAAAGAAGGTGGGGGATCTTCTTTCCTTGACAGGAATTTTATGAGGAGAAAAACTGCTCAGGCACACTATATAAAAAGAGTGACAGCCAATCAGAGGCTGACAAAAAACCGCCAATAACAGCTGGTCACAGCTGGCTAAAAGCAGTTCTGTCAGAATTCACAGTGCCCAGCTGACCTTTCAGTGACCCCAAGTTTCCTATATAACTGTATAGCGGCCTGTGTGGCCATGTGACCTCCCCCCCATATTCCCTTATTGCATGGAGGGGGGACACAGTCCATCAAAAAACCTAGACATGTGAACAGCCCCATAGACTATAATGGGCATGTGTTGGATCTGTGACAAACACGGGTAGAACACATATGTGCAACGTGGACATCTGAGTGAGGCCTAACACATGATTACTCATTGTGGATTTTACTGCACATTGATCAACGTGTCAACCAAGCTTATGAACTCTTTTTTATTACCAACTTGTGATCTGGAAAAGATATGTACACGCTGAGGAATGGAGACATGTTGAGGTGTAGGGTCGGACAGGTTCGCAGGATGCAGTGACGAGACACTAGACGAATGGTGGTTTTCGAAATCACGTTTATATAACTCTAGCCGATGGTCTAGGCTGAACAAAACAAGGATAAAGAAACAACACCAACAGTCCACGCAGGGACTCAACAAACTTAACCAAATATAGTTTCACTTAGCCTTCCAGGGACTGCGGGGTTCAGTAGCGTGGCCGCGTTGAGGTCGCTGAGGCGGCTGTCCTGAGGAAAGTGACGTCGGTGGGGGCAACAGGCCCTGAAGAAAATAATACCGTTGGGGCGCAACAAGCTCTGAAGGTAACGCTGCCGCTGGGGCGCAACAGGCCCTGAAGGAAACGGGGACGTTGGGGCGCAACAGGCCCTGAAGGTAACGCTGCCGCTGGGGCGCAACAGGCCCTGAAGGAAACACTGCCGCTGGGGCGCAACAGGCCCTGAAGGAAACGGGGACGTTGGGGCGCAACAGGCCCTGTAGGTAACGCTGCCGCTGGGGCGCAACAGGCCCTGAAGAAAACACTGCCGCTGGGGCGCAACAGGCCCTGAAGAAAACAATGCCGTTGGGGCTCAACGGACCCTGAAGTAAATGATGGAGGTGGCGCGCGGTGATGACGCAGTTCCCCAGAAAGGCCTGTAGCCGTCCTTTACCAAGGAGTCTCTTCCTAAGCCAGGGTAGTGAGCCTTTTATCCCGCCTGTGACAAGGTGGCGTATCTTGAGGCCGATGATGGCCGGGTCGGCGTGATGGGGGAAGGCTGGGGGGAAGGTCCCAGGTCTCTGTGGCCTGGTTACCGGTACTCACGGCCACAACCGGAGGTATAGTTCCTCTCCCTTCAAGGCGGGGATTAGCGGGGATAATTCTCTCAGAACGGGAGCGGGGAGCAGTCTCTGGGCACAGTCTCTCACGTCTCTCTTGTCGGTAAATCGGTCGCTTTCTCCTCGCAGGCTCCTCTCGGTGCCCCTGCAAGTCACCCTGCATCTTGCCTTCACTCCCTCTCTTCCCCAACTGCCACTTCAGCGCGTCCCCTGCTCCTTTTACCCTAGCCCCTCCCCCTGTTGCCCTGTCAACCTCAGTCACATGTCTCCCTTTGTAATTCCCCTGTTGTGCTTCCTTCAATAACTCTGATGGCGGTCCCCTTGGTTCCGGCCCAACCACTATATGGGGGTCCTCCTCCCCACAGAGGCACACTAAGGCCTCATTCAAATGTCTTTTTTTTTTCATGTAAAGGAAAAATGGACTGAGCTTCATCTGATTTTCATCAGTTTTGCTTGTATGTGAAAAAAAAATTTCTGTGAAAATCGGACCACACTTTGATGGCATCCGAGTGCTGTCCAATTTATTATTATTTTTCACAGACCTATTGACTTGCATTGCTGATTTTGATCAAAGACCTAGAATCAATATCTGACATGTCTCCTTGATATTACTTTGAAAGTTTGTTCCATGAACAACACCATTAGCTAATCTTATAGGTACAAGTGCTATGTGTGAAAAACACTGTCAGCACTCAAACGAGAAAAGTGATGTATGAATGAGGCCAAAGTATTATGGCTCATTCATATGTCAGTTTTTACCATACAAATTCTATCAGTGGCTTTCATGGATAGAACTGGCCTATTAGGCCATATGCACACGTTCAGTATTTGGTCAGTATTTTACCTCAGTATATGTAAGCCAAGACCAGGAGTGGGTGATAATACAGAAGTGGTGACATGTTCCTATTATACTTTACCTCCGATTGTTCCTCCCCTGGTTTTGGCTTACAAATACTGAGATAAAAACTCACCAAATAATGACCTTACATCCAAAACATTTCCCTGCTTGTTTTGAGACATATTTTACCTCACAGAAAATCATCTCTGATCCTCTGCTGTCCTGTCTGTATCCTCTCTTTGGCGTCCTCCCCTGCTCAGGCGATGTGGTATGACAAAATGGTCCATGATCATCCTCTTAGCATTACCAAAGTTTGTAAGGCTGAAACATATACATGTTAATCCAGTCCAACCTACTACCTGCAGTGATGATCCAAAGGAAGTCAGCACAGTGGCTGAGTGGTTAGCACTGCAGCGCTGGGGTCCTGGGTTCTAATCCCACCAAGGACAACATCTGCAAGGAGTTTGTATGTTCTCCCCGTGTTTGCGTGGGTTTCCTCCGGGTTCTCCGGTTTCCTCCCACACTCCAAAGACATACTGATAGGGAATCTAGATTGTGAGCCCCAATGGGGACAGTGCTGATAATGTGTGCAAACTGTAAAGCGCTGCGGAATATGTTAGTGCTATATAAATAAAAGATTATTATTTTTAAATCGTAAGGTTCATTCAGGTGCCCATTTTTTTTTCAAATGAGAAAAACTGATCAAGTTTCCTCGTAGTGTACGCGGCTCGTAGTGGTTTCTCCAGCTTCTTCTATCAGGCAGTCATAAACGGAAAACACACAGATGGCATACAAGTGTTGTCAGATTTTTTTCCATAGGCTTGCATTGGTGAGTTTGATCCGACGCGTGGGTCAATATTTGTCATGTCTTTGCAATTTTACGTTGACGGCTCAGTCTCGCACACAAAAAATTCAATATGTTTTTCACATAAAAATTTTCATGTATAGCCCAATAGACTACCATAGATATGATTAAGGGTATGTGCACACGGTGCGGATTCTGCTGCGGATCCACAGCGTTTCTGCAGCTGCGGGTCCGCAGCAGATTTAGGTGCGTTGTACAGTACCATTGTTTTCAATGGTAAACTGGAAAACACTGTGCCCATGCTGTGGATTTTTCCTCGCGGTTTTGCTGCGGTTTACAATCCGCAGCATGTCAATTCTTTAGTGCAGAAACGCTGCAGTTTCACACCTCATCCATTATGAGGTGTAAAACCGCAGATAAACTGCGGATTTATCTGCGGTTTTCACTTCAAAATCCGCAGAGCCAAAAAACTCCATGTGCACATAGCCTAAATGACATGCACATAAAGAGCCATCTTTCACAGCGTGCCCACACCAGGAAGCGCCTTTCTGAATCCTGCTCATGTAGGTACTGTTCACATGATCAGGTTTTAAATACATTCGATAAGACTGCTCCGAGATGGGTGACCTTCACGTTGGTGGAGTTGCTTAGTATACATTTTTTGCAAAAAACATATCAACTACATTCACACATCAGTATTTTTGATCAGTATTTCATCAGTATTTGCATGCCAAAACCAGGAGTGTCTCCAAAACACAGAACAAATGTCAGTCTTTCAGTTAGGCTAGGTTCACATTGCGTTAGGGCATCTGTATAATGGATCCGTTAAACGGATGCACTAACGTTGATGTCATTTTTGACATCTGTAGTGACCAACGCTAACGGTATGCGGTAACGCTAGGTAGCGCTCAGATACCATGCGCTACCTAGCGTTAGCCCATACAGTTCTATGCACAGCGAACGGGTCCGTTCGCTGTGCGTTACTGCCTACGCACCCAAAACCACTGCAAGCAGCGTTCGAGGGTGCGTCATGAATTAACGCATACTTTCTAGCGTTAGTATGCGTTAGTATCATTGCGGGCAATGGGTGCATTAACGGATCATTACATAGCGTTAGTGCCACTATGTAACGGATCAGTCAGCGCATTACCCCCTAACGCAGTGTGAACCCAGCCTTATAGTTAATCACTTTAGGTTCCACTCCTGGTTTTGGAATACAAACACTGATGCAAAATACTGACCGAGGCCTTAGGGTATATTCCCACGGTCAGTAAACGCTGTGGGTTGGAAGCTGCGCACATCCGCAGCGGTCAGATATTAAAGCATAGTGGACGGGATTTCAAGAGATCCCATGCCCACTATGTGTGCACAGACGCCTTCGGCTTCCCTGCGGAGACGCACATGCGGCGCTTCTTTCAAGATCACAGCATGTCTATTTATGTAGTGGAGATGCTCAGTCTCCATTGCATAAATTACCCATTCACTATCATTAGATGCGGTCACGTGCGTAGTAAGGGTGTGTTCACACAGGGTTTTTTTGCGGGTTTTCCCGCGAATTTGCCAAAAAATCCGCGGGAAAAACGCGAAAAATAAGCTTCCCATTCATTTCTATACATTTTCCACGCAGCATGCTCATTAATTTCGTGGGAAAACGCATCAAAACAGCGCAAAAATCGCGGTGAAAACGCGCAGAATCCGCAGGTAAATCTGCAGGTCAAAAGACCTGCGGATTGCTCTGCGGTTTTGCCCTGCGGTTTTTCATCTCCACAATGGAGGAGATGGCGAACCGCAGCGGAATCCGCAGAAAGAACTGACATGTCAATTCTTTCTGTGGTTTCAAAACCGCAGGAAAACCGCGCGGAAAAATCCACACCGTCTGCACTGCGGTTTTTTATTCCCATAGGGAATAATGGTACTGCGTCTGTTGCAGAGGATAAGTTCATCCTGTTAACGTGGGTGGTCTGGAGCCGGAACTCCAGGAGTGGACCCTCTGGACCGTGGCACCGAGGGGCCCCGGGCGAGCTGCCAGGTGGGACCGACCCCTATACAGGGACCGTTAGGAGCAGGCCCAGGGGTTCGAGTATCATGGTAGCCGGTACCGAGAGGGACGGCTCAGGATGGACCGGAGTAGGACTGTGGGACTGAAGTATAGAATGACAGAGCTGGAACCAGGAGGCAGGAATGGAGTGAGACAGTAGACTGGAACGAGGAGGGATGACAGGAGTAGGAACACAGGAGAAAGGATGGGAGGAGGACGGAAGCACAGAAGCTGGAAGGAACTGGGACACCGGAGGCAGGACTGGAGCAGGATGGAACAGGAACACCAAAGGCAGGACTGGAGTAGGACAGTAGGACTGGAGTAGGATGGAACAGGAACACCGGAGGCAGGACTGGAGTAGGATGGCAGGAACACCGGAGGCAGGAATGGAGTAGGATGGCAGGAACACCGGAGGCAGGACTGGAGTAGGATGGCAGGAACACCGTTGATAGGACTGGAGTAGGATGGCAGGAACACCAGAGGCAGGACGGGAGTAGGATGGCAGGAACACCGGAGACAGGACTGGAGTAGGATGGCAGGAACACCGGAGACAGGACTGGAAGAGAGCAAGGAACACGGGTAGCAGGACTGAGAGGCTGCTGCGGAGAGCAGGCGAGAACGGAACTGCAGGAGCAGAGAGCACACGATGCAGCGAGGCCAGTGTGCAAGGAAACAACAATCAGGCACCTCCCTCAGGGGGAAGCAGCCTGATATGCTCCTGTCTGGTCTGCCAATGGTTAGGGAGGTGCTTCCGGGTCAGGGCATAGCCGGAGCACAAGAAGCCGGAGGGAGGCGCGGCCGCGGCCTATGGCGCATGCGCATAGCATCGACCGCGAGCCCGTCACAGGTGAGCGCCGCGGCCTTCGGAAGGAGAGAGGATGCGGCGTGGGAGCGGAGGCCGGCAGCGGCGTGGGAGCGGAGGCCAGGTGAGTATGACAGAGCGGTGTAACACATCCGAGTTACCAGTCTCAAAAATCGCAGGTTAACAGCAGCTCAGAATAGAGACCAGGTCAATGCCACACAGAGTTCTAGCAGCAGACACATCTCTACAACAACTCTTAAGAGGAGACTTTGTGCAGCAGGCCTTCATGGTAAAATAGCTGCTAGGAAACTACTGCTAAGGACAGGCAACAAGCAGAAGAGACTTGTTTGGGCTAAAGAACACAAGGAGTGGACATTAGACCAGTGGAAATCTGTGCTTTGTTCTGATGAGTCCAAATTTGAGATCTTTGGTTCCAACCACCGTGTCTTTGTGCGACGCAGAAAAGGTGAACGAATAGACTCTACATGCCTGGTTCCCACTGTGAAGCATGGAGGAGGAGGTGGGATGGTGTGGGGGTGCTTTGCTGGTGACACTGTTGGGGATTTATTCAGAATTGAAGGCATACTGAACCAGCATGACTACCACAGCATCTTGCAGCGGCATGCTATTCCATCCGGTTTGCGTTTAGTTGGACCATCATTTAGTATTCAACAGGACAATGACCCCAAACACACCTCCAGGCTGTGTAAGGGCTATTTGACCAAGAAGGAGAGTGATGGGGTGCTACGCCAGATGACCTGGCCTCCACAGTCACCAGACCTGAACCCAATCGAGATGGTTTGGGGTGAGCTGGACCGCAGAGTGAAGGCAAAAGGGCCAACAAGTGCTAAGCATCTCTGGGAACTCCTTCAAGACTGTTGGAAGACCATTTCCGGTGACTACCTCTTGAAGCTCATCAAGAGAATGCCAAGAGTGTGCAAAGCAGTAATCAAAGCAAAAGGTGGCTATTTTGAAGAACCTAGAATATAATACATATTTTCAGTTGTTTCACACTTTTTTGTTAATTATATAATTCCACATGTGTTAATTCATAGTTTTGATGCCTTCAGAGTGAATCTACAATTTTCATAGTCATGAAAATAAAGAAAACTCTTTGAATGAGAAGGTGTGTCCAAACTTTTGGTCTGTACTGTATGTGTGTGTGTGTGTGTGTGTGTGTCACTGACGTGTGTGTGTATATATATATATGTGTACTCTATGTGTATATATGTACATATAAAAAAATAAATGAAATAAAATGGTTTACTGTATGTAATCCATGTCTCCTATCATGTCGGCTTTTGCAATTATTTTACAAAAGCCGACAAATGAATTAATGGCTATTCTGCTATCTATATCTCTCTAAAATATATGTGTGTGTGTGTGTGTGTGTGTGTGTGTGTGTGTGTTTTGAAGATTCTTTTGTTTTAAAATGATGTGTACAGTTTGTTTTTTACAATGCTATTTTAACATGAGTTTTTACATGGAGAGAACTGCTCTATGTAAAACCTCATGTTAAAATCGCATTGAATACGGATGTCATACGGATGTCATACGCAAATGTGGCGCCCCTGAGGCTCAGTCGCCACAGAGGTACTGCACCTTCTCCTAAGGTGTGGTGCCCCACCATCCAGGTAAGTTGGAGGCTCCTGACCACGCTCCAACACTCGCACCCCACACAATAGAGTAGTTCAGCATAACCACATTGCGGCTCCTTGCTTAGAGAGAAGCATATACCTTTGGTGGTTCCCTGCTTGGAACACTAGACGTGCTGGGAGGTGGGTGGAGTTTAGACTAGATATAAAAGAATGGGACGGTTCCAGGATTGAGGTTCAGTTCAGTTGAGTTCAGTCTGACAGGAAGTTCAGAGGCCACTCGGGAGGAGTGTGGATCCCTGGAAGAAGGGATGGAGGAAGGAGTGCTGCAGCTGCCTCAGTGACCTGAGCCAGCTGGCACGGGAAAGGAAAGTACGAAACGTAGGAGTAAAAGGGAACATAGAGGACGTGGGTTAGAGGAAGAACCCTGCCTAGAAGTTCTAAGCGCAAGGCCGGGGCCCGGTCCCCGAGGTTGTATGAACACTCATGGCTCTGCAGCAGACACCGGTGGAGTAGTGGGCTGTAAATGCACTACTCCCATCTAAGACTTGAGGGCACAACAGCAACACGGATAGAGAGTCGGGACTTAGGAGTAGAGAGTCCCCGAAGCAGGCTACAGCTGTCTGCCGTGCAAGTAGAGTTCTTGGGAACATCTGACAGGAGGAACTCCAGTGTAACACAGTATTAGGAGAGCTTCACACTTAAAGGCGCTATAGAGGAGACGTTCAGAAAAGGCACATAAGTTGGCGGAGTGTGGAAGGGAGCATTCCATATTGCCTGGAGGTTGACTGAGTCCCTGACCCAGAGGACATGGCGCAGAAGCGGGCACTACAGACTGTGAGTAAAGCTTTGGAACTACATGCCCTGGTGTCCTCCATTCCTTCCTGCGTCCGTCCGCCTAGCACTGCTACTTCCCCTGCGCCAAACACTACACCATCTAAGTGTCTCCACATCTACACTGCCCTGGGACAACGGCCCTGCCTGTGGAAGGCTATAACATCATTGCTACACCACACCACCTGTCCCAGAGGATCTGTCTGCCGTGTCGGCTTAACACCTCCCTTGCCGAACACCACAGGTGGCGTCACGAACTATTCATCTAACTACATTGCACCATTCACATCTCTCGCCATTGCTTGGGTGCCCAGGGCCACAGTCTGGGTCACCGCTGCTGTGACACGTCCCCCTGATACCGGCCAGGTACCGAGTACCCCTGCAGCCCTGGGAGGGCGACCCACAAAAATCGCACTGAAATCGCATTACACTCGCATGACACTTGCATGACAATCGCATAGAATTGTTTTTTCCATCCAGAAAACAGACCTTTTTTTTCATCGCAAATGGGTATGAGCCCTAATGCAGTCTGTATTGCACGGCTGTGGTTTTCATGGATAGAACACATACCCATTATAGTCTATGGGCTGTTCACATTTCAGTATTTTTTTATTTTAATATAGATCATTTGCTCTTGCAAAAATCACTGAGACATCTCCATTTTTTTACTGACATGACAGATAAAAAAATACCAATACAGGTCTTTGGGTCCATATAAATCAGAGACAACACACGGATGGCATCAGTCTGCTGTACAGTAAGCCATAGTTGAGTCTTTGGGTGCCCTATTATTACTCAGTACAAAACAAAGCTGTACTACAGTCATGTACAGGCTGTAAGGTCACTGTCGTGCTGCTAGGTCTACTGTTCACAGAGCTTTAATCTGGTGACAGATGGTCTCACATTATCCCTAAATATCCTCTAGCGCAAGTCTTAGTAGACATTAAAGAGGTATTCACATGTCCAAGATCCTATCCCAATATGTAGTAGGTGTAATAATAATAGCAAATACCTCCAATTAGAAATGTAGTATAGTTCTTCTGATTAGCTATGGCACTTAGACCATGTGCAGGCATTGCATTAGCTTAGCTATCCATGGTTACGACCATGAAGGGCTATTTAATTATCTGTCACTATATGAGTGGTTGTAACCATGGATTCCTAAGTTACTGCAATGGTCACAGCATGGCTACTAGGGGTCTCTGGTTGTCACTATATTGCTAGTAGGGAAGTTCTCACAGTCATTATTTTGTAAGGCTCTGGTTGTCACTGTATCATTACTAGTGGTCTCTGGTTATCACTACTAGGGGGCTCTGGATGACACTATTGTGGAGGGGCTCTGGTTGTCACTATGACAACAAGGGGGCTCTGGATGTCACTATTGTGGATGGGCTCTGCTGGTCACTATCACTACTAGTGGTCTCTGTATATCGTTACTAGGGGGCTCTGGTTGTCATTGTATCTCTACTAGGGGGCTCTGTATGTCGCTATTATGGAGGGGCTCTGGTTGTCATTGTGTCACTACTAGGGGGCTCTGTATGTCGCTATTGTGGAGGGGCTCTGGTTGTCACTGTGTCACTACTAGAGGGCTCTGGATGTCGCTATTGTGGAGGGGCTCTGGTTGTCACTGTGTCACTTCGTGGGCTCGATGTCACTATTGTGGAGGGGCTCTGCTTGTCACTGTGTCATTACTAAGGGGCTCTGGATGTCGCTTTTGTGAAGGGACTCTGGTTGTCACTGTGTCACTACTAGAGGGCTCTGGATGTCGCTATTGTGGAGGGGCTCTGCTTGTCACTGTGTCATTACTAGGGGGCTCTGGATGTCGCTTTTGTGGAGGGACTCTGGTTGTCACTGTGTCACTACTAGAGGGCTCTGGATGTCGCTATTGTGGAGGGGCTCTGGTTGTCACTGTGTCACTTCGTGGGCTCGATGTCACTATTGTGGAGGGGCTCTGCTTGTCACTGTGTCATTACTAAGGGGCTCTGGATGTCGCTTTTGTGGAGGGACTCTGGTTGTCACTGTGTCACTACTAGAGGGCTCTGGATGTCGCTATTGTGGAGGGGCTCTGCTTGTCACTGTGTCATTACTAGGGGGCTCTGGATGTCGCTTTTGTGGAGGGACTCTGGTTGTCACTGTGTCACTACTAGAGGGCTCTGGATGTCGCTATTGTGGAGGGGCTCTGCTTGTCACTGTGTCATTACTAGGGGGCTCTGGATGTCGCTTTTGTGGAGGGACTCTGGTTGTCACTGTGTCACTACTAGAGGGCTCTGGATGTCGCTATTGTGGAGGGGCTCTGGTTGTCACTGTGTCACTTCGTGGGCTCTGGATGTCACTATTGTGGAGGGGCTCTGTTTACCACTGTGTCACTACTAGGGGGCTCTGGTTGTCACTGTATCTCTACTAGGGGGCTCTGTATGTCGCTATTGTGGAGGGACTCTGGTTGTCACTGTGTCACTTGGTGGGCTCTGGATGTCCCTATTGTGGAGGGGCTCTAGTTGGAATTGTCACTACTAGGGGGCTCTGGATGTCACTATTGTGGATGGGCTCTGCTGGTCACTATCACTACTAGTGGTCTCTGTATATCATTACTAGGGGGCCCTGGATGTCCCTATTGTGGAGGAGCTCTGGTTGTCACTGTCACTACTATGGGGCTCTGGATGTTGCTATTGTGGAGGGACTCTGGTTGTCACTGTGTCACTTGGTGGGCTCTGGATGTCCCTATTGTGGAGGGGCTCTAGTTGGAACTGTCACTACTAGGGGGCTCTGGATGTCACTATTGTGGATGGGCTCTGCTGGTCACTATCACTACTAGTGGTCTCTGTATATCATTACTAGGGGGCCCTGGATGTCCCTATTGTGGAGGAGCTCTGGTTGTCACTGTCACTACTATGGGGCTCTGGATGTTGCTATTGTGGAGGGGCTCTGGTTGGAACTGTCACTACTAGGGGGCTCTGGATGTTACTTGTGAAGGGTCTTTGGCTGTCACTGTATTACTACTAGGGGTGATTGGGTTACCACTTGTGTGGAAGCAATTCCTTCTCAGCTGTCATGGTCTGATGTTTCAACTACTCTCAGGTAACTGCTGCACCCAATCACTTCCCTCAGTGGTGATAGTAGCACATGTGGCCAGTAATTCCATGCAGTGGTCATCTGAGAGCAGTCATGCAGTAATCACTACAGGGCGATCCGCAAACACTGGCAGGACCACTGGAGCAGCGTATCCAGAATCCTGCTATTGCACTGCATCTATGGCAGAACTCCTAGCAGCACTCTCACCTCTGTCTGCACAGTGTGCTGCATCGTGCTCCTAAAAAAATTGGCTGTGCCAAAGGGGATGGAGAAGGAGCTCACATGGCTCCATCAAGCCAACAAACCAGCAGCAGTTAACACTAAGGACTCACATGAGCACATAACATGGCAGAGTGCTGTCTGATATTTTATAGCAGGGTTCCCCAACTCCAGTCCTCAATGCCCACCAACAAGTCATGTTTTCAGGATTTCCTTTGTATTGCCCAGAGGTGAAGCAACTATCACCTGAGCAATACTAAGGAAATCCTGAAAACATGATCTGTTGGTGGGCCTTGAGGACTGGAGTTGGGGAACCCTGTTTTATAGGATAGCACTCAGCCCACTGACTATACTATGGGGCAGTGAAGATCTGCCATTGTTTTCTCATGTCTATTCGCAGCATGTTGTGAGTGTCTCTAGTATTCGGATCACTCACATCCATACAAGTCTATGGGTGCATGTGAAACATCGAACTGCACTCTGATGTGATCCCAGTGCAGTCCGACATCTGCAAGAGACAATGGAGAAATAAGGTTCTCCATCTTTTCCACACTTGTCCTGCAATTCTCTCAAATCGGATCACACTCAGATGACACTCGGATCAAACTGTGACAAAGTTTGAGGCAACCGTCATTAGCATAATTGGCAGGAGAGACTCTACGCTAGTGTGAACAAACGCCTACCTCAAGTGCGTGCTGGTGCTCAAAGTTCAATACAGTGTGTAATGTGAGGAAAGCGTAAATCAGTAATGAAACAGGAAATTCTTAGCACACTGGTTCGGTTAAAGTGGTTGTCCAGTCATAAAATATTCATGACCTATCTTGACGCCACGTGCACACATTCAGTATTATACATCTGTATCTGTAAGCCAAAATCAGGAATGTAACAATCGGAGGAAAAGTGTACACGTCATCACTTCTGTATATTTTACACACTTGTTTAATAAAATTAGTTATGTTCACTTAAAAGGGTTTAAAAATACTGCAAAAATGTTTTTACTTTTTTTTTTTTTGCAGCGTTTTTCGACACTGCATTTTTTTTTGCTGTGTTAAAAACGCAGTGTCTTACAGTTCCAGCAAAGTGGATAAGATTTATAGAAATCTGCCATCTGAGCTTCTTTTCTACTCAGCTTACGATCTGACCTGCAGTGCATTTCACATCAGCAACATGTCAATCTCTCTTGCGGACATGCTGAGTTTTCTGTGCAGATTTTCTCCATAGGCCGGGGTCACACTAACCGACGCAAAATACGGTCAGTATTTTACATGCGTAATCCGGATGAATGACCGCTAAATAGTGCTCCGTATGTCATCCGTAAGCAAGATGTGGTCGCGTATTTTGCGCATGTCAGCATCCGTATGTAATCCGTATGGCTTCCGTATGCAATCCGTATGGTGAGATTTTCTCGCAGGCTTGCAAAATGGACATTTAACGGTTTTGAGGCCTGCAAACTATTTAAATCATTAGCCTGCACCCTATTTATTGGCTCAGGAACAGGTGGCTGCCTCCATTCTGTCCATTTGTGACCTTGCCTTCACTAGGTGTGTTGCTGTTTTAACATGGCAGACAGTCTGAGTTTCAACACAACCGAGCAGGTTCTCTTCAACTGGCTTTTGTCACGCCGCTTTGGTCAGCCATACCCAGTGATAGTGGATCTGCGGAGGAGGAGACGCATGTGGGTACATCCACTTTTGAGGCAACGACTCACAAGAGGTCATTTTCACCGCCCTGGGATCCTGGAATAACCTTTCAGGACACAAGGATGCGCAAAGCTATATCTGCAGAGGAGCGACTTCTACTCACATTACGGTATGTACTACACAACCACATTCTCTATGTTCATGATGTGTTGGCCAAAGTATGTATTTTTGGACTAAGTTTTATACCCTCATCTTATTCCAGATATATTTAAAACATACAGACCAGAATGTTATGTGTAATATGTCCTGAATATCACGAAGTGATTGTGCGACCAAATATATGTTTGTTAGTAGATATGAATCACTAACAAGTTTGGTATGTATGTACCTAGTGTTTTGTTAATTTGTGCATTCTAAAATGTTCCATTTCTGTTGTTCTTCAGCTTCCTGTCCACTGGCCTGTCTTATGCCGCCCTCCACCATGAGTTTCTCATTGGAAGATCTACCATTTCTGGCATAGTCAAGTCGACATGTAGTCAAATATGGTCAAGACTACATCAACTTGTCATGCCCGAGCCCAGGATGGAAGACTGGTTGAGGATTTCAAGGGACTTTGAGAAGGAATGTTTCCTAATTGTCTTGGGGCCCTTGATGGCAAACATATCCGGGTGCGTAAGTCGCCGAACTCTGGCTCCCAATTCTTCAATTATAAACAATACTTTTCTGTTGTATTGTTGGCTCTGGCCGACCCTCAATAAAAGTTTATAATTGTTGACATTGGGGCCTATGGAAGGACGGGAGACTCTAGAGTCTTCAGTTCTTCCATTATGGGTCGGCGGCTACGCACCAACTAGTTGGATCTACCACTACGCCAGCTACCAGGCTCCACTCAAGAATCAGTCCCTTATGTCCTTGTGGCAGATGAGGCGTTTCAGTTAACGCGCAATGTCATGAGGCCATATCCCCGGCGCAACCTGAACCACCGGCACAGAATTTTTAACTTGCTCCTATTACGTGCTCGGCGACTGGTGGAGTGTTCCTTTGGCATTCTTTTTGCCAAATTGCGGGTCCTACAGTCTGCCATTCAGCTGAGTGAACAAAATGTAAATGAAGTAATTAAAGCATGTGTCGTGCTTCATAACTTCACCAGGATATATGATTGTTCCTCCTCTGCTGGTGTTGTGCGTGGGTCGGACAATGTGCGTAGGGCGAGACCACCTATCAACCCTCAATGTAGACCGCTTTTTGGGCTCAAAGTGCGTGATATTTTCACAAATTACTTTATGTCACCTGAGGGGGAAACTTCTTGGCAAGAGCATGCTGTGTCTATGTTATGATTTTTTGGTTTATGTCTGTCTAAATATATATATTTAAACCCCTTATGATTCTATGACTGTTTAATTGCATTGGTAAGCGTATGTTAGTATGCTGACACCTTATTTTAGAATTGAGACAGAGACGTAAAATGTAGTAGACAAATGTTTACTTTTGCCTTGTTTTTTTTTTTTGAAAAACATACTATTGCCGTATGATCAATGTGGCAATGTGCCAAAGTGGCCTTTGTGCAGATGTGAAAATTGGGAACAATAACATTTTCTGACCAACAAAACAACCACAAAACCATTAGCCAATACCAAAATGGCATCATTATAAATTTTGGTAGGTCGGGGGAGGAGAATGCAGAAGACCAGCCTATGTTTGCTGCTGGCTACTTTGCCCAACTTGGCCATCACCCTGTGTGGGGGCATACTGTTGCTCATGATGTGGGTATTGTACTGCCTCCTGTGATTGTGGCTGGTACTGGCCAGAGTGATACTGGAGAGGGGCCTCTTGTTGGGGCTGGTAGGCCCGTGTCTCATACCCACCAAAATAGCCATGTCATCCCCAACCAGGTTGGGACCAGCCTCCAACACTGGATGGGAACAAGTGGCCATATTGGTGAGGTTGGCTAGAGCCAGACATATGTGGCTGGTGTTGGAAAGGTTGGGTAGGGGGAGGAAGGGGTTGAGGTGTAGGCCCACGTATTTGAGGATCCTCAGAGCCTGCTTGAGCAAGCATGTGTGTGGGGTGTCTAAGGAGCATCAGATTCCTGGGGGGAAAGCTGCCACCTCTCCAGATATTCAAATAACTCATATGGGGTATTGGGGTGTGTGCTTGCATCAAGCAGGATCTGAAAACATCCTCGAATACATAGCCTCACCTCACGGGAAAGGGCACGAAGATAAAGGGCCAGGCTGCATGAGTAC
The DNA here is from genome assembly GCF_039654945.1 of Dendrobates tinctorius. NCBI lineage: Eukaryota > Metazoa > Chordata > Amphibia > Anura > Dendrobatidae > Dendrobates > Dendrobates tinctorius. Next base: position 343,865 of record NW_027361687.1, on the reverse strand, counting down.
GCCTCCTCCCCATCATCATTATTGACTCGAGCAAGGTAGTTCAGTACCCCTGTGTCAACATTGGTACGGGTATCTTGGGCAGGGATCTGGCGCCTTCTTCTTCCTTGCCTGGATGGTCCAGCAGGCTGTGGGGAGCCCCGGATCTGGGCAGTTGGGCTGCTGCTGATGTTGCCCTGCTCCTCCTGTATGGCTGATGGTGCAGCAGCAGATGGTCCTGCTTGTGGATGTGGTCCCGGTGGTGGGGTCCTGGTGGTGGGGTATGTGGTGCAGGCACTGGGTTTTCCTGAGAGGAATCTTCACCCATGCTTCTTGGAGGGGGAGAAGATGGTCCAGCCCCTACAGACCCAGGATCTATGATGGGCTCGGTATCTGAGCCAGTTTCTCTCTCCGTAAGGTTGGACTGAGTTCTGTTATGAAATAGACCAGAGCCAAAAATAAATCCATTGTTTTGGCCCTGTAAAGAAGCTGTGTAATGTGGTGTGAGGTATCTACTTACGGTCTCAGATCCAGATTGGAGCGAGGAAGGAGAGGCGGTCATAATAGCTATATTTCCTCTTTATGTGGCCCGCATCACCACTCCTGGGACGCTGCTGACGTTCCCGCCTGTATTGGTCGCGGATGCTGTGCCAGCATCTCATCACATCTTCCACTGCAATGTGACAGGAAATATTCTCAATTTCACATATTTGCTAGGTCAAATTTGCTACCAGTAGCCTAGGCATGCGGTCTTCTAGAGTGTGCTTTCTACACAGGGTGGCATATATAATTGGGGCATCCAGGTCAGATACACAGGGTCACAATAGTTCAGGTATCAAGTAACTACACTTAATAACTTGGTTGGCTAGAAGGATGATGAGCTTGAGGCCTAGGCCAAATTATGGCAGTGTGAAACCATGGCTCACATAAAAATCTACCCGCCTCATGAGGCAAAAAGTCCAAGCACAGGAAGGGGGGGGGGGGGCTGATTCTAAATGCCTTCTTTGATGTGAGGTAATTTTAAACACTTTTTGGGTTGTACTTACTCATTTGCTGCTGCTCCTCACTTGGCCGATAACCAAAATCGTGGAACACCTGGCGACTTATGCGCCTCCATGACGCCTCCTTTCTTGCCCGGTTGGCATAATGGGCATCACGTTGGTCCCAGATTTCTGGCCGCTCCTGCACTAGTACAATCAGCATCTCCACATTGAGGAAATATGGCGCCATGATGCTGCAGGACTCTGTGGAGCAAAACGACACAAAAAAATAACGAAAAAACCTCAATGTACAAGAAACAGTAAAAAAATATTTATTTAAATATACAAATACATGGAGGAGAGGAGTTACACCTATTGGCATGTGTGCAAAAGAACGCGCAACAGATCAATACCTTCATAATATATAGCATAGGGAATATATAAAATGGACAATATAAAAGGATAATACTACATTTCTGAAAAAAATTTGCATGTATTCGCCAACAGTCAATAAGGCCACATATCGCCAATGTATAGAATGAGCCACATATAGTACAGAGATAAAAAAAAGTGGCCTATAGTCACCGATAATAAATAATACTGCATACATCAATTGTATAATCCCTACTATTGCACATTCCCACTAAATGCGTGTAGATAAGGTAATAAAGCCACCGCACCAGACGTAATAGCATAAAGCAACAAATTACCTAATGTGCGGTCAGGGGCAGGAGCTTGATCCGGGAGCGTTCACCCCGACGCACGTTTCGGCTTAGAAGCCTTTCTCAAGGGGCATAACAATCACAGGAAAGGGTAGGTTTAAAAAGCCCCATCCACCATTGACAGTCCCTGCCTTCAATTGGAAAGATGGTCGTCTGGGTAACTAACCGGCCAATCATATGCTGAGACTCAGCATCATATACCGGACCCAGACATTTCAACCCTACTATATGACGCATGCGCAGACAAGATAGCGGGATGGGCGGCGGCGTCACGTGACACGCGACGTCACTGATGACCATCACTGTGGCAACATAGACGCCGAGAGCCGGCGAGCAAGCCAGGATCCTGACGCGCATGCGTACTGGGTTTAATAAAGCGGACACAATAAAGAAATAACAAAATATCGCGTCATAAAGAAATCATTATACTGCACAACATGTGGCTCAATCACATAAATATACACAGAAGGAAGGAAGACCGATGTAATAGTTATTTAAAGCGTATACAAGAATATATGTTAAAATAATAAGATGGTATCCAACAAATTTACAGCAGAGCATATTACCACAAAAATACACATTGTCGTTTTGTTATGCTTTATGCGATTTCCCCTATTATAGTCCACCTCATTAATATATTTACATACCACCTTTGATGCTGGGTTTATGTGATGTGACTCACAAGATATTCATAGGACTCCGTGGAGGCGTACTTCCTGAATGTCTGGAGCGCTTTTTGAGCTAATTAGCATGTCTAAGCTTCCTGATGATGGATTGGCCCATTTCCTATCACCTGCCAAAAGACCTGCGTATTTCTCGCAAGTCACATGTGTGGTCCGTGTGTAATCCGTATTTTTTGCGCCCCATAGACTTGCATTGGCGTACTACTGGCATAGTACGCTGACAATCTCAGCATGCTGCGATTGGCATGGACCGTACAATACAGACGAGAATTATACGGCTGTTGGGAGCTGCTCCATAGAGAATAATTTGTCCGTGTGTAATGCGTGCTTTTAACGCCTCTCACTCGTCCGTATTCCTCTCTAGTGTGACCCCGGCCGTAGAGTTGCATTAGATGCAGAAAATCCTCAGGTAAAAAAAATACATATGGGTTTTTAGGGCATTTTCCCGGCGGAAATGCATAAAAACCACATGTAATCCACACCTAAGTACCGTATATCAATAAAGTGGTCAAAGCCAAATACCTGGAAGTATCAAAAACAAATTGGCATACTAAAAAGAGAAAAAAAACATCAAAAACGTGATATAAAATGCATGTTAAAAAACTGCACAGAAGCGCAATGAAAAACAGCAAATAACATTATTTAAATAATAGGTGCAGAAAGTCTGCAGTATCAAAAACTCTTTACGGAAACATAGCCTGAATAAGTTTTTGATGTTGCAGATTTTCTTCACCATTTCTGGACTCATTAAGTAAAACAGGTTACTTGCATTTTTCGAAAATACGCTGCATAAAAAACTTCACCAAAAATCAATCATGGGAACGAAGGGCTGTGGAGTCAGTCTGTGTCCATTTTGGTTGAGTCGGTATAAAATTGTCCAACTCCTAAAATAGATAATAAGTTGGGTTCAGTAGTTCAGTACAAGATGTGTTATAAATGTTTTCATAAGAATTTGGGAAAGTTATGAAATGTCCTCTAAATGTCTGTTCTTCTCCTAATGTAAGGATCTCGGCTTTTAGTTAGGATGAATCTGTGCTGCCCTTTATGTACATGCTCAGTAGTGACCAGTGCTGTGGAGATGTAGATGAGATGAATCTGTGCTGCACTTTATGTACATGCTGTGGTGTAATGACCACTGTGTCCACTAGGGGGCGCTGTGTGGATGTCCCAGGAGAACGGATGAGTGGCAGAATCCTGAAGGATAGTTATGTATCTCAAAGTGGGTGGCTTTGAGATGGAGACTTGTGTATGTGTGATCAGCAATATCATTGCTGAGGTGTTGTTTCTAAGTATAAGGGAGACGTCTTCAGGTAACTAGAGAGATGGGCGGGTTCTGGTTACCTACAAATCCACCCAGGGGTGTGTCTGATAACGCCTATAGTAAAATGCTATGTGACTATGTGAAGGACCTGTGATGAGGTCATAGCCATGTGACCCGGTGGGTGTGGCTACAGACCATATATGGTGGCCAGGGTAGGTCAACTGGTGTGAATGTTGGGACCTGATTGGTCCAGTTTGGAAGGTCCTGTGAGAAGGATCTCCTCACTAACAGCCTGTGGAGCGGCTTGATGTGGCTCAGTGGGGCCACGAAGGTGACAAGCAGCTTCCGGTAACTCGGCGGGGTTACGAAGGTGACAAGCAGCTTCCGGTGGATCGGCGGGTCCACGAAGACGGCGCAGCAGGAGCTGCAGTGACTCCAGCTGCTGTGTGTGTGAACAGCAGCCGGTGGTGCTGGTGATCGGTGACAGCAGGAGCTGTGGTGGTGCCAGCAAGGACTTGTCTGGTATCGTGAGAGACATAACCTGTGTGGTGTGAACTGTGGTCTGAGAAGAACGCTATACCAGACATGGGGAGATCCCGAAAGGGGGTGGAGTCCTAAAAGGGGGCGGTGACCCAAATCGGAGTGGTAGCCCAAAAGGGGGTGGAGTCCCAAATTGGGGTGGTAACCCAAAAAGGAGTGGAGACTCAGAGGGAGGCTGTGACCCAAATTGGGGTGGTGGTCCAGAAAGGGGCCGAGTTTGAAGAAATGGCAGCACTGGTTGGCTCAGTGGATATGTCTGGGAAACTGCAGTGTTCATGTATGTCATTTCCAGAATGTGGGATATTCTTTCCGGGTGATGACTGGCCGCAAGTGTGCACTGTGATGCTACACCGGGAAGGGATATCGGGATGATTGGACTCAAAGAGTCATGTGACGCTGGTAGGAACTCCTCTCACTTTCTGTCTGAACGAGAAAATGGTCCAGGTTCGCTGTGCACATGGGGTCACAGTGAACTATGCGGTAGACAGAATAATGTTTGAGGCGCTCGAAGGCAGTGAGTGCCAAGGGGGCAGTATACCATCAGACTTAGTGTATGCCTTGGAGTGGGGCCGGGACTTTGTCAGGTTTGATGATATATGCCACGAGGGTGGAGACTTTCCTACTGTTGGACTAGCCAATACGAAGACGCTGACGCCTCCTAACGTGGACAGGCCAGACGTAGGGGCGACCAGAGAAAGAATTGCGTCAAATGAATTTACTGACCTGACGTCACCTGAAGGCTACCACAGTGTGAATGAGAATGGTGTGGTAAACAAAAAGAGCGGAGCTGACACACGGATTGAGAGTGTCTTGGGGGTTCACCGTACGATGTGGTGTGACTGTGACGTGTTGTTGCCAGTAGCCACCACTAGGACAGAATCTAGGGCTGTGCTGACTGAAACTCGTGACAAAACTGACGCTGACCTGGTGGATAAGACAGCGGAAGTAGTCACACGGTTAGGGAGTAACTGGAGGGATGACTTAATCTCTGGGGGTGACTGAGGCTCTGAGAGAGACAGGGAGCACAGACTAGAGGAGCTAGAGAAAGAAGTCTCTGAACTCAAAGGGCACATGGTAACAAGGCACGGAATGAATAAGGCCCTCAGGGAAGAGGTGGATGAACATGTCAAACGAGAAAAAGTACTGAGACAAACGGTCGAGCACAGGGTCGAGGAGCTCGAGAAAGAAGTCTTGGAGCTCAGAGGTCACCTATCCACCTCGCAAAGTGTGAACAAGAACCTCAAGGAAGAGATGGAGGAACTCAGAGGAGTAGTTAACAGTCTTCTGCGGGAGAAATTGGACGAAGACTTACCGCGGGTGAGCGTGAATGATAATAAGACAGAACTGCCAGTAGCCCTAGTGGCCAAGGGTCATGAAGTGATCCAACCGTGTGAAGTTGATGAGTTAAGAACTGAAGAAGACAGTCACCCGGTCGGGTGAACTGTAGTGAGGGAAGTGTCCGTGGTAAGGCCAGAGCCTCCTGGCCTGGAAGAGAGCAAGACTACGTCCTTCAAGACTGTGATTGACGTTCCAGAAGACATGCAAGACGCCTGTGCTGAGGAAGGTGTACATGAGGCTTTCAAAGAGGCAGTCAAGGCGTGTGAGGTGCACTGGGCACCTGAGACTCGGCAGTTAGTGATCATATCCGCCAGAGAAGATACAGCAAACCGGGTAGCTGTCCTGAAAGAGATGCATTTGCAGTGTCTCCACGTCGAACAGTTGGTTAGGCAGAGTAATGTGAAAGCTGCTCGACGCCTGAAGTTAGTCAGGGAGGCTATGGATCGGCTGGGTTTGCGGAAAGACGTGGTTCCTGTACCCAAAGCTCTGATTGGGAGAATCATTGGAAGATCAGGGAAGGTAATGCAAGACCTTGTGAATATCTCCAGTGTGGTGAGGGTGAGGATCCCTCCTGATAATGAAGACCTGGTATCCAGTGAAGTGGGTAGAATTCCCATCATCGTGGTTGGCTCCATGGAGAGCCTGAGAGACTTTCGGATGCTCGTAGAGTATCGAGTGGGGTACCTGCAAGAGATTGAGCAGTTGAGGCAGGACTGTCGGCGAATTAATAGAGAAATACGGAATACCAGGTGGCGGCCGCCTCCAACCCAAGATGTAAGGACCCGAAGGGTTCCTCCAAGTAGTGACATGGCAGGTGGCCGAAGAATGTCAGCAAGTGGCAGTTCGACGGGCCGTGCGAGGCTGAGAGACCGCAGTTCCTGTGAGACTCTGAATGGGTCAGACTCAGGCCAGACAGTAGGACCAATTAAGACAGATGACCATACCAACAGGGAGAGCCGGTCAGTGGGAGAACGGTCAGGTGATGAAGCGCACTCTAGGAGGGTGGTGACTAAACAGTGTCTGATGACGCAGACAGACTGCAACTGGAGGGTCAAAGACAATGACCGATATTTTTACCGCTGGGGGCGGGGGAGGCCTAACGTAGAAATGAGGCCGGACGACAGAGGGAGACGGTTCTGTCGACCTATGGGGCAAGGTGTAATGAGTGCCCGGTCTCGAGATCCTGGTGTAAGATTGTGTGTTCAACCCCACAGAGGGGGACGGGATCTGAACTTGCGCATGCGCCGTCCCCGGACCGGCGGCCATCTTCCCGACGTCCATGTTCCCGGAGGCCACCGCAACATGGCGGCGGCCAGCAAGGGATGTGCGGGGGCCCCCGGGCTTGGAGGAAATGCCGGCGGAGCCGCCGCCCCTGCAACGGAGCCCAGAGAGACGCTACTCCTGCACCGGAGCACAGCCCGCTGCCACCACCACACTACAGAGCCCCCGCGGCACCCGCACCAGCCTCACAGGTTAATACATTGTGACCATAAGACGCACCCCCCTCTTTCCCCAAAAATTTTTTGGGGAAAAAGTGCGTCTTATGGTCCGAAAAATACGGTACATGCTCAGTAGTGATGAGTGCTGTGGAGATGTAGATGAGATGAATCTGTGCTGCACTTTATGTACATGCTCAGTAGTGACCAGTGCTGTGGAGATGTAGATGAGATGAATCTGTGCTGCACTTTATGTACATGCTCAGTAGTGACCAGTGCTGTGGAGATGTAGATGAGATGAATCTGTGCTGCCCTTTATGTACATGCTCAGTAGTGACGAGTGCTGTGGAGATGTAGATGAGATGAATCTGTGCTGCACTTTATGTACATGCTCAGTAGTGACCAGTGCTGTGGAGATGTAGATGAGATGAATCTGTGCTGCACTTTATGTACATGCTCAGTAGTGACCAGTGCTGTGGAGATGTAGATGAGATGAATCTGTGCTGCACTTTATGTACATGCTCAGTAGTGACCAGTGCTGTGGAGATGTAGATGAGATGAATCTGTGCTGCACTTTATGTACATGCTCAGTAGTGACCAGTGCTGTGGAGATGTAGATGAGATGAATCTGTGCTGCCCTTTATGTACATGCTCAGTAGTGATCAGTGCTGTGGAGTCGTAGATGAGATGAATCTGTGCTGCACTTTATGCACATGCTCAGTAGTGGCCCGTGCTGTGGAGTCGCAGATGAGATGAATCTGTGCTATTACTATATTATTATTAATCTGTGCTGCCCTTTATGTACATGCTCAGTAGTGACCAGTGCTGTGGAGTTGGGAGTCAGGAAAATTGAGGAGTCGGAGGCTTGGCTTACCGACTCCACAGCCCTGGTGAGAATATAGCCTAAGGGAGAAAAAAACACTAAAAAAAATGGACATGCTGCAGATTAAATAAATGCAGCAGTTTTCAATTTAAGTCAAGAATAAAAAAAACAAGTGTGTGCAAGAGATTTCTGAAATCTCGTAACTTTGTCTTGTAAAAAGTAGCTTTTAATGTGCTTACAAAATACTGCCTGTGAAAAAAGGCCAACACTGATTTTATCACTTTATAAGGGCTCATTCACACATAAGTGTTTCTGAAATGAGTGTTGACAGTTTTCACATGTACCGGAGACACTTGCATAGGTATACCCATTCAAGAGAATGGGTCTGTGTACGTCAGTGTGTTTTCACAGACCGTGTGTCCATGAGCAAAACATGCTGACATGTCCGTTTTTTAACAGCAGCACGGGCCACGAAACGTCCCGCACACGGATGTCATCCGTTTGTTATCAGTGTAACACGTGGCGGCAGTTGGAAATCAGCGGTGCTGTTTGCACTATTCCCCGGCGCCGAGTGCTGAAGACAGCACACATCATTTTCGCCTGCTCACGCAGCGGACAGTGTTGAGAGTTGTATTCAACTGATATCAGCAAGAGGAGACGATGGCTGATGGGAGTATTTATCAGCCGGCACCTGCGCTTCTAAATAAATTATTAAAATGATAAGTTTTGATAACCAGCCAGGCAAAACTGAGAGCTGCGGGCTGAAACCCTCAGCTGACAGCTTCAGCAAGGCTGGTTATCAAGAATTTTAGGGTCCCCAGGCTTTTTTTTTCTAATTATTTAAATAATTTAAAAATCAGCATGGGGGCTGGTATTCTAAGGCTAGTAAGGGGCCATGGATATTGTGTCCCCCACACCTAAAAATAGCAGCCACCCAGTTTTGCCTGTTTGGTTATCAAAAATACAGGGGAACTCACACCATTTTTAAAAAATATTTATATCGCAGGCGCCAGCTGATGAATACTCCCATCAGCCATCACCTGCTCTCACTGTTTTCAGTTGAATACAACTCTCAGCATTGTCCCTGGCTCTCGCTGATCGCTGCACGAGTAGAGGACAATCATGTGAGCCATCTTCTTCAGCACCCGGCGCCGGGTAACAGCACGATCAGTACCGCTGATTCCCAAGCGCCGGTAAGTGTGATACTGATGCGGCACACAGTTATCACAAGTATGCCACACGTATTAAATACACTGACATGGATATCTCCTGTACTGGCTTTTTTACAGTACCTGAAATATTAGGACGTGTGAAAGAACCCTAAAAAGCAGTAAATTATATGCTGGAAATCAAGGAAGAAATCCGGCACAACCGTCCATCAATAAAAAAGGACTTTATCGTGAAGCCATGAAAAGGTTTAGCAATCAAAAAATACATATTATAAACCTGACCCCTTAGACTAAGGATGGCTGTGTGTGCCAGAATAGCGTCGGGTTTTCTGCGCCATTTCTGCATCTCTAAATTAGGTTACTGGCGTTTTTCTACATTGTATACAATATTTATCGTGTTTTTGACACTGTGGTTTTTGATTCTGTTTGGTGTGTCATGCTTTAAATAAAGCTGCATTATTTTTGATACTTCCTGTTTTTTTGCTTTGGCAAAACTTTATTAATAATAATACATTTTATTTCTATAGCGCCGACATATTCCGCAGCACTTTACATTTCAGAGGGGACTTGTACAGACGATAGACATTACAGCATAACAATAATCACATAGATCATAACAGATACCAAGAGGACCTCGCCCTGCTTGCAAGCTTACAATCTATGAGGGAAAAAGGGGAGACACGAAAGGTGGGTGGTATCAATTGCCCTGATTGTTTGGACCAGCCATAATGTTAAGTGTGTAACAGTACGGACACAGTGGGATAATGGATGCATAAAGCATGTGGAAACATGATGCGGGGAACCTGGTTATGGTAAAACTTTTGACTGTGCCACACCGGGATAGTTAGGTTAATGTGTTGAGGCGGTAGGCCAGTCTGAATAAATGAGTTTTCAGGGCACGCTTAAAATTGTAGGGATTGGGGACTACTTGTATTGACCTGGGAAGTGCATTCCAAAGAATTGGCGCAGCACGTGTATAGTCTTGGAGACAGGAGTGGGAGGTTCTGATTATCGAGGATGCTAACCTCAGGTCATCAGCAGAACGGAGGGCACGGGTAGGGTGGTAGACTGAAACAAGGGAGGAGATGTAGGGTGGTGCTGAGCCATGGAGTGCTTTGTGGGTGAGGGCAATAAGTTTGTACTGGATTCTGGAGTGGATGGTTAGCCAGTGTAAGGACTGGCACAAGGTAGAGGCATCGGTGTGACGATTGGCGAGGAATATGATCCTGGCTGCAGCATTCAAGACAGATTGGAGGGGGGAAAGTTTGGTAAGAGGGAGACCGATTAGAAGAGAGTTACAATAGTCCAGACCAGAATGAATAAGAGAAACAGTAAGAGTTTTTGCAGAGTCAAAGGTAAGAAAAGGTTGAATTCTAGAAATGTTTTTGAGATGCAGATAACAAGAGCGAGCCAGTGATTGGATGTGGGGGGTGAATGAAAGCTGGGAGTCAAGTATGACCCTAAGACAGTGGGCATGTTGCTGGGGAGTAATAGTGGAACCACACACGGAAATGGCAGAGTCGGGTGTACACTGTCTTCCAAATTATTATGCAAAAAATATTTCCTCATATTTTCTCTAAATTACCTATATGAATTGCAGTCATTGTTATTTTCCAGTCATCTACTATTCTAGTATACAGTAATTGCAATGTTTTTGAACAAACTGCCTATGAAAACAGTATATTTTTAAAAATAAGAAACACTCAAAATGCATGTTCCAAATTATTACGCACAGCAGAGTTTTCAACCTTTTTATTTTGAACAAATAAATGGTCAATTGTGAAATTATAAGCATTATCAGCTTATTACAAAATGAAATTAAACAGTTTTCAAGTCAAAACTTTATTCTCGGTGATGTTACATTTGCACATAGGACCCCTTGTTCGAAAGAAGCTTCTGAACTCTCTCGTCCATTGAATTTGTCAGGTTTTGGATGGTTTGTGCTTCAATTGTTTTGCATGTGGACAGAATACCCTCCCAGAGCTGTTGCTTAGATGTGAACTGCCTCCCGCCATCATAGACACTCCTTTTGATGATGCTCCAGAGGTTCTCAATGGGGTTGAGGTCAGTGGAAGATGGTGGCCACACCATAAGTTTGTCCTCCCATAGCAGCCAGAGATGCAGATGTGTTATTTGCAGCATGAGACGGTGCATTATCATGCATGAAAATGATCTTGCTGCGGAAAGCACGGTTCTTCCTCTTGAACCATGGCAGGAAGTGCTGTTTTAGAAACTCCACATAGATTATGGAGTTCATCTTTACCCCTTCAGGGATCCTAAAGGGGCCGACAATCTCTCTCCCCATGATTCCAGCCCAAAACATTACTCCACCTCCTCCTTGTTGGTGCCTTAGCCGTGTTTTCATGGGGTGTCCATCAACCAGCCATCCTCCACTCCATCCATCTGGACCATCGAGCATTGCACAGCACTCATCGGTGAACAAAACAATGTGGAAGTCAGTCTTCATGTATGGTTTGGCCCACTGAAGCCATTTCTGCTTGTGTGCAGTGGATAGAGGTGGTCGACAGGATGGCTTACGCACAGCTGCAAACCTCTGAAGGACCCTGCATCTTGTTGTTCGGGGGACGTTGGAGGCACCAGCAGCTTCAAAAACTTGTCTGCTGCTATAACAAGGCATTTTTGCAGCTGCTCTTTTAACCTGACGCAATTGCCTGTTGGAAAGAGTCCTCAATTTTTCCTTATCAGCACGCACACGTGTGTGCTGGGAATCAGCTACATACTTCTTGATTGTGCGATGATCACGATGAAGTGTCTTGGCAATGTTGATTGTAGTCATGCCTTGACCTAAATACTCCACAATTTGTTGCTTCTCAGCAGCCGACACATCCTTTTTCTTTCCCATTTTGGCAAAAAATGTAGGCTGCTTAATAATGTGGAACAGCCTTCTTAAGTAGTCTTGCCTTTATTTGGACACACCTGCCAAACAAATTGCACAGGTATCTGCAATTGCTTTCAGTGATATAAAGAGCCCTGACACACATCACCATCAATGAGTTTAAATGACAAACAAAAAAATTCTAACCTTTATCACTCCGCAAACTCTTTGTGCATAATAATTTGGAACACAGTTTAGGTGCATTAGTAGAGGGAGGAAACACAAGGAGTTCAGTCTTTGACAGGTTCAGTTTCAGATATAGTGAGGACATGACATTAGACACAGCATTTAGACAATCGCCGGTGTTTTCTAGAAAGGCTGGCGAGATGTCATGAGAAGAAGCGTATAATTGAGTGTCATCAGTATAGAGATGGTACTGGAAACCAAATCTACTGATTGTTTTACCAATAGGGGTAGTATACAAGGAGAAGAGGAGGGGGCCTAGAACCGATCCTTGAGGAACCCCAATAGTAAGGGGAAGATGAGAGGAGGAGGAGCCGGCAAAAGATAGAGTAAAGGAGCGGTCAGAGAGATAGGAGGAAAACCAGGAGAGAACGGTGTCCTTGATGCCGATGGAGCAGAGCATAGTGAGGGGGAGCTGATGATCCACCGTGTCGAATGCTGCAGAGAGATCCAAGAGAATTAGCATGGAGTAATGACCGTTAGATTTAGCTGTTAGTAGATCATTAGAGACTTTAGTGAGGGCAGTTTCAGTAGAGTGTAGAGAACGGAAATCGGATTGGAGAGGGTCAAGAAGAGAGTTATCAGAGAGATAGCGGATCAGACGGGAGTGGACCAGACGTTCCAGGAGTTTAGAGATGAAGGGAAGATTAAGGACAGGTCTATAGTTAGCGGCACAGTTTTGGTCGAGGGATGGTTTTTTAAGTAGTATCCTTAGTAGTATGATGGCATGCTTAAATAAGGAGGGAAAGATACCAGAAGAGAGAGGTTAAATATTTTAGTTAGGTGAGGGGTGACAGCAGGGGAAAGGGACTGGAGCAGATGTGACGGAAATGGGTCACTGGTGCAGTGGTTGGGCGAGAAGATGCAAGGAGCCTGCTTACTTCTTCTGTGACTGGTTCAAACTCAGAGAGTGAGCTAGATGCAGTGGGGGAGGGAGGACAGTGCATGGTATGAGATGATTGGGAGATAATTTCCTGTTGGATATGATCAATTTTTTCTTTGAAGTAATTGGCCAGATCGTCAGCTTGAAGCTCTGTGGTTGGGGCCTGCACTCTTGGGTTGAGCAGGGAATGAAAAGTGTCAAAGAGACGTTTTTGGGTTATTGGACAGTGAGGTGATGAGGGTATTGAAATAGGTTTGTTTGGAGAGGTGAAGGGCAGTGTTGTATGTTCTAAGCATGAACTTATAATGGATGAAATCTTCGTATAGATTGGATTTTCTCCATAGACGTTCAGCACACCTGGAGCACCGCTGCAGGAAACGTGTTTGCAGGGTGTGCCAGGGTTGTCGCTGTCTTTCTCATGTTGTTCTATGTATAGGAGGTGCAAAATCATCCAGGGCAGTTTGAAGTGTTTCATTGTAATGCTTCAGTGCAGAATCAGGACATGAGAGGGAGGAGATAGGGGCCAATGAAGACCGCAAGTTCATCGTAAGTTTCTGGGTGTTAATGGCCCGTATGTGTTAGGGTCGACGGAACGCACCAGATATAAATAATAGGAGGTGCGTTCGCCGCCCGGGGTCCACCGTGCGGTAGGTGACAAGACCGCTGCTGAGTAATGGCGGATGCACCAAAAGGTGAAGTACTGCGCTCGGGTTAACGTCACCCGAGCGCTAAGAGCGGCTCTGTTCCCACACAGAGTCGCTTAAACAACAGAGACGTATGAGGACGCTGGCCCTGTTCACTTCACAGGGTACCCAGCGAGTGGCGTTGCAACCGCAGACGCCAAGGAGGCTGCTACCGCAGCGCGGCAATAACTATGGCCGCTGAACGACGGCGCCGGAATGACCGAGCACCGTCGGACACTAGTGTGCAGTGCAGGAGGCACAGTGGCGTGTAGCTTGCCACGATCTGGAGCTGACTACCCAACAATCTGTCACCATTCGTATTAACCGAGGGAAGGGGTTTCAAATGAGTCAGTCACCAGTCCAAGCATCCATCACCATACACACACAGCATAATATGCTACACACTAGCGCATGGCCGAGCCGCCATACGGGCTTTTTATAGCCATGCGCTTCCGGGACCTTCCAGTGCCCTGGAAAGAACCAATCAGATCCGACACAGGACCTGAACATGTGACCCCTGCTCTCCAGTGAGAGGTCACCTTGCGGGCATGCCCAGTAGCACGGCATGAGGACTTAGCCTCTAGAGTGGTTCCCTGCAAAGTAGGTTGCACCACCATTGCTGCACCAGAGGTGGCAGCAACATCCAGGCTGTCAGAACGAGACTGAGCAGCAGACCTGGCTCGCCGTGATTGCTGAGCAACACCCGGAGTGGTCGGAGGAAAATGGGAGACCGTCGGATGTCTGGCTCTGGATTCCTGTTGTGCAGAGTCAGGAACCCGACGCCTAACAGTATGTTTCTATAAGTATGGACAGTGGGGGTGACCCGAGCGGGCTGGCAGTTCTTGATAGAGAATGGAAGAAGGTTGTGATCGGAGAGGGGAGTTTGTGAAATCATCCACTGCATAAAGCCGAGAGAAGACCAAGTCGAGGGCGTTTCCGTCTTCATGTGTTGGAGAAATAGTAAGCTGTGAAAGGCCAAACGAGGAGGTTAGAGATAAAAGGTGAGTAGCAGAGGGGAAGAGCAATGGGGATGTTGAAATCTCCCATGATGAGGGTAGGGATGTCACAGGAGAGAAAATGTGGAAGCCAAGTGGCAAAATGATCCAGGAACTAATGGGAGAGGCTGGGAGGACGATACACTACCGCCACTCGCATGGAGAAGGGGGTGTAGAGTCTGACAGCATGGACCTCAAAAGAAGGGAACACTAGTGAGGATACTTGAGGGATAACCTGAAAGATACATTTTGGTGATAGAAGCAGACCAACGCCTCCACCTGCTCTTTTGTCTGATCTTGGGGTATGAGAGAAGTGTAATCCCCCATATGAAAGAGCAGCAGCAGCGGTGGTGTCTGACTGCTCGATCCAGGTTTCAGTAAGAGCCAGGAGGTTAAGAGAATTAGAAAGGAAGAAGTCATGGATGAAGAAGAGTTTATTACACACTGAGCGAGAATTCCAAAGGGCACAATTAAGAGAGACAGAAGGCATGCAAGGAATATTAATAAGATTAGAGGGATTTCTGAGTGTAGCAGTTAATATTTTTAGGTGTGGATTGCAAGCATTTTTGATGCGTTTCTGGTGCGGAAACGCACTAAAAATGCATGTGTGGGTTTTTTATGTGGATTTTTTGCATTTAATGTAAGTCTATGGGGAAAACCCACACAGAAATTGACTCACTGCAAATTTGAAACAGGTCAGTTTGCGAAGCGTTAAAGAGAAGCATAGAGGCCAGGAGATTTTTATAAATGACTTCCACTTTGCTGGAACTGTAAGACCGCTGCTTTTTTATGTCAAAAACTCATCATGGAAACTTATGAACCTTTTTATTGTCTGATTTCCTGACGTCACATTTTTAGTACTGCAGCCAGTCAGTGAGCGCAGCAGCTCAGTTATTGGCTCCCCACTGCTGTCGACGTGACGTCAGCGCTGCAAAAAATTACGGTCACCAGGAACAAAGACGGGAACTCAGTGATGAACACGAGAAGGGTGAGTAGGGGCTCATTCAGATGTACATTATTACATGTACGTGAAACATAGTCCTTGTTTCACTAGTTATTTTGTTCAGATTTTCCACAGTGGCAGTGTTTCTTCTGAGTTTCATCAGTTTCTCTCCGATGAAAATAAAAAATTCTCTACCTGATGGCATCTGAACGCTCTCGGATTTTAGCTGCTCTTCCTCCAAACAAGCTGCAGTCAGAATCCAAGCTTTGATCCAGCAGTTATGGGGTTAAGTATGAGGAGACAGTGCGGCCATGCTGCCAGCACACATTGCCACCTAGTTCTTATCTAACACATCCCCCACTTAGCAGGTGACTAATTACCAGATATGGCAGAAGCTGCTGAGCAAGGTAGTCCCTTCTTCTCTCTGAAGCTCCCGCCATAATTACCAAGGATCTTAGCGGCTCCTCGCCTCTTCTGGCAGAACGCGCTTCGCCAATCGTAAGACTGCGTCGTCGGGGGGGGGGGCGGCAAAATCAAATTTGCAATTTTGAGAAAAACTTGAATAGTTGATCAGATGGCATTGGCTTTCCTCCACTTTTGCTATCTACGGGCACAACAGAAACAACCAAAGGGACGGATGTGCCGCCATTTGCCCACTTATGTGTTAAATGGATACTAATAATTTGTGTTTGGAAATCAAAAGGTTTCTGGAATTATAGCTAATTTGAACAGGTTCATGTACTTTATTATCACAGGTGTGTTTTTTTTTTTGCACAGTTAGGCCACATTCACATGTTGAGTATTCAGTCAGTATTTTACATCGCTATGTGTAAGCCAAAACCAGGAGTGGGTGATAAATACAGAAGTGGTGACGTGTTTTTATTATACTTTTCCTCTGATTGTTCCACTACTGGTTTTGGCTTATAAATATAAAATACAGACCAAATACTGAATGTGGTCAAAGGCTCTGTGCACACGGCGTCTTTTAGATGCTCCTCCAAGAAAACCGCATTTTTCCTGAATCATCTATTTAGATATCTTAGTAAACATCTTCCATCTTTAAAGACCTAAAGGCGTTACAAGAAACTCCGAAAGATGGAGCATATGCACAGCAAGTCATTTTTAGATTGCTGAGCACGTGTCCATTCTTTTTTGTGTTTTTACAGTGCCTTTTCAGGCAGAATTAATCTCCGCTTACTTTCTGCTAAACTTCGGGTCACCTAAGTTGTGTCTCTGCATGTGGTCTCACATCCGATTCATCCCTTAGGGCTCCTTCACAGGTCAGTGATTTTTCTCTTTGATCAAAAACGCTGATGAGAATTCTACCATTTACTGCTACAGTTTCATCAAAGTTTGGTCAGTTTGTCATTTTTTATCATCGTATTTCCGTATTAATATATATACATGTGACTCTTTCTCTTGCATACATATTAAAACCAAAGAATTAAGCCAGACTATAAGTTGGTATACGTGCAGAGTGTAAGAGCACGTTCACACTGTAGCCATTTCACAGAGAAAACCTAAGAAAAAGAAGCAAAACGAGCATACATTATACAGCAAGACATAGATGACCTGGTTAACCCCTTTCCGACATCAAGCATAAAGTGCCCGGAACAGCCGCTGGTGGAATCACAATCCACCCACGGCTATTAACTCGTTAAATGCCGCTGTCAAACTGACAGCGGCATTTAACATGTGCTTCCAGCAATCGAGCCGGAAATCCGCCCATCGGTGACCCAGTCATGTGATCGCGTGTCACCAATGGCTTGGCATGACAACCAGAGGTCTCCTGCCGACCTCTATGGTTGTCACTGCCGGGTTGCTATGAGCGCCGCCCAGAGCGCCCCAGATAAGGAAAAATGGAGACGCTACTGGTATCAGAAAATGGTGCAATTTTTTGTTTTCAACAAACTTTGGAATTTTTTTTCACCACTTAAATTAAAAAGAACCTAGACATGTTTGGTGTCTATGAACTCATAATGGCCTGGAGTATCATAATGTCAGGTTAGTTTTAGCATTTAGTGAACATTGTGAAAAAAAAATCCAAAAAACAACTATGGGATTCCACTTTTTTTGCAATTTCATCGCACTTGGAAATTTTTTCACGTTTTTGAGAACACAACATGGTAAAACCAATGATGTCGCTCAAAAGTACAACTCATCCTGCAAAAAAACAAGCCCTCACATGGCCATTTTGACCAAAAAAATAAAAAAGTTACGACTCTGGGAAGGGGAGCAATAAATGAAAATGCAAAACCAAAAATACCTCTGGTCGTTAAGGGGTTAATGTTGTTTTGATTTTTTTTAAAAAGAAAAAACATAAAAGCTATCTCACCACGACAAGGTGTAGCCACGGTCCTAACCTGTCTTTAGTATTAAAACCTTTCCATGTCTCAAAGGGCATCAATGTCAACAAGGAAGATCTGGGCAAAGTGCGGCCCACGGGCCAGACTGTGCCCTCTTGCCGTCCATCCGCCACTATTTGTCGCCGCTCTCTGCATCCTCTGGACATGGCCCCCTATGTGGAGCACATGTTGTATATAAGAGGCTATGTGGGGCACATTCTGTATATAGAGGGGCTTTGTGGGGCACATGCTATATTTCATTCTACGTGGGGCTCATGCTGTACATGGGAGGCTACGTGGGGCTCATGCTTTACATGGGAGGCTACGTGGGGCTCATGCTGTACATGGGAGGCTACGTGGGGCTCATGCTGTACATGGGAGGCTACGTGGGGCTCATGCTGTACATGGGAGGCTACGTGGGGCTCATGCTGTACATGGGAGGCTACGTGGGGCACATGCTGTACACGAGAGGCTACTTGGGGACTCATACTGAGTATAGGAGGCTATGTGTAGGCTCTTACAGTATATAGGGGTTGTGGGCATGCTCATACTTTATATAGGGGGCTTCGTGAGAACACATACATTATACAGTGGCATGTAAAAGTTTGGGCAAGTTGAAGATGAAAATATGTATATAAACCCACGCAAACACACAAACTCCTTGCAGATGTCTTTTGCTAACCACTTAGCCACAGTGCCACCCCATATACTATATATCCCCTGTGGCTGATATTACTATAAAAATATATCCCCTGTGGCTGATAGTACAAGGAGGAGCGTGAGGTGCAGGAGTAGGCTGTGTAAAAAGCAGAAGCATGAGGTGTATCATTACTTGGGTAATCATTTAGTTAATTTGTCTTGCAAATCTGTAGTGCTGAATATATGATGCGAGATGTTTTTATGTGCAAATTAACATAGTAACATAGTTATTAAGGTTGAAGGAAGACTTTAAGTCGATCTAGTTCAACCCATGTCGTATCCTAACCTGCCCTAGTTGATCCAGAGGAAGGCAAAAAAAACCCATGTATAATATAACCCCCCATTATAATAATTATAATTTGTTATAACTAACCACAGTTAGTTACTATGCCTGGGCAATGGCGGGCTCTTCAGCTAGTATGTATGTATGTGTGTGTATATATATGTATATATATATATATATATATATATATATATATATTCTCAAAATATCGATCACTAAGTATCTTATGTTATGTACATGTACTGTTAATATTTACTTGCTTTGGGAATATGCTTATTTTGTTTTCTTTTTCAT
The DNA here is from genome assembly GCF_039654945.1 of Dendrobates tinctorius. NCBI lineage: Eukaryota > Metazoa > Chordata > Amphibia > Anura > Dendrobatidae > Dendrobates > Dendrobates tinctorius. The sequence continues at coordinate 324,733 of NW_027361687.1, read as the reverse complement.
TCTCATGTAGGCACATTGTCAGACTTTTCAGTATACAGTTCTGGTAATAAGATGGACATTTTATTACTTTTCTATGGCAAAACAGAATTAATAGAAGTTAAAAAAATTGTGTTGCCGTACTCCAAGATTTTTGTGCAGGAACTTTTTTTTTTATATATATATATCATATTTATTAATATTTTATTCCAGTTTTTGCCAGGTCAGAAGATGGCTATTTTGGCATTGACGATAGAAAAGTATTTTGGCAATGTTTTTCAAGTGTTTGTTTATCGTGCATTGGAAAATAAAGTTTTTTTGATTTTTTTTTTTTTTTTCTTATAAATCAGAGAAATAGTTCACCCTCACCAGCAACTCCTAACTGGTGAGATTTGGGGTGTAGAAGACAAAGTATTAGGAATGATCTTTATTGCAGTTCATGGAGGGTATGGAGAAGAGGGGAGAAGCCACAGGGGTCAGTAGGACAGAAGTGAGAAAGAGGGAGGGCGTTAACTAACCCTTTCTTCTCCTTTTGCATAAGACAGGCAAAAAAGCTCACAAGCCGGATGCAGAAGGAGGTAAGGGTTAACGCACACATCAGGAGGTGACAAGGAGCAGAGACCTGCCAAAGATTTTCAATTCTGAAAAGACAGGAGATAAGGAATGGAAGGGCCTTTGTTAGATTTAATGTGAGTACTGCTGAACAGCTCCTATTCTTATAGGTTTCTTATAGGAATATTACAGGAATAGCTGCTGTTCTGCAGTACCCAGCAGTGGCCGCTGCACACTACATGGGATTGCGCAGTTCAGCTCCATTCACTGTTACATCCAGCTTTCTGGAGCCTTTAACAAATTGTCAGTGTGGGTGTCAGTTGCTGTACCCCTACAGGTCTGATATTGATGACCTTCTCACTGCAAAGCCCCTGCAATTTCTGACCATCCCACCTCTTTCATCTTCTCATCTCGCTTTCTTGTCATCTTAGAAAAATTAGTCAACTTCTAGACGTTGATCTCGTACACCGTAAACAGAATACTGTTACTAATTCACATAGGAGTCTCCGAAAATGTGCATAATAGTCTAATCATATATATATATATCAGTAATATGTTGCTTTTAATGAGACAATTGCACCAAATAATGTGAAAAATATACAAACGTGTAAAAAAAAATGCTGAAAGAGTATATACATAGTATACAATATTAGCTAAAATATTGTAATATTTGTCAGCATTTGAAAAAGATATCCTACATGATGTATATACACCTGCCTTAGTATCTCATATGTGATGTATATACAGCAGTTTCACTGCTTTTCCATTCATTTGAAAGCAGATTGCTCACAGAAACCTGACGTGTTGTTTTTTTAAACCAGTAGAGATAGATACTCACCCTCTTAGGCTGGAGTCAGACACAACGTATAAAAATACGGTCCGTATTTCACGGTCGTAATACGCCGAAATGTTCCCTGAACAGTGATCCGTATGTCATGCGTTGTCAAGGTGTGGCTGCGTTTTCTGCACATGTAAGCATCTGTATGACATCTGTATTGCACCCGTATGCCGAGATTTTCTCGCCGGCTTGCAAAATGGACATGTAATGGAGCCCAATAACAGGTTAAAACATGAACAAAAGAATAGATATAGACACATAGAATACACATATTTACAGTTGTGGCCAAAAGTATTGACACACCTGCAATTCTGTCAGATAATACTCAGTTTCTTCCTGAAAATGATTGCAAACACAAATTCTTTGGTATTATTATCTTCATTTAATTTGTCTTAAATGAAAAAACACAAAAAGAATTGTCCTTGTCAAAGACACCACACTCATAGAGCCAGTGCGCGTGTCCTGAGTACAGAAGCAGTGCTAAAGTTACCTGTGGAGCAGGGCAGCAGAGGTGACCAGGCGTGCTTCAAGCTATTGATGTCACGGTCCAGTCAGCGCCGGGAAATAAAGAAGCACAGGACCTGCGGACACTGAAAATCAGCAAGCTGGCACAGGACCTATGGTCATGTGACTACAAGGGGGCGGGGCTTAGCGTCCTGTTTACAGATATGACGGGACACCATGCAACAACTCAGAGTCAGGCAAAACGGAGGTCACAACAGTACGGGCAAACGAGGTACAGGAGGGACAAACAGACGGGTAGTCAGACAAAGCCAAAGGTCATACACAAGAGGGCGACGTGGTACCAAGGGGACGAGCAGAGAGAAGTCGGGTCACAAGCAGAGAGTCATACACGAGAGGTAGCGCAGTACAAGAGGGTCAGGCAGAACTCGTAACAGGGACAGAACCGGATCACAACCAAGCAGGCAACAAGTTATCAGGCACAAGGCACACGTATACAAGAGGTCACTTAACTCAGCCGAGGGCAGGAGTATAACTGACACCGGACCCAGGTCCAGTGAGCACTAAATAGCCTCCTTCTGCAAGAGAGAGGCAGCACAATTAACCCAAAGTCTAACCAGGACGGGTCAAAGCGAAATCCTGTCCTGGATCATGACAGTCCAAAAGCCAAATTGGATATAATTCCACACCAAACATAAAAAAGAGGGTGGACAAAAGTATTGGCACTGTTCGAAAAATCATGTGATGCTTCTCTAATTTGTGTAATTAACAGCACCTGTAACTTACCTGTGGCACCTAACAGGTGTTGGCAATAACTAAATCACACTTGCAGCCAGTTGACATGGATTAAAGTTGACTCAACCTCTGTCCTGTGTCCTTGTGTGTACCACATTGAGCATGGAGAAAAGAAAGAAGGCCAAAGAACTGTCTGAGGACTTGAGAAACCAAATTGTGAGGAAGCATGAGCAATCTCAAGGCTACAAGTCCATCTCCAAAGACCAGAATGTTCCTGTGTCTACCGTGCGCAGTGTCATCAAGAAGTTTAAAGCCCATGGCACTGTGGCTAACCTCCCTAGATGTGACAAGAGATTTCAACGCAAGATTGTGTGGATGTTGGATAAAGAACCTCGACTAACATCCAAACAAGTTCAAGCTGTCCTGCAGTCCGAGGGTACAACAGTGTCAACCCGTACTATCCGTCGGCGTCGGAATGAAAAGGGACTGTATGGTAGGAGACCCAGGAAGACCCCACTTCTTACCCCGAGACATAAAAAAGCCAGGCTGGAGTTTGCCAAAATTTACCTGAAAAAGCCTAAAATGTTTTGGAAGAATGTTCTCTGGTCAGATGAGACAAAAGTAGAGCTTTTTGGGCAAAGGCATTAACATAGAGTTTACAGGAGAAAAAAAGAGGCATTCAAAGAAAAAAAACACGGTCCCTACAGTCAAACATGGCAGAGGTTCCCTGATGTTTTGGGGTTGCTTTGCTGCCTCTGGCACTGGACTGCTTGACCGTGTACATGGCATTATGAATTCTGAAGACTACCAACAAATGTTGAAGCATAATGTAGGTCCCAGTGTGAGAAAGCTGGGTTTCCCTCAGAGGTCATGGGTCTTCCAGCTGGACAATGACCCAAAACACACTTCAAAAAGCACTAGAAAATGGTTTGAGAGAAAGCACTGGAGACTTCTAAGGTGGCCAGTAATGAGTCCAGACCTGAATCCCATAGAACACCTGTGGAGAGATCTAAAAATGGCAGTTTGGAGAAGGCACCCTTCAAATATCAGGGACCTGGAGCAGTTTGCCAAAGAAGAATGGTCTAAAATTCCAGCAGAACATTGTAAGAAACTCATTGATGGTTATCGGAAGCGGTTGGTCACAGTTATTTTGGCTAAAGGTTGTGCAACCAAGTATTAGGCTGAGGGTGCCAATACTTTTGTCTGGCCCATTTTTGGAGTTTTGCGTGAAATGATCAATGTTTTGCTTTTGCTTCATTCTCTTTTGTGTTTTTTAATTTAAGGCAAATTAAATGAAGATAATAATACCAAAGAATTTGTGATTGCAATAATCATTTTCAGGAAGAAACTGAGTATTATCTGACAGAATTGTAGGGGTGTCAATACTTTTGGCCACAACTGTATTTTATATATATATATATATATATATATATTGTAAGGTAGCGCTGTCATTCGGGTAGGGGGTACTCGCTAGGCAGCCAATAAATCACATCCGGCACAGGTTTTCCATAAAAACAATCACAGTCCATGCGGTTTATTTAGGCATCATAAACCATGACCAGCAACATAAAGTTCATATTAACAGCATAGCGTCCAAGACAGAGCTTCACTCTCTTATCCCTGTGGTCACACAGGTTATGCCATACGCAGGCTCTCTTAGCCTCACAGTTATATTCCCTCTCAGTGTTTACCTCATGGCTGCTTCTCCATACTGCAGACATTCATTCCCTCCAGGGAACTATCAGGCATGTGCAGCTATTAACACAGCGTTCACTTGCTGTCAGGGAGACAGCCCCATCTCTCTGACGGGACCTTCCAAAGCAGACCAACCAAGTCCCAGCATTCACCTCATGTGACCTATCCTGGCCACCTTATATGGTCCGTAGCCACGCCCACCGGGTCACATGGCTATGACCTCATCACAGGTCGTTCAACCACTCATATACACTTTACAATAGCGTTCTTAACCACACCCCTGGGTGGATTTGTAGGTAACTGGTTTCGCCCGTCTCACCAGCTACCTAGAGACTTCCCAAACACATTGAAACAGCATCTCAGCAGTATCACTGCTGATCAACATACACACAAGTCTCCATCCCAAGGCCACCCACCTTGAGATACATAACGGTCATTCCGTATTCTGCCACTCATCCTCTCTCCTGGGACATCCACACAGCGCCCCCTAGCGGACACAGTGGTCACTACACCACAATATATATATATATATATATATATGCACACACATGTCATTGAGATATATATATATATATATATATATATATATATATATATATATATATATTTCATAGAGTGCTACATAGCTGAATAGCCGCTAAAGCAATTGCCAGCTTCTGTAAAATCATTCCAAAACCCGACATGAAATGACACGTGGTTTACATACAGTAAACCATTTCATTAGTTTTTTATATGTTTTTGACTAATAATTACCGTAGATTAGGGTTTGTGTGTAAAATTTGGGACATGCAGGTGTTAAATTAAGGGGTTAAGTCGTTGAAAAAAAATGTTTGGGCTCCTGCGATAATTTCGCAACCAGAGCGAGAAAGCCAGTTAAAGGGCAGATATTAATAACCTTGAGAGGGACCATTGTTTTTGGCCCCCCCTCCAGCTACAGAAATCTGACCCCAGACACCCCAGAAAAGGCGCATCTATAAGTGGTCCGTGTGTAATCCGTTTTTTTTCTCGCACCCATAGACTTGCCTTGGCGAGTCTCGGCCGAGAATCGCTGACAATCACAGCAGCTGCGATTTTCTCAGCTCATTTAAAACGGTGCTGCACATATGAAAAGGGTTTTGCATACAAAATACATGTATAAATGACAAAGAACAAACTAAAAGTGACAGACGGGTACAGAGGCGGAGAGGACCGTGGACACAGGGGCTTACAATATACATGATGTACAGTATGATGAGGTGATGACAGTAGGTCAGGGAGATGTAGCAGCTCTGGTGGTAATGAGTTGGCTGCATGAAGGTTGTAGGTTTTTTTTAAGAGATGAGTTTTCAGATTACGTCTGAAGGTTCCAAATTAATATGGGTACAGTCAGACATGTTGAAGTCCTAAATTCCATGGAATGGTGGATGCTCAGGAAAAATCTTGGAAGCGAATGGGTGAGGGACATATGAGAGCAGAGGAGAGAAAGAGGTCATGTGAGGACTGGAGATTACCTGTGGGAAGATATTGGGAGATTAGTTGGGAGATTTATGAGGGAGACAGATTATAGATGGCCTTGTAAATCGTTGTTAGTAGTTGGAACTGGATTCCCTGGGGAATTGGAAGCCAATGAAGGGATTAGTAGAGGTGGATGAGTAGCGAGGAGGGAAGTGGATTACCCGGGCAGAAGAAAGAAGGACAGACTTTAGGGTCCCTTTACATTTACCGATGCACCAGCGATCCCGACAACGATACGACCCGGTCAGGAACGCTGGTGCATTGCTAAATGGTCGCTAGTGAGCTGCCAAACAGGCAGATCTCACAGCGACGTAGCAGCCCGTCTGCGGTCGTTACTTACCTGTCACACGCAGAGATGATGACGACTTCCGCCTGCGTCCATGCGTCGCTAGTCGGCGCCAGCGAGAAGAAAATGGCCCAGGAGGTTCGAGCGCGATCAGCGATATCCAGCGGGGGGCCGGGTTGCAGGTACGTGTCACATGTAGCGAGATCGCTAGCGATATCACTATTGCGTCACAAAATCAGTGATGCTTTATCTATGTGTGAAGGGGGCTTTAGACATGCAAGATTGTTACCTGGGAGGCCAGAGAGGAGTATATTATAGTAGTTGTGGTAGGTGATAAGGGCATACACTAACATTTTAATAGATTTGGGATTGAAGAAAGGACGAATTATGGAAATATTTTTGCATTTGAGGTGGTAAGGGCTTGGATGTGTAGTTTGAAGAAGAGCACAGTCGAGTGTTATTCCAAGGCAGCGGACTTGTGAAAGTTTCAGAAAGTGTGGTGAGAATCAGCATATGGCTGATTGACACTCTGGGATTCTGGACAGCTGAGAAGTGACATCTGGGCCGGAGAGGTAGGTTTCAGTGTCAGCATCATATAGGTGGTTTAATTATTGTACCTTTAAGCTATCACAGTTCAAAAGTATGAATGAAAAAGAGTAGGGGCCCCAGGACAGAGGTCTCAGGGACACCAACAGAATACAGAATAAGGAGGTAGGATGTGAATAGAAGATGCTAAATGTGCAGATAGTGAAGAATGAGGAGAGGGTCAGGTATTTGATGCCTAGGGAAGAAAGGAACTCTAACAGGAGAGAGTTATCAATTGTGTTAAAGCCAGAGGACAGGTCTAAAAGGAAGAGTATAGTTGGCAAGCCATTTGTAATTTTGGTTAGTAAATTTTCAGTGGAGTAGAGGGCACAGAAGACAGATTGTAGGTTGGCGCAGAGTGTGTCCAATAAGAGGTGGGATAAAAGATCATTGTGGACTTGCTGTTCAAGGAGTTTTAAGGCAAAAAAAAGTAGCGATGTGGAGCAATAGTTCAACGTAGATTTTGTGTCAAGGGATGACTTCTTCAGGACAGGCATGATAGTTGTGTGTTTGAAAGTGGAAGGGAAGACACCATAGATTAATGATAAGTTGAAGAGATGGGTTAGAGGTGGGATAACTGTGATGGTCACGTGTGACTGGACACACCGCCTCCAGCAGGGCGAATTTCTCTGACACACGTGACCCTGGATACACCGCCTCCAGTAGGGCGAATTTAAATAAAGTAATGTGCAGCCGGATACACCGCCTCCAGCAGGTGACTTTCAGTATTACACGTATATCTGGATACACCGCCTCCAGCAGGGCGAATTTACACAATTAAGGGAAACACCAGGGAAACTTATACAATGGAGGGCCCTGTGATAGGGAACGGGGACGTGGAGACCTCATGCACTCCCCTGAGTCAGTGTCTCTACACTCCTGACGGTCTCTAGGCGGGTTCCGCACCCGGCGACGAGCAGGATACCTAAAAATCTCTAGCTCGCCCTGCACCTAGCCCTTTCTAGTGAATTGGACGGTGCAGAAACTAATCCCACCACTGCACTAAAACACACATAAGGGAAGTCACAAACAGGGAAAACACCACTTAGCTTTGCTCTGTTGCTATTGCTCCAAGCAACAGAGTACGACTCCAAAGTTCAGCTTCACCCCTGAAGCTCGACACCTGAATTCAGGTTCCACCTGAAGCTATAACACCAGAGCTCCCCTGAGCTGCCAGGAACTCCTCTCTGTAGTTCCTTCCTCCTCCAGACTTGGTTGGAAAGAAGCAAAATCACCAACAGTGATTGCAACACCTGACACTCTTTTATAGGTCAGAGCCAGAGCAATCACACCTGCTTTATAATCATGTGCACTAAACTAAACTAACCAGTGCAATGACCCTAACGGCCACTGGGGCAAAACTAGAACTGAAACCACCACAGTGCAATGACCCTAATGGCCACCGGGGGCAAAACCAACTTTAAGCACATAGCTTAAGGAAAAAAAAAGTTACTTGTGCATTTATCTGTCATAATCCAACCTGGATCATGACAATAACCATGTGGACGAGGAGATTTGATAGGATAGGGTTAAAGGGGTTGTCCCATTAGCAAAGTACATTTTAATCAATAGATCTTGGAATAATAAGTTCTACAATTAGATGTGTTTAGCAAAAATGTTCCTGTGCTGAGATAATCTTATAAATGTGCCCCTGCTAGGTAGCGTGCAAGAACATGATCTGATCATGCCACATCTGGGCAGGGGAGGAAGCAAAAAAGTATATAGACGTTACAGCACTGGATTGCAAATAATTATTTATTTTGGGTAAAGCATTTAAAAAAAAAAAAAAAACAGGTAGGGAAATGCTTTACCTCACAAAAAGAATCAGCTGCAAGCCCATGCTGTGCTATCTGCAGCCTTTCTTTTGCTTCCTCCCTTGCCCAGGAGCTCTGGTATGATCAGACCATGTCCCTGTACGTTAAACATGAGTGTGGAGACCACAAAAATACGACCAAAAGATCCTTTATCATCATATTTATATTTCTTTATTAGAAAGGACACAAAAAGGACAAGAAGGGGACATGTGCAAATTGCAGACTAAAGTGCAGCAGTGCCTAAAGACACACTGGACCACCACCAGCCACAGAGGGAAGGTAGAGAGATATACAAATCTATTATTCAAGAGGCATTTAGTATATTAATGGGAAACAGAGGCCAAAGTCAAAGGTATATGACAGAGCTACACCAAAGAAGCCTATATCACCTCAAAAAGAGGTGCCGGCTGTATAGATAAATGTCTATAATTATGCATATAGAAAGAGCCACCATGCCCTAATGTACTGCCTATAACATATGGTGTGCTAAATAGAACTAGTACCAACTGTTGCCATAAGCCCACATAATAATTAACATGGTCATTTGAGGATCTTGCTGAGGTAATGTTGGTTTGGGGTTTTTAACCCCTTTTGGATGGGTGACAGTTAAGCCCCCTGGTGGGAAGGATTTCTTTCCCTGTTAATTATTATGTGGGCTTATGGCAACAGTTGGTACTAGTTCTATTTAGCACACCATATGTTATAGGCAGTACATTAAGGCATGGTGGCTCTTTCTATATGCATAATTATAGACATTTATCTATACAGCCGGCACCTCTTTTTGAGGTGATATAGGCTTCTTTGGTGTAGCTCTGTCATATACCTTTGACTTTGGCCTCTGTTTCCCATTAATATACTAAATGCCTCTTGAATAATAGATTTGTATATCTCTCTACCTTCCCTCTGTGGCTGGTGGTGGTCCAGTGTGTCTTTAGGCACTGCTGCACTTTAGTCTGCAATTTGCACATGTCCCCTTCTTGTCCTTTTTGTGTCCTTTCTAATAAAGAAATATAAATATGATGATAAAGGATCTTTTGGTCGTATTTTTGTGGTCTCCACACTCATGTTTAATGTATAGCAGCGACTGATCCATGATTGTTCTATACCTGAGCACCAGTGTGTTATGATTTTACATATAAGATGCTCATATATACCTTGGTTATTGTATTTTGTCATGTCCCTGTACGGTGAGACACATCGATTACACAGTGCACAGCAGGGGCACATTTATAAGATTATCTCAACTTTAAAATTAACTTTGTTCTTTGGAAAACATCTTTAAGTGCACAAGTTGAGAGAAGGTCACTGGTAAAATACTGGAGTGGAGATATGGGTCACTGAGGATCTTAGCTTCTGTGATATGAACCCAAAAGTATGCTCCAGCATGTTATGTGCTCAGAGGGGTTAATCGGCCATAATAGGGCTTGGTTTTTTGGCGAACACTAGAGTTGAGCGAATATTTTCGGTTCCCCGCTTATTCAGCAAGCTATAGCGCTTGCCGAATAAGCTACAGCGGGAACCCAGCTTCCTGGACTGCACCGGCTGAACAGCTGATCACCGCTGCAGCTGCATGTGTTGTGGCTGTGTCACAGCACATGCATGGAGAGCCCAACTCACAGGCTTTCAATGCATGTGCTGTGACACAGCCGCCACACATGCAGCTGCGGCGGTGATCCGCTGTTCAGCCGGTGCAATCCAGGAAGCCGGGTTCCCGCTGTAGCTTATTCGGCAAGCGTTATAGCTTGCTGAATAAGCGGGGAACCGAAAATATTCGCTCAACTCTAGTGTTCGCCAAAAAAACAAGCCCTATTATGGCCGATTGACCCCTCTGAGCACATAACATGCTGGAGCATACTTTTGTGTACATATCACAGAGGCTAAGATCCTCAGTGACACATATCAACTCTAGTGAACATCTGAACAGTGTATGGGAGTCTGTTCACCAGAAGGTAAATGTGGAGCTTTTGGACTCACTTGGTGTTCAGTGTATCTGGAGATGAGAACTCCAGTGCTGTACTTGTGCTAGAGTACTGAACCATGTTTTTTTTTAACTGAACAGGTACACCCTGCAGCAACACTATCTGCACTGTATGCTATTTGGTTTTTTTCCTGTTACGCCAGGTCTGGACTGGACTATGCAGTATGTTTTTTAATAAACCAGTGGAAACCTTAAAAGGAACCAGTCAGCAGGATTGTGCACAGTAACATTAAGACATTGTCAGGTCGGCGTCGTTATACTGAATACAATGATACCTTGGGTGATGAAATCCATCTTGTGGTTGTTGTTTAATCTTAATTTTCATTTTTGAGTTAATGATATGCTCGTGCTCCAGATCTGCATGTGGGGGGGGTGTCCTCTCTGATTAGGTATTCATCTGTATGGCTTCTGACAGGTCACTGATCCCTCAGTGACCTGCCTCCTAATTTACATAATGAATATTATATGTATTGGAAAAAATCAGCATGATCGCATGTATAATGTGCATTTAATTTGATGCAATATATAAATTCATTTAAAAAAAGTCTCAAATTGCGCGCCTGCGCAGTAGCAGCTATCAGCAATCCGGTAGATGCTACTGCGCAGGCGGCGCCATCTTGCTAGAGAAAAAAAATTGCCACCTCCAAGATGGCGCCGCCTGCGCAGTAGCATCTATCAGATTGCCGATACCTGCTGCTGTGCAGGCGCAGATGGCGCCATTTTGAGACTTTTTTTAATTAATTTATTTATAGCATCAAATAAAATAATTAAATGTACATTATACATGCAATCATGGAGAATTTTTTTTCCAATACAGATAATATTCATTATGCAAAATGAGGGGCAGGTCAGTGAGGGATCAGTGATCTGTCAGAAGCCATACATATGAATACCTAATTTGAGCACCACATGAAGACCCCCCCCACAGGCCGCCCCGGACGGGCATATCATTAACTCAAAACTGAAAATAAAGATTACACAACAACCACAAGACGGATTTCATCACCAGGTATCATTGTAATCAGTATAACGGCGCCGACCTTACTCTATCTGTAAGTTACTGAGCACAATCCTGCTGACAGGTTCCCTTTAAACGGAAAGTGTTCCTGTGAGTACTTCTCTAAGCAGCTGATCTAGCACCAAATATTGAGGTGTGATTCAGAGAGAAGACGAGTCTTCTTTTCCTCAGTGATCGTGGGAACAAAGCTTATGTGGTAGGGACAATATTCTGTTATACAGAGAGTTTTGGGCTTTGTCAAATTTGGTCGATCTTATATTTAAAATGTGAGGCACAGTCTTCTTCAGAAATGAAGGAGTGTCAAAGAGGGCAATGGTGGACAGAGACGGGGTAGAAGATAGAGATGGGAGATAGAGAAGATATGAGAGTTGTGAAAGATTCCTTTTTAGCAGATGTGAGGGGAGACGTGAATGTGAAAATGGTTTGAATGTGGTAATGTCTTCCCGTGAGAGTGTTTTCTTCTAGCGCTTATTTGCAGATGACAAGTGTCTTCAAAATAATGTTACAGTCTCCATGTATGCAGGGCTGGTTTAACACCCCCTTCTCCATGCGAGTGGCGGTGGTGTATCGTCCTCCCGGCCCCTCCCATCAGTTCCTGGATCATTTTGCCACTTGGCTTCCACATTTTCTCTCCTGTGACATCCCTATCCTCATCATGGGAGATTTCAACATCCCCATTGCTCTTCCCCTCTCCCCATCTGCTACTCACCTTTTATCTCTAACCTCCTCATTTGGCCTTTCGCAGCTTACTAATTCTCCAACGCGTGAAGACGGAAACTCCCTCGACTTGGTCTTCTCTCGGCTTTGTGCAGTGGATGATTTTGCAAACTCCCCTCTCCCGCTCTCTGACCACAATCTTCTTTCATTCTCTATCAAGAACTGCCAGGCTGCTCAGGTCACCCCCACTGTCCAGACTTATAGAAACATACAGGCCATTAACACCCAGAAACTTATGAAGAACTTGCAGTCTTCATTGGCCCCTATCTCCTCCCTCTCATGTCCTGATTCTGCATTGAAGCATTACAATGAAACACTTCAAAGTGCCCTGGATGAATTTGCACCCCCTATAAATAGAACACCACAACGCAGACGGCGACAACCCTGGCACACGGTGCAAACACGTTTCCTGCAGCGGTGCTCCAGGTGCGCCGAACGTCTGTGGAGAAAATCCAATCTACACGAAGATTTCATCCATTTTAAGTTTATGCTTAGAACATACAACACTGCCCTTCACCTCTCCAAACAAACCTATTTCAACACCCTCATCATCTCACTGTCCAATAACCCGAAACATCTCTTTGACACTTTTTTAATTCTCTACTCAATCCAAGAGTACAGGCCCCAACCACGGAGCTCCGAGCTGACGATCTGGCCAATTACTTCAAAGAAAAAATTGACCAGATCCGACAGGAAATTATCTCCAAATCCCCTCATACCATGCACTGTCCTCCCTCCCCCACTGCATCTAACTCACTCTCTGATTTTGAACCAGTCACAGAAGAAGAAGTAAGCAGGCTCCTTGCATCTTCTCGCCCAACTACTTGCACCAGTGACCCATTTCCGTCACATCTCCTCCAGTCCCTTTCCCCTGCTGTCACCCCTCACCTAACTAAAATATTTAACCTCTCTCTCTCTTCTGGTATTTTTCGCTCCTCATTTAAGCATGCCATCATACACCCACTACTTAAAAAACCATCCCTCGACCAAAACTGTGCCGCTAACTATAGACCTGTCTCTAATCTTCCCTTCATCTCTAAACTCCTGGAACGCCTGGTCCACTCCCGTCTTATCCGCTATCTCTCAGAAAACTCTGTTCTCGACCCTCTCCAATCCGGTTTCCGCTCTTTACACTCCACTGAAACTGCCCTCACTAAAGTCTCTAATGATCTGCTAACAGCTAAATCAAATGGTCATTACTCCATGCTAATTCTCTTGGATCTCTCTGCAGCATTCGACACTGTGGATCATCAGCTCCTCCTCACTATGCTCCATTCCTTTGGCCTCAAGGACACCGTTCTCTCCTGGTTCTCCTCCTATCTCTCCGACCGCTCCTTTACTGTTTCTTTTGCCGGTTCCTCCTCCTCTCACCTTCCCCTTACTGTTGGGGTTCCTCAAGGATCGGTTCTAGGCCCCCTCCTCTTCTCCTTGTACACTGCCCCTATTGGTCAAACAATCAGTAGATTTGGTTTCCAGTACCATCTCTATGCTGATGACACCCAATTATACGCTTCTTCTCCTGACATCACGCCAGCCTTTCTAGAAAACACTGGCGATTGTCTAAACGCTGTGTCTAATATCATGTCCTCACTATATCTGAAACTGAACCTGTCAAAGACTGAACTCCTTGTGTTTCCTCCCGCTACTAATGTACCTACACCCGACATTGCCATTTCCGTGTGTGGTTCCACTATTACTCCCCAGCAACATGCCCGCTGTCTTGGGGTCATACTTGATTCCGAGCCTTCCTTTGCCCCCCACATTCGATCACTGGCTCGCTCTTGTCATCTGCACCTCAAAAACATTTCTAGAATTCGACCTTTTCTTACTTTTGACTCTGCAAAAACTTACTGTTTCTCTTATTCATTCTCGTCTCGACTATTGTAACTCTCTTCTAATCGGTCTCCCTCTTACCAAACTCTCCCCTCTCCAATCTGTCTTGAATGCTGCAGCCAGGATCATATTCCTCACCAATCGTTACACCGATGCCTCTACCTTGTGCCAGTCATTACACTGGCTACCCATCCACTCCAGAATTCAGTATAAACTTATTACCCTCACCCACAAAGCCCTCGATGGCTCAGCACCACCCTACATCTCCTCCCTTGTTTCAGTATACCACCCTACCCGCGCCCTCCGTTCTGCTGATGACCTGAGGTTAGTATCCTCAATAGTCAGAACCTCCCACTCCCGTCTCCAAGACTTTACACGTGCCGCGCCAATTCTTTGGAATGCACTTCCCAGGTCAATACGATTAGTCCCCAATCCCCACAATTTTAAGCGTGTCCTGAAAACGCATTTATTCAGACTGGCCTATCGCCTCAACACATTAACCTAACCTATCCCTGTGTGGCAGAGCCAAAAGTTTTACCATAACCAGGTTCCCAGCATCATGTTCCCACATGCTTTATGCATCCATTAGCCCTCTGTGTCTGTACTGTTACACACTTAACATTATGGCTGGTCCATACAATCAGGGCAACTGTTACCACCCACCTTTCGTGTCTACCTCTTTCCTCATAGACTGTAAGCTTGCGAGCAGGGCCCTCACTCCTCTTGGTATTAGTTATAATCTACTGTATGTGATTATTGTTATGCTGTAATGTCTATTGTCTGTACAAATCCCCTCTGAAATGTAAAGTGCTGCGGAATATGTCGGCGCTATAAAAATAAAATTTATTATTATTATTATTATTATTAAGACAGCGTAGCCCTGGCAAAAATTAAAAGTGGGGCCCAAATGTTAACATACTTGCAATCAGCATGCGCAATAAGGGTATGTGCACACGCTGCGGATTCTGCTGCGGATCCACAGCGGATTTGGCCCTGCGGGTCCGCAGCAGATTCTGCTGCGTTGTACAGTACCTTTATTTCCTATGGGTAAAAAATACGCAGTGCACATGCTGCGGATTTTTCCGTGTGGATTTGCTGCGGGTTACAATCCGCAGCATGTCAATTCTTTGTGCGGTTTCCTCTGCGGTTTCACACCTTATCATTATGAGGTGTGAAACCGCAGGGCAAAACCGCAGATAAACCGCAGGACTTTTGTTCTGTGGATTTACCTGTGGATTTCTCAAAAGAATCCGCACAACCAAAAAACTACGTGTGCACTTAAGGGGGTTTTACACTAAGCAATATCGCTAGCAATATCGCTTAAAACGTCACTGGTTTTGTGACGTTATAGCGATATTGCTAGCGATATCGCTATGTGTGATACTTACCAGCGACCGGCTCCCCCGCTGTCCATCGCTGATCGCGCGAGAATGTCCGGCTCCATTTCTCGTCGGGCGCTTCCTGCTGAGACTTCCTGCTGTGACGTCCAGCGACGCGTGGAGGCGGGCGGGAGGACGCAGGATCGCTGTGTGTGAATGGTAAGTATCGTGCGCTGCGTCGCTGCTGCATCGCTGTGAGATCTTTCTGTATGAAAGCTCACTAGCGATCATTTAGCGATGCACCAGCGATCCTGACCGGGTCAGATCGCTGGTTGGATCGCTGGTGCATCGCTAAATGTAAAAGGGCCTTTACCCTCAAAGTTTTGATTGTTAAATGGGCACCATTTGACTATATTCCAATCATTTGGCTCTTTGTTTACTGCCTGTTTATACAGGCTGAAAAAGAATGACAGACATAGAACAATCACTAATAGATTGATCTATCCTCTTACATATTATGTTCTCATCAGCACATCTCCTAATAGCAGTCCCCTATATTCAGATTGATGTCCCCCATACTTCCCTATACAGTTTGATGTCCCACACAGCCCCTCTGTAAACAGTATGATGTAACCCATAGACCTCAGTATACTTGATTAAAGTGGTCTCCATCCTTTCTTACCTTATGAGCCACATTAAGCTTTTGAGAGTTTGTTACAAGCCACCCCAACTTCTCAGTAGTGACACCCAGAGCCCCCATTAGCAGTAAGATGACCGCCAAAGCTTCTTTATAGGCAGTATACTTACAACCTCGGGTTCCCACTTTAACCCCATTCAATATTCTCACATCAAGGACTCCCACCGCACTATTTTATCCAGCTTCATGCACCCCTCTAACTGGCAGTATAATTTTATCTCACACTAACCATATTTATTTTCTTCCCTCTTCCTGCACCAGTATATACACATCCAGATCTGCTTTTCTGTGCGGGGGGGAATACTTGCCATTTGGAGACCTGCGAACCACACATCATGGGCAGGCACTGGGCCTCTCTGACCTTTCCCGGTGCCTGCGCACTGTAGTACTTGGCTCTGCCCTCAACAGGGCAGATCAGTATGCCTGCGCAGGAGCCACGACACGAAGCAAGGAAGATGACGACATCGCATGAAGATGGGAGTCGCCGGACCTGCGACGCCCATCGGACCGAAGTGCCCCCGAGTGAGTATAATAAAACTTGTTTATCTTATCTTTCAGGTTAGATCGGGGGCTTATCTACAGCATTCTAGAATGCTGTAGATAAGCCCCGAAAGGCAGTGGCCACAGCTCATAAGCTGAAAAACGAGGTGACAGGTTCCCTTTAATGGCTACATGTTTTCCCTTTGACTCCACTTTATCCTTGAAACCACACAATGAGGCCACTACTGCCTCTCGTTAAAATTTATATGTTGTAATCCCTCTAAATTATCTTTGTATTGATATGTAAGCGCATTACAATACAATACAGATCTACCTCTCTGGACCAAATGTCACCTATCAGCCATATCCTCCTTCTCCTCTCGCTTCCTCAAGCTCAAAGTGGACAAATCTGAAATAATTATCCCTCCTCCATCTCGCATACCTTCCCTACCTGATCTGTCTATCACAATAAATGAAATCACACTTTCCCCTGTCCTGTAAATCCGTTGCCTCGGAGTAACCCTTGACCCTGCCCTGTCCTTCAAACCGCACATCCAAGCTCTCGCCACCTCATGTCACCTCCAGCTCAAAAATATTTCCAGAATCCATCCTTTCCTCAACCCTCACTCTACCAAAATTCTTGTGCATGCCCTAATTATCTCCTGCCTCGACTACTACAACATCCTCCTCTGTGGCCTACCTTCTAACACTCTCGCACCCCTCCAGTCCATCCTTAACTCTGCTGCCCGACTAATTAATCTCTCTCCTCACTACACTCCTGCTTCCCCTCTTTGCAAATCCCTTCACTGGCTCCCATTCCCTCAGCATATCTAGTTTAAACTACTAACACTTATCTACAAAGCCATATATAACCTGTCTCCTCCGAATATTTCCGAACTATTCTCTCAATATCTTCCCT
This sequence comes from Dendrobates tinctorius, assembly GCF_039654945.1. Taxonomy (NCBI): domain Eukaryota; kingdom Metazoa; phylum Chordata; class Amphibia; order Anura; family Dendrobatidae; genus Dendrobates; species Dendrobates tinctorius. The sequence goes on along the minus strand of NW_027361687.1, from coordinate 307,335 downwards.
CACATAATCTTCGATACTCCCAAGACCGTCTTCTCTCCTCCACGCTTATTCGCTCCTCACACAATCGCTTCCAAGGTTTCTCACGAATATCCCCCATCCTCTGAAATTCTGTGCCCCAACACGTCCGGTTATCCACCACATTCAGATCCTTCAGACGGAACCTGAAAAACCATCTCTTCTAAAAAGCTTACAACCTGTAATGACCAAGCAGCCATCTCAACACCAGCAACCCCCGACCTACTGTCTCCTTCCCCAAAATCCTGTAGAATGTAAACCCACAAGGGCAGAGTCCTCTCCCCTCTGTACCAGTCTGTCATTGTTAGTTTGTTTACTCTAAGTGATACCGTATATACTCGAGTATAAGCCGACCCGAGTATAAGCCGACCCCCCCCTAATTTTGCCACAAAAAACTGGGAAAACTTATTGACCCGAGTATAAGCCTAGGGTGGAAAATACAGCAGCTACTGGTGAATTTCAAAAATAAGAATAGACACCAATAAAAGTAAAATGAATTGAGACATCGGTAGGTTAAATGTTTTTGAACATCCATATTGAATCAGGAGCCCCACATAATGCTCCATACAGTTCATGATAGCCCCATAAGATGCTCCATACAAAATACACCACATATAAGGCTGCACAAAGGTTAATTATGCTCCCACAAGGTGCTCCATAGAATAATATGCCTCATATGCTGCTCCATAAAGGTTATGGCCCCATAAGAGGTTCCATAGATTATGCCCCCATAAGATGCTCCATAGATTATGCCCCCATATGCTGCCCCCATAAGATGCTCCATACATTATGCCCCCATATGCTGCTGCATTTAAAAATAAAAAAAGACATACCTCTCCGTCGCTGGGGGCCAGGTGCCGGTGTCACTGCTGGCACCTGAGATATTCACCTGTCCGGGGTCCATCGCTGCTTGCTGCTGTCTGGCATGTCATCTCAGTGACGTTCAGACTGCAGGGTGCACGGCGTGCACTAACCACGTCACCGTGCCCTCTGCTGTCTGAACAGCATTGACAAATGACGTGCCAGATAGCAGCAAGCAGCGATGGACACCCCAGACAGGTGAATATCGCTATACTTACCCGTCCTGGCGTGGTCTCTGCGTTCTCCCACGGTCGCCCGTCCTGCATTCAGCGGTCATGTGGTACCGCTCATTAAACTCATGAATATGCGCATATTCATGAGTTTAATGAGCGGTACCATGTGACTGCTGAAGGAAGGGAGATTGCGGAGAAGCTGGGGGCTGCAAAGACCGCGCCAGGACAGGTAAGTATGACCTGACACCCCTGCCCCCCTCCCCCTCCGACCCCCTGGTGTATATGACTCAAATATAAGCCGAGAGGGGGACTTTCAGCTCAAAAAAATGGGCTGAATATCTCGGCTTATATTCGAGTATATACGTTATTTGTATTTTGATGTAACCCCGTCTAATGTACAGCACCATGGAATTAATGGTGCTGTATAAATAAATAAATAATAATTACAATTACAATACTTGCCTGTCTCCATCATCAGTGTTTAGAGTGGTTCTGGTGCCATGTGGCTTCTCTTCAGCTTTGCTGGCTCATAGGGAGTCCCTGGTCAGGGACCACTGTGGCTGTGGTGGTGCTACTTACTTTAATGTAAGCTTTTGAAGCTTCAGAATGAAGCTTCATAGTCTTACATTGAGAAACCTACTTTCAGAGCATTAGCTATCCATTAACCAGAGGGTTACCGTATATACTCGTGTATAAGCCGAGTTTTTCAGCATTTTTTTTTGCTGAAAAAGACCCCCCCCCCCACGGCTTATACACGACTCACCGTCCCACTTCCTTGTTCTCCACTGCAGTGAGGGTGTTCCCCGGTCTCTCCCGCTCATCTGTGCGCCCCTGCAACCTCTGGGAGTGTTCCGGTGACTTCTGACAGGGCCGACATTTGGCATTAGCACCCGGGCAAGTGCCGGAGTTCTGAGCAGGCGGGGACACCAGCGCGTTATGGGGGCCAGGTGCCTGTGCCGCCACTTGGTCAACTAAGAAAAAAATTGAGCATATACCCAATAGTAAGTACATAGTAATAGTACATGTAAGTAACAACATAAGGTAGTTCGTTAATGGTATTTTGATCAAAAAAGGGTAAAGGCCATCCCACCACAACAAGGTGTACCCAATCTGGAAATTTCTATCCTGTTTCAAGTATTAAAGTCTTACCTTGTGTCAGACGACTTCAATGTGAATAGGGGCAGAGCAGGACAAGGATCCGACTTGTCAAGCACCTGTTTGTGGGAAGCTGTATAGATGAAATGCCTAGCTCAAAAAGGAGGGCCACACCCATGTTTGGACAAAGTACTAGAAACTACAGAAAAACCAAAGAAATGAGCCGGATCAAAAGTTGGAATATGTGCCATGTGTAAGAACACATTCACACTCTGGCCATTTGCCATACAAAACCCAAGCCAAAAAATGAGCATATACCCTATAGTAAGTAAATGTAAATAGTACATGTAAATAACATAGGGTACTTAGTTAACACTATTTTGATAAAAAAAAAAAAGATTTAAAATCTACAGTGTGAAAGTGTTCTTACATATTGATCTGGCTCGTTTCTGGAAGAAGATTGTCTGAAAGAAGATGTTCCTCATTATGTTTTTATGCTACTGTCAAGCCACATGTGCGCTACTATGAGATGGGATTTTTGCAAGAAAATTGGAAATATTTGTTCATAATGGCTCCAAATTTGTATATTAATTTTTACTGGGAAGGAATTTGGTGTAGAGTGCATTTGTGTCCACCACTTTCAGGGGCATACGCTTAAGTATATGTATGTCAGACAGTGGAGGCCATATACGCCTGTCCACCATTTGCCACAACGTATACTAGTAGTGATGTGCAAACATGATCGGATAAGGTCTTTTCTGAGCATGCTCGGGTGCTAATCGAGTGACTTCAGGGTGCTCGAAAATATCGAGTCCCTGCGGCTGCATGTCTTGTGGCTGTTCGACAGCCGCAACACAGGCAGGGATTGTCTAACAAACAGGAAATCCCTGTATGCGTTGCTGCTGTCTAACAGCCGCGAGACATGCAGCCGTGGGAACTGGAACATATTTTTCGAGCACGTCAGAGACACTCAATTAGCACACAAGCATGCTGAAATAACACTTTATCTCAGCACTGTTCCTCTTTCTTGAAAAGCGCAGTATACAGTTCCTTCTGATACAGTTAGACAAACTGTATGCTAATATACAGTGGGTATAGAAAGTATTCAGACCCCTTTAAATTTTTCACTTTTTGTTTCATTGCATCAATTTGGTAAATTCAAAAAAGTTCATTTTTTTCTCATTAATGTACACTCTGCACCCTATCTGAAAAAAAAAAAAACAGAAATGTAGAAGTTTTTGCAAATTTATTAAAAAAGAAAAACTGAAATATCACATGGTCATAAGTATTCAGACCCTTTGCTCAGACACTCACATTTAAGTCACATGCGGTCCATTTCCTTGTGATCCTCCTTGAGATGGTTCTACTCCTTCATTTGTAAAGGCACACACCTGTCTATATAAGACCTCACAGCTCACAGTGCATGTCAGACCAAATGAGAATCATAAGGTCAAAGGAACTGGCCAAGGAGCTCAGAGACAGAATTGTGGCAAGGCACAGATCTGGCCAACATTACAAAATAATTTCTCCAGTACTCAAGGTTCCTAAGAGCACAGTGGCCTCCATAATCCTTAAATGGAAGAAGTTTGGGACCACCAGAAGTCTTCCTTGACCTAGCCGTCCAGCCAAACTGAGCAATCGTGGGAGAAGAGCCTTCGTGGGAGAGGTAAAGAAGAACCCCAAGATCACTGTGGCTGAGCTCCACAGATGCATTAGTGAGATGGGAGAAAATTCCACAAAGTCAACTATCACTACAGCCCTCCACCAGTCGGGCCTTTATGGCAGAGTGGCCCGATGGAAGCCTCTCCTCAGTGCAAGACATATGAAAGCCCGCTGTCACGTGGACCCGTCCTGTGTGACACGACCCGCAGGCCGGTAACTAAGACAACAAGACACGGCACGTGTAACTGTCCTGTCGTGTCGTGTACTGTCGTGACAAGACACGGGGGAAGGGAAAACTGTTACAACGGTGGGCCCTGCGATAGGGAACGGGCATGTGGAGACCTCCTGCACTCCCCTGAATCAGTATCCCTCACACTCCTAACGTTCCCTATACAGGCTCCTCACCTGTCGCCGAGTCGGAACCTGTCACCCTAGCCACCCTACACCTATCCCTTGCTAGGGAGCTGGGTGGTGCAGGCACTTGCCCCACTGCTGTACTAATACACACCAAGGAAAAGTACAAACAGGGAAACACCACTTAGCTTTGCTCTGTTGCTCTTGCTCCCAGCAACAGAGTCCACCACCAGAATGCAGCTTTCCTCCTGAATAGCTGCCACCAAGCTCTGTCAGAGCTGCAAGGAAATCCTCTCTGACTCCTTCCACACCAGGACTCAGACTGAGCTGCCAGGAACTCTCTCTCTCCATCCTTCACCAGTCTTGGTTGGAAATGAGCAATATCACCAACAGTGATTGCAACACCTGACACTCTTCATAGCAGAGCCAGACCAATCACACCTGCTTTATAATCACATGCACTAAACTAAAGAAACCAGAGTGCAATGATCCTAACAGCCACCGGGGGCAAAACTAGAACTGAAACCACCACAGTGCAATGACCCTAATGGCCACCGGGGGCAAAACTAGAACTGAAACCAGCACAGTGCAAAACTATCTTTAAGCACCACAGCTTAAGGAAAAAAAAAAGGTTACTAGTGCATTTTATCTGTCATGATCCATGCTGGATCATGACAGTACCCTCCCCTTAATGAGGGGCCTCTGGACCCTCAAGACCGCTCCTCATCAGGGAACCACCTACAGTGGGGATGTTCAGGTCCAGAGTTCACTCCAGCAACTACCTGCACTTCAGGTTTATGACAAACGAGCACAGCTGGTATTGGCAATGTATGTTCCGGAGGCACCACCCATCTCCAAAGCGCCGATCTGGGGAACGAGAGGTGTATGGGCAAGTATGTGGGTAACTCCAGCTGGTAAGTCTCTGGGCCCTGGACAACCGACACCAGATATGGCCCGATCACCTGAGAATTCCATACCCCCCCGCAACACACTTCCACTGGATGTTTTTGGTGACCACCCATACATGCTCGTTCACATACAGGTCCGGACCTGAACGTTTATTGCCACACATTCGTTTGTCACAATACAGTGAACTCTTTCTGGAACTGACAACAGAGGCGTCCCCCTGTGTCACCACACTCACACCCCCGCAATTCACAGAGGGAAACACCACCCTCCAACTCCTCCTACTATGAGGGGTGCGACTCTCAGGGTTGGCTAATGGCGAGGGTTGAGCCTTGCCCCTACTCTCCTGCAGCACCTCCGCTGCTCTCAGTAGCCCCTAGGCAGCAACCTTCACATGACTGCTCCCAGCTGACTACTTCCCTAGTCCGCCAATCCAAAACCGGGTTGTGATTTTTAGACCAAGGGGGGCCCACAAGGATAGGTGCTGGATTTCCCTCCAAGACGTAATATGACTGGGACTCATCATGATATTCACTATACAGCACAATGTCTTCTACGACTTTGTTTAACCCCCCCTGGCTCAGTGGGACAGAGTTAATGGCCTTGACGCTTATGGGTTTGTCCGGCGTCTCAACACTCAGACCATGAGTCTGGACAAACTGAGCATCCACCAGACTGACTTCTGCTCAGCTGTTAACAAGCACTGATATGCCCTCAGGTACCTCGCCAACCATCACCTCTGCTGACATAGTACTTTCTGAGGATGAGGAGGAAATATACACTCCCAGGTTGTCTTCCTCCACACGACCCGGGGGATACGGCATCTCTGATATAACCAAAGTTTTGTTGTGAGTGGCAAGGACTAACTCATTAGTCTGCTCACTACAGGGACGTACCTGTTATGGATGAGTCACCGAAGGAGGAAAAAACAAAAATAATTAAGTCCAGAAAACCAGAGAAGTTGGCAGCTATCGGATTGCAGACCCCTGAACCTATCCACAACAACTAGCAGTAGCCGTGGGGGGTTCCTACGGTGCCCTAGACCCCTCGATCACAGCCGGAGAACTAAATTAGCCTAAAGACAGAAAGAGGAAATTAAACTGCCCCAGAGCAGACCCCAAAGCAATAGGCAGCCCCCAACATATAATGACTGTGAAGCAAGATGAAAAACACTAACACAGATAGAAAGATAGGTTGAGCAAATGATGGGGCCCAAGCGAACTAAATAGGACAGGATAGAAGCTGCTGTCTGCAATCCGCAAAAACCCTATCCAAAAATGTACCAACAGACTGATAGGAAAAACAGGCCCTGAAGTCGCTAGGCTTGAAAAAGACTATATCAGCACTCAGGTATATTCTGAAGACAGAGCCAGAGATCAACAGATCAGAGACAAAAATGGAATTCAGCTCACCCCCGGCCGGGGATGGCTGAACTCCAAAAAACAAGGCAAACAAAACAGAACTAAAGTGTACAAAAAGCAGAGCAAAACTTAGCTTTGAGAAGCAGAAATCAGACTGGTCTCCAATAATTCAGCAGGAAAATCACCAGCAAGGCAGCAGGGCGTCGGCTGCCTTATATCCAGTCATCAGTTCCTGTGACCCAGTCATCATCTACTTGCTCAGCTGTTTGGTAATCAGCCTCACTACCTTCCTTCGCCAGTAGAGGGAATTCATCAGACCTCACTGGTGAAGGGAAAAATGAACTCACAACAGTACCTCCCCCTTGAGGAGGGGTCACTGAACCCTCATCCATGCCACCAGGGCGATCAGGGTGAGCCCGATGAAAGGCACGCACCAATCTTTCGGAATGAATATCAGAGGCAGAGACCCAGGAATTATCCTCCTGACCATAACCCTTCCACTTAACCAAATACTGGAGTCTCCGTCTAGCCAGACGGGAATCCAGTATCTTCTCTACCTCATACTCCATGTTACCTTCAACCAATACAGAGTCAGGAGGTGCCACCCCAGGAACTACTGGTTCAACAAACCTCTTCAACAAGGACTTATGGAACACATTATGAATCTTAAATGTGACGGGAAGAGCCAACCGAAAAGAGACCGGATTAATAATCTCCAAAATCTTGTAAGGTCCAATAAATCTAGGCTTAAACTTAGGAGAAGCCACCTTCATAGCGATATTTTTTGATGACAACCAAACCATATCACCCACCTTAAACTGGGGACCAATGGTCCTATGCCGGTTGGAAAACCGCTAGGCCTTTTCCTGGGAGAGAGACAACTTATCCACCACTTGGTCCCAGATCTGGTGCATTCTCTCCACCACAGTGTCAACACCTGGGCAGGCAGAAGGCTCCACCTGCCCTGAAGAAAATCGAGGATGAAACCCAAAGTTACAAAAAAAGGTGACATCAAAGTGGCAGAACTAGCTCTATTATTTAAAGCAAATTCGGCCAAGGGCAAAAATGAAACCCAATCATCCTGATCAGCCGAAATAAAACATCTCAAATACGACTCCAAAGTCTGGTTTGTTCTCTCCATCTGCCCATTGGTCTGAGGGTGAAACGCAGAGGAGAAGGACAACTGAATTCCCAGCTTGGAACAGAAAGTCCTCCAAAATCTAGACACAAACTGAACTCCTCTGTCAGACACAATGTTCTCAGGAATCCCGTGCAAGCGAACTACCTGTTGCAAAAACAAGGGCACCAACTCAGAGGAAGATGGCAACTTAGGGAGTGGTACAAGATGGACCATCTTAGAGAATCTATCACAAATCACCCAAATAACAGTCATTCCCTGAGAGACAGGCATATCAGAGATAAAATCCATTGAAATATGGGTCCATGGCCTCTTGGGCACCGACAAAGGCATCAACAACCCACTAGAGCGAGAACAAGGTTTAGACCGGGAGCAAGTCCAACAGGACTGCACAAAATTCCTGACATCACGAAACAAGGCAGGCCACCAAAAAGACCGACTCACCAGATCTCTAGTACCAAAAATACCTGAATGACCAGCCAATGCAGAGCAATGAACTTCAGACATCACTCTCTTCCTCCACTGGTCAGGAACATACAACTTTCCACTGGGACAACGCTCAGGTTTGTCCTCCTGAAACTCTTCCAGAGCACGTCTCAAATCGGGCGAGATGGCAGAAAGAACTACCCCCTCGCCTAAGATGGTAGCAGGCTTGGTCACAACAGGAGAATCAGCAAAGAAACTCTTAGAGAGGGCGTCTGCCTTGACATTCCTAGTGCCAGGAAGAAAAGAGACCACAAAATCAAAACGTGTGAAAAACAAGGCCCACCTAGCCTGTCTAGGATTCAAGCGTTTGGCCGACTCCAGGTAAATCAAATTCTTGTGGTCAGTAAGGACCACGACCTGGTGTTTAGCTCCCTCCAACCAATGTCTCCACTCCTCAAATGCCCATTTCATGGCCAACAGTTCCCGATTCCCCACATCATAGTTACGTTCGGATGGGGAGAACTTTCGGGAAAAGAAAGCACAGGGATTAATTTTAGATGTCGCAGGATCTTTTTGGGACAAAACGGCTCCTGCACCAATCTCAGAGGCGTCCACCTCTACCTGAAACGGGAGTGAGACATCAGGTTGCCGCAGATCCGGAACAGAAGTGAATCTTCGCTTCAGCTCCTGAAAGGACGAAGCGGCCTCCGGAGACCAATTCAGCACATCAGCACCCTTCTTAGTCAAATCAGTCAATGGCTTGGCAGTACTAGAAAAATTAGCTATAAATTTCCGATAAAAATTAGCAAAACCCAAAAACTTCTGGAGGGCCTTCAAAGAAGTGGGCTGAACCCAATCATATATGGCCTGTACCTTGGCCGGGTCCATTTCAATAGTTGACAGGGACAAAATGAATCCCAAAAATGAAATCCTCTGTACCCCAAAAAGGCATTTCGATCCCTTGACATACAGGGAATTCTCCCTCAAAATCCGGAACACAGTCCGAACATGTTCCACATGAGAGTCCCAATCCTTGGAAAAGATCAAAATATCATCCAGATAGATAATCAAAAATTTATCCACAAAGTCTCGAAAAATATCGTTCATGAAGGATTGGAAGACAGAAGGGGCATTAGTGAGCCCAAAAGGCATCACCAGGTACTCAAAATGTCCCTCCGGAGTATTAAACGCCGTCTTCCATTCATCCCCATGCTTAATGCGAATAAGATTATACGCCCCCCTGAGGTCAAGCTTGGTAAACCAGCAAGCACCTTTAACTCTGGAGAATAGATCAGAAATCAGGGGTAACGGATACTGATATTTAACAGTAATTTTGTTAAGGGCACGATAGTCAATACAAGGCCTTAATGAACCATCTTTTTAAGCCACGAAAAAAACCCAGCACCTAAGGGTGAAGAGGATGGTCTAATATGACCCTTCTCCAACGACTCCTTAATATAGGATCGCATAGCCTCGTGCTCGGGTACAGATAAATTGAAAAGCCGACCCTTGGGAAATTTACACCCCGGGCTCAGCTCAATTGCACAGTCATAACTCCTATGAGGAGGCAAAGACGCAGACTCATTCTCACTAAATACATCATAAAAGTCAGCCAAATAGTCAGGAACATCATGCGACTGGGGAGAGGTGGAGAAAACAGGAGCATCACTAAGGGCACATCGACAACCCCAACTCACCACAGACACAGATTCCCAATCCAAAACTGGATTATGGATTTGCAACCAGGGAAACCCCAGAACAATGGTATCATGCAAATTATGCAACACCAAAAATCTGCAATTTTCTTGATGGTCTGGGGCGACCCGCATTACCACCTGGGTCCAAAACTGAGGTTTATTTTTCACCAAAGGAGTCGCATCAATACCCCTCAAAGGGATAGGCGTCATAGGAAATCCACAACGTTTAGCAAAATCCAAGTCCATCAGGTTCAGAGCTGCTCCCGAATCCACAAAAGCCTTGGTGGAAAATGTGGACAGGGAGCAGATCAGAGTAATTGCCAGAAGAAACTTAGGTTGAACACCACCCACAGAAAACGTGTGAGCACAACGTTTCTCTCGGTTAGGGCAGACAGAAATAATATGCGAGGCATCTCCACAAAAAAAACACAGCTTATTATGCCTTCTGAACTCCTGACGTTGCGCCCTGGACAAAACTCTATCACATTGCATAGGTTCAGACATTTGTTCAACAGGTGGCAACACCTCTCGTGCAATCCTGCGTTCACGTAAACGCCGATCAACCTGAATGGCTAATGACATAGAATCGTCCAGACCAGAGGGAACAGGAAATCCCACCATAGTATCTTTTACGGCTTCTGACAAACCCTTCCGAAAGAGAGCAGCCAAGGCATTATCATTCCAGGTAGTAAGGACCGCCCACTTTCGGAATTTTTGACAGTACAACTCTGCAGAATCCCGACCTTGGTTCAATGCCAACAGGGCCTTTTCAGCCTGATCAATAGCATTAGGTTCATCATACAACAACCCCAAGGCTTGAAAAAATGCATCCACATTATTTAGAATAGGATCATCAGGTTTCAAAGAAAACGCCCAATCCTGGGGATCGCCGCGCAGCAAAGAGATGACAATTTTAACCCGCTGCGCAGAGCTCCCCGACGAGTTAGGCTTCAAGGCAAAAAATAATTTACAATTATTCTTGAAATTCAAAAATTTAGACCGATCCCCAAAAAACACATCAGGAGTAGGGATCTTTGGTTCAGCAGCATGTGAGTGAGTAAGATAGCCGGAAATTCCCCGCACTTCCGCAGCGAGCTGCTCCACACGACAGACACAGACAATTGCTTCATGTCCATTGAGAGAAAAAATTCCCCCTACGGCCTCAGAGATATAGAGGAAAAAATATACACAAAGAAATTCTGACACCTTTTTTTTTTTTTTAACAATTCTTTCCTGCTATTGAGTACCCTAGGATCTGCGGTATGGCTGGTGATTCTGTTATGGATGAGTCACCGAAGGAGGAAAAAAACAAAAATAATAGCGAAGTCCAGAAAACCAGAGAAGTTGGCAGCTATCGGATTGCAGACCCCTGAACCTATCCACAACAACTAGCAGTAGCCGTGGGGGGTTCCTACGGTGCCCTAGACCCCTCGATCACAGCCGGAGAACTAAATTAGCCTAAAGACAGAAAGAGGAAATTAAACTGCCCCAGAGCAGACCCCAAAGCAATAGGCAGCCCCCAACATATAATGACTGTGAAGCAAGATGAAAAACACTAACACAGATAGAAAGATAGGTTGAGCAAATGATGGGGCCCAAGCTAACTAAATAGGACAGGATAGAAAAGCTGCTGTCTGCAATCCGCAAAAACCCTATCCAAAAATGTACCAACAGACTGATAGGAAAAACAGGCCCTGAAGTCGCTAGGCTTGAAAAAGACTATATCAGCACTCAGGTATATTCTGAAGACAGAGCCAGAGATCAACAGATCAGAGACAAAAATGGAATTCAGCTCACCTCTGGCCGGGGATGGCTGAACTCCAAAAAACAAGGCAAACAAAACAGAACTAAAGTGTACAAAAAGCAGAGCAAAACTTAGCTTTGAGAAGCAAAAATCAGACTGGTCTCTCCAAGAATCCAGCAGAAAAATCACCAGCAAGGCAGCAGTCATCAGTTCCTGTGACCCAGTCATCATCTACCTGCTCAGCTGTTTGGTAATCAGCCTCACTACCTTCCTTCGCCAGAAGAGGGAGTTCATCAGACCTCACTGGTGAAGGGAAAAATGAACTCACAACAACTGCCCATATGATGATGTCGTGTTTGGAAGCTTCTGATTTTTTGGCAACATCTGAGTTAACTAGAGACATACCTGTGGATGTATTTTAATGCACACCTGAAACACACTGCTTCTTTGTGTAGCATTATGGGAAAGTCTAAAGAAATAAGCCAAGATATCAGGAAGAGAATTATGGACTTGCACAAGTCTTGCTCATCCTTGGGTACAATTTCAACGTGCCTGAAGGTGCCTCGTTCATCTGTACAAACAATTATACGCAAGTTCCAACATGATGGGAATATCCAGAGATGAACGAGCTTTGGTCTGACATGTGCATAAAACCCAAGGACAAAAGCAAAAGACCTTGTGAAGATGATGGCGGAAGCTGGTAAGATTGTGTCAATATTCACAGTGAAACAAGTACTGTATCAACATGGGCTGAAAGGCCACTCTGCCAGGAAGAAGACATTACTCCAAAAGAAACATAAAAAAACAGAGTAATGTTTGCAAATGCCCACAGGAACAAAGTGAACCTGTCATCAGGATTGTGCACAGTAACCTACACAGTGTCTGGTCAGCGCTGTTATACTAATTACAATGATACCTTGGTTGATGAAATCCGTCTTGTGGTTGTTTCTTAATTTTTATTTTAAATTCTGTGTTAATGAGATTCTCGTTCCCTAAGGCAGGGTTGGGGTATGTGTTGCTCTGATTAAATATTCATAATGCAGACTTCTGTCAGGTCACTGATCCCTCACTGACCTGAGCCCTAGTTTGCATGAATATAAAACGTTCTGCAGGCAGATGCCGGCCATGACACCTGCTATGCAGCAAAAACCCATGTTTTGTGTGCCAATAATACATTTTATTCAGGTTATTCAGCTAGAGGGAAAAAAAATCCATTTGAAAATGGCGCCTGCGCAATAGCTGCTATTGGTGTCTAGCCGTGATCCGATAACTACTACTGCGCATGAGCTGGTGGCGCCATCTTACTGGAGAAGAAAAATAATTCCTCCTCCAAGATAGCGCCACCTGCGCAGTAGAAGCTCGGAGAGATAGCTGAGAGCTGCTACTGCGCAGACAGCGCCATCTTGGAGGAGGAATTTTTTTTCTTCTCCAGTAAGATGGCGCAGTTGCCGCATGCGCAGTAGCAGCTATCAGATCACTTTTATATACACCGATAGCTGCTACTGCACAGGCGCGGCAGGCCCCATTTTCAAATAGATTTTTTTTTCCCTCTAGCTGAATAACCTGAATAAAATGTATTATTGGCACACAAAACATGCGATTTTGCTGCAAAGCAGGTGGACGGCTGACACCTCAGGGATCAGTGACCTGTCAGCAATCTGCATTGTGAATAGCTCATTAGGGCACCACATACCCCAACCCCTCCTTAGGACTCGAGAATCTCATTAACTAGGAACTGAAACTAAACATTAAAGAACAACCACATTTTAATCAGTATAATGGCGCCGACCTGACACTGCCTGGAGGTTCCTGTGCACAACCTTGCTGACAGGTTCCCTTTAATTTTTGGAGACATGTCCTGTGGTCTGATGAAACTAAAATTGAACTTTTTGGGCATAATGACCATCGTTACGTTTGGAGGAAAAAGGAAGAAGCTTGGAAGCCTAAGAACACCATCCCAACTGTGAAACATGGGGGTGGCAGCATCATGTTGTGGGGTCGTTTTGCTGCAGGAGGGACTGGTGCTCTTTACAAAATAGATGGCATCATGAGAAAAGAAGATTTGGCAATACTGAAGCAATATCTCAAGACATCAGCTAGGAAGTTAAAGCTTGGGAGGAAATGGTTCTTCCAAATGGAAGCACACTGCCAAAATGGAAACAAAGTCACTTAAGGATAACATGTTCTTTTGGAGTGGCCATCACAAAGCCCTGATCTCAATCCTATTGAAGATTTAATTTAAACAACAACCCCAAACATGAACGGGGATATAGAGGCATTAACACAGTATTAATTAAAATAATTTTATTCAAACATGTTGAAATAATGATAATGACACCTAAACAAGGAATCCTCATAGGTAAAAAACCGGAGGTATAGAAAAACCGTGAAAGCTATAAGGTCATGAGATATATAGTTACACACATAGCAAAAAAGAAATATATATGAACATATATTATGAAACTAACAAAACAATGAAAAGTGCACCGTGCAATTGTGCCACATAATAATCAGTACAAAAAATAAAAAAACATTTTTTGAAAAAGTTTTTTTGCAATCAGAATAAGCATTATAAAGTGAACCATGCAACTGCGCTATATGAGGGCCAGTTAATGAAATGCAGTGTATAGTAACTAACAAAACAATGAAAAGTGCACTGTGCCACATAATAATGAGTACAAAAAATAAAATGAAACATTTTTGAAAGTTTTTTTGCAATCAGAATAAGCAATATAAAGTGCACCGTGCAACTGCGCTGTATGAGGGCCAGTTTATGAAATGCAGTGTATAATACACCATTCCTTGTAATTTCCTGACCAAAATGTATCATACCGCATAAAACAAAAATGGCATGATAAAAAGAAAGTGCTTCGTGCACTGCTCCAAAAAGCTACCAGCCAAAAATGTTTGATCCAGCAATCATTATATATCACAAACTGATCCAAATGTATTACTCACAGTGAAAAGTTCCTGGTTAACCAGACCACCCCGGCTTACCCCGACAGCACTGTTTCGCCTGACCGGCTTCCTCAAACGGGCATATTGAAGATGTATGGGCAAAGTTAAAAAGGCCGGTGCGAGCAAGGCGATCTACAAACCTGGATCAGTTACACCAGTTTTGTCAGGAGGAATGGGCCCAAATTCTGACCAACTATTGTGAGAAGCTTGTGGAAGGATATCCCAAACGTTTGACCCAAGTCATTCAGTTTATGGGCAATGGTTCCAAATACTAATGAAATGCATGTAAACTTTTGACTTTGCAGTTAGTAATTAAAATTCCTTGAAACATTCTCTCATTATTCTTGCATTTGGCAAATATTAATAATTATAATAATCCTAATTGACCTAAAATGAGAAAGGTTTATTCTGATTTCATGTGAGATACTGAGAAAAACATGCAGATGTGTCTTTTTATATAGTGGATGGAAATTTCTGGTTTCAACTGTAGCTAACCTCTTTTTCACGATTTTAGTGCTTCTGCCTTGCCTTTATTCCAGTTTCCATAACTACAGTGGAAATTTCCATTCACATCAGCGTCTGTGTTGTGCTTATGGGTCCAATTAAAGCAGTATTTTTTTAATTTATTAAGACTTTATGAATTAATTAATTTTATTCAAGGGGTTGTTTGGTTTAGAAACTTTTTTTATTTACCTTTTTAGAGATTTTTGAATGGATGAAAGCCATGCTTTATAAACTGTGCTGGATCCCATCAGCAAAGCTCCACCAGTTGTTGGTAAGACGTAGCTGGAAAGACAGTTTTCACATAAGTAATCATTAGCTGTACTGTTTTTTCCCTGGTTTAGCAACAATTGACTCATATTTCACTTATTTTATACCCGACATTATCTGTGACCGCCTTTTGCCTTCAAATCAGTATCAGTTCCTCTAGGCACACTTGTATTTGCACCCAGATTTTGAAGGAACTCTACAGGGAGGTTGTTACAAACATCTTGTAGAACTAATCTCAGATCTTTTGTGTATGTGGCTTGTACATATACTGCTTTTTCTTCATATAATCTCAGACAGACTTGATGATGTTGAGGTCAGGGCTATGTGGGGGTCGGATCTTCAAATCTTCCAATGTCAAAGGGAAGTAACCATGATGTGTTTTTCATCCTCTGCCCAAAGTTTCCTTGACTGACCCCTGGGTCTATGCTCCTCAACGGTGCAGATTTATTGCTAAGAAATACAGGAAGATACTTATCCAACATGTAATACCGTCAGAGGGGAGTCTGGCTCCAAATTTATTATCCCGGAGAATGACCCGAAACATCCAGCCAGTGTCATTAATATGTATCTTCAGAGTAACAAAGAACATGGAGTCCTGGAAGTGGTGATCCGGCCCTCACAGAGTCCTGATCTCATATCATCAATGCTATCTGAGATTACATGGAGAGACAGAAGGATTTGTACAAACGACATCCACAGAAGATCTGCGGTTAGTTCTCCAATATTTTTGGAACAACCTCCAGGATCAGTTTCTTCAAAACCTGTGTACGAGTGTACCAAGACGAAGTGACTCTTGTGATCGTGTTTTGGAGATAATGGCTGGTCACACCAAATATTGATGTGATTTAGATTTCTTTTTTGTTCATTCACTTTGCTGTCAGCATGCATAATTAACAAAATACAGTGTGACTGATACCCCGGGTCTCGCACCTCCCTAGTCTCATTGCACATGCCAGCCGGGATGTCCGTCACACTGCTGTGGGAGTGCTCCCATTGTGCAGTAGCTTTGACTGACCGCCATCTCAGACTAGTCCCAATTACCGCAGGGACAGTAGAGTTGCCATTTTTCATCTGTTTATGCTCTTTTGATTTTCATTTGTCTGTTTTATTTTTTATTTTTTCGTGTCATCTGTTTTTCTAGTACACAAAAACAAGATAGAAGTTTTCCAAACTTTTTCCAGCCAATCAGTCAGTGAAAAAAACTGAAGCTATCCATGAACTTTTATGTTTTTCTCTACTGATCCTTTCATTTAATTAGGCAAGTTCTCTCCATAAACGGTACTAGAGTAGTGAAGTTCTTTTTTTTTTTTTTTTAATGCAGACCATCAGTCACCAGTCATGTGAATATCTGCTTAGTACATGAGGTGTCAGCGTGCTGTCAGTGGAAATACTCATGCCATGTAGAGGACAAACATTGTTGCCTGTATAAAGCTTTATTCATGGTAATGAATTGTAGCCTGGAAAGAAAGAGGAAATACAGGTTTGCTATCTAAGAGTTGCAGGTCAATTTACAAACCAATAGAAGGTGAGAAATGATTTTTCTCACCTTTTTTGGAGTTGTACAACGAGGCACAACTCTGTAAAGAAAGAAATTCCGCTGTTGATCCCTAATAGTGGTTTTCTGCCAGCGTGGCTAAAACACAACGCATTTCGACTATCCACCCTTCATCAGGTGTACATCCTAGCTATCTTGGGTGGTAGCATCTCAGCTTTGTTTTCTCTGTCATCTCCAAAAAGCTTTATTCATGTCAGTGTTTGTTGTCCGTATGCAGTCAGCTTTTTTTTTATAACTTGCAGTATCCTGGGACATAATAGTATCGTGGGCAAATCACATGTCAAGTTGTTTTTCCTGACAGATGATCTGCATTAATGGAAATCTGTCAGTAGGAGCCACCCTCCTAAGTCATTTTTATGGACATGCTCATTGTAGGAAGTTGACCCTTATCTGCGATCTGATGTCTTAATCTAGAGAAATCCATGTTTTTCTGATATGTAAATCAGTTGTTAAGATCTATGGGCACTCCCTGAGAATCTGCTTCCAGAGATTATTTGATATGAAAGGGGGGTTACTAGTGTAAAGGCCCCGTTACACACAACGATATTGTGAAAGGTATTGTTGCAACGTCACCAGTTTGGTGATGTTGCAGCGATGTCGAAACGACATCGTTGCGTGTGACATGTAGCAACGATCAGTTGGCTGATCGTTAATCGTTGCCTAATGGTTTGGGCCATAATTCTATCGTTGGTCTCCCGCTGGCCTCCCGTGTGACAGCGAGAGACCAACGATCAGCGACGCCGGGAGCTGGTATCCAGGGTAAACAGCGGGTAACTAAGAGCCACACGGCTCTTAGTTACCCGCTGTTTACCCTGGATACCAGCTTGCTCGCTGGTCCTGATCGCTGGTGAGTCTGTCTATGTGACCGCTCACCAGCGATCAGCTAACTATGTCCCAGCGATCCCATCCACGTCAGATGGTTGGTGGGATCGCTGGGACAGTGGAGCGATGCGCACTGCAGTATTCTGTTCTGCCTTCAACAGGGTTGAGCAGTGCACCTGCGCTGGAGCTACTACAGGAAGGAAAGAAGAGGACGGCATTGTATGAAGATGGGAGGTGCCATTACAGAATGCTGTAGATAAGCCCTTGATGGCGGTGCCGGCAGCTCATTCGAAAAAAGAGTTGACAGATTCCCTTTAAGCCGACCTCGCGGTGACAATTTTCCGGGCATTGCTCCTGGGCCCACACCATCGCCTGTATTTATCAGTCCTTCCATTTGCTTTGTTTGTCTCCATTTCACCTCACTTGGATTTTTTCCCTATTTTCAGTACATTGTATGGTAAAATAAAGAGTGTCATTCAAATCTACAATTTGTGCCGCAATAAAAGAAGCCGTCAATTAGTCTAGGTTTATGGCAAAATAAAGCTACCGCTCTTGGGAGAAGGCAAGGAAAAAATGAGGGCGCAAAAAAAAATGGAAAGTCAGGATAGAGTTAAAAACATTATCTATTAGTCAATATTGTGTCCAAAATACACAAGCCCGCATCCCATGTCAAGGATCCTCGTTGTCTTTTGCATGTTGATATTCACATTCTTTATCTGTGAGTATAATTCACACCTGGTCCCGCTCTCAATAACTTGCCTGTAAAACACATACTTTGCCAGTGACTCATGCTGTAATTCGAGGTCAAAAGCCAAGATTTCCTAGATGAGGACGAAAATGTTAGTAATAGTCGCGAGGCCTCTTTATCCAACAACTCTTCAAAGTTTTTCATTGAAATCGAGTGGGATTTTTACAAATTTTGAACAAAATTTGATTACATTATGGATTTGTAAAGATTGCCTTTTGCACTTTCCTAGATATTCCCATGGAGTAAGAATATTAAACGGGACCTGTCACCAGGTCAAAAGTGATCAGTTTTTGGTCTTCTTTTATTCCCACTACCCTTTAATGAATCTGTTGGGGGGTTTTCTTATTTTTTTACTTTACAAATCGATCCTGTGTTTTCCTTTTAATTTAGTTTTAATTTTTATAATGTTTTTGAATGAGGCGTGGCTCAAAGAGAAAACTACAGAGCAGCCTTCAAATCGCCCCCAGATCATCTCTAACAAGCCCCCATTGATAAAGACCATAAAAATTATCATTAAATGAAAAGGCCCATGTCTCAAGGGAATCTGTCAGCAGGCTTTCAACCCCCTATCTATTTATATGCACATGTAGCTCTTTCATAGACCAGTCCAACAATACCTTTACATGGCTGGTCTGCTCAGCTGTTGATGAGAAGTCAGCTTTTCGAATTATATGCAAATTAGGCTGAAGAGCTATGGTAGATCTGAAGCCTCAGTCACTCCGGCTCTATTACCTGCCCAACGCTTACTTCTCCTGATTGACTGACAGTCTCAGTGCTGTATGACTTTAGGCAAAGGAACCATCAGTCAATCAGGAGAAGGTGGTGCCGGGCAGGGAATAGAGCGGGAGTGAAAGAGGCTTCAAATCTAGAAATAGTTCTTCAGTCTCATTTGCATATCAATTCAAATGCGGATTCTTCAACCTCATTCAGATGTCCACTTTTTGGGAATGAGTGCTATTCATGGTTTTCACAGACCAATCACGAGAAAAATCACGGAGACCTGTCCAATTTTAATCCAAGGCTCGTATCCAAATCATCAATGTAAGTGTATGGGTCTGCGAAAAAAACGGACCACACCCCGAGTGCAGTCCGATTTTCACGGACTGTCAGACAGGAGAAGGTGGAGAAACCTCTTTCTCCACATACGAGAAAAATTGGTGACACTCGGACCACACTGATCAATTTGTTTTTCTCGTATGTGAGAATATCGAATGTCTGAATTAGGCCCACGGAGCGGACTGGCCATGTATTACTGACTCAAAGGTTACATAAATTATGTAAAATTGCATTGCCAGATTTTTTCTTTAAAGGGAATGTGAGATCTGAAAAATGTCATATTGTTTAAATTAAGTTTTTATGTTAAATATGTGTTTTAGAAATTATTTAGTTTAATGTTTATATTGCTATAAATATTGATCCCTTCCTCCAGGTTTTACAACTCTGTCACTACTCAGTAATAACTTTGAAATGCTTCTACACTTTCCAGTGATTCTGGATTTTTTTTTTCGCGTTTTTTTTGTTTATTACGTGACACAGTGTACTTTTGTTAGTGTTAAATTAGTTTGATTTATGTCAATTTATGAAAATATCTGATGTTTAACACATTTAAAAAAATGCACTATTTTCAAAACCTCTCATGTATATGCTGCATGTTTTTGTACCAAAATTGCATTGCCTGTATGAACGCCACCTAAGGCCTAACACCTACCAGAGAGAGTGAACCACTACAAATGGTGGAGAATGCGGGCATGATGTCCCAGAGAGCACATGCGATTGCAGTGTAAAGATTGAAGGTCCTGAGTAAAAGCTGCTACGGCATTACAAACAGTCTGCTGGAAGGTGATATGGCACCAGGAACAGTCTAAAGGGGCCTTTACACATAGCAATATCGCTAAAGCGTCACCGATTTTGTGACGCTATGTGTGATACTTACCTCCGACCGGCTCCCCCGCTGTCTGTCGCTGATCGCGCGAGACTGTGCAGCTCTTTTTCTCAGGCGCTTCCTGCTGGGCTTCCTGCTGGCGCCGACACGTGGACGCGGGCGGGAGGACATCAGGATCGCCGCGTCTGAAAGGTAAGTAATGACTGCTGCTGCGTCGCTACGTTGCTGTGAGATCTGCCTGTTTTGCAGCTCACTAGCGACCATTTAGCGATGCACCAGCGATCCTGACCGGGTCATATCGTGGTTGGGATTGCTGGTGCATCGCTAAATGTAAAGGGGCCTTAAGTGTAGTGGTACGGAGGAGAACGAGGTGCTTCGATGCTGGTGAACTGCAGCATTAGCCGGCACAACTCCTCTGCAGTGCTGTTCCTTATCCTGGCAAGGGACCTTATTAGTGCCAGGTGACTGTGGAATGGTGTCCAAGTGACGGAACTTTGTGACTCATAGTTTGGTGACCCTGAAAAGGGACACATTTCTGCATGTGCTAATCCCTGGGGTGAGAGTAAGGTGTATCGATGGCAAGCCAAGAACATTCCCATGGCCCAGGTCGACATAAGCAGAAGATGTGGTTCCGTGTCCCACGTAGTGGGAGCGGTCAAGGACTTGTTGCGTGCTATGGGACTTGTGGGATAACAAGACTGCAGGGATTGTGCCTCTTCTGTGTATGAAGTCTGCTTTGGGAGAATGGACTGTAATCTGTTTGAGTGTGCCCACACTGACATATATGATCATGATTAAATGCACAGGCCTTGTGCAGAGAACCGCAAATATCAGTGGTTTCTATGAACAATAGCCATTGTGTTTGACTGACTTGGGGCTAGCTCAGCCGTGTATGAGTAGCCACGTTCTGTTTTGTCGACTGGCCAAGGCTAGGGATTTATATTTGAGTTTGTTTTTGGTGCTGAGCAACCTGTGGAAAGCAATACAAATTGCATGTGTTTGGACCAAAATTGCATTGCCTGTGACAGTGAACCCCTACAATGCCCTAAACTGACACCAACACAATAGTTAATACTTAACATCTATGGTATCATATGACTATTTTTCAGCTTCATTCTTGAAGCATCCTTTTATTTTGTTAGGATAATTGAAGGCTTAAAAGTTTATCAACAATTCTGCATTTTTCAGAGAAATTTACTACCTTTTTTTTAAAGGACCACTTCACTTTTGAAGTGAATTAGAGAAGTCTAGCAGTCAGGTAACTCTCATTTACAATAATCTCTGGAGGCAGATTCTCAGGAAGATCTATGTCTGGCCCATAGATCAACAGCTTACAGTATTTAAATATTAAGAAAAATGCGAATTTCTCTAGAACAGGACGTCAGATCATGGATATTATGGTATCATTTTATTCCGCTTTCTATGACCTGTATGGCGATATAGACATATGCTTACATTGGCTCAGAAAGTTTGATCCTACTGACAGATTCTTTTTGAGGTTTTTCCACTAAAATGTTGCTTTAACCCCAAATTTTTCTTTTTCATAAGGGATAACAGGAGAAAAAGAACTCCACAATTTGTAATGCAATTTGGTCCTGTGCACACCAATACATATATGTGGTCGCAAACTACTATTCAGGCACACTAAAGATCTTGTGTTTACTGTCACATTAGCAGAGCCCCTGAGGAATCGGATAAGCAGAAACACTCCAAAGATTCTGCCCATTTTGCTCAGCACACCAAAGGGTGTAGTGAGCTTTTCTACCCCTCAGGTGATTCACTATTTTTTCCCATTAGTGATGAAAATAAAAACATCTTTACAAAAGGTACCAGGAGAAAACAGTTCTCACACTTTGTTGCAGAAGTTCTGCTGAATGTGGTAACATCTCATATTTAAGTAGAAACCACTGTTGGGTGCACGGCTGCGCTTAGACAGATGGAGTGCCATTTGGGTTTTTGAGGACAGATTTTGCTCTGCTCCATTTACAGTGCTTTTAACATTCTAAAATAGCAGAAAACCTCCAAAATGCATTTCGAAAATAACTAACTTGTCTACAGTTGTTGTGAATACTTTGACCCCGTAAAGTGTTTTTATAAAATAAGCATGCACTTGATGCTGCAGAATGAAAATTGCTCAGTACATTATGGCCAGTTTGTGCTTCTGTTAGCACCACGCCGGATCCCTGCTCTGACAGGCAGGGTCTCCGGAGTGTCACTCCACTCACCCGCGCTGCGGTCGGTTCTTCCCTTCCCCATGCTCTGCATGCTTCTAGCTTGGCCCCCAGCCATGTCCTTACAACACGTACGCTCCCGCCCTCTTAAAGGACCAGCGCGTGCACTTGCTATTTTCTCCCTAGCCAATGGCTGGGGGGCATTATGTATATATTGCTTCCTCCCCACTGGGGAGGTGCCTGAGCAACCTTCCTGTTCCGCAGTCTAAGTTGTGGATGGTTGCGTATCAGTCCATCAGTCCCTGCTGCATTCTGGTGCTGACCCTGCCTGGTGCACTCTGGTGCAGACCCTGCCTGCCTGCTGCACTCTGGTGCAGACCCTGCCTGCTGCACCATCCAGTTAGTCCTACTGGGTCCTGCTGCTGCACGTCCATTGGTCTGTCCTGGAGTGGCACCTGACATCCATCGGGAGCCAAGTCTAACCTCACCATCAGGGGCGCTAGTGAACAGTCCGGTGCTCACTTAGTCATGCCTCTCCAGGCTCTCCGCGGTCCGTGGTTCAAAAAATCACGTCCATGACAGCTTCTAGACCAGGGGTGGGCAATTAATTTTCCCAAGGGGCCACATGAGAGACTGTGACTGTTGTGGAGGGCAGAACCAATAAGCTTAAATTCTGCCCAATATTAATGTGAAGGACAGGACCAGTTCCTCCCACATCACCAATGTGACGTAACTACACAGGCACAGCTCTCCGGCGCCTCCTTTGTCTCTCAGGTCAGTAAGGGAATTGCACCTAGAGCAAATGGCCGCCGGGGAGGATGTCCTGTTACTCGCTGGGTATTCTAAGATTCGTAATCAGAGTAAAAGCATCAGCCCAAGATTCATTTTATGGTTTAATTGCCTTAAAGGCGCACTAGATGATTACAGAAATATACAGTAAGCTATACAATGGAATTACAGCTGATTTGCAGTCAGAGTAAAATGTAACAATAAGGGTACAAGACTTAGAGATATTAAGCTGGATGTCAATTTACCAGATTGTAGGTTCCATGTGGGTGCCGGGAGCTCTGCAGTCCACAGGTACAAGAATCTTAGTTGCCGGACAGACCCCAAAGCGCGGGCCGCTGCTCCCCTTGGCAGATCTGTCCCCAGTTCCTTCTTAGATCATCATCGTCTGGTTCTTCTGTGAGAGAGTGAGTGTCTCTGCCATGTGCTGCTAGTTCTTAAGCATGCTGGGTTCCTCACCCTGTGTCAGAGGGTGGGCTAATAATCTCCACCCTTTAGCTCCCTGCAGAACTTATTCCCAATATCTAAGAAAGGGGGTAACTTTTTACAGCATGATCGGATCAGGACACGAGAGGTACCAGTGAATGAGGGCAGCATGGTGGCTCAGTGGATAGCATTGCAGCCTTGCAGCGCTGGAGTCCTGGGTTCGAATCCCACCAAGGACAACATCTGCAAGGAGTTTGTATGTTCTCCCCGTGTTTGTGTGGGTTTCCTGTGGTTACTCCGGTTTCCTCCTACATTCCAAAGACATACTAATAGGGAATTTAGATTGTGTGCCCCATCAGGGACAGTGATGATAATGTGTGCAAACTGTAAAGCGCTGTGGAATATGTTAGCGCTATATAAAAATAAAGATTATTATTATTGTTTTGCCTGTCGTGTGGAGAGCAAACATGGCCCCATTGGGTCGCTGTGGAGGGCCAATCTCTATATCTCAGGTCCCAGGGCCCTCACCGACTCAGGAGTCGCACTGCCAGATGCGCGATTTCCTCAGGGTCATGCGTATATTTTTTATGAGTCTATAACTCGAAAGGTGTGCTCATAATCCATGATCCTAGGATGGAGTCGAAGAGGCTGGGAGAAACAATGGATGTTTAGTTCTGTGTCCAGCTGACAGGTATATTCTAATTGAAGCCCCCAGGCACCTTCCTGCCTCATGCTGGCGTGGCTCCTACTCAAGCTTTGAAGTTCTGCTTTGGCTTTATCTCATTATCATACTAAAAGACCTTGCTATTCAACATTGGAGTACTAAATCCTGTTTTCTTCAATATGCTTACAGGCCCTTGGGGGGTAGGAGCAGTTAGCTGCCTGTAATTCTTGTGAACTCAGACCAAAATGGACAGGCCAAGCTCAGACATGAGGCGAGCATTAGGCCCCATATCCAAGATGGCGGCTGCTCCTTCATCAAAATTAATATTAACATATAGCCCCATAGCCTCCTCATGTCCAGCGTGAGAGCCCCATAGCCTCCTCATGTCCAGCATGAGAGCCCCATGGCCTCCTCATGTCCAGCATGAGAGCCCCATGGCCTACCCATGTCCAGCATGAGAGCCCCATGGCCTACCCATGTCCAGCATGAGAGCCCCACGGCCTCCCCATGTCCTGCATGAGAGCCCCACGGTCTCCCCATGTCCTGCCTGAGAGCCCTATGGCCTCCCCATGTCCAGCATGAGAGCCCCATAGCCTCCGCATGTCCAGCTTGAGAGCCACATAGCCTCCCCATGTCCAGCTTGAGAGCCCCATGGCCTCCCCATGTCCAGCATGAGAACCCCATAGCTTCTCATGTCCAGCATGAGAACCCCACAGCCTCATCTCGTCCAGCATGAGACCCCCATAATAATAATCATTATATAGCGCCAACATATTCCGCAGCGCTTTACAGTTTAACAGTTTCAAAACACAAGTCATAAGTATCACGTTAACAATACAATAATTAAAGCAAAACAAGACGACCCTGCTCGTGAGAGCTTACAATCTACCATGAGGTGAGGGAGCTACAAAGTACAGGTGTGTATTTACAATTGTATATTTACAATGAAGGTCCAGCCATCTTGAGGGAGTGAAGGATGGATGGAGATAGTGAATGGGCTTTACACGCACACTTACACATAGAATGACTTTGATTAGTGAACGTGATAAGCCGCTCTGAACAAATGTGCTTTGAGGGTGCACCTAAAACTATGCAAATTGTGGTTAGTCCTAATTTCTTTGGGTAGAGCATTCCAGAGGATAGGAGCAGCACGGGAGAAGTCTTGGAGTCGGGAGTGGGAGGTACGGATTAGTGCAGAGGTTAGTCGAAAGTCATTTGCAGAGCGCAGCGATTGGCTAGGCCGATAGACAGAAATGTGATGTAGGGGGGTGCCGCACCGTGGAGAGCTTTGTGGGTGAGAACAAGTACTTTGAATTGGATCCTATAATGAATGGGCAGCCAGTGTAATGACTGACGAACAGTGGACACGGCCGAGTACCGATTAGCCAGATGGACAACCCTGGCTGCTGCATTAAGTATGGACTGGGGAGGGGATAGTCGAGTGACGGGGAGGCCAATTAATAGAGCATTGCAGTAGTCCAGGAGGGAGTGGATCAATGCTACAGTGAGGGTTTTTGTTGTTTCCATGGTGAGAAAAGGGCAGATTCTAGAGATGTTCTTTAGGTGTAAGCGGCAAGAGCGGGCAAGAGATTGTATATGGGATATGAAGGAGAGATTGGTGTCAAACATAACACCCAGACAGTGCGCATGCTGCCGGGGAGTTATTATGGTACCACCCACAGAGAGGGAAATGGCAGATTTAGGGAGGTTAGTGTCACATGCCCCGTCCTGAGTGACACGGAAGTAGGCCGGGAACTGATACCACAGGACGTGGCACGTGTAGTTGTCCTATGTGACGCGGCCCGCAGGCCGGTAACTAATACAATAAGACAAGGGAATAGGGAAAACCTGGGTAACAATAACAATGGCGGCCCTGCGATAGGGAACGGGGAAGTGGAGACCTCCTGCACTCCCCTGAGTCAGAGTCTACACTCCTAACGTTCCCTAGGCCGGTTCCGCACCGAGCGCCGATCAGGAACCTAAAAACCCCGACTCGCCCTGCACCTAAACCCTCACTAGGAAATTGGTCTGTGCGGAAACTAATCCCACCACTGCACTAAACACACATAAGGAAAAATGACAAAACAGGGGAACACCACTTAGCTTTGCTCTGTTGCTTACGCTTCCAGCAACAGAGCCCACCACCTGCGTGCATCTTTTCCTCCACCGAGTCCAACATCTGGGTGCACTGTCCAGCAACGGGGTTCAGCACCTGAGTGCGGCTTCAGCAAAAGAGTCCAGCAACTGAGTGCAGCTGTACACCATAGCTGCCACTCCACCAAGCTTTCCACGAACTCCTCGCTGACACCATAGCTGCCACTCCAGGACTCTGACTGTTGTCCTGGACTCTTCTCAGCACTATAGTGCTGTCTTGGAGCAAACAGAGTCCACGCCTGCGTGCAGCTGTCCAGAAACAGAGTCCAGCAAATGAGTCCAGCTTTTCTGCCAAAGAGTCCAACATTTTGAGTCCAGCCTTCCGCAACCGAGTCCAACATCCTGAGTGCAGCTCTATACCATAGCTACCAATCCACCAAGTAATGCCAGCCCTCCTTGCAGACACCATAGCTGACACTCCACCAATCCATGCCAGCCCTCCTTGCAGACACCATAGCTGCTACTCTGGCGCTCTGACTGGGCTGCCAGTGACTCTCCTTCAGCTCCATTCTTTACCCAGGCTTGCTTGCAAATGAGGAACTATCACCAACAGTGATTGACACACCTGACACTCTTTTATAGAGTAATCACACCTGTACATCATCACGTGCACAAACTAAGGTAACGAGAGTGCAATGACCCTAATGGCCACCGGGGGGAAAACTACAACTGAAATCACCACAGTGCAATGACCTAAATGGCTACCAGGGGCAAAAACCACCTTTGGCACACAGCCAAAGGAAAAAAAAAGGTTACTTTGTGCATTTAATCTGTCAGATCCAACCTGGATCATGACAGTTAGTAGACGGCGGGAGCAGAAGAAGTTCCATTTTGGAGAGGTTGAGTTTCAGATAGAGAGTGGACATGATATTGGAGACTGTGGACAGACAGTCACTGACGTTCTGTAGTACAGAGGGGGTAAGGTCGGGGGAAGACGTATATAGTTGTGTTTCATCAGCATAAAAATGGTACCAAAAGCCAAATCACCTGATGGTCTGTCCAATTGGGGCTGTGTAGAGAGAGAAGAGAAGGGGGCCAAGGACTGAGCCCTGAGGTACCCCGACAGCAAGAGGAAGAGGAGATGAAGTGGAGCCAGAGAACAAAACACTGAAGGAGCAGTCAGAGAGATAGGAAGAGAACCAGGAGAAAGCAGTGTCCTTAATGCCTTGTGACTGGAGCCTAGAGAGTAGAAGATGGTGGTCAACAGTATCGAAAGCTGCAGATAGGTCAAGAAGCATGAGCAGAGAGTGGTCACCATTACGTTTTGCTGTCAGAATGTCATTGGTCACTTTGATGAGTGCAGTTTCAGTCAAATGTAGGGGGTGGAAGCCGGACTGTGAAAGGTCTAGAAGGGAGTGAGTGGAGAGGTAACGGGTAAGGCGGGAGTAAACTAGGCACTCCAAAAGTTTAGAGATGAAGGGTAGATTGGAGACTGGTCTGTAGTTGTTTGTGCAGGATGGGTCGAGAGCGGGTTTCTTTAGTAATGGAGTAACGATGGTGTGTTTGAAGGAGGATGGGAAAATGCCTGAGGAGAGGGAGAGATTAAAGATTGTAGTTAGCTGGGTTCTGACGACTGGAGAGAGAGACTGGAGGAGATGTGAGGGAATGAGGTCGGTAGTGCATGTAGTCGGACGAGAAGAAGAGAGGAGTCTGGAGACTTCTTCTGTGATGGGATCAAATGTGGAAAGTGAGCCAGGGGAGACACAGGAAGGGATGGGAGTCACAGCACTTGGTGTTTGGGAGCAGATTTCCTGACGGATATTATCTATTTTTTCTGTAAAGTGGGAGGCCAGGTCATCAGCACAAATGTCTATGATAGGGGCTTGCGCTTTCAGCCTGAGGAGGGAGTGAAAAGTGTCAAAAAGTTTCTTGTGGTTGTTGGCTAGTGAGGAGATCAGGGTGGTGAAGTAGGTCTGTTTGGCGAGGTGAAGGGCAGCGTTATAGGTTCTTAACATAAATTTGAAGTGGATGAAGTCTTCTGGTGTGCAGGTTTTTCTCCATAGGCGTTCAGCACTCCTAGAGCATCGCTGGAGAAGTTGAGTTTGCGATGTGAGCCAGGGCTGTTTTCCTCTGTTCTTGGAGGTTCTGAAAGTGAGGGGAGCTACTTGGTCAAGGGTGCTTCTAAGGGTATGTGCACACGCTGCGGATTCCGCTGCGTTTCCGCAGCGGTTTTGGCCGCTGCAGACCCGCAGCAGTTTTAGCTGCGGTGTACAGTACCATTCAAATGAATGGTAAAAAAAACCCGCTGTGTAGACGTTGCGGAAAAATCCGCGCGGATTTGCTGCGGTTTTGAAACCGCAGAAAGAATTGACATGTCAATTCTTTCTGCGGAATCCGCAGCGGGTTCCTATCTCCACCATTGTGGAGATGGTGAATCCGCAGGACCAAACCGCAGATAATCCGCAGGTCTTTTGACCTGCGGTTTATCTGCGTTTTTTGCAAAATCCGTGCGGATTAATCCGCAGCGTCTGCACACACCCTTAGAGTGTCATTGTATTGATGAACAGCCAGACTAGGACAGAAAAAGAGGAGATTGGGGACAGTGATGAGTGCAGGGAGTCTGAAAGTGTCTGAGGGTTAATGGCTTGTAGATTACTGACTGTGTGGTAGGTAGGAGTGAGCTGGGGTGGGCGAGGATTTTTGTGCGTGAAGGAGAGAATGTTGTGGTCAGAGAGTGGAAGCGGTGAGTTATTTAGGTGGGAGATTGAACAGAGCCGGCCGAAGACGAGATCAAGGGTGTTACCGTCCTTGTGTGTCTCAGAGGTTGAAATCTGTGAGAGGCCTAGAGAGGTGGTTAGTGATAGAAGCTCCCCATGTCCAGCATGAGACCCCCCACAGCCTCCCCAAGTCCAGCATGAAAGCCCCATTGCCTCCCCATGTCCAGCATGAGACCCCCATAGACTCCCTATGTCCAGCTTGAGAGCCCCATAGTGTTAGGCGTCGGATTCCGGACACTGCACAGCGGGAATCCAGAGCCAGACATCCAGCGGTCTCCCATTCTCCGATCGCTGCTCAGCAATCACGGCAAGCCAGGCATGCTACTCAGATTTGCTCTGACAGCCTGGATGTTGCTGCCACCTCTGGTGCAGCAATGGTAGCGCATCCTGTTCTGCAGGGAACCGCTCCAGAGGCTAAGTCCTCATGCCGTGCTACTGGGCATGCCCGCAAGGTGACCTCTCACTGGAGAGCAGGGGTCACATGCTCAGGTCCTGCGTCGGATCTGATTGGTCCTTTCCAGGGTACTGGAAGGTCCCGGAAGCGCATGGCTATAAAAAGCCCGCATGGCGGCTCGGCCATGCGCTAGTGTAGCATATTATGCTGTATGTGTATGGTGATGGATGCATGGACTGGTGACTGACTTATTATAAAACCCCTTCCCTTGGATAATACGATTGGTGACTGTGTGTTGGGTTAGTCAGCTCCAGGTTGTGGCAAGCTACACGCCACAGTGCGATCCACGCCTACACTAGCGTCCGTCGGTGCCCGGTTCTCGGCGCCGACACTTGCGGCTTTAGTTGCCGCTGCGCTGCATTACCAGCAGCTATTGGTGTTCGCGGCTGCGACGCCACACGCCGGCTCCTGTGACGTTAACATGGCCAGTGCCTTTGCATATATTTCTGCCAAGCGACTCTGTGTCTGAACAGAGCCGCTCCTAGCGTTCGGGTGACGTTAACCCGTGCGCACTACGGCACCTTCTGGTGCATCTGCCATTGTCCAGCAGCGGTCTAGTCACCTACCGCACAGTGGACCCCGGGCGGCGAACGCACCTCCTATTATTTTTATTTGGTGCGTTCCGCCGTCCCTAACATTACACTAGCGCCAGGGTCTGGCTGGCAATGACAGACGTGCAGCAGTTGCAGCGCTATATTCGGCAGCTGGAGAGCAGGTTGGCGGCTATTGAGAGTGCCAACTCAGCAGCGAATACCGCGCTAGCTGCTGCCCAGACAGTCGCCGAGGCTGTCTCACGTTCGCCCGCTCTTTTGCCCATGCCGACACTTTCTTGCCTCCCGCTTCCCGACAAATTTTCGGGTGACAGCGCCACCAGTAGGGGATTCGTCAGTCAGTGCTCAATTCAGCTTGAGTTACTGGCTGCACGGTTTCCTACAGAGCGGGCTAAGGTGGGGTTTATTGTGTCACTTTTGTCTGGCAGAGCATTACAGTGGGCCACGCCATTGTGGGAACGTGATGATCTCGTGGTTCAGGGTGCTGCGCAGTTCCTCGCGGCCCTGAAGCAGGTCTTTTTGGGACCACGGATCACGCACAACACCTCTTTACAATTACTCTCCCTAACACAGGGGTCACTCTCGGTCAGCCATTATGCCGTCCGGTTCCGGACATTGGCTTCCGAGTTAGAGTGGCCGGACAAAGCCTTAGTCCTGGTGTTTTGGAGGGTTGGCTGAGCACGTTAAAGACGCTCTAGCTACCAGAGAGGTTCCCACAAGTCTGGAGGATTTGATTGCCGTTTCCACCCGCATTGACCTCCGGTTTACGGAGCGCGGGCTGGAACGGGCACAATCCAGACATAGGGTTAACTTGGCTCCCACATTCACCGAACCACTAATATACCCCGCACAGGAGCTTTCACCCTCTGAACCTATGGAGGTGTCTCGCACCGGCTCTAAGCCACGACCGATGCGAAGCTCTGCACGTTGCTATCAGTGCCGACAGTTTGGTCACCCGGCTAGCACGTGTCCTCTGTGGGCGAAAAGGCGTCCACGCCCAGTGTCCGTAGGTAGTGGGCAGTCCAATATGAAACCCTTCTCACCCAAACTGGTATTCCGGGGCATCTTAGACAGTGGGTCCTCCACCTGGGAGGCAGAGGTTACCGTGGACTCTGGGGCCGAGGGGAACTTTATGTCTTCTACCTTCGCCCAAAACCACGCCATTCCCCTGGTATTATTACCTCAGCCTCTGACCATCAGGGTGGTTAACAGAGCACCGATACCCTCTCAGGTGACCCATCAGACAGCTCCACTAGGGCTCACTATCTCACCCTCTCATCATGAGACTCTGTCCCTGCTAATCCTGCCAGACGGCATCGATCAGGTGCTGCTCGGGGTTCCCTGGCTTCCTGCCACTCTCCTCATATCGAGTGGGCGACAGGGAAGATACTGGCCTGGAGCAAGGACTGCGAGGGGAGATGTCTGAGGGGCAGTCTTCAGGTGGCTTCCACTGAAGTGCCTGCGGATCTCTCCGCACTACCTAAACCCTACCACCAATACGCGGACGTCTTCTCCAAAAAATCTGCAGAGACGCTCCCGCCGCACCGTCCTTACGACTGCCCGATAGACCTCATGCCAGGCACAGAACCTCCTAGAGGCTGTGTGTATCCACTATCTCTCCCTGAGACTGAAGCTATGTCACAATACATCCGGGAGAACCTGGCTAGAGGCTTTATCAGAAAGTCGGTGTCACCGGCTGGTGCAGGGTTCTTCTTCGTTCAGAAGAAGAGCGGAGAGTTACGCCC
This sequence comes from Dendrobates tinctorius, assembly GCF_039654945.1. Classification (NCBI taxonomy): domain Eukaryota; kingdom Metazoa; phylum Chordata; class Amphibia; order Anura; family Dendrobatidae; genus Dendrobates; species Dendrobates tinctorius. The sequence goes on along the minus strand of NW_027361687.1, from coordinate 275,499 downwards.
CTGCATTGACTACAGAGGTCTCAATGCGATCACGGTTAAAAACAAATACCCTCTACCATTGATCTCTGAGTTGTTTGACAGGTTGCGAGGGGCCCAGATCTTTACTAAGTTGAATCTGCGAGGGGCATACAACCTGATCCGCATTCGCGAAGAAGACGAATGGAAGACAGCTTTTAATACCAGGGATGGCCATTACGAATATCTGGTCTATTTACAGACTGCCCAGCGCCTGAATTCCCGTCAGGCTAGGTGGTCGCTCTTCTTTTCCCGCTTCCGCTTCACCCTACACTACCTTTCTGGAGAGAAGAACGTCCGTGCGGATGCTCTCATGCTCGGTGGTCTCGGCGGAAGAAGGAGAGGCTGAGCCTCGGTTAATTCTCCCACCGGAGAGTTTTACGACCGTGGCTCCAGTCGCTCTCGAGTCAGGGCCACCAGGCAAGACCTTGGTGCCTCCTCAGCTACAGCCGGAGGTCCTCGCCTGGGCACATGCCTCCAGGGTGGGTGGTCATTTTGGCAATAAACAGACCACCAAACTCCTGGCAAGGTCATATTGGTGGCCACATATGGCTCGAGATGTCAAGGAATACGTGCAAGCATGCGTCTCGTGTGCTCGAAACAGACCCTCTAGACAGAAGCCGGCGGGGCTGTTGTATCCCCTGCCAGTGGCGGATAGACCGTGGGAGATGGTTGGCATGGATTTCATAGTTGGCCTGCCCAAGTCTGGTGGCAGTACGGTCATCTGGGTGGTCACCGACCATTTTTCCAAAATGGTGCATCTGGTGCCACTCGCACGCCTGCCTTCCGCTCGAGGTCTGGCCACCTTGTTTATTAAGCACGTATTCCGTTTGCATGGCATGCCGGACAAAATCGTGAGTGACCGAGGTCCCCAGTTCACGTCTCGGTTTTGGAGGGAGCTCTGCAGCCTACTCAGCATCGAGCTAAATCTGTCCTCCGCCTACCATCCCGAGACGAATGGCTTGGTCGAGAGAGCCAATCAGACCTTGGTCACCTATCTACGGCATTTTGTCTCTGCCAGGCAGGATGACTGGGCATCCTTGCTACCTTGGGCTGAATTTGCCCTAAACAATGCGGTGGCTGATTCCACTGGACAGACGCCCTTCCTCTTAAACTACGGCCAACATCCACGCGTCCCTGTCCCGATGCCAGTGTCCTCCACTGACTCCAGGGTGTCAGACTGGGCAGTGGAGGCCCGGGACATCTGGGATCGCACTCAGGATGCTATCCGTGCCTCTAAGGAGAGGATGAGGGCGTCCGCTGACACGCATCGGCGACCCGCTCCAAGCTTCTCCCCTGGCGACATGGTGTGGCTCTCTACCAGAAACATCAAACTACGGGTCGAGTCCCCTAAGTTCGCGCCGTGATATATTGGACCTTTCAAGGTCCTTGAGCGAATTAGCTCGGTGGTCTACCGCCTGGCTCCTCCTCCACATTTAGCCATTTCGGACGTGTTTCATGTGTCCCTCCTCAAACCAGTTCACATGGTCCAGTTTTCTGAGTCATCGGCCGGGTTGTCAGACTTATCGTCTGACGAGTTTGAGGTTAATGCCATCGTAGGGCGCAGGTTTGTCCGTGGCAAAAAATTTTATTTAGTGGATTGGAAGGGTCATGGGCCTGAGGCTCAAACCTGGGAGCCAGTGTAGAATATCCACGCACCGCTCCTGATCGCGGCTTTTGAGCGCAGTGAAGCGCAGAGGGGAGGGGGCCTTAGGAGAGGGGGTAATGTTAGGAGTCGGATTCCGGATACTGCACAGCGGGAATCCAGAGCCAGACATCCAGCGGTCTCCCATTCTCCTCCGACCGCTCCGGGTGCTGCTCAGCAATCACAGCGAGCCAGGCATGCTACTCAGATTTGCGCTGACAGCCTGGATGTTGCTGCCACCTCTGGTGCAGCAATGGTAGCGCATCCTGTTCTGCAGGGAACCGCTCCAGAGGCTAAGTCCTCATGCCGTGCTACTGGGCATGCCCGCAAGGTGACCTCTCACTGGAGAGCAGGGGTCACATGCTCAGGTCCTGCGTCGGATCTGATTGGTACTTTCCAGGGTACTGGAAGGTCCCGGAAGCGCATGGCTATAAAAAGCCCGCTTGGCGTCTCGGCCATGCACTAGTGTAGCATATTATGCTGTATGTGTATGGTGATGGATGCATGGACTGGTGACTGACTTATTATGAAACCCATCCCTTGGATAATAGGATTGGTGACTGTGTGTTGGGTTAGTCAGCTCCAGGTTGTGGCAAGCTACACGCCACAGTGCGATCCACGCCTACACTAGCGTCCGTCGGTGCCCGGTTCTCAGCGCCGACGCTTGCGGCTTTAGTTGCCGCTGCGCTGCATTACCAGCAGCTATTGGTGTTCGCGGCTGCGACACCACACGCCGGCTCCTGTGACGTTAACAGGGCCAGCGCCTTTGCATATATTTCTGCCAAGCGACTCTGAACAGAGCAGCTCCTTGCGTTCGGGTGACGTTAACCTGTGCGCACTACGGCACCTTCTGGTGCATCTGCCATTGTCCAGCAGCGGTCTAGTCACCTACCGCACAGTGGACCCCAGGCGGCGAACGCACCTCCTATTATTTATATTTGGTGCATTCCGCCGTCCCTAACACATAGACTCCTCATGTCCAGCATGAGAAACCCATAGCTTCCCATGTCCAGCATGAGACCCCCATAGCCTCCCCATATCCAGCATGAGCGTTCCATAGCTTCCCCATGTCCAGCCTGAGACCCCCATTTCCCATGTCTAGCATGAAACTCTTTAGCTTCTGCATGCATACCATGAGACCCACATAGTCTCCCTATGTATAGCATGAGACCTTCATACCCTCCCCATGTGCAGTAAAATATCCCATAATCATGAAAAAAAAAAAAATTCTCACCTCGCTCCTATTCCCTTGGCACTCTACCTCTGCTCTCTCAGATGCACCGACTCTCCGCGGTGCACAGCTGATGCGATAAAATGACGTCATCGTGTTAGCTGTTTCACACGCTGATTGGTGGAAGAAGAGGACAGCGGTTCCTACACCAATGCATTCCCCGCTGCCTGCTTCCCGAGGATGCAGATAGATAGCGGTGACAGTGGACAGGCTGGGAAGAACGAGGTGCAGCCCTTAGGCCACTGTTTTCAACCCCTTGGCTATCTCAGTCCACAGGCCAGATGGCAACAGCCCGAGGGCCAGATGTGGCCCTCGTGCCGCACTTCGCCCAGTTTCGGGAACACTACAATGTTCATTATTGGTTATTATCGCACAAGCAAGCCACCCGGTACTCAAAGCTCTTCCCATGGTATTTCTGCTCAAACAGAGACTTTCCAACCCAAGTGTGAACCTGTCTGTACTCTGACCTCTCTCCTGAATGAGTCAGAACAGCAATCTGAGACATCTCACCAGGGTGTATTGTAGAAGCAAAATAGGCGGTGCTCTCTCCAGTTGCCTCTGCCAGCCGCTACAATCGAGTGTGATCTCGCCCAGGATGTATTACACTATTAGGCCATGATCTTTTCTGGGTGAGTCACATCATGGGCAGAGACTCCTTAGCTGTAGGTAGCTTGTATCCAATCCTGACCAACTCCCTTGGCAAGTACCTCTTTATAAGATATCTTTGGTATTGCAAATCATACAGGCTAACCAGATAGTACTCTGACCATTTTTTACAACATGTCAGCACAACAAGCAAGACCTTTTGTAGGGCTGATCATACACGCAATCCAGTCTGCATTTTGACCACTATCCAGGGTGAGTCGCCATCCAGCAGATACATGGACAAATGGGTGCTCTGGTGTCATCCTAGTTGAGTCAGTCCAGCATAATTCACAGGAGGCCCAGATAGGTCCCTGACCCCTTGATTGAGTGGGACATACCAGCAGAGACTTCTTGGGTTTGGGTTCATGGCTTTTGGGTTTTTCTTTAACTTTCAGCCAGAATAGTTTTCTCTGGAAGAGATCTCTCCGCTTAAGAGCATCCCTTAAGCAGTCCAGATAGGCTCACTCCAGCATTTTGTGCTGGAGGAGGATAGCTCAGTTTTTATTGGTGATTCCATCCTTTAGGAAGAACCTTTCCTATAATTCCAGAAGCAGGGGTGACTGCACTGCTCAGATAGTCTATTTTACCTTGCAGTGAGGGATGCTGGCGGGTCACACTCTAAAGGCCCCGTATTATATAACGAGATCGTTAGCGAGATCGCTGAAACGTCACGGGTTTTGTGACGCAACAGCGACCTCGACAGTGATCTCGCTACGTGTGACACATAGCGGCGACCGGCCCCCCCACTGGATATCGCTGATCGTGCTCGAATGTCCTAGGCCATTTTTAGATCGCTGGCGTCCCACTGGCCAGCATGCATCGCTGTATTTGACGCCGACGAGCGACCTCGTTGGCGACGCAGAACTCAGGCGTGAGTTGTCAGAATAGCTGCTGTGTGACAAGTTACCAATGACCGCCGAGGTCGTTATACTGATCGCCGTATCGTTGCTGCGTTGTTGAATAGATCTGCCTGTTTGACAGCTTACTAGCGACCATATAGCGATGCACCAGTGATTCTTACCAGGTCGTATCGTTGTCGGGATCGTTGTAGCGTCGCTATGTGAAACGGGACCCTTAGAGCATACTACCAGCAGGGGCGGACACTCACAGATTGGGGCCGCTGTGCAAGAAATGTGTCTGGGTCCCCCTCCTTTTATGGTGACAAAGCTACATATATACAGTATATAGCCACACACACATACGTGTATATATTACATCGTCTCCTTTATTATGTATATTGCCATCCCTTATACAGTGCCCTCTCGCTATGTACAGCACTGTCCCTTTCATATTGGATTATATAGAGCCCTGTTTTATATTATATATCATCCTGTCTTGTTAGCTCTAGAATGCAATGATGGCTGATGGAGCATGGGAAAGCTTCTTTTTTAATGGAGGAGATGATGGTCTGGTAGTCTGGTCACCGGCTCCTCCATCAGCAGTCATTTTATATCTAACATGAGAGAGGGCTATGTAATAAAAGAGGGCGCTGTGAATAACAAAAACAACAAGACTACACTATGTAAGAGACAGCACTGTACATAACATTAGAGGAAGCTATATAATAAGGGACAGCATCATATATAACTAGAGAGGATAGGATGTAATAATGGACGGTGTTATACATAACAAAAGAGGAAACTATGTAACTAAGGATGGTGTTATACATAATAAGTGAATACACTATATACTAAGGGACTGTTATACATAATAAGTAAGTATGCTATATACTGAGAGACTGTGTTAGACATAAGTTAGTACACTATATACTAAGGGACTGTGCTATACATAAGTGAGTACACTATATACTAAGGGACTGTGCGATACATAAGTGAGTACACTATATACTAAGTTGCTGTGCTTTGTATAATAAGTGAGTACACTATATACTAAGGGAGTGTGTTAAACATAATAAGCGATAATAACACCTTTCTCCACCTCCCCCTGTTTCTAAATATATTATAAATCCCCATTCCTCCCTTCCCAATCCCCCACACCTCTCATTGTCCCTCTACACCTCATCCCATTATTGTCCTCTCCCCTACCCTCATCATTGTCTTCTCCCTCACCATCATTGCCTTTTCCCCACCACCCCCATCATTGCCCATTTCACCACCTCCATCATTTCCTCTTTCCCCACCCACCCATTATTGCCCTGTCCACCATGCCCATCATTGTCCTTTTCCCCTCCACCCCATCATTGCCCATTACACCACCTCCATCATTGCTTTCTCCCCCACCATCCCCATCATTGTCCTTTCCTCCACCTCATCATTGCTCACTCCCCCACCACCCTCATCATTGCCTATTCCACCACCTCCATCATTTCCTCCTCCCCCATCATTGCCCATTCTACCACTTCCATCATTGTCTTTTCCACCACCTCCATCATTGCCCATTCCACTACCTCCATCATTGCTTTCTCCCCCACCACACCGTCATTGTCCTTTCCACCACCTTCATCATTGCGTTCTCCCCAATCATTGCCCTCTCCCCCACCACCCCCATTATTGCCTTCTCCCCCACCACCTCCATTTCCTCCTCCCCCACCATGCCCATCATTGCTCTTTCCACCACCACATCATTGCCTTTTCCCCACACCACATCATTGCCCATTCTAACACGTCCATCATTTCCTCCTCCCCCACCACCCCCTTTATTGCCCTTTCCACAACTCCATCATTGTCCTTATCACCACCTCCATCATTGCTTTCTCCTTCACTCCCATCAATGCCCTCTCCGTCACCCCCTTCCTTGCCTTCTCCTCTATCACCCCCATCATTGCTCCCTTCTCCACCCACACACACACACAGCACCATTCACCTCTTTGAACGGTCACCCGCGGCGCTACACACACACACACCACTCCTCATCTCTACACACACACACATATATCCACACACACAGCACCTCTCACCTCTCCGCACGCTCTCCCGCAGCATCACCGTCAGCTTCCTCTCTCTGGTACAGCCATGGCACTGAATGATGTCATCCAGCCGTGGCTGATTGCTGAACGGATCGCTGCAGCTCCGCTGCCATTTTCTGTTGTAGGCAGCGGAGCTGCAGGGATCTCTCCCTGCCCCCCCGCACATGAGAGCAATCTGGCTCGGAGCCTTGGGGATAAACAGGCCAGATTGCCTTCATTATTAGCTGCCCTGCAGGCCCCCCCGGAGCCTCTGGGCCCCGATGCAGCAGCATCGGCTGCACATGCGCTATGTCCGACCCTGACTAGCAGTGTTTTCATCCTCTCACCTCCTATGAGTAATGCTGCTCAGGCCCATCTCATTTGAGGCTTAAAGCAGGTTGATGTTTGTTGTGTTGCCTGCACAGCCAGGGCATTTGAAAATGTTATGTCCCTGATGGTCTCACTGGATGAGTACCTCCCTTACTAGAGTTCCCTATGGTAGATCATGGGTTCAGGGCGTAGGTGAAGTCACTTCTACATTCCAGGAGAATATTGATCTTTCCCTATCCGTACTGGATTGTCCTTGCCCTATTCTGGATTTAAAGCTTTAAATGCCTGCTAAGCTCAGAATTCTTCAGATTTAGTCCAAAACTCCCACTCTTTGTTGCAGATGCACCCCGGCACCATCCATAGCATCCAGATAGACCTTTCCCAAGGGTATCCTCTTCAACCCAAATTCTTGGTCATTTAATTTACCAGCACGACCACTGAGTCTGCGATTTTGAAGGCCCTTTCTAATTAGGGAACGTCACGGTTCTACCATATCATTTGGAAAGCATCTTTTCCATTAGTGAAAACGGCAGCTGTTAGAGGCAAATATTGGCTGTGCATTTTCTGCTGGTTATGGAAGTCTGCCCCTTACACCTGCACCCAACTTGCTTCATACATTTTCAGCAAGTGTGGGGAGAGATTTAAACAAATATATCCGCTTCAACAAGTTGGAGCAATGCAATGGATTTCAACGCAGAATGAGTCTATGCGAGTGTCATACACATGGATCTTGGACACACTGTGCCACAATCTAGGCTTACCCAGGAAGTGAGTGGCTAAGTGGCTACCTGGTGTTCGCTAGAGCGCTTGATGGTGGAGTGACGCTTGTGGAGCGCCCGACCAGGGCTATCGGGGTACTCGGCACCGGGCCCGTTGATCTCAATGGGAGTTGTCACGGAAGCTGTGACCCAGTCCGTGGCCCTGAGGCTCCATGGCAAAAGGGGGTGAAAGAACAATTAAATAGAATTGATGAATAGTTCGTGACGCCACCTGTGGTGTTCGGCAAGGGAGATGTTAAGCCGACGCTACATGCAGATCCTCTGGGCCTGTTGGTGTGTTGCAGCCAAGATGGTGAAGCTTCCCACAGGTAGAGCTGTAGTCCCAGGGCAGTGTAGCTGTAGGGGTAGTTGAGAGGCGCAGCAGTGTAGAAACTAGTACCCAGATGTAGCGTTACCAGGTGTGTTGGCGCAGGAATGACTGGAGGACACCAGGGCTTGTAGTTCCAAAGCTTTACTCACAGTCTGTAGTACACACAGGTGCCTGCCTCCGTGCTGTGTCCTCCGGGTCAGGGACTCAGTCGACCTCCAGGCAAGATAGAACGCTCCCCGCCAACATGTGCCTTTCTGAACGTCTCCTCTATAGCGCCTTTAAGTGTGAAGATCTCCTAGTACTGAGTTACACTGGAGTTCCTCCTGACACATGTTCCCAAGAACTATACTTGTACGGCAGACAGCTGTAGCCTGCTTCGGGGACTCTCTACTCCTGAGTCCCGGCTCACTATCAATGTTGCTGTTGTGCCCCCAAGTCTGAGATGGGAGTAGTGCATTTACAGCCCACTACTCCACCGGTGTCTGCTACAGAACCATTAGTGTCCATACAACCTTGGGGACCGAGCCCCGGCCTTGCGCTTAGAACTTCTAGGCAGGGTTCTTCCTCTAACCCACGTCCTCTGTTCCCTTTTACTCCTACGTTCCATACTAGTCTTTCCTTCTTATGGAAGATCAGGTTTCTGTTCAATGTCTTTCTCTTTCTTTCCTTTCCCGTGCCAGCAGACCCAGGTCACTGAGATCTGCTGCAGCACCTCCTTCCTCCATCCCTCTCTCAGGGATCCTCTCTCCTCACTCACTGACCTCGAACTCACTGACTGACATTCTAAACCTTCCCACTCTTTTATGTATTCTAAACTCCACCCGCCTCCCAGCACATTTCGTGTTCCAAGCAGGGAGCCACCAAAGGTGCTCTGCTACTCTCTAAGCAGGGAGCCGCAATGTGGCTTTGCTGAACTACCGTGTTGTGTGGGATGCGAGTGTTGGAGCGTGGTTAGGAGCCTCCAACTCACCTGGATGGTGGGGCACCACACCTCAGGAGGAGGTGCAGTACCTCTGTGGCAACTGAACCCTCAGGGGCGCCACACTTGCGCTACAGGTAGCCACCAGGTACCACTCCTTGGTAGCCCTCTCCGTGCTGCAGCAGCTGACTCCAAGGTTCAGGATCAATGTCACTGACACAGATTCGGCATCATGTTGCAGGACAGGATTCGGATACTGATTCTGGTTCAGACAGTGTGGATTCTGGATCACAAGACAGTACGGACACTGGTACTGCTGGTGCAGCTTGAGGCTATGTGCACACTTTGCGGAATCACCTGCGGGTTTTTCCCCGTGGAACCGCAGGTAAAAAAGCAGGTAAAGTGACCTGTGGTTTTCCTGCGGTTTGGCTTGCAGTTTTGCCCTGCGGTTTCACACTTCTACTATGTTAAAAGTGTGAAACCGCAGCGGAATCCGCAGAAACAATTGACATGCTGCGGTTTATAAACCGCGCAGAAAAAACCGCAGCGTGAGCACAGCCTTTTTGAAAACCCACAGGGTTACATGGTACTGTACCATGTCTGCGGAACTGCTGCAGTTCCGCAGGGCCAAAACCGCAGCAGAACCACAGCAAAAACCGCAGCGTGTGCACATAGCCTAAGGCTCTGGTACTGCAGAAGCTGCTTCAGGTTCGAGTACCTTCGGAGCAGTCTCCGGTTCAGGTGCCGCCTGTACAGCTTCAAGCTCACGTACCACCGGAGCGGTTTCTGGTTCAGGTAATGCCGGAGCAGCTCCAGGTTCATATAACACAAGCAACGGGAACAGGTTCTTGGTTGGACAGCGAGAGTCACAGACACAGGTTTAGATTCAGACTAAGCGGGTTCAGGAATAGGTTCAGACTACTCGAGACTCAGGAACAGGTACTGGTTAGATTACAAGGGTTTCAGGAATAGGTTCAGATTCAGACATTACGGGGGACCTGGCCACTACACAAAACTAACCAAATCAAAGTGGTTACTCAGGCACCTCCCTACTGAGGAGCGTGCCTGAAATTCTTGATGCTTCCCAGCTATTGGCTAGCAAATTGTCGTTTCAAGAATCGGGGCGCTCTGGCGCATTAGGGACACAGCATGTGTTGTCATTTAGGCTGGAAACACACTTGCACTTTTGAGCCAAAGCCAGGAGAAGATCCAGCAATGAACAGACGTAAAAGTCTTTTTAAGTTTACCATTCATTTATTATATGATTTGCTTATTATTTGGACAACTACTTTTTAAGTGCTATAATCCTCAATATATAATAAAAACAAAAAAACACCCCAGACACTCATCTCATTTGCCAGCACAATTCCGAAGTCAGCACCAAGTCTCCTGATGATTGCATGTCATTGTTATGCTACATAGGCGCTGAAGCCAATCAGACGCTTCACATGGATTGTTTGGCTCACACTTCCCTCCAACAGCAACAACCACAAGTTTGCGTTTCAAAATGTTTTAGATTAATGAGATGCGGCTTTTACCAAATGTCACATATTTTTGGCTCCTCTCACTCTGTGTCCCTGCTGTAGAATAAGGTTTCTGGCAGAGTTTTCAACTTGGCACATTTTTAGCCAGACGTGTGACTATTTATTTAAGGGTTTTGGACTTAAAAAGATGAAAAAAGTAGTCAAAGACAAAAAAAAAAATCAGTTTTAATTTTACACCATAGTTTAAAATGCAGTTGGGAACATGAAGGGCTTGTGTTTTACTTTTGTGTTTGATAATTACCAAAGAGTGTACAGTCGTAGGAAAAGTTGTGACTCAGCAGCGATCTCACTACCGAGATCGCTTAGTGAGACGGGGCCTTAAATTAGCTGGTTCCTTATGATACAGGAAAGATGTATATCTTTGTACCGTGTTAGCCAGTAGATAGAAAAATATTCAGAATTGGGAGTCCTCAGTGGTTGATACCTTTTAATGGCTAACTGAAAAGATGGTAACACATTGCAAGCTTTCGAGACTACTCAGGTCCGGACCGGACCACAACACCCATCGGACCAAAATCAGACCCAGACCGCCCCCCCCCCGGTAAGTATAATATAACTTGTTTTTCTTATCTTTCAGGTTACATCGGGGGGGGGGCTTATCTACAGCATTACAGATGCTGTAGATAAGCCCCTGATGGCGGTGCCAGTAGCTGATACTCAAAAATTGGGGTGACAGATTCCCTTTAAAGGAACACACACCAGGGCTCGCAACGTGAGATTAACGAAGTCATGGCATTAGAGGATGAGTGCGTTAAGGGCGAGTCACCCCCCCCCCCCCAAATCCAGTGGAACTTCTGGGGACATCCTCTATTTCTATATATTATATTCTCATGTGGTATTATATCATTCACTAATTTTTTACACTGGATGATAGTGGGAAATTCAACCCCCCCCCCCAATCTATCTTAGTGCTACTGCTTTCTTAGCAATAAATATAGCCTTCCGGAAAATAAATACAATAAATACATATCTCTGGACCACATTCAATTAGTATCCCAATTATCCGTTCTAGAAATTCAAACATTTTTAGATTCGATTTGTTGTGTCTGTAAAAAAAAAAAAAAAAAATGCAAGAAAAAAACTGTCTCTAATTTAGAGTGTAAGCTCTGTGGTCCTCTCTTTTCAATCCTCCTCCCTCTCTCTACTTCTTGTCCTCCCTCTCTTAGCGGGGTTCTCTCTTTCCCTCAGCTGGGTTTTCTTTCTCTCTCAGCTGGGGTCCCCCTTTCCCTCATCTGGGGTCTCTCAGCTGGGTTCTCTCTCTCAGCTGGAGTCTCTTAGCTGGAATCTCTCTTTCTCAGCTGGGGTCTCTTTCCCTCTCAGCTGGAGTCTCTTTTTCTCAGCTGGAATCTCTCTTTCTCTCTCAGCTGTGGTCTCTCTCTGTCAGATGGGTTCTCTCTAACTCTCAGCAAGGGTTTCTCTCCTCTTTGTGTATTTTTTGAGAAATTACAATCTTTCCATTATGAAGATTCTCACTACGGTAATTTGTTCAGTACAAATCAATTTTTGGGGGGGGTTTTGTAATGGCTGGTTCCAGTGCATTGGCATGTTGGACACAGAGGCATAGTCTGTAGTGTCTGGTGGAGCATTGCTGAAGGACCTTCTCACTCCTGCTATTGAGAAATCTCCTTGTTGCCCCAATAGCCCGGTCACTTGCCTTCGTTTGTATTTAACCCTCTGAAGGGCAGAAGTTTATTTGTTTCAGAGTCTTTGTTATTCATAGACCTCTGAAGCTTTGGATAGACCATGGCCATGGGAGCTCCTTGAAGAGCTTAAAATGGTGTTGAGGATGTGTAATAAGGGAAGATTTACATTTCTAACTCCTTTTACAAGTCTACCTGGGAAACACCTCATTGTGTTATGATGGGAGGGAAGAAAATGGATCTTTTGACGTTTGTTTCCTGTCTGGAGGCGGAGGAGGGAGAGGGAGAGTGCAGGTGATACAATGATGTCAGTCTGTCCACACCTTGAGAGCGCTGGGATCTCATGAAGTGAGAGTGTTCTACCAGGAGCAGAGTCTCCAATCCACACAAAATGTTTGACGAGAAAGGACGCTTTGAAGGATTCAACCGTAGGATCTCTCGACTGTTCGGTAGGCGAAATATTGTTCCTTGATAGTTCTTTGTATCTTTGGGTTTTTGTTAGTTTGTGCTTCTTGCCTGTCTCTGAAAAAACAAGTACATTCCCACCTATCTCCATGATCTGCCTGATCCAGCTTTATGGATTAGTTCTGTAACTTTTTGGTGTATTCTATAAGGTTGGGTTCACACTGGTGTTCTGATTTGGTTATACAAACCGAAAAATGCAACCCCATCCATCTCATGATGGACACAAATGGTGCCTGACAGCCCCCATCGACTATTGTGGTTTTTAACAAAAGGTTATGTCTTAATTAGTGATGAGCGAGTATACTCGTTGCTCGGGTTTTCCTTAGCATGCTCGGGTGTCCTCCGAGTATTTTGGCGTGCTCGGAGATTTAGTTTCTGTCGACACAGCTGCATGATATGCGGTAGCTGGCCAGCCTGAATACATGTGGAGATTCCCTAACAAACAGGCAATCCCCACATGTGTTCAGCCTGTCCAGCAACCGCAAATCATGCAGCTGTGTCGACAGAAACTAAATCTCTGAGCACGCCAAAATACTTGGTGGACACCCGAGCATGCTCGGGAAAACCTGAGCAACGAGTATACTCACTCATCACTAGTCCCTTCCCAATATTCATTGGTCATTTATGGCGCAAGTCAGGTTCAGGTATATAAAGTCTGCTTAAGACCTATGACAGTGCTGTACCTAACAGATGCTGGCTGTATTACACAGCCAGCATCTGCCTCTCACCGCGACAAATGTAACAAAGTTGCTAACCGTATAGCTGCGGTGCTTTTTCTCGTATGCAAAAATGGGTACTAATTTCATCAGTGTTTTTTTTTTAATATCAATTTTTTTCATATGGGGGAAAAAATGTTGAAGCTTTCTCCAGCTCCTCCTATCAAAGAGTCTGAGAAAAACGGACATAAATGACATCCGAGTGCTGTTCGTTTTTTGTCACGGACCCGTAGACTTGGTGATTTTGATCTGAGAATCATATTAAGATCGGACATGTCTCCATGACGTTGTGCAGACGACTTGGTTCCCAAAAAAATGTAGATATATGAACAATCGGTATGATTACTATTCCTGAAAAACACACCTAGAACTCGTATGAGACAAACGGATGTCTACGTGTTGTCCCAGAGACGAACCATTCCGGGCTACCATTGGCCCTGCCGTGATGGGATCGCATGGTACTGATTGAAAGACGTGGCCGCCAGGGGCCTTCCTAGGGTCCGTATGGCCATCATGTTGGCACTTCTGTGAAGCCCACAGGCTTTATAGGAGAACATCCTTTTACCTATAATATATCTCACTGCACATTGATTTGTGGCATTGAAAACTAGAACTCGCCTTGCAAAAGTAAATTCCTCATACGGTTATGTAGACAGAAATATAAAAAGCTATGGTTCTTGGATGAAGGGGAAGAAAAAATGAAAGTGCAAAAATTGGCTGCCAAGGCAAGGTGTTGCTGCAACAAAAAATGCAGCATGATGTGATTTTTTTTTTTTCTGGTTACAATGAAGGTAACTGAAACATTCCTCTTAAAGGGGTTGTCCACAACTTGGACAGCCCCTTCTTGAACTAAAGTTAATCGCCAATGAAAAAAAAAATGAAGCCTAAACTCACCTCCCGTGCTGGCTCTATTCCCGCGATCTTGGCACTCGCGGTCCAGGAGCTCTGGTGAAGTGGAATGATGCGAGGCGTCACTGTCTCCGCCTTTGTACAGACTGAACATGAAGAGGAAGTCAGAAATCAGCTGCAGCCCAGACTTCCTCTTCATGTTTAATCTGTACGAAGGCGGGGACAGTGACGCCAGAGCTGATTGGGCGCCAGGCATCACAGGTCGTTATACCGCTCCAGAGTTCTGACACCGCTGGAATGGCACCAGTGAACAACCCCTTTTAATAGTGGCTCCACAGAAGCCTTAAAGGGGTTTTCCACTTTCCGGAAAATGGGCACCAAATTGTCAAATACCTAAAATAATAAAGCCAGCAGATACTCGCCGTCCCTAGGTCCATCATCCATTTCCTGTCCTGTCCTGGTGTTTTGACTGTAGCAGTGATGTCACTTCAAGTTCGGCACAGTATCTGAGCTCACTGATTGGCTAGAGAGGTGATGTGCCCTTCCGACATGTCACCACTTCAGCCAAAACAATGGGACCAGAGCAGCAGCGGTGCGTCGGCATTGACCCAAGGAGTGTTAGTACTGGCTGAGTTTATTATTTTAGGCATTTTACACAGTTTGGGGCCCACTTTTCTGAAAGTGGACAACACCTTTTAAGCTGGCCAAATACATTAGATCGATGCCGGCTAAACTGTCTTTTTGTTGACCACTATCTCTCCCGAATCCCTCATACATGGGAACCATCGGCTTGACCATGATTTTCTGTGTTATCCTTGAGCAGCCGCCAGAATCATCTGACTCTGACTTATCTGCCCACTAAACAGAAGGATCGGGAGGTTGTCGGAGGACCCCTCCCCATACACCTTAAATGGTTGTCAGATTTCCCTAAAATTGACAGGTTCCGCTGACTTTTATCTAATGTGCTTGGGGGCCTTTACATACGCAATTCAGATTTTTGGGTCTTTGTACAGAATCCGTTTCTCAGAAACTCTAAAAAAAAATTATTTCCTACAAAATTACTGTCCGAATGGTGTATAATCTGTGAGGAAAAGTAATAATCCGTAAATATGAGGCTCGCTGTCAGATGTTACCGTGGCTGGCTGCCATTTGAGGGAGGCACAATGGTGACTGTTCTAACACGTCTGGTGAAGCATTTCTGTAGGATGTTCTCATTCCAGTCCCTGAGAAATCGCTCAGTGTTGCACAAACAGCCCTGTCATGTGCCTTCATTGTATTAATCCCATGAAGGGCAGCAGTGTAGAACAATGCCCTCACTGCTTCCGTCAAAAAAAAGGATCTTAGGGTTTTCCTTTCGGGAACATTTTGGAATGTGCCATTACAGGAGAACTTGGCTATAAACTGCAGGGATTCATCAATCTCAAAGTTTTCTGGAGACCCTCCAAACACAAAACTTGGCCACTTTTCATTCAATGTCTGTTTCTTTTGGTTTTCTGTGAAATAAGTCAAAGCCAGAGGAGTTTGGCTTCCATTGTGCACACAACGATCCGTAATAGCCTACGCGCACTGAGCAATCATTATTCTCGGCAGCACTGCTCTTGTTTACACAGGATGATGTGCTGCCGAGAACAATGATTTTTGAATAAGCTTAAAGGGAACCTGTCACATGACTCGTGCTGCCCAAACTCTCAACAGGTTATAAGCGAAAGAATAAAGTGCTAAAAGAAAAAATAATAATAATTCTGGATCCCTATTATGTGAATGTCATTGAGCCCTAACGCTTCCATTTTCCAGACTGGTTTATAATCATTTACATGTCTTGTCGCCTGAGGCCTAATAAGTCATGGTTTGCTGGAAGGAGTTGTAGGATCCTCCTTCCTGCCAGGAAATGACACCCAGCCCTCATTCAGATGGGTGTCCTGTCGACATGTTTAATTCAGATTTTCGGTTTAACACTCAGACTCGTGCCGCAAATGAATAAAAACTTATTTTCAAATGTCTTTATTTTTATTGCAAAAAATATTGCAATCCATAGTGAGCAGGACTGAATAATTCTTCAGGCCCCTTTCAGATGGGCAGTTTTACTTGTGCTCTTCTATCCATTTTCCAGCTGCGAATATTTTTTTACCGAATGGGGGGGTATGGATATTGCATCACAGACCCACCCATATTTTTTGGTAATTTTTTTTTTTTTATTATTTTAGCACTTTCCACTTTAGCCATAGTTATGTGCACAGTGAATGCGTGAAAACACACACTGATCTTTGCTCCCCTTCCCGTTCCGGTACTCCGCTGCTCTCGCTGTTTCTTCCATGTGGAGTGGAAGTCACTTTTTGAATATATCCTAATGGGTCTCACATCGAGGCTCTCATAGACTTACATTGAAAAAGCAACTTCTGATCCACAGAGAAGATTCTATATGAGGCGGATGGTGAGAACTACAGTCGTGTAGTGCAGAAGAGGACGGTACAGCGCTGGAAACGGGCAATATCAATTCTAAATATTATACATGTATATTATAGAACTATGGTAAGATTTTTTTTTTTATACTTGCATTGTGCATATTATAACTATGGCTAATGAAGTAAATAAAAACAAAAATTGGAGTGCTACTTTAAACCCTTAAAGGTTGCCCTCATTCACACTATGTTTACTGTAGAGTAGCATTCCAACAGGTTTTTTTTTTTTTTTTAGTTTTTCTTGGCAGGAAGGATTTACTTTATCTCCTTTTAAAAATAAAAGGGATCTTGGTATGCCTTGGGGCAAGCTGTGCAACAAAAGATTTAATGATATGTGATCTAGTCATTTACATTTGCATATTAACGAGTTTGCATTTTTCTCCCCATTGACAAAATGTTACCTATGCAATTAAATGCTTTTTTCTTTTCTTTTTTTTTATTATGTGTATTTTTTTTTTTTTTATTATGTGTATTGTATTCATATGGTTTATATTTGTTCTCTATTTTTTATTTTTCTGCAGTGTTACAAACTTCTGACAAAAAAAAAATAAAGCTAATGAATGGGTGTAATATGCTTCAAAAATTGACATACTGCAAATCTTCAAGAAAAAAATAAGCAACGTGTGCATGAGACTTCGGAAGTCTCATTCACTTTGCTGATACTGTAAAATGGCAAATCCATCCGGAAAACATAGCTTGTGCACACAGCCTTAGACTATCCTGGAGTTTACTTTTTAATTCATAAATAAATAGTACACATAAAAATAAGCAATTTTGTAATATATCTTGTTCGCAAAATCTTTATTTCACTGTCAAGTCTTGGATAAAGTTTGTAAAATCTGTATTAAAGGGAACCTGTCAGCTTGTTTTTTCGCAATAAGCTGCGGCCACTGCCTTTCAGGGCTTATCTACAGCATTCTGTAATGCTTTAGATAAGCCCCAATCTACCCTGAAAGAGAAGAAAAAGGAGTTTTATTATACTCACTCGGGGGAGGTCCGGTCCGATGGGTGTTGCGGTCCAGTCCGGCGCCTCCCATCTTCTAGCAATGACGTCCCCCTCCTCTCTTCGTGTTGCGGCTCCTGTGCAGGCGTGCTGATCTTCCATGTTGAGCAAAGAACTGCAGTGCGCAGGCGCTGGGAATGGTCCAGCACCTGCGCACTGCAGTACTTGGCTCTGCAATCAACAGAACAGATCGGTACGCCTGCACAGGAGCCGCAACACGAAGAGAGGAGGGGGACGTCATTGCTAGAAGATGGGAGGCGCCGGACCGGACCGCAACACCCATCGGACCGGACCTCCCCCGAGTGAGTATAATAAAACTCCTTTTTCTTCTCTTTCAGGTTAGATTGGGGCTTATCTAAAGCATTACAGAATGCTGTAGATAAGCCCTGAAAGGCAGTGGCCGCAGCTTATTGCGGAAAAACAAGCTGACAGGTTCCCTTTAATTGAAGGCGGATTTTCCCATTACTGACATAGGAGATGACAGTTGGTGCTTATAAGATTATATGGAGTACAGAGGAGCTAGAGGCCGACACAGACATTCTGCTGCAAGTTTTCCTGAAATTACAATTATCCATAGAACTTTATGAGCACCAACTGTCATCTCCGTAATGAGAAACTCTGTATTCAGTAAAGACAGATTTTACCATAGTAATTTTTGAGAATGAATGATCAGTCCAGGAGGAGAAAGAAGCAAATTTCTTTGATAAGATATATTACAAAGTTTCCTATTTTTTTTAACTTGGGTTATCCGGGACTTTTTTTTGTAAATTTCACAATGAGGCTTATTACCGTTTCAGCAGGTAGTTGCTAACTAATAGCCTTACCACCCTGCACCGATCTCTCCCAGCTCAGCGCAGTTAAGCCCCCGTTACACACGGCGAGATCGCTATCGTTATCGCTGAAGCGACAACGATTGTGTGACGCAACAGCGACATCGCTAGCCATCTCTCTAAGTGTGTCACGCGGAAACGACCGGCTCCCTGCTGCGATGTCGCTGATCGTGCGCGAGCGTTCAGGATCATTTTTTGATCGCTGGCGTCACGCTGACCAGCATGCATCGCTGTGTTTGACGCCACTTATCAACGACGAGCGACCTCGTTGGCAACTCTGAACTCATATAGATAGCACTGAAGGACGCCTATTCAAAGTCTGAATCGCTATTATAGACAGTGTGTGACACGGTACCAACGATCGCTGTAGTCGTTAGTGACATCGCTGATCGCTGATGCGTCGTTATGAAGATCGGCCTGTATGACTGCTTACTAGCGATGCACAAATGATCTTAGCCAGGTCGTATCGTTGTCGGAATCGTTGGTGCGTCGCTACGTGTAACGGTACCCTTACAGTCGGCTTTCGCAACAATTTTGCTTTCAGTCAAGTTGACAAAGCAGTTCCTTCTCTTCCACTCTGCTCTGTTGACATGACTGAGCTTGCATCAGTCGGCAGTGACACCCCATGCACAGAGCAGAGCGGGAGAGAAGGATATGCTCTGTCAACATGATGTCACAGAATGCAGGAGAATTTTCATCATTGCTTGATTGTTGGACAGATCACACGTGTGTTATAGCTGTTGGACAGCCACAGGGACTTCATCATATTATTCGAACACGCCAAAGTCACTCTGTTCGCACCCGAGCATGGATAACATCTTATTCAAGCACGTCCGCTCATCACTACTTTTCAGTAATTCAAATCAATGAAAATGCGCCGTGGTCAAGTGATAGTTTTCACATTTCGAATGTTGCTCTAGCCGAGCGTCAACTGTGAAGAAAGCTTCCATATTACCACGATTAGTAATTAGTTTTATTGATTTACTCATTCATTGACCATTTTTATTTTCCAGAATCCCCAAGGCTGTCAGCCCCCTCATCCTACAGCAATGAGAAGTTATCCCGCTCTCCATCACTCGGTGCTGTGTTTTACGATTCTGAGGGTCCTCTAAGTGTCCTCTCACCAGTAACCTCTGGCTCACTCCGAGACCATTACCAGCTCCATGGAAATACAAATGGCAATGCAGTCAACAATGAGCAACTGAGGAAAAGTTCACCTGATCTAATCATGGACCTGCCTTCATTCACTACTGAGACTCCTCAGACTCTGGAAATGCACATTGGTTTGAAAAATGGCAACACAATGAATAGTAACGTCGGTGTAAACAGATATGGCCATCTTGGCTCTACATCCTTTTCTCCATTTGAAAGCAAAGTTAGTGTAATGTCTCGCAAACTAAACTATGTGGAACGTGTTGTGTGCGAAATTATAGAAACTGAGAGGATGTATGTTCAAGATCTTCGAAGTATCGTGGAGGTATGTAGGACTTCTTCACATTCTTTGGTTCTCCTGGATCAGTCTTCAGCATGTGACATTGTAGACCACCAACCGCTCCTCCGTATGCTTCACTCTATAGACCTTCGCTATAGTTATACCTTTCTCTATTGCTTTGTTACCGATCTACTGTATATACTTCTTCCTTTTCTTTTGGGGTTAATCACTTTTAGGTCCCCAACACCTTCTTAACACCTCACTGTTCGCCAAACTCGCGTGGTCTTATTTATAGTAACATAGTTATTAAGGTTGAAGGGAGACTTTAAGTCCATCTAGTTCAACCCATATCCTGTCCTAACCTGCCCATTCGTTTTCCCACTCCTATCCTTCCCCTCCGATCTATTGATAAACGTGCCTTCCAATGAAAAACAATTCTCTCTGGAGTGTTAAGTGTTTGATCATGGATGACCCCCATCGTTGGAAGCACCAATGTTCATGTACATGGGGGCAAAATCTCCTATTCCTTTTCGCTGCAATTGGCAATGTCATGCATAGAAGTCATAGGACCCCATAGTAGAACTCCTAATTGGGCCCTTCAGACTCCTTAAGAAAACAATATTTAGTGGGGTGACAACAGATTGGTATAGTCACAAAAAGGTGTATCTCCCATTTTTTAACACAGAGAAGGACATGTATTTCTGCACTTACAAAGTAATTTTTCCCCTATTGAAGCCCCTTAATCTTTTCATCCACTATGATACCCCTTTCATAACCCCCATAAACTATGATGCCAACAAAAATTACCTCCAAATACTTCCACAGTGAATTCCTCCACAGTTCCCTTCACAAGAACAGTATGATTGAGCTGTGGAGTCGGTAAGCCAAACCTCCGATTCCTCAATTTCCATGACTCCGACTCCAACTCCACAGCCCTGCTCATAGTGCCCCCACAGTTCCCTCAAAAACATGAGGGCCCCAATGACTATAGCACAGTGCTATGACCACCAGTCTCAAAGCATAGTGTAATGGCCCTCACACAGTATAAGGCTCTTGCATACCTCCACACAATATAATGCTCCTCCTCCCTCCACAGCCCTTCATACAGTATGATTCCCATACAGTATAATGACCCTCACAGCCCTTCACACAGTATAATGGCCACCACAGGTATAATGGTGCCCAAAGCCCTCCACACAGTATAATGTCCCACAGCCCTTCATACAGTATAAAAGCTTCTACACAGTATAATGACCCCCACAGCCTTCCACACAGTATAATGGCCCCCACAGACCTCCACACTGTATAGTGGCCCCCCGCAGCCCTCCACACAGTATAATGGCCCCCACAGCCTTCCACACAGTATAATGGCCCCCACAGCCTTCCACACAGTATAATGTCCCACAGCCCTTCATACAGTATAAGGCCGGTTTCACATTAGCGCATTTTCAGCGCGCGCACGGCCGGGGGTAGCTCCGCCCCCGAGCCGGCTCTCTGCCCGGCGTGCCCGCCCCTTCCTTGTAGCGCCGCCTCCTAGCGGACAGCGGCGCCTGCGATCGGCGCACCCTATCTTTAGCATAGGGTGCGCCGATCGTGCGCAGGCCGTGCGCTAGTTGCGCTTTGACCTGCGCTGCGCACTTTTGACGGTGCGCCGTGCGCGCCAAAATCCGAAAAGTTTGATTTTGGCGCGCACGGCGCACCGTCAAAAGTGCGCAGCGCAGGTCAAAGCGCAACTAGCGCACGGCCTGCGCACGATCGGCGCACCCTATGCTAAAGATAGGGTGCGCCGATCGCAGGCGCCGCTGTCCGCTAGGAGGCGGCGCTACAAGGAAGGGGCGGGCACGCCGGGCAGAGAGCCGGATCGGGGGCGGAGCTACCCCCGGCCGTGCGCGCGCTGAAAATGCGCTAATGTGAAACCGGCCTAAAAGCTTCTACACAGTATAATGACCCCCACAGCCTTCCACACAGTATAATGGCCCCCACAGACCTCCACACTGTATAGTGGCCCCCCGCAGCCCTCCACACAGTATAATGGCCCCCACAGCCTTCCACACAGTATAATGGCCCCCACAGCCTTCCACACAGTATAATGGCCCCCACAGCCTTCCACACAGTATAATGGTCAACACAGACCTCCACACTGTATAGTGGCCCCCTCAAAACCCCAAAAGAAACGTTGGTATTACTCACTGAGTTACAGGCAGTGTATGAAAGTGCTATTACTGTAGTGCCTCATCTACAAAAAGAGCATATGTTGCCACAGTCCTGCAAAAATTACTGTAAAAAATAAAATGTATTACATTATGTAAATATGCCCCTAAGGAGCTGTTACCATAAACCTCTGGTGTCACCAATCCGCAGTTATAGATAGATATACAAATCTTACAATGTTATAATTGTAATCATACAGACCTGAATTATCATGTTACCAAGTCATTTTTACCATATGGTAATAATCAATGAAATCCCTAAAAATAATTTCAGAATTGCTTTTTTCACTATTTTGTCGCACTTAGATTTTTTTTCCTGTTTATCCGTGCAATATATGGTTAAATAACTGGTGTCATTCAGAGCTACAACTCCTCTCCCTCCCCTCAAAAAAGCCCCAAGCCCTCATACAGCTATTTTGATGGGGAAAAAATGGTTGTGACTCATGAAAGCTTGCGGAAAGGGGCGTACCCCCGAAACGTTGTTGCAGGTGTGGATCTCGGATCGTCAGTCAGCCTCTCTGCTTCCACATGCCGGCTGTTGCATGGAGCAGCTGGACCTGTTGCATCGGAGTCTGTGTCCTTTTTTCTCTATGGTGATTATGGCGATTGTTGATTCCTTGAATTTGATCACTGATTCCATGAATATATTCTGGGGTTAATCTAAAAGATTGAAGTATAAATATAAAGGAAACTATTACAACAGACTGTATGTGCTTTATGCTGTTTATTATATAGTTTGGACTGAGTGTATGATCTCAGCCATCTATGTCTGACACTAAAACGCAGAAAAAAACATACTTTAATATCCGCTAGAGACCGAGCTACACGGGTGACATGGGTTCGCTCCCTGGTGGCTTCTCCCTGCCTGCTGCCATTGACTGAAAAGTTTTTCCCTATAGATGCACAGGAGGAGAAACCTGTCAATCACTATCAGAGGGCAGGGAGAAGCCACCAAGGACCCGCCTGTATGACTAGTCATCCGTGCGGCTCGGTCTCCTGCGACTCTTAAATATGGTGTTCTGTGAAACCCCGCAGCGCTTCAAAGTCAGACATATATGGCCTGGTACGTGCGGCCCCAGGGTGTCCAGTTCCCTTTAAAAACATTTCTGCAATGGTTTCATTCATCAGTATGGGGTTTATAAGATTCCTAACTCTGAGTCCACCTCATTGACTTAAAAGAAATGGATTTACGAATGTTTTACATAGGACTGTGGAGTCGGAGTCCATTTTGGTGGTGTCGGAGTAAATAAAATGGATCGACTCCTAAAATATTTAATAAATTGGGTACGGTAGTACACTGCAGGATGTCCTGTAAATGTTTTCATAAGAATTTAGGAAAGTTCTGAAATGTCTGTTCTGTTCCAGATTAGAGATGAGAAAACCTTTTACGGTTCGGTTCGGCTCTGTTCAATGACCTTCCCAATGTTTGCCAAACATAACTGAACACCATTGAATTCAATGGGAGGCAAAACCAAATGCATAGACAACACCTTCGGTGGGGGGGAGGGGAAAAGCTGCCAAACAACTCAAATTAGGGGTAGACACCAGGAAAAATGGCATCAATTGACCCATCGATTGCGCTATAAATAGGTTTTTTTAAATTGACGTGGGTTCCCCTGTATTTTTGATAACCAGCCAGGCAAAACTGACAGCTGGGGGCTGCAACCCTCAGCTGTCAGCTTTAGCAAGGTTAGTTATCAAGAATAGAAGGGTCCCCATGCTGTTTTTTTTATAATTATTTAAATAAATAATCTAAAAAAAACATGGTGGGGTCCCCCCATTTTTGACAACCAGCCAAGCTAAAGCTGACAGCTTGGGACTGGTAATGGAAAGGTGTCTATAAGACACCCCCATTACTAACCCCATAGTGAAATTATATAAAAAAAAGCACATACTTAGAATAAAGTCCTTTTTATTTGAAATAATGACAGACTCCTTATTTACTGTAAACTAGACCATACACACGTTATCGCTCAGTCCACTGATGCCAATGTCCCCTGCAAAAGAATTAAAATAATAAGCAACAATATTACTCATCTGTCCGAACTGAAGAAATAAACCATAATGTCCCACGACGATCCTGAGTTTGAGGGAAGTCACTAATGTGACTGCTGTACCCGGAAGCCGGCATGACACATTTAGGCTGTGTGCACACGATGCAGATTTGCAGCGGATCCGCAGCGGATTTTACCGCGCACAAACGTTGCATTTCTGCATTGTGATGTACAGTAGCCTTAAACTCAATGTAAAAAAAAAAAGCGCTGTGCAGACGCTGCGGATTTTTCCGCGGTACAAAATGCGCAGCATGTTACTTCTTTTGTGCGGTTTTCCATCTCCCCTGTCACCAAATCCGCAGGGGGAAAAGCGCGATGGAAAACCGCACGAAAATCGCATGAAAAATGGAACAAATCCGCAGGAAAAATGCAGGTCATTTGACCTGCGGATTTCTTCCATTCTGCCTGGAAAAATCCGCAGGGCCAAAAAGTACGTCTGCACTCGGCCTTATAAACCTGATATTAAAGAGAACCTGTCACCTTGTTTTCTCCATGTAAAGTATGGCCAGCATCGGTAAGCCCTCTGCTACAGCATTCTGGTATGCTGTATCTACATATGTCGCCAATCACAAAAAAAGCTTTTATTATACTCAGACGGCACAGACCGGTCCCAAGGTCATATCTTGTGATGATCTAGTGCCTCCTCTTTATTTTTTGTGTTATGCAGTGTGCATTGCCGACAGACATACGGCATTCTAGAATGCTGTAGCGAAGGGTTGAAAGATGCTGGCCGTACTTTATATGGAGAAAACATGGTGACAGATTCCCTTTAAACTGAAGATTTGGTGTAGAGCTAATAATGTATCTGTGAATAATGACTGTGACAGCTTGTAAATTTTTTAACTAATAAAACCTAATTGATGTGTGCAATTGAAATGCCTGTAAATTTCCACTAGGACTACCTTGGAGGCATCATAGACAAACATGAGCTACCTATGAAGCCAGAGCAAGTCAGCGCCCTTTTTGGAAACATTGAGGATATTTATGGATTAAACAGGTGATACATCTTTTCTCTTTGTTTCTCTAAGAATTGATGCAATACTGTATGTTACTGTTCGCTCACATGTTACATTTTTGTAAGAGGTTTGGTGGATCCTAAACTTGTGCAGCTCCTCTTCTGCTATGTGGAATATATATATATATATATATGTACTAGATGGTGGCTCGATTCTAACGCATCGGGTATTCAGACTACCGCCAGTCATCTCCCGGCTGCGTCGCCGCTGACCTCCGTGCGGCAGGAGATGACCCGCGGCAACCGTTGGGTGATCAGCGGCTAGCGCCGCAGACCTCCCGACGGTAGGGGTGGAGTGCGTCATTCGAATTCCGCACCAATTCGCGGCCGGACTGCGCCGGTCGCTGATTGGTCGGGCGCGACCAATCAGCAACACGGGATTTCCGTTACAAACGGAGAGACAGACAGACAGAATTAGACGATTATATAGTAGATTCCTTTGCCTCCTATAGCTGTTGTATTAAATCACTGTCTATTGCTGGCTGCAGAATGAGTTCATAGTGTAATATAGGAGGCAAATGGTGCACAATTTTTATTGCAACCCAATTACAAAAATGATTTTTAGCCCCAACTGCTTGCTTTTAAGCAATAAATTAAATGTCCCCCATAGGTGGACAACACCTTTAACCACACTATTTTGCATTGGATTTGCTTTTACGTGTACACATACCCTAATTTTGTGACATGATTTTCAAAGCATAGCTCATTTGGGAAAGTTAAGATTTTGACTTGCAGCATATAATTGTAAGTTTATGTGCACATGTCTTTTTCAGGTGGAACCCGCCTGAAAAGGTGCTAAAAAATGCCAAAAAAAGAACATAATGCACAGCATTATAAGAGATATTACAAAGCTTCTTATTTTCACATGCTCAAAAGGAAAAAAAATTAAACACTCTTTAAGTGTTTGGATAGAGTTAATTGAGTTCTACACTATAACTTTGCAGCTCAGGAACCAATCTTACTGGTTACAATGTCTCAGCTAAAATGTTTTCCCTAATCCCTAACTATGTATGTAATGTAGTGTAAGTATCAGATAAAATAAAAGGGCGCAATAGGGTCTTATTCATGTACACAAGAGGAAAGCATGAAAAAGCTAAAATCCAGATGTTGCAGCTGCTGATTATGAAAGTGACCGAAAAAGATTGCTGGGGAAGTGGAAGTATTCTGCGTTTACTGGAAAGATGACATCCACATCGGATATAACATGCTGGTTTATCAACCCGTTTCAGAGTCACACTGACTCCTTCTTCAGGACAACCATACATCTGTAAGTGTACTAAAATACTTACCAATCGCCATGTTCCCCAGTTCCCACCGCCCCTCCGCTCCACTTCTGACTGCGCTTCAGTTTTTCCAGCTCACTCTGTCTTGTCTTACCAATGTAAGTCTATAGGACTGAGAACACGGCTCCATAGACTTACAGCGACTTCCACCCTACGTGAGCCGGACAGACTGATTTCAGGTCACGTGGGCTAAGAAGAGGACTAGAGCTTCGCTGGAAACTGGGAAACGAGGCAATCGGTAACTGCACTTACACTACATTACCTACATTATTAGGAGGGAGTAGCGAAATTAATAATTTTGCTGTATATATTTAATTTCTTATATAAGAGAATGAACACTGGGATGAGGATATGTATGATGGGTATATGGGCACGGGACTATGGGATGGAGGATGTATGATGGGTATATTGGCACGGGACTATGGGATGGAGAATATGTATGATGGGTATATGGGCACGGGACTGTAGGATGGAGGATATGTATGATGGGTATATGGGCACGGGACTATGGGATGGAGGATGTATGATGGGTATATTGGCACGGGACTATGGGATGGAGAATATGTATGATGGGTATATGGGCATGGGACTATGGGATGGAGAATATGTATGATGGGTATATAGGCACGGGACTATGGGATGGAGGACATGTATGATGGGTATATGGACACAGGACTATGGGATGGCGGATATGTATGATGGGTATATGGGCACAGGACTATGGGATGGCGGATATGTATGATGGGTATATGGGCACGGGACTATGGGATGGAGGATGTATGATGGGTATATGGGCACTGGACTATGGGATGGAGGATATGTATGATGGGTATATGGGCACGGGACTATAGGATGGAGGATGTATGATGGGTATATGGGCACTGGACTATGGGATGGAGGATATGTATGATGGGTATATGGGCACGTGACTATAGGATGGAGGATGTATGATGGGTATATGGGCACTCAACTGTGGGATGGAGGATATGTATGATGGGTATATGAGCACGGGACTATGGGATGGAGGATGTGTGATGGGTATATGGGCACAGGACTATGGGATGGAGGATATGTATGATGGGTATATGGCCACTGGACTATTGGATGAAGGATATGTATGATGGGTATATGGGCACAGGACTATGGGATGAAGGATATGTATGAGGGTATATGGGCACGGGAAAATGGAATGGAGAATGTATGATGGTGTATGGGCCCGGGACTATGGGATGGAGGATGTGTGATGGGTATATGGGCACTGGACTATTGGATGAAAAATATGTATGATGGGTATACGGGCACGGGACTATGGGATGAAGGATAATCATAGTTACTATGCCCGGGCAACGCCGGGCTCTTCAGCCAGTGCATATATAATTTGATGATAAATTCACAGGTTAATGGTAATTGGATTTTCACAGTTGGGAAACATTACTAATATCAGACAAAACATGCAAAATTAGGAAAATATTGATGTTTGCTATTAGAAAGGTAAAGTTGCTCTAAACCTTTTAAGAGAATATATCAGTTTGCTTTGTATCCCCCTCTCCCAAAACTGACGTGCAGGTAGCTCTTGCAGAGACAAGTCTATCCTCACCTTTATTAGCCATTCCGTTACTTTTTTATTGAGAAATGGCCGTTTCAATAAAAAAGTATAATGAGGCTGAAGTGCTCTGGGTGTGACAAAGCACTTCCCAAGCACTTTTGCCCTGTTTTATTTCCCACCTAGTGTCCACCTGACTGATGGCTCCTATGATGTGCAACTTCAAGCAAAGTTACTGTCAGTTAAGTCGGTGCTAAGCGAGGATTGGAGGTAGTGGCTTGGGAAGTGCTTTATCACCACAGCCTCATTTGCATATTTAATGAAATGATTTGTTTGTGATGGAGGAACGGACTGGCTAACTATAGGTAAGCAGCAGGTCACCATGATAAAGGTGTAAAATACTGATGAAACAACCACTTGCTATCCCACCCAACACCTTTGGTGTGGCTGCCTAGTAGTCAGAAAGCACACAGGCTTGTGTAGGGCGCCCCATTCACGCCATTACGTGAGAGGCACCGCTATCCATATAACGTCCTATTACCGACGCCCCTACTATTATATCAGGCAGGCTGGTGTGTGCATTCTGAATACTAGGCAGCCTCCCATGGATGTTTGGTTGGTTAGTAAGTGGTTGTGTTTAGTATTTTGCTCTTGTGCTGCCCCCCACCTTTATTATAGGGAACCCGCTGCATCCTGTTTTGCATTTGTGTCTGGACATGGTCTTGCAAGTACAGCTGCTAATTTTTCAGGGATGTTTTTCTATCGATTTAGAGTTCTTTTTTCAGTGGATTGTAATGATGGACTTGTCTTTGCAAGAGCCACATGCACATATAAATAGTTTGGGGCTGTCCTCAAGCTGACAGATTCCCTTTAATAAGCTTTGTATGTCGGTCAGCATGTTGGCTCAGTGGTTAGCACTGGGATTTGCTTACTTCAGCCCACATTCCAACTAAACTTGTTCGGCCTTGCTCAGTACTCTTAAACCCATCTCGACAGCAATCACATATTTGCAGTCACATGCCCACCGTTTCAGGCGTCCGAGAAGCCACACAGTGCGCACAATGTGAGGATTCACATAGACTGCAGACTTATGGCCTTAGGCCGATCACCCCCTTTAAGGGGGACTTTGACATCATGAAAATGCAGTCTAATCTACAGGCACCATGTTATAGAGCGGGAGGAGCTGAGCAGAATGATATATAGTTTTTGTTAGAAAAGATTCAGTATTACCTGTGTTTTTATCATTTAGACCTCTGTTCCTTCTGGGGTTTTCAGTCCAGTGGGCGGTCCTATCAGTGACTGACAGGTATCACTGTATGCACTATTATACAATCACTGATAGGACCGCCCACTGGACTGAAAACCCCAGAAGGAGCAAAGGTTTAAAAGATTAAAACACAAGTTATGCTGAATATTTTCTAACAAAACTATATATCAATCTTCTCAGCTCCCTCTCCTCTATAAC
This sequence comes from Dendrobates tinctorius, assembly GCF_039654945.1. Lineage (NCBI taxonomy): Eukaryota > Metazoa > Chordata > Amphibia > Anura > Dendrobatidae > Dendrobates > Dendrobates tinctorius. Next base: position 246,212 of record NW_027361687.1, on the reverse strand, counting down.
ATGGGGCCTGTAGATAGGACGGCATTTCCATGGTGACAGGTTCCCTTTAATTTCCAGCATCAATAACACTTAATTGGCATCTAGTAACATAGAAATCTGACCTCCTGCGGTGAATCTGAGCATGTATACAAGCTAATATGCACCAAACAGCCGCAGTCATTATACTCCGGAGTATCTCTGTACCTGCAGTGGTTGCAGACAGAATGAGGAATGTGTGCGCATCACGGGACCCCACAGTGTCAGGACCATAGGGTGACTACATGCAGTGCTCGCTTCTGGGCAGGAGACCGGCTGTCAGTCTGAATAAGGGGAAGGGCTCGCAATGCAAATACTACTAAAAATCAGATCTGATCTTTTTTAGGGGCTAAGTCCCCTATATAATGTGCATTTTGAGGGTGACAGACTCCATTTTAACCTGTGAATTTATGATCCACACGTATAATTTGTACCATTTAACACAGTGATGTTTTTAGGACCGACCACAGAGATGAGTAAATGTAACTTTATGCTGATCTTGTATTTTACTTTAGTATGTAAGAAAATAGGGCCTGAGGGGCATTTTTGTTATATACACTGCTCACAAAAATAAAGGGCCACACTCAAATAACACATCCTAGATCTGAATGAATGAAATATTCTCATTGAATGCTTTGTTCTGTACAAAGTTGAATGTGCTGACAACAAAATCACACAAAAATCATCAATGGAAATCAAATTTATTAACCAATGGAGCCCTGGATTTGGAGTCCCACACAAAAATAAAGTGGAATGTAATGTCCTTAAAAAAGTCAAAATGATGCTCAGTAGTGTGTGTGTGGCCTCCACGTGCCTGTATGACCTCCCAACAATGCCTGGGCATGCTCCTGATGAAGTTGCGGATGTTCTCCTGAGGGATCTCCTCCCAGACCTGGACTAAAGCATCCGTCAACTCCTGGACAGTCTGTGGTGCAACGTGACATTGGTGGATGGAGCAAGACATGCTGTCCCAGATGTGCTCAATCGGATTCAGGTCTGGGGAACGTGCGGGCCAGTCCATAGCTTCAATGCCTTCATCTTGCAGGAACTGCTGACACACTCCAGCCACATGAGGTCTGGCATTGTCCTGCATTTGGAGGAACCCAAGGCCAACCGCACCAGCATATGGTCTCACAAGGGGTCTGAGGATCTCATCTCGGTACCTAATGGCCCCCTCCACGTCTCCTGGTGTACTGGCCTGTCTCCTGGTAGAGCCTCTAGACACTACGCTGACAGACACAGCCACCCTTCTTGCCACAGTTCGCATTGATGTGCCATCCTGGATGAGCTGCACTACCTGAGCCACTTGTGTGGGTTGTAGAGTCCGTCTCATGCTACCACGAGTGTGAAAGCACAACCAACATTCAAAAGTGACCAAAACATCAGCCAGAAAGCATTGGTACTGAGATGTGGTCTGTGGTCTCCACCTGCAGAACCACTCCTTTATTGAGTGTGTCTTGATAATTGCCAGTAATTTCCATGTGTTGTCTATTCCATTTGCACAACAGCAAGTGAAATTGATAATCAATCTGTGTTGCTTCCTAAGTGGACAGTTTGATTTCACAGAAGTTTAATTTACTTGGAGTTGTATTCTGTTGTTTGTGTTCCCTTTATTTTTTTGAGCAGTGTACATTCAGAACATTATTTTAAGTATAATTTTTAAATTTGAATATGTCACATGGGTATCCTTCTGCACCCACGTCTAATCTTATCTACATTCTTTTCTCATTATATTTGTTTCAAGACCCCCATACTAGTGACTCTTTAGCAGGTAGGTCATAGCCAAGGTGCCGCTTGCACAAATAACACATTAATAATGTTACAAATAAAAGCTGAAGAACGTAATATAAAATGCATGTACGTATTTGTGATTTTGTTGCTGTGTTTTATGCATGGGTATATGAAATGTTTGGGGTTTTTTTTTCATGATTTTCATTTGTTTGTTTTTTAAGTGAGGCATGACATAAGTGTAATAGTGCGTCCCACATCATTACTGCATTTATGATATCTTTATTGATCACCCCCTTTTTTATTTCAACTTTTTACTAATTTTCTCACATGCAAAGCAGTCAAGCTAATCTGTGTAACCTCACCATTACCACTGATTGGCAGCTTTCTGCCTATGCACGGTGTATACACAGGAAGCTGCCAGTCAGGGGTGTGGGTGGGGTTATACAGGGCTCAGCATTCTGAGCTCTGTTAGATCGATCAAGACTCCACCAAGCAGCACGGTGAGTGACACATGGCTGGAATCAGGGTCTCTGTCTCAACATATCAGATTCCATAGCAAAAACCTGCTGACAGATTCCATTTAATGTGCTGGGGAATATCTGCATATCCTGGCCATCTCACTTTGTCAGGGTAGGTGATAACTTGCTGATGGGCGAGGGGTCCGAGCGCTGGGACCCTCACCAATCGGTCAAATAGGGAATTTTTATCGCCTACAAGGAACTTACCGTAATTGCCCTTTACAAAATGAAGCGGTAAGTCGGTGCATGGCCTCTGCTCCATTCATTCTCTTTATGGCTGCTGAAAAGAAATGAGTGCACCCCATAGGGATGGCTGGAGCATCAGTTGAGCCTGCGCACCACAGCTACAATGTAACAGGGATAAAAATCCCCCGTTCTGTCGATCGGACCCCCAACAATCAACATATTTCCTATCCTATGGGTTAACTCTATGACAAAATATTGAAGACTGAAAATCTGTAAGTATACATCAATGTACACTAAAATCAGGCAAATAATTTCGTTTTGCTGCCGCTGATATTAGCTACTGACGGAAACGTTTTCTCCCAATTAGTATTTGTTTTGGTGTGGCTGTGTGTACGGAGCTGTGTCTTCAGCTGACTGCACAGAATTGCTGTGAATTTTCCATGTCCCATTTTTTCCATTCATTTACATATTCCGTAGGTCTTGAAACTGATGTCTTTCTTTGCACTAATAGAAACTATTTCAGCTGTGACACAGATTTACTTTTGCCATTTTGTTTTCAGTCAGCTCCTCCAGGACCTCGATAGTTGCAGTGAAAACCCTGTGGCTGTTGCCGGCTGCTTCGTGGAAAAGGTTAGGATTGACTAATAAGAAGATCCATATTAACGTTTATGGGGAATTTCATATTTACATCTCTAACAGTTATGCGTTGGGCACCATAGAAAAATGGCATAGGGGGAATAATAAGTGCAGAGGGCTTTATTTGATATTGATATAGGAACTCTATCTAAATAGTCTCCAAGGTCTGGAAGAGCCCTTATGTGTTGAAATGCATAGAATAGGAACGGTTTTATCCTAAAAGGAATTTGTCGCCAAGTTTTTGCCAGTTAATGTGAGAGCAGCATATTGTAAAGACTCCATTCCTAATGTGTACCACTTACTGGGCTGTTTCCTGTAGTTTTTGATTGGCAGCTTTCTGACTATGCACAGTGTACACAGAAATCTGCCAATCAGAGATAAGGTTATACAGAGCTCAGCATTCAGAAAACTGCTAGATCTGCAGCAATGAAAACAGCGATTTCATCAAGAGTGCAACAAACAGCCCAGTAAGTGACACATTGCTGGAATTGCCAGATTCACCAGGTGAGGTGGCTTCTCCAAGCTCAAGGGTCGGGTGGGCATATGGGCCACGGGCATTGGTGCAACCATTAGGTTGGGCATGTGGAACAAAGACAGATGATGGACAGGGAACCGCAGGTAGGCAGGCGTAATGCTGGAAACTGCTGGCAGGAGGGAGATGTCCAGTAGACTACAGAGAAGCAGGTCTGATGCTGGAAACCGCAGGCAAATGGGAGACGTCCAGTAGACTACAGGCAAGCAGGTGTGATCCCGGAGACAGGCGGAAGACGTCTAGTAGAGCACAGTAAAGCAGGTGTGATTCTGAAAACTGCAGGCAGGTGGGAGACGTTTAGAAGATAACAGGAGGCGATCAGGCAGGATGCTGGAAACCATAGGCAGTCAGGAGACACAGGCAAGCAGGCATGGTGCTGGAATCTGCAGGCTGGAGGGAGACATTCAGTAGACCACAAGTAGCAGGCGGGAGGCTGGAAACCATAGGCAGCCAGCAGACGTCCAGGAAACCCCAGACAGTAGCTGAATAGGGTGAGTTAATTGGGGCAAGCCAGAGTCTTGGCAACCGCAAGTCTTAATACCAAGACAAAGGTGTATGTCTTGTTCATCCTTGTATTGGTCGGGTGGATGCTTACATGGGATCATGCTGGGCCATCTGCAAAGCTCAATGTGGAGGACAACAGAGTCTAGCGGACTGGGGTGAGGGAAGCAAAGCGCAGATGCGAGCCAAGTCTCTGCCACTACATCATGATCCTCTCTGATAGGGAAGCAATATCCTAGTGATATATTCTCTTTTAGGAAGTCATGCATATCATATAGTACAGTAGTGTGGAGAGAACTCCTTGAGGGCACAGCTGGTATCCAGATGCGATATCAGTGACACAGAGCAGATAGAAGATTTATTGAAGAGACAGCTGTGCAGTAAAATATTATCATTTATTTGGAGTTTCAGAGACACCATTTTTTTCCCAATACACATCCCCAACCCTCTATACTAATGAATGGGCCAGCTTTTTGTATGGGAAGAAGGGGATAAGCCGCTGACAGTCATTTGTGGTGACAGCTTATATACACCATGGGGTGCTTAAAATGTGCCCATTTTCCTCTCTCCACACATTCCAGTTTTGCCCAAAAATCAGTGGCTTTAATGAGTATTATATTGTACATGTGAAATAATGCTAAAGACTGATGAAACAAAAGCATAATGTTTGGTGATGACAAAAATGAATTCTACTGTAAGAGTCTTCTCTTTTTATGTCTAGAGCCATTACTTCGATATTTACACCCAGTACTGTAACAACTATCCCAAGTAAGTCTATATGTTATATTATACCCGGCACTTCTAGATTTTACCCCTAGGGATATCTCTTAAGATATATAGGTTTGTATTTAAGTGATGGACAAGAATTTTACACTTCATGTTCTTCCGTCACTTGGCTGCTTCATGAAGATCTGTTTACACCGTGCAATTATCATCAAGATTTGTGTATTAACAAATGATTAAAGGCTAATTAATGATTAACCATTTCAGGCTGGTTAGAATTGATTATCAGCGGTATTAGTCTCTGCTGACAATCCCACCATCATCATGGGTGACTTCAACATCCCCATTGACACCCACCAGTCAGCTGCCTCCAAACTCCTGTCCCTTACTTCATCTTTTGGACTTATTCAGTGGTCCTCCTCAGCCACCCACACAGATGGACATACATTAGACCTGGTCTTCACCCGCCTCTGCTCTCTTTCTAACTTTACCACCTCCCCTCTTCCTCTATCTGACCACCATCTACTCACTTTCTCATCCCTGTCCTCCTCACCTGTCACCCGTGTCCAGCAGCATGCGCACCCCCGCAGAAACCTCGCACATCTAGCCACTCACACACTCTCTGACCCTATCCTACCACTGTCCTCCATATCTTCACTCCACGACACTGACACACAAAGACCTCGCTCTATCCTGGATCTCCTCATACCTTTCCAACCGCACATTCAGCATCTTCCACTCCCACACTACCTCCTCATCCCACTCTCTCTCTGTTGGAGTCCCCCAAGGCTCTGTTCTAGGACCCCTACTCTTCTCAATCTACACACTTGGCCTGGGGCAACTCATAAAGTCCCACGGATTGCAGTACCACCTTTATGCCGATGACACTCAGATCTACCTCTCTGGACCAGATGTCACCTCTCTGCTCTCCAGAATCCCAGAGTGTCTTATCAGCCATATCCTCCTTCTTCTCCTCTTGCTTCCTCAAACTCAATGTGCACAAATCTGAACTAATCATCTTTCCCCCATTCCACAGATCTTCCTTACCCAACCTTTCTATAACAATTGACGACATCACGCTTTCCCCCGTACCGGAGGTCTGCTGCCTCGGAGTAACCCTTGACTCTGCCCTGTCCTTCAAACCGCACATCCAAGCTCTCTCCACCTCCTGTCGCCTCCAGCTCAAAAATATTTCCAGAAACCGTCCCTTCCTCAACCCTCAATCTACTAAACTACTTGTGCATGCCCTCATCATCTCCCGCCTCGACTATTGCAACATCCTTTTCTGTGGCCTCCCTGCTAACACCCTTGCACCTTTCCAGTCCATCCTCAACTCTGCCGCCCGACTAATTCATCTCTCTCCTCGCTACTCCTCCACTTCTCCCCTCTGCAAATCTCTTCACTGGCTCCCATTCCCTCAGCGTATCCAATTCAAATTACTAATACTGACCTACAAGGCCATCTACAATCTGTCTCCTCTATACATCTCTGAACTAATCTTCCGATACTTTTCCCTCACATAATCTCCGGTCCTCCCAAGACCTCCTTCTCTCCTCCACACTTATTCGCTCCTCACCCAACCGCCTCCAAGACTTCTCCCGAATTGCCCCCATCCTATGGAATTCCCTGCCCCAACACGTCAGGCTATCATCCACACTCGGATCCTTCAGACGGAACCTGAAAAGCCATCTCTTCAGGAAAGCCTACAGCCTGCAATGATCCCCGCTGCCTCCTCAGCACTACTGGAGCTACCGCCTCATAATCACTGGAGCGGCTGCAACCCCCCAACCTACTGTCTCCTTCCCCACCATCCTGTAGCATGGGCAGGGTCCTCTCTCCCCTCTATATCAGTCTGTGATTGTTAGTTTGTTTACTGTAAGTGATATCTGTAATTCGTATTTAACCCCTTCTCATGTACAGCACCATGGAACCAATGGTGCTATATAAATATATAATAATATAATATAATATATAATAGTATCACCAGTCACAATATATGTGACAAACCACTGTGCTGTTTAAGGATTGTGCATTAAAAATGTTTTTTCATGGTTTATTTTTTGCCTTTTTGTCGGGGGTAAAGCCCCATTCCATACTTATTAGACTGTCAGTTTGCACCCGCCAATATCGACAGGTTTGGCTGACACTCTAGTGTGGGGGGTGGGGGGGGGGGATGGCAGACTGATGGTTGGGGGAAGATAACAATGGGGTATCTCCCCCAACATGTCTGATTTTGGAGTGCCGATTGCATTGTTTTTCAGAGATAAGTTGCTGGCAGAGTTGTCTGTTGGCGTCTTTCTCATAGAGAACGCAGGAGCGCTCGGACAAATGAGTGCTTCTGTGTTTGGGAGAGCTGGCTGTTGGCTGAAGCATCGATCGACAACCATCTGATGTCTATGGGGGTCTTAACTCTGCCAGGACATCCTATGGAGCAGTTCCATCTAAATGGTAGTAATTGGTGAATAGATTGAAAGATGCTTTCAAATGTCATTCATATCTTTTTGCTCATTTGGCAATGGCCCAATTGTGCACCCATAAACTAGCCATGCTCTTCATGCTAGTAAATGAGGCCCAGTAGTCCTTTCTGTTATGTGCTCTGGCTTATCTACTACCTGACCACCTATAGACTATAAACATCCAGGCAGGAGAGAAAGGAAATTGTCAACTCGCCTCATATCGCCGCATTACACGGCAAAGTTCAGCCCCTTTTTTGAAACAGAAAAAGTTGAAATCGAACAAAAGCCACAACGTCCTGAAATGTGTAACAGTGTGAACCCTTCTTTTATGGGGTCAAATGTGTTTTTAATATAATTTTTAACTAAAAATGTATGGGTTTGACCACATACAGATGCTGTCTTGTCTACTTTTTCGGATTAAGCGTCTGAATGGTCCACTTTTTACTCTGCAGTGACGTTCTAAAACATCACTGCAAAGTAACCTGCTGCATGTGATTGTCTGGCTGCAGGAGCTGGCTGTCAGACACAGCCAGACTACCCACTGAGAAGGCATAGATGGCTTATTAACATCTCTGACTTACTGATCCTTCTATATACAGTGCCAAACAAGTCCTAACATAGTAGTAATCATGTGTTAACCAAGTGCCTGGAGGGAGCAGGAGCTGCTGGGTCCTAGCAGACCCAGATCTGCTCTGCTGTTCAAGCAAGAGGCGGCATTTGCTCTGAAACTGACGCTAATATAACAGCCCCAGATACAAGGGAAATTGGCAAATAAATATATTTAAATGTTGAAATGCCCCCAAAGGTTTTTTTATGTATTTAGGAAGGCATAAAGTGTGAAATAGATAAACAAAAATAAAAAAAGCTCACTAACAATCCAAATTGCTGTTTTTAGCCCCACTACTGTCAAAATAAAATGTTATGTATATGTTCCATATACGAAATTTAACTTCTACAGAAAAGAGAAAACAATTTAATATGTTAAGTGGTCCCTTTTGGTAGTAAAAACAATAGAACGGTATCCCTAGGTGTATTTGGTCACAAATAACTAATATCCAGAACTACTGCAATGCCTTCTGCCATAGGGATCAACCTGATTCCGAATTTCCTCTACATGGCTATAAAAATAAAATACTGGTAACAAAACAAACAAGTGCGGTTCATAATATCTTAAAATCCTGCTTCTTCTGTTTCAGCTCCGTAGCCACCCTTACTGAATGTATGAGGAACAAAGTCTTGGCAAAATTTTTTCGAGAGAGGCAGGAGATGCTCAAACACAGCCTTCCCTTGGGGTCCTATCTTTTAAAACCAGTCCAGAGAATACTAAAATATCATCTTCTGTTGCAGGTAACATGACTCATATAGGAGATATATACTTCTGTGTAGGTGTACTTTATATATATTGTGGTGTGACAGGTGATCGCATGGTTAATGGGAGATATGTCACATGGAGGGATGCTCCCTGCGATGCAACCCGGAGTATTTTGCCTATAGTGTACATGAGCACTAAAGATGTCATTTAGTGCACTGGGTGCGGAATGTACTCCGTTTTGCCTGAAGATATGTGTATGTTCAGGACATGTGGTGAAGTCCTGACCATGTGACCAGCTCATGTGATCCATACCTCACCTATGGGTGTGGTTACAGGGCTATGTAATTAAGGTGTTTGGCACATGTGAGAGAGACTGTGAGGAAGTCTGGCAGAGTGTGGACAGACTTCCATGTGTCCAGGTGCGACACTACAGAGAGTGGTCTGTGTTCCAAGGAAGGAGAAGCCTTCCTGTGTCTGCGGCTGCAGATAGAGCGCTGCTCTGGACATTGCCCTGACCTGTGTGCACAGGACCTGAGGGAACACAGCCCAGCTAAGGACTGTTTATGTGCTGTCTCTGGTTTATGGAGTAATAAACCATGTGAAATTTTAAAGGAACGTGCCTCATGTTTGTCTCCCGCTGCACCTAAGCGAGTCCGAATCCCTACAATTGGTGGAGAATGCGGGCACTAAGATAGTGACGGCTCCTGACGTAGACAGGTCAGAGGTAGAACTGACCGGAAGGAGAAGGACATCTGCCCAACTTACGGACCTGACGTCTCGTGACATGACGGATGGTGGGCTGGGAGATGAGACGACTGTGAGTAGCTCGGTCAGTGAACCAACACTACAGTGCCCCTTCTGGCTGGATGGAGAACGGGTGATGGGATTGTTAGACCCTGGGAGTCCGGTATCTGTGCTAAAAACCACTCCTGGACGTTCTGTGTCGCCTGGGACGGTGACGAGAGTGAATGGCTTTGGTGGGGACGATAAAGAACTTTTGACAGCATACCTCTACATTGACACGACTGAGAGTTCCACGTACCATGTAGTGACAGTAGACCCAGACTTACAGTCTACTATGGTAATAGGGCGGGACTTAGAAGCCCTGTGGGACTGGTGGACAAAAGGAGAAGTGTCTGTTGATATAATGTGTATGGGAGGTAATGGTGTGAAAAGTCCGCCTCCTAAAGTTGACAGGCCTAAGTTAAACATGACCAGAGAGAACAGTGCGTCGGCCCCACTTACGGACATGATGTCACCTGACGGGTACCAGAGAGAGACTGATAGTGGTGTGGTAATTAAAAAGAATGGACCTGACACCCGAACAGAGAGCAACATGAACATTTCCCATGCGGTGGGGTGTGACACAGGTACCAGGCGTGACTGTAATATGTTATTGCCAGTAGCAACCACTAGGGCTGAAGACAGTGTTTGTCAGACAGAAGCACGAATCCAGTGTAATGACAGTTTGCACCAGGTAGAAGCGCACCTACGAGACTTGGAGCAAGGGCGCGAAGAGATGTGTCAGCAGCTGGCGAGGGAGTGTCTGAAGGTGGCGAGTCTGGAAGTCGCCAACTCCGCGCAGGTGGAGCGGTTGCACCACCTAGAGTCCGAGCTCTTGGCAGGCAAAGCACTGAGACAAGTGACTGAGCACAGAGTGGATGAGCTGGAGAAGGAAGTCTCTGAGCTCAGAGGTCACCTGTCAGCGTGTAAAACCATGAACAAGACCCTGTTGGAAGATATGGAGGTGCTCAGAGAGGCCCAAGAGAAGTATCAACAGGAGATTCTCAGGAGAGAGGATGAGCGTCGCTACCTGGCAGAGGAGCGAGATAAAGTTCTGCAAGAACTCAGTGGAGTAGGAAAAGGTCTTCTACGGGAGAAGTGGATGGGCGAAGACGTACAGCAGCCGTGCCCGCCTGATAGCAAGGCAGAACTGCCAAAGCCCATCTTGGAAAAGGGTCCTGAAGACTGTAAATCTCAGGAAGATGGTGAGCCAAGGGCTGCACAAGACAGTCATCCAATCGTGACAGATATCTTGAGGGAAGTGTCCGTAGGGAACCCAGAGCCATCTGTTCAGGGTGAGAGCAAGTCCACGACCTTCAAGGTTGTAATTGATGTACCAGAAGACATGCAGGAAGCCTGTGCTGAGGAAGGTGTGCATGAGGCCTTTAGGAAGGCTATAGAAGCATGTTGTGTGATCTGGGCACCAGAGACGAAGCAGCTGGTCATACTGTCATCTAAGGAAGTCACAAGGAAGCGGGTTACTATCCTGAGGGATATGCATCTACAATGCCTCCGCACAAGGCAGATGATCCTGTTGGGAAAAAAAGAAGCCGCTCGATGTCTAGAGTGTGCGAGGAAAGTTCAAAGTCAGCAGGGCATTGCAGAAGACATCATTCAAGTGCCCGGAGGTCTGGTGAGGAAAGTCATCGGAAGGTTTGGGAAAGTGATGCAGGACATGGTGAACAGGTCTGGCGTGATGAGAGTGAGGATTCCGGCTAATGACGAAACCCAGGACAAGGGTGAAGATGGGATGGTTCCATTCCTCGTTGTCGGGTCCATGGAGAGCCTTGGGAATATCCGGATGCTCCTGGAGTATCGCGTGTCATACCTGAAAGAAGTAGAGCAGCTAAGACTTGAGAGGAAGCAGATCAGTAGAGAGCTGGAGGAAATGGAAAGAAGATGGCCGCCTCCTTCAACTCGCGGTATAGAAAGGCAAAGAGGTTCACTTAAGACTGGAAGTCCTAAAGATGGAGATAAGAGAGTACATAGAGATAAATGGAAGAGCTGCTCTCGGGACCTTATAGACCTTAGGAGAAATGGCCAGCAGAGAGAGGACAGTAGGTGGCCTGATGGAAGAGGAAGTAGTGATGCCTCAGTTAGCTCAGAGCTGAGTGACCTAGGCAGGAGACCCTGTAGAAGACGTGGTGACAAAGAGTCAGTCCAGACAAGAGGTATGGGGGCAAGGGAGTCGCAACACCATACTGACCGCCGGGGATGCGGGTGGTCTGACGTGGGCCCATCTTTATCAAAGAACAAGACAGAGTCGGATAAGGGACGCCTACTGAAGAGTTCACTAGCAGGGTCTGACTTTGATAGACGATTTGACTGGCAGAGACGACCGAGAAGGATCTCTGGTCGAGTAATAGAAAGTGCCAAGCCCCACGGCTTTAGGCAGAGGAGGGGGATATGTGGTGTGACAGGTGATCGCATGGTTAATGGGAGATATGTCACATGGAGGGATGCTCCCTGCGATGCAACCCGGAGTATTTTGCCTATAGTGTACATGAGCACTAAAGATGTCATTTAGTGCACTGGGTGCGGAATGTACTCCGTTTTGCCTGAAGATATGTGTATGTTCAGGACATGTGGTGAAGTCCTGACCATGTGACCAGCTCATGTGATCCATACCTCACCTATGGGTGTGGTTACAGGGCTATGTAATTAAGGTGTTTGGCACATGTGAGAGAGACTGTGAGGAAGTCTGGCAGAGTGTGGACAGACTTCCATGTGTCCAGGTGCGACACTACAGAGAGTTGTCTGTGTTCCAAGGAAGGAGAAGCCTTCCTGTGTCTGCGGCTGCAGATAGAGCGCTGCTCTGGACATTGCCCTGATCTGTGTGCACAGGACCTGAGGGAACACAGCCCAGCTAAGGACTGTTTATGTGCTGTCTCTGGTTTATGGAGTAATAAACCCTGTGAAATTTTAAAGGAACGTGCCTCATGTTTGACTCCCGCCGCACCTAAGCGAGTCCGAATCCCTACAATATATATATATATATATAATGTGTGTATATGCTTGTATATACATATACAGCTCACAAAAATTAAGAGACCACTGTAAAATTTTCAGTTTGTCTGAGTTTTCTCTTTATAGGTATATTTTTGAGTAAAATGTAAATTTCTCTTTTATTCTATAAACTACTGACAACATGTCTTCAAATTTCCAACCACTAAATTTTGTATTTATTTTCAGAAAATGAGAAATGGTCAAAAGAACAAAAAAATGCAGTGCTTGCAGACCTGAAATAATGCTAAGAAAACAAGCTTCATAATCATTTAGAAACAACAATATTAATGTTTTACCTCAGGAAGAGTTCAGAAATTAATATTTTGTGGATTAACCATGATTGTTAATCACAGCTTTCATGCGTCTTGGCATGCTTTCCACCAGTCTTTCACACTGCTTTTGAGTAACCTTATGCCACTCCTGGTACAAAAATGTAAGCAGTTCTTCTTTGTTTGATGGCTTGTGACTATCCATCTTCCTCTTGGTTACATTCCAGAGGTTTTCAATGGGGTTCAGGTCTGGAGATTGGGTTGGCCATGACAGGGTTTTGATGTGGTGGTCCTTCATCCACACATTGATTGACCTAGCTGTGTGGCATGGCGCATTGTCCTGCTGGAAAAAACAGTCCTCCGTGTTGGGGAACATTGCCTCAGCAGAAGGAATCAACTGTTTTTCCATGATAACCTTGTATATGGCTTGATTCATACGTCCTTCGCAAAGATTACCCTGCCCAATTCCAGCCTTGCTGAAGCATCCCCAGATCATCACCAATCCTCCACCAAATTTCACAGTGGGTGCAAGACGCTGTGGCTTGTACGCCTCTCCAGGTCTCCGCCTAACCATTAGACAACCTGGTGTTGGGCAAAAGCTGAAAATTAGACTCATCAAAGAAGATTACCTTACTCCAGTCCTCTATGGTCCAATCCTTATGGTCTTTAACAAACTTCACCCTGGCTCTCCTTTGCTTCTCATTGATGAAAGCCTTTTTGTAGCTTTACATGACTTGAGCCCTGCCTCTAGGAGCCTGTTACCAACTGTTCTTGCCACGCACTTCACCAAAGCTGCCATTTGCTATTCCTTTTGTAGGTCACTTGATGTCATCCTGTGGTTGCTGAGTGACATTCGAATAAGATGACGGTCATCCCGGTCAGTGGAGAGTCGTTTTCGCCCTCTGCTGGTCTGTAGCTTTGTTGTCCCCATTGTCTGCTGCTTGACCTTGTTGTAGTGGACTGCCGTCTTAGAAATTTTTAGGATGGAGGCAACATGACACTCACTGTATCTCTCTGATAGTAAAGCCAGAATTGAGCCCTTTTGCAAGAGGATTGTGAACACCATAGCAGAGTTTTTTATACTTCGTTAAATAAGATTTGGTTCAGGCGATCACCTAATCAGAAGCACATTAAGTAGAATGAGGTGTCCTCTGGTTGGAATTCAACTGACACTGGAATGGAGTGGCTGTCAGACATGTAGAGAAGCTGATTTTTATAAAACTGGGCAGTGGTCTCTTAATTTTTGCCAGAGCTGTATGTGTATATATATGTGTATGTATGTGTATATATATATATATATATATATATATATATATATATATAATTTGTGTGTGTGTGTTTTTTTTTTTTTTTTTTCGTTGTTTGATTCCTCTTTTCATTCCTTTGTACGGCTAGGAAATAGCAAAACATTTTGATATAGATAAAGAAGGATACGAGGTGGTGGAAGAGGCCATAGAGACCATGACAGGAGTAGCCTGGTACATCAATGACATGAAGAGAAAGCATGAGCATGCGGTGCGACAACAGGTAAGAAGTATAACCTTAGGAATCTATAGAAATCTAGCCAGCCAAGCGTTGATGTGACATGTTTGTTATTGTTTAACAGGAGATTCAGTCTTTGCTGCTGAACTGGAATGGCCAGGACCTGACAACGTATGGAGAGCTGGTCCTGGAGGGGACCTTCCGTGTACAGCGTGCTCGCAGTGACAGGACATTTTTCTTGTTTGACAAGGTCTTACTTATCACAAAGAAACGCGGAGACCATTACATTTATAAAACCCATATTCCGGTGAGCAAATATTTGTAGGAAAATCCTTATGGGGCGATCTCTTGGAAATAAACTAATACACGAAATAAAGTACATTATTATAGATGTATTGTTTTATTTCTTTTTTTACGCTGATCTGACCTAGGGAGCATTAATAAGACTTTTAAATTTTTTTTTGTCATATTATTGAACGCAAAACCCACCCTAAATCTGCCGGAGGGATTGTTTTTTCTGCCTTCTAAGCCCTAAAATGACTTTCCGAAGCACAACATCCTGCTGACCTATCTGCGTAAAGATGGATTTTGTGTTCAGTAATGTTACTGCAGCCATTTTGAAAAGCCTAATAATTGTCCCTCTAGAATCTTTAGATAAAGGTAATTTCCTCCTGGCAGCAGGGCCCTAAGTGCCGACGGCGGGCAGATTCAGAACACTATTACCCCCATATCTGCAGGTTAATAGCATTTTTTCATATGACAGGTTCTTTCAAAATTTTCTTTATTTCCCTGAGAACTCCATTTAAGGAGGTTGTCCAGTCAATAAAAAAAATATTTTAAAGGGTCTCAGTGGCAACTTGTCTGAGACAACAATTGGTTGAGCAGGTAGTATTGGAACGTGAGATGCCCTGGGAAAAGTAAGGATGAGCAATAAGTCTTTTCTTATTGTATAGCAGGATTTAAAAAAAAATAAAAAAAAAAAGTAGATGGGTGGTGACCATGGCGGCTATTTTGAAGTCGGCCCACTCAGGTGTAGCCATATAAATGGCCCACCCAGGTGTATCCATATAAATGGGCCACCCTGTATAATATAGAGATCCTGATTCCAGCGATCTGTCACTTATTAGGCCGCGTGCTGTAATTTTGATAATCTCCTGCTGATAAAACTGTGATTTTATCACTAGAGGACTAGTAGTCATGTGTTCCTCCACATTCATGAGTATAACCCTGCCCCCATCACTGATTGGTAGCGTTTTGCTTATGTACAGAAAAATCTGCCGATCAATGTTGTGGGCGGGGTTTTACAGAGCTCAGCATTCAGGGAACTGCTAGATCTCCAGCAGAGAAAAGAGGGATTTTATCTAAATGGCAGAAAGCATTCCTCTCTGGAATCAGGGTCTCTTCCCCTACATCATGCTGGTCAAATATGGTATAGCAAACACCTGGTGATGGATACCACTTTACATGTTATGTTGAACTTATTAACGACTAATTTTTTTTTCTTTTCTAGTGTTCACACTTGATGCTGATCGAGAGCACAAGAGACTCCATCTGCTTTACCTTAACACACTATAAGAACAGCAAACAGCAGCACAATGTCCAAGTAGGTGGGATCACTCAGCAGTTGTACATGACTGGAGGCAGAATATAGTGACTATGGAAAATTAGATGAGTCTGACGCATAAATAGGTGAAAGATTGTGTTTTTTTATTTTCTTTAAAACAAATCTATCATCAGGATACGAAGTTTGTTTAACCCCTAGTCTAAAATCTGGTTGTTTATAGAGTCAGCCCTTTAAACACACTTTCCACCAGTAGTGAAAATATCCTTTTATCTCAACTTAGCAGGCATAAGTAAAGGAGGCTGGAGAAATAATGGCCCTACTCAGCGATGGAGAATGATAGGATGCAAAGGGGTTCTCACCTGATAATGTAGCTTAAAATGGGAAAAACCAATGAGAAACGATGGTGGAAAGAAATAGGTTAACTGCGCTACTGATAACCAGTTGAAGACCTTTCTGTGAGGATCAACGCGTTTCGAAGTCACCCGACTAAGGGCCCCGTCACACATAGCGACTCACCAGCAATCCCGACAACGATATGAACTTGTCAGGATTGCTGGTGTCGCTACATGATCGCTGGTGAGCTGTCAAACAGGCAGCTTCACCAGCAATCAGGACAGCGACACGCGGGTAACAAGCGACGCACGTTGCTTAGTTACCCACTGTGTACCTTAGTTACCAGCGCGTTGGTGCAGGGAGCTGTTAACTAAGGTACACATCAGGTTTCTAAGCGCCGCGCGGCACTTAGAAACCTGATGTTTACCTTGGTTACCAGCTCGCTGATCGCTGGTCTCCCGCCTGCCACACGCAGCGATGCATGCTGGCCAGCGGGAGACAAGCGATCAAAAAAATGTCCTGGCCATTCGAGGACGATCAGCGATACCCGGCAGGGGGGCCGGTCGCTGATAAAGCCCCCGTCACACACAGCGATCTCGCTAGCAAGATCGCTGCTGAGTCACAAGTTTTGTGATGCAATAGCGATCTCACCAGCGAGATCGCTGTGTGTGACACTTATCAGCGACCGGCCCCCCTGCCAGGCATCGCTGATCGTCCTCGAATGGCCAGGACATTTTTTAGATCGCTGGTCTCCCGCTGGCCAGCATGCATCGCTGCGTGTGCAGGCGGGAGACCAGCGATCAGCAAGCTGGAGCTGGTAACCAAGGTACACAAGGTACGCTGGAGCTGGTAACCAAGGTACGCTGGTGCAGGGAGCTGGTAACCAAGGTACACATCGGGTTTCTGAGCGCCGCGCGGCGCTTAGAAACCTGATGTGTACCTTATTTAATGGTCTTTTTTTATTTTTGTTTATTTATTTTTTCTTAAATAGGCTAAAACGGTGGAAGAGAAACGTCTGTGGACCCATCACATAAAGAAGCTTATACTAGAGAACCATCATGCTATTATTCCCCAAAAGGTAGGGATGTTTTGGGTCATTTATTGAATTATTTGATATTTGTAATGCAGAACACTAAAGTGAACACTAACAAGAGAATATGTAAGAAACATACTAGTATAAAGGCATTTATCTTTTACGTTTTTTGTATGTAGCTTATATTACCTGGCTCATCCTCTTCATTATACTTATATGCATACACTGTTCATACAGATATTTCTTTAAGAAAGATAGGTAATCTGTGCTGTTCTATTATTCAATAAAATTAAAAGAAAACTTTTAAATAGACCTGAAAAATAACTTGAGACCCTAGATATGGTGTCATAATTGCCTCTTTTGTCTAAGTGTGTAATGGTCAACCAGCAGCAATACAGGTGCCTGAGATATGGCTCTTGACACTACACCAGGGCACTTAATATCTGTGATAGTCTATTTATCTAACTAGCTAGCTCTCTGTCCATCATAGAATGTTAGAAGGGAAGGGAAGCGCCTTCGTGTCCAACCCCCTGCTCAATGCAGGATTCACTAAGCCATCTCAGACAGATGTCTGTCCAGCCCCTGCTTGAAGACTTCCATTGAAGGATAACTCACCATCTCTCGTGGCAGCCTGTTCCACTCATTAATCACTCTCACTGCCAAAAAGTTTTTCTAATATCTAATCTGTATATTCTCCCTTTCAGTTTTATTCCGTTGCTTCTTGTGTTTACGTGTGCAAATGAGAATAAAGATGATCCCTCTACACTGTGACAGCCTTTCAGATAATTGTAGACAGCTATTAAGCCTCTTCTTAACCTTCTTTTTTGCAAACTAAACTTTCCCAGATCCTTTAACCAGTCCTCGTAGGACATACTTCGTTGTCTGCTCACCATCCTGGTAGCTCTTCTCTAATCTTGCTCCAGTCTATCTAGCTCTCTGTTTGTCGATCTAGCTTTCTGTCCATCGATCTAGCGTATATTTTAAGGTTGCAGCCCTGGAAGGGAGGTATTTGTGACAGAAGTGATTAGCCTTGGTGATGTAGGATCCAGAGACAAAGGCTCCAGCACAGATAATGTTGAGAAATATTTTAATGGGCCTGGATTTTGGGTCTGGGTTTTAGGAATGACTGGAAGATCTGAGTCGGACTGGTCACTACCATTCTCCTATCCAGACTTTGCAGCCCGTTTAAAAGGCAGCTGAGCTGCCTCATTAGGTGTCCGAGTGTAGAGGTGGAAACATCTCTGGTGTCTGTCAGCAGTTGACCTATCATGAACGTGGCCAACTGCTGTTTTTAGAATTGACTTTGCTGAGAGTAGCTGTCCCATTCCAATACACATGTGTTTTGCTGCAGTGAGCTGGTAAGTAATTAGCTTTTTGCTGAGAGCCATAAGTATGACTCCTTTGTATATAAACTCCAGCAGATAGTAACTATCTGCCATTTATTAGTTCAGGTAGATCTAAGCTCTCTGTTACTTGGCTCCTGTGTACTATTCTATATGTCTCATGTTCTGACTCTGGCTTGAATTTTGACCATTCACTTGCCTCTTGATTTTGTCCTTGACGTAGTTTCTCAATATTGACCCTGCATAATTACCTTTCCTCTGGCTTGCTCTTTCGGATGGCAGCCCTTCCGCTGAAGCAATCCAGTGGCCCCTGCTATAAGACCAGATCCCCGTACAGTAGTTAATGGATGAAGCTCGGGGTTCCTCTGGAATTTGCCACATGGAGTGGCTTGTGCCACGTCTTTTCGAGAGAGCCTTTTTGAACCGGTGGTTTCTGACGGACCTGGAGGTCTGTTTTGCTCCACTGTCATTAGCTGCTCCTGGAGGTATAAAACTCTTAAAAATAATTTAGTAATAGTTTACTCCCTCCTGTACAATCTAATCAGCAGTAGGATCAATAGAATTTGTAGTCATTATTTAGTTTTTAATAATAGAATCCTTATTTTATTTTAGGCCAAAGAAGCGATTCTAGAGATGGATGCCATGTGTAAGTTTAAAAAAAATTCTAAATTCTCTCTTTCTAGCATTTTGTGGATTCCAGTGTTTTATACCACGTTGCCACCATTTCCATGGACTAAATGTTCAGTCTTCCTAATTTGCAAATATCTGTCCAGTTTTAAAATAGACTTTATAATGCAAAAGACGCAGCACTTAAATGCAATATGTGGTGTTTCTAGCATCGATGTGATCTTCTTCCCAGATCCAGGACGTTATCGATACAGTCCAGAAAGAGTGAAGAAAACCATGTCAGCGATTGATCCAATGATCTCACATCTGTCAGGACGCCGGCAGTCGGGTATGATGCATGTTACTACAGACCTTGTCCTACAACCATTTTTCCTTCACTATGGAGATTACATTGGAAAAATTCCACTTCTCTGCTAAGGGTGAGTGCACACAGTGCAGATTGAGCCGCGGATTTCCAGGTAAAACCGCAGGTAAAGTGACCTGTAGTTTACCTGCGGATTTGCCAGCGGTTTTCCCCTGTGGTTTGACGCCTGGACAATGGAACAGGTCAAACCGCAGCGGAATCCGCAGAAAGAATTGACATGCTGCGGATTTAAAACCACAGCAAATCCGTGCGGAAAAATCCGCAGCATGTGTTCGCAGCAAAATCCACACCGTGTGCACATACCCTAAGAAAATTGCTCAAACTATAGGTAGAGAAGAGCGCAATAGGGTCTTATCCGGGTGATTTATAAGAAACAATATAGAGATATTATCACCCTTTCCAAGAGAGAGCTGAGCGTATAGAATCAATTTGTCAGCCTGCTGCACGTCCAACGGTCCACACAGTGACCGCTTCGTAAGTCTCTTTATGGAATAAAATTCTTGGACTTATGTGCGCTGCTAGACAGAATATCAGATCCAGATCATGTAGATAAATTGACCTTTTATTTCCCAACGCGTTTCGAAGTCCATACACTTCTGCCTCAGGGGATG
The DNA here is from genome assembly GCF_039654945.1 of Dendrobates tinctorius. Lineage (NCBI taxonomy): Eukaryota > Metazoa > Chordata > Amphibia > Anura > Dendrobatidae > Dendrobates > Dendrobates tinctorius. The sequence continues at coordinate 226,187 of NW_027361687.1, read as the reverse complement.
ACATATGTCATATAGATATATGTCATCCCCTGAGGAAGTGGTGTATGGACTTCGAAACGCATTGGGAAATAAAAGGTCAATTTATCTACATGATCTGGATCTGATATTCTGTCTAGCAGCGCACATAAGTCCAAGAATTTTATTCCATAAAGAGACATACCCTAAGAAAGGCATTTGCAGGGCCCTCTTGGTCTAACCTCTGGGAACTAAAGGATGGACCCCTGCTCCTTTCTTTAGATAAAACCATATTAAACATATATTGCCTTCCATTAAGAAAAGAAGACACTGATTTAATATGGAAGTAAATCAAACCTTTATGGAAAGTAAAGGAAAGTCTAGTCCATCCGTGTAAGTTCTATATTATAGTCCTCAGGTTATATTCACATACAAGTAATTTGCAATTAAATTCTCTATATTATGTTAAAAGCAACTAAATTACTTTGCATGCAAAAGATGATCATTCGTTATGAATCTTTGCCGTATTGTCCGTTACCTTATTTTTGCTTCCTTTGCCCTGAAACACTGTGCCAATAGTGCTGTTTTAACTACCTAGTTCATGCTTTTTTTACAAGCTGTTGTAACCTGCTGCTCTAGAAAGAATCCATACTCAATACTATTTATGGCTCCAGTCTGTCTGCACTGAGTGATCAAATTACATCTGCTGCTATAAAACTCTATATGTACTGTAGGTGAAGCGGAGAAGCTGGAGGGAAACAAAAGACACAAAGAGAAACAGCTAACACTTCTAGTGCAGAAGGTCAAGGACTAGAACTCTAGCGCCACCTATTGGAAGCAGCAATCCAAAAAGTCAATATTGACTTTTTAACGAGGATTGGCATATGACTTGGGATAAAAACCAAGTTCTAGTCCTCTTCCTCTCTGAAGACAGGTTGCATATTTACTTTCCCAGGGATGCATGCATTGCCTATAAGTCTCCTCACTCTGACATGCCAAGCTTGGCTTGTCACTCTACACAAGGAGAAATGTTACCCCTTAGACCAGGGTTCCCCAACTCCAGTCCTCAAGGCACACCAACAGGTCATGTTTTCAGGATTTCCCTTGTATTGTACAGGTGAAGCAATTATCACCTGAGCAATACTAAGGAAATCCTGAAAACATGACCTGTTGGTGGGCCTTGAGGACTGGAGTTGGGGAACCCTGCCTTAGACTATAGTGCAGGACGAAAATGGCAAAAACTTCTGCATACAAGTCATTTAATGACCAGAAATAATGTTTCTCAATTCACCCATATGATTTGTACACTTACCAGAAAGTTCAGTGACTGCAGATGAGCAGATCTACCAAATCACACAGATTTTACTGGAAAATTTGATTTGCAGCAAAGTTATTCTCAGTGAACTGATTGTCTCTTATTATGCTGTCCAGACCACGGAGCATAATAAACTTACAATGTAGAAAATGGGAAAAAAAATTACTCTTAATCCCCTTACAACTTACCTCTCTGGGCCCTCAGCTCTTCACCATCCCCTGTCTGGTCCTCAGTGCATCTTCTTATCGCCAGGCCTCGTCACTCTAGACCAGGATGTCTCTGCGCAAAAACTGCGCACGGTCCCGACGCGCGCCGTAATCTTGTTCATGCATGCGCTAAAACGTTGAGTCTCATCAGAGCTTGAAGTCTCAGCCTGGTCTGATGAGGCCCAGAACTCAGTGGCGGCGATATGAAGATGCACTGATAAGCGGTTAGGAGGGTTGGTGCCGAGGTGAGCGGTAAGGTGAGTGTGTGTATTTTTATTTTATTTGTTAACCTTTTGATGGTCTTTTACAGTTGATTCGCGCGGAAGCAAATTATTATAAAAAGAAATTTGGAATTTTATCGCTTTCAAATTTTTATAATATTAGAATGCGATCCCACTCGAATATACTTGTTACACCTTACGCAAATGCAGGTTATTTTAGTTTTGGTCTGATTTTAATAATCCCACTCTTGAAATCACTATGTATAGTCTCGTACACTGAACAAAAGCTCCAGGATGCAGATAAAAAAGCAAATTTTAATACAACTGTGTCAGAACTTGGGAGTCATGCTTAATCTATTGGTAGGGTGAATGTTTTAGTCCTTTTTTTTTTTTTTTTTTTTTTTATATGTATATCTTTTTTTTCTCTCCTGTAGATTTATTAAAGCAGGAGGATGAGAATTGTAAGATTAAGATTTTGTGAATTGTGTAAGACAGGATCCTGAAATACATATAATTTCTGGAACGAGAATCATTCTTTAGGAAAAAAAGGAAATGGCCAACTCGTTCTTAAGACGGACCAGTCAACAGGTCAAAATTGGCCAGTTTTTGGCGTTCCCATATTATTCCCACTGTTCCCTTCAGTATTTTGTGTTTTTGTTTAGTTTTTTGTTTTTTCTTTTTATATATCCTCCTATAGACCTTTACTTATTACTAGTTTTATGGTATCAGATAAATCTGGAAGTATTTCAGAACATCGTGTATGAACCAGATGATGAAAACCAGCACTTCATAAAGTAAAGTTTTAGTGTAATTATAACTATTGACATATGAAAGACTCTAACATGTATTTCTTTTCTTTTTCTTTCTGACTTTTAAATATGCAGTGGGTTTAAAGGTAAGATATACTTTATAATATTTTTGTGTTGTCTAAGGCCATGCTGTGATTTTCTATGAAAAAAGTAGATATTTTCCTGCTTTTTTCCAAAATCTCTGCCACAAAAGACACTTCAGGAATGCTTCAAGGTTGCACGCGGCCTCATAAAATGTACAGATGTGTCCACCCTTTCCTTAAACTTCGTTATGTGCTCCCAATTTTTCACAAAATCAATTCAAAACCATAACGCAGCCTGCAAACAAAACCTTCAACAGGCTACAATTTCCATCGCAACCACTGGGTGGACACACATACACAAACATACAGCAACATCCCATGACAGAGTATCACAAAGTCATGGTTTTTGAGGTTTTTTGTAATCTCACAAAACACATTTTAGGATGCGTTTTGCTAAGGTCAAATTTATCTGAGGACACATCCATCTTTATGATTGTTAGCTATAAATACATATCGGTTGTGTGTATACATTTTTGGTTAGTATCAACACTATATTTATTTCCAAAGGTTGTCAAATAAAGAAACTATATCATTACATACCTAAACTTTCACTTGTGATTTTCCACTTTTTGTATTGCTGTCATATCATTCTTCGTATACCGACTTCTGTGCTGTCACAAATAGTCCTTTCTACAGTATACTTCCAATATTTGTCTGGTATCCATTATATCTTAATACATTATTTTATAGGGGTCATACAGTACAAATATTTTATTTTTTCAGTTGTTTTTTTTTAATGCTTTTATTATTTTAAGTATTTAACGCATACCCGTAGTTGATATTTTCTTAGCCAACTCAGACCTCCTGTTACTATATACTGCCTGGCATATCAACATCTTAAAGAGAAGACGTTATTGAGCTTTTTTTCAATGAAAGGGGGTAGGGTAGATCAGGAGGTGAACTCTGGTATCGTGTGTCACTTGATGCGCTGCTGATGGAGACCGACAACAAATTAATATTCTTGGAAACTTTTTTTTTAAAATAGTCTCCATCAGCAGTGCTCCAAGTGACATGCAATGCCTGGATTCACCTGTCCACAGACTCAATTAATCAGTCAGACTCTAACCTTTACAACATGGGCATGACCAAAGAGCTTTCCAAGGATGTCAGAGACAAAATCATATCCCTGCACAAAGCTGGAATGGGCTACAAAACCATAAGTAAGACGCTGGGTGAGGAGACAACTTTTGGTGCAATAGTAAGAAAATGGAAGAAATGCTAAATGACTGTCAATCGACATCGATCTGGGGCACCATGCAAAAATCTCACCTCGTGGGGTATCAATGATCATGAGAAAGGTGAGAGATCAGCCTAAAACTACACGGGGAGAACTTGTTAATGATCTCAAGGCAGCTGGGACCACAGTCACCAAGAAAACCAATGGTAACACATTACGCCGTAAAGGTTTAAAATCCTGCAGTGCCCCCAAGGTCCCCCTGCTCAAGAAGGCACATGTGCAGGCCCGCCCGTCTGAAGTTTGCCATTGAGCACCTGGATGATTCTGTGAGTGATTGGGAGAAGGTGCTGTGGTCAGATGAGACAAAAATTGAGGTCTTTTGCATTAACTCAACTCGCCGTGTTTGGAGGAAGAGAAATGCTGCCTATGACCCAAAGAACACCATCCCCACTGTCAAGCATGAAGGTGGAAACGTTATGTTTTGGTGGTGTTTCTCTGCTAAGGGCACAGGACTACTTCACCGCATCAATGGAGAATGGATGGAACCATGTACCGTAAAATCCTGAGTGACAACCTCCATCCCTCCACCAGGACATTAAAAATGGGTCTTCCAGCAAGTCAAAGAACCAAAACATACAGCCGAGGCAAGAAAGGAGAGGCTCAAAAAGAAGCATATTAAGGTCATGGAGTGGCCTAGCCAGTCTCCAAACCTTAATCCCATAGAAAATTTATGGAGGGAGTTGAAGCTCCGAGTTGCCAAGCGATAGCCTCTTAATGATTTACATATGATCTGCAAAGAAGAGTGGACCAAAATTCCTCCTGACATGTCGGCAAACCTCATCATCAGCTGCAAATAACGTCTGACTGCTCCAGAGAGATAAAATACTTATTTCTCACTGCAAAATGCAAATGAATTTATAGAATTTATACAATGTGATTTTCTGGATTTTACTTTGATATTCTATCTCTCAATGTTAAAATTAACCTACCCTTAAAATTATATACTGTTCATGTCTTTGTTAGTGGGTAAACGTCCAAAATTAGCAAGGGATGAAATACTTATTTCCTTCACTGTATGTGCCTGCTGAATGAACTGTTTATTTGCGGTGATACCTTTGTGCCCAGAAGAGGCTGTTTTTTTGTTTTGAATTTCTTGGTGTTTTATGAAATCATTTAAACTGCACTTGTTTGGATCAACATGTGTGAACGTGACCTAATGCCTTCCTGAGAGCGTGAATCCTTACAATATATATTTGTTTGTGTGTGTACTGTATATACAGTATATCCACCTGACAATGAAGCTGTGTGCACATACCCCAAGTTTATAATAGTAATTAGGAATTCTCAATGCTAAATGAATTGTAATTTTGTAAGACCTAAAAGGGTACATGTCAACAAGTATTCATACTGTATGTAATCTGAGACCCTGATTCCAATGATGTCACTTGCAGGTCTGCATGATGTCATTTTCATAAAATCAATGTTTCTCTGCTGCAGATCTACCAGTTCTCCGAATGCTGAGCTCTGTATAACCCCGCCCACACCACTGAGCAGAAAGCTGCCAATCGGTGGTGAGGGCGGGGTTAGACAGAGCTCATGAATATGGAGGACTACCTGGCAGCAGGTTTACTAGTCCTCTAAAGATAATCTCCTGCTGATAAAACTGTTCTGCTGTTCTTTGATTATGTGGCAAAAATCTGGTGACAGATTCCGTTTACATTTTTACTGTTTGATTGAAATCTGTCCGCTCCACGTGATGTTGTTTGTTCAGCATGCAGGCAGTGATGGCGCTCTTCTGGATTTTGACGACATCCTGCAGCACAGCTTGAGTAGTCTGATACCAAACTGTAATGATCTTCAGACTGAGGGCGTTAAGGGGCATCCAGCCAGTTCTGAGCTAATTTGCGATCCAGGGACTGAACTCAGTGCATCTGAAGAAGAAAATGAAGAAGAGATGCACATGGATAATGACGGACAGGTAGCTAAAAGTGCTGGCTCTATGCCAAAAGGCGCTCATCGTTGGGCAAAGGCTTGGCTTGATACATGGTGGTGAGAGCTTTCTATCTCTCTTCTTTGCTGCTTCTAATTAATTTATTCATTCATTCTCTGATGCTTTGTTTCTCGCATGGCAATTTTGAAATGAACAGTTTCTCTAATTCAAAGTTGGAGCAGTTAAAGGGATTTTTTTCCATCTCATGTTCATACATGATTACATGCCCTTGTGGGGCTGACAACTTGGCCCTCACCGATCTCTGGAATGGAAATATTTTTATCTCTTTTCCATCTCCTATATCTGCATGTAACTGCAACATGATTCCATGCAAGTTAATTAAAATCTGCACCATCAAAAACTCACCAGATACTCACCGTAGCTTAGTCTTAACTCCTTCCCGACATATGACTTACAGTTACAGCATTGATCGGGTCCCTGACTTTGATACACACTTAAAAGTTGAGTCCGCATCTCTCACAGCAGATGATGGCTGTAATATTAGCCATCATCTGCCCTAACAGCTGCGAGCTGTGCTTCACTCCACCTGTGACTGTTAACTGCCACTGTCAATCTCTTACAGCAATATTTACTGCGTGCGTCATCCTATGCGCCCTACAGCACACCACTGACGGGATTGCGAAGGCGTTGATGGCTTGCTAGAAGAGCCCAGGGTCTGCCGAAGACCTGTCATGCCTGCCATGATCGTTCTACTGTTAAATCCAGTCTCTGGTTGGCGTTCATAAGAGACTGTGATTTTTACTATAAACAGCAGTACTGTAGTATTGTCATGTATAATACAAGGCATCGCATGATCGTAGGTTCAAGTCCCCAAAAGGGACTTAAATTCAGGAGAAAGTCTGAAAAAAATATTTATATATAAAAATAAAGGAATGAGAAAAAGGAAAACCTATATGGTATTGCTACATCCCTAAAAGTCTGATCTATAGAAATATACAATTAATTAACCTGATTAGTAAACTGTGTAATCAGAAAAAGATGTGACCAAAACCCTATATCTACACCCAAAATGGTATCGGTAAAAATGTCAGCTCAGGGTGTGAAAGGCAAGCCCCCTCACACAGCTCCATCGCCCAAAGATGTAAAACAATACTGGGCTCAGAAAATGGCAGAATGACAGAAGCGAAAATATATATATATATTTTTTTAACAATTTTTTTTTTTTTTGCCACTTAAATAAAACATCACATGATAAAAAGAATGGTGTCATTCAAAAGCAAAATCCGTACCATTAAAAAAAAAGCCGTTATGGCTATTTCGACAAAAAAAATTAAAAAAAAGTTACAGCTCTTGGAAGAAGAGGAAAAAGCAAAAACACAAAAAAATGGAAAATCGACCAGTTGGGAAGGGGTTAAAGGACAGAAAAGTTATAATTTAGTGTAAAAAAACAGTGAAACTGTGGAATTCTCTGCTACGGGAAGTATCAGATCTGGAAGTAGTGTAATATTACAGGTTGTCTGTCATTACTGGAGACGGTAATTGATAAAGACTAATTATTTTCTTTGAAATGTTTTTACAGCATGTTACACGCAGTGCTGTTTAGTGCACCAATATCCATCAGGATCTATGTTTAGGGCGCCAATACCCATCGGGATCCATGTTTAGTGCACCAATATCCGTCAGGATCTATGTTTAGGGCGCCAATACCCATCGGGATCCATGTTTAGTGCGCCAACACCCATCGGGATCCATATTTAGTGCGCCAACACCCATCGGGATCCATGTTTATTGCGCCAACACCCATCGGGATCCATGTTTATTGCGCCAACACCCATCGGGATCCATGTTTAGTGCGCCAACACCCATCGGGATCCATGTTTAGTGCGCCAACACCCATCGGGATCCATGTTTATTGCGCCAACACCCATCGGGATCCATGTTTAGTGCGCCAACACCCATCGGGATCCATGTTTAGTGCGCCAACACCCATCGGGATCCATGTTTAGTGCGCCAACACCCATCGGGATCCATGTTTATTGCGCCAACACCCATCGGGATCCACTCCCGCTTGCTATCAAAAGAAAGCTGCAAATTTCTAATCACAGAATAAAGTGGCATCATTAGATTAGTGTTAGAGAGTATCTAAACTTGATTTGCCTGCAGATTGGTAGGGGTCCAGATCTTGAGATGTCTACCGCAGTGCAGTAGATCCCTGAAAAGTGCACAGCTCAGCAGCACGCAGACGCAGCCTGAAAGCACCCACAGAGCGGAGTACAGATTCAATGGAAAGCATGCGCTCTTTAAATTGCTATTATACTCTCCCCAGGGCAATGCGGAGGTGGATGAGGGGCATGACCGGTCTCGTCTGAATCCCTGCGTTATGCACTGTGCCCTTTTCAGACCTCTGTTTAAAGCTTGATTTAAAAGCTTTAGCTCCCCTGAGTATTGTGCGCAGATTCTTGAGTACAACAAGCAGGCGGCGAGGGTGCGTCCAAACAGAATCCTGCACTCGGATCAAGACCTCAGTGTAAAATTCTTCTTTATTACATTAAAATCTCAGCAAAATAAAACTAGTAAAATAATTCACAAGTGCGCTTCAGAACAGCATCCTTAGTCATTGCATTTAAATAGCTCCCATGCGGATCCTTGGCATTCGAGGACTCAAACCTATCACCAATTGAAATGGTTTACTAGGGTAAGGAGGCGTTCTGTCCGCTTTAGAAAAGATTAGAGGGACAGAATGATGTATGAGCGATCGTTCTGACCCATCATCGTTCATCTGTCTGTTTATTCAGGCAGGGAAATAAATGCCAAGTGACTGATATATAGTTGATCAGCACTCCGTTAATGGTGTGTTGTTGTGCCGAAAACTGACAGTCTAAATCCACACTCTGATGATAAAGTAAAACTGGAAGTGTCCTGTTTAGCTTCTTCAGAATAAATCTGATTGTCAGCAGTCCCAGCAGCAGAACAATTTGGAAAATCTTGAGTGCCTTGACAATAAGCTGCTCACAAGGGGAAGCACCCTGTTATGGGGAATCTGTCAGCAGGATTTTGCTATGTAATCTGACAGTGGCATGATGTAGGGGCCATGACCCTCATTCCAGTGATCTATCACTTAGTTTACTGGGTGCAGCAGTTGCGATGGAATCACTATAGGTTATAATAGATGCCTTCCGGGGAGGGGGAAGGGGCTCTTTTTAGTTAAATATATGTATTTTTGGCTGAAATTTTTTTTATTATTGGGTCTCTTTAAAAATGTTGCTCTCTTTGCCTTCTATAACCCCCTTTAATGCTGGCTGCAGAGCTAAGAATCCGTTGGTGAACATGTTCTGTAAGAGGTTATAACTCCTTAATGTGAGCTATTCTCAGTGGATTTATGACCTGATGATGGATGGCGTAACTAGTGTCTCTTGGGCCGCTGTCAAAAACTTGGATCTGGGCAACCATCTCTATGTTGGTCAGATGTACAGTGGAGAAAAAAAGTATTTAGTCAGTCACCAATTGTCTAAGTTCTCCCACTTAAAAAGATGAGAGGCCTGTAACTGACATCATAGGTAGACCTCAACTATGAGAGTCAACATGAGAAAACAAATCCAGAAATCCCCTTGTCTGATTTGGCAAGATTTATTTTTCAAATTATGGTGGAAAATAAGTATTTGGTCATTAACAAAAGTTCATCTCAATATTTTGTTAGGCTAGGTTCACAAATGTGAAACCAGCCTTATATATCCTTTGTTGACAATGACAGAGGTCAAACATTTTCTGTAAGTCTTCACCAGATCTCCTCTAGAGCAGTGATGTTTTGGGCTTGTTGCTGGACAACACAGACTTTAAAATCCCTCCAAATGTTTTCTATGGGGTTGTGATCTGGAGACTGCCTAGGCCACTCCAGGACCTTCATATGCTTCTTATGAAGCCACACCTTCATTGCTCTGGCAGTGTTCTTGGGATCATTATCATCCTTAAAGACCCATCCACGTTTCATCTTCAATGCCCTTACTGATGGAAGGAGGTTTGCACTCAAAATTTCTCGATACATGGCCCCATTCATACTTTCATGTACACAGATCAGATATTATGGTGGTTCCAGCTCTAAGCAAATCATTCACTAGGTCCCCCCTGTGTGGTCCTGGGATTTTTGCTCACCGTTCTTGTGATCATTTTGACCCCACAGGGTGAGATCTTGCGTGGAGCCCCAGATCGAGGGAGATGATCAGTGGTCTTGTATGTCTTCCATTTTCTTATTGTTGCTCCCACAATTGATTACATCACACCAAGCTGCTTGACTATTGCAGATTCAGTCTTCCCAACCTGGTGCAGGGCTACAATTTTGTTTCTGGTGTCCTTTGACAGCTCTTTGGTCTTCACCATAGTGGAGTTTGGAGTGTGACTGTTTGAGGTTGTGGACAGGTGTCTTTTATACTGACAACAAGTTCAAACAGGTGCCATTACTACAAGTAATGAGTTGAGGACAGAGGAGCCTCTTAAAGAAGAAGGTACAGGTCTGTGAGCCAGAAATCTTTCATGTTTTTAGGTGACCAAATACTTATTTTCCACCATAATTTGCAAAATAAATCTTGCCAAATCAGACAACGTGATTTTCTGGATTTGTTTTCTCATTTTGACTCTCATAGTTGTGGTCTACCTATGATGTAAATTATAGACCTCTCATCTTTTTAAGTTTGAGAACTTTCACAATTGGTGGCTACCAAATACTTTTTTTCCCCACTGTAAAAGCATTTTAAAGACGTGTGCTATAATGTCCTCATCTTGGCACTTTCCTGTAATAATATCCCCTGTCCTGGCCCCTTTCTGTAAGGCTATGTGCCCACGTATGCAGAAAATTTCTGCTTCAAAACCGGACACCTTCCCAGAAAACGCGCGGAAATAAAACGCTCGTTTTTTGCACGTTATTGCTTAAAAATCGCATGTTTTTTATGCGTTTTTCCGTGCGTTTTCTATTAGAAAATAGCAAAAACGCGGACTTTTCTGCAAAATTAATGAGCATGCTGCGTTTTTGCCGCTAAGCGTTTTTTGAGCGGAAAAAAACGCATCAATGTGCACAAAAGGTGCGGAATTCACTTAAATGAATGGGATGCTTCTTTTATGAGTTTTTGAAGCGTTTTGACTGGGACAAATGCTTAAACGCTTACGTTGGCATGCAGCCTAATAATGTCCCTCTTCCTGTCCCCTTCCTGTAATAATGACCACCATCTTAGGCCCATTTCTGTAATGCATGCGCAGATGAATGTGAGCATGCACAGGAGAATGTGAGTATGCCTGTGAGCAAGAGCAGGAGAATGTAAGCATACCTGTGAGCACGAGCAGGAGAATGTAAGCATGCCTGTGAGCGTGCACAGGAGAATGTGAGCATGCCTGTGAGCATGCGCAGGAGAATGTGAGCATGTCTGTGAGCAAGAGAAGAAGAATAAGAGCATGCCTGTGAGCACGAGCAGGAGAATGCAAGCATGCCTGTGAGCATGCGCAGAAGAATGTGAGCATGCCTGTGAGCAAGAGTAGAAGAATATGAGCATGCCTACAGGAGAATGTGAGCATGCCTGTGAGCATGTGTAGGAGAATGTGAGAATGCGCAGGAGAATGTGAGCATGCCTGTGAGAATATGCAGGAGAATGTGAGCATGCCTGTGAGCATGCGCAGGAGAATGTGAGCATGCCTGTGAGCATGCGCAGGAGAATGTGAGCATGCCTGTGAGCATGCGCAGGAGAATGTGAGCATGCCTGTGAGCATGCGCAGGAGAATGTGAGCATGCCTGTGAGCATGCGCAGGAGAATGTGAGCATGCGCTGGAGAATGTGAGCATGCGCAAGAGAATGTGAACATGCGCAATAGAATGTGAGCATGCCTGTGAGCATGCGCAAGAGAATGTGAGCATGCCTGTGAGCATGCGCAAGAGAATGTGAGCATGCCTGTGAGCATGCGCAAGAGAATGTGAGCATTGCCTGTGAGCATGCGCAAGAGAATGTGAGCATGCGCAAGAGAATGCGCAGGAGATTGTGAGCATGCCTGTGAGCATGCGCAGGAGATTGTGAGCATGCCTGTGAGCATGCGCAGGAGATTGTGAGCATGCCTGTGAGCATGCGCAGGAGAATGTGAGCATGCCTGTGAGCATGTGAGCATGCCTGTGAGCATGCATGTGAGCATGCGCAGGAGAATGTGTGAGCATGCGCAGGAGAATGTGAGCATGCGCAAGAGAATGTGAGCATGCCTGTGAGCATGCGCAGAAGAATGTGAGCATACCTGTGAGCATGCGCAGGAGAATGTGAGCATGCCTGTGACCATGCGCAGGAGAATGTGAGCATGCCCAGGAGAAGGTGAGCATGTGTAGCTCTGCTGTGATCTGCAGACAAGCTATCCAATGTGTAGTCATTCAGAAAGACAGGACACTCAGAAATTTGAGCGGCCTCTTCTTACGTCAGCTCCCCTGGTATCTACGGTGGTATTAGAGAAAAGGGGAGGAGCATCATATTGCACATGCTCACCTGTTCCTGTCCTGACATTCTAGGACGGCTTTATGTCAGTAACAGGACGGCGGCCATTTTAATTCTATAGATATTGCCTCTCTAGACAAAACGATTGTGATTTGCTAATTAAACTTATTTCGGAATTTATTTGTAATGATTTTTCCTTTCTGTCCTTTAGTTTTTTTCTATTCCAGTAGGAGCACTTTTAAGCTGTTTTATCTTGTGTTTTTTCCTTTAGAGCAAAGATTTTCTGCAGCTTGATGTATCTAAAGGGTTTAAAAGGCAAAATAGTCACTCTCCCAGGAACTCTGAAAAGAGAAGAAGTATTGAAGTTACAACATTTAACCAAGAGGTAACAATGTGTTAAAAATAAAATGCTTAAATACTTAGAAATATCTACAACGTAGATGGAACTAGAGACAGTGGTTTTATTCTTTGTAGGGAATGGTTATTTTGCATATTTTTACAGCATGTGAACTAAAGTATACTTTGGTCTCTGCTTTATTTGTTAGTGCCTACAAACTAAAAGGGCTAATAAAAAATGGAATTTACTATTTTTTTATTATGCGTTGTTTATATAACGCTATCATATTCTGCAGCGCTTTACATACACTATTGGCATTGTCCCCATTGGGGCTCACAATATAAATAACCTGTATGTCTTTGGGGTGTGGGAGGAAACCGGAGAAAACCCACGCAAACATGAGGAGAACATACAAACTCCTTGCTGTCACTATAGTTCAGAAGTGATAAAAACTGGAAGGCCCAAGGGCGCAATAGAGTGTTATCTGGATAAATAATAATCTTTACTTTTATATAGCACTAACATTCCGCAGCGCTTTACAGTTTGCACACATTATCATCACTATCCCCAATGGGCTCACAATCTAGATTCCCTATCAGTCTTTGGAGTGTGGGAGGAAACCGGAGAACCCGGAGGAAACCCACTCAAACACAGGGAGAACATACAAACTCCTTGCAGATGTTGTCCTTGCTGGGATTTGAACCCAGGACTCCAGCGCTGCAAAGCTACAGTGCTAACCACTGAGCCACCGTGCTGCCCTAAAGGATAAAGGGTGGGTATGCTCACTATATCTGAGAAATCACGTTATCATGGACTTTTTGGCTATCATGGTGTAGGAGCATATGGTCACAGATAAGTACTAGATAACCTTTCACAAATGGGCTTATATATGCTGATACTTGGTGATTTGAATTAATGGTATGTAATATATATAAATATAGATAGTGATTGTGTATCCACTGGTATATTACACCATATATATCTATTGGTGTGTGGATCCAGCATTATAAATTATGCATATTGACTGTTTATGATACCTGTGATATTTTGAAAGCAGGATAAGCCTATATTGCCTGTTATTTAGTCCTCATTGTAAGGCTACAGTCTATCCTGAATATTAGCGGACTTGATCAGGGTACTGTCTGTATGCTAGTAGTCATCTGACATAATAGCATGAATTACGTAGTGCCTTTATCTGCTGTGATAAATCATATACTCCAAACATTTGGTTTTAGGAAGGGACACATTTGAGGTAATTTGCTACATAATTAATTTTACATCCTTGGCTTAATTCATATTGTATTTGAGTGGTGTGTACTAACTTAGACTGTCTGGACTTTCCACTTTTTCTTACATCTATATCTGATTGTATAAATTCAGCTTATTACACTCATGAAGATACTTTAAGCAAGTGGATACAGGCCACCTGGCTCTCTGTTTATAACTCTACGTCTTATAGGGTGACATAGGAGGACAGGGACAGCCATCGCACGAGCGGCGGCGCCGTTCTCGTATTCCTTAGGGTGCCATCCTCCGCACCTAGGTAAGTGTTCAGACAGATAACTTTTTATAGGGTCAGGTCACTCTTTTCTACACATCGGCTGAGTGAAATTATCAGGTTGTAACACGAAGTATCAATTTTTAATATACCCTTTTTTTGCTTCTTCCTTTTTTTCGTTTTCTTTTTGTTGAGGTTTTTCTGGGCTAATAATTTTTTGCAGTATTTTGTTAGGCTGCTTGGACTTAGATTTTCCTGACCAGATGATTGTACTGCCAGATGTGGCTGGGTAGATTTGTTTCATCTGTAATACATCTTTTCTTCCCAGCAAGGTTAATATCCCAATTTTGCTAGGCCTAATTAATAAGGGATATTTATACAATTTTTTAGAATTGTTGTTTAGTGCACTTAATAAAAGTTATATTTTAATAGGGCTTTTTTCAGTAAGTCTGGATAAAGTATTGGAAACAAATGAACAGTTGTGCTCACCTGGTCAGGGAGTGTGTTCACAACCACTGAAAAAACATAGGCTGCTGCTGACCTACAGAGAAGGAAGCATGGAGAACTGGCAACAAATGAGTTAATACACTATTAAGAAAAAATGGATTTGGCACAACCACGCATAAGAAGCCCGTGTATGCTGGGGTTAAATATCTTTTGGCATTAAATGCACCTGCTCCGTGGTACCGGGGTGCTCCTCCATGGAAAAAAACAATGCCCAAGTCCATAGTATGTCAGAAAAGTGGCAGCACTCACCGTCCCTTTAAAAGCAATCCTTTATTTTGGAGTCACATAAAACAGCAGAGGCAGGAGGGAACGATGTGGACAGAACGTCAGGACAACGGCTATTTCGCGCAGGTGTGCGTTTCTACGGGTCCCACACATGGGTTAAACTAGCTCTGTTGTCAAAAGGATGATGAGAAGACAGAGATCCACAGTATGCGGTTTCTTAGTCGACGCGTTTCGCAGTTTCAGAATTTATCAGGACATGGTGGTTTGTCCTGATGAAGGAGTTGGAAACTTTGAAACGCATTGTGTTGTGAATTCGTATTCTGGCCTCCCTCTGGTTATTACTGAAGGTAGTGGAGCTGGTCAGATCGACAGAGGGGTTGCGAGTTCTCTTTCTGGGCTCCCTCTGGTGTTTACTGGAAGTAATGGAGCTGATCTGATTGACAGAGGCTTGCCACCTGATAATGATGATGACGATTGGAGATCTGCGGTTTCAGATTGTGATTTAACCCCTTAAGCCCCAAGGGTGGTTTGCACATTCATGATCGGGCCAATTTTTACAATTCTGACGACTGTCCCTTTATGAGGTAATAACTCTGAAACGCTTCCATGGATCCAGGTTATTCTGCCGTTGTTTTCTCGTGACATATTGTACTTCATGTTAGTGGTAAAATTTCATTTAAGTAACTTGCGTTTATTTGTGAAAAAAACGGAAATTTGGCGAAAATTTTGAAAATTTCGCAATTTTCCAACTTTGAATTTTTATGCCCTTAAATCAGAGATACGGCACACAAAAAACTTGATAAGTAACATTTCCCACATGTTTACTTTACATCAGCACAATTTTAGAACCAAAATTTTTTTTTGTTAGGAAGTTATAAGGGTTAAAAATTGACCAGCGATTTCTCATTTTTGCAACACCATTTTATTTTTACGGACCACATCACATTTGAAACCACTTTGAGAGGTCTATATGATAGAAAATGCCAAAAAGTGACACCATTCTAAAAACTGCACCCCTTAAGGTGCTCAAAACCACATTCTAGAAGTTTATTAACCCTTTAGGTGTGTCACAGGATTTTTTTGAATATTTAAAAAAAATCAACATTTAACTTTTTTTCACAAAAAAACTACTTCAGGTTCAATTTTTTTATTTTACCAAGGGTAACAGGAGAAATTGGACTGCAAAATTTTTTGTGCAATTTGTCCTGAGTACGCTGATACCTGATATATGGGGGGGGACCACTGTTTTGGCGCATAGCTGAGCTCAGAAGGGAAGGAGCGCCGTTTGACTTTTTCAATGCAAAATTGGTTGGAATTCAGATCGGACGCCATGTCACGTTTGGAGAGCCCCTGATGTACCTAAACAGTGGAAACCCCCCACAAGTGACCCCATTTTGGAAACTAGACCCCCCAAGGAACTTATCTAGATATGTGGTGAGAACTTTGAACCCCCAAGGGCTTCACAGAAGTTTATAACATACAGCCGTACAATTAAAAAATCATATTTTTTCCTCAAAAATGATCTTTTCACCCTCAATTCTTATTTTTCCAAGGGTAACAGGACCCTAAAAGTCATTGTGCAATTTGTCCTGAGTACGCTGATACCCCATATGTGGGAGTAAACCACTATTTGGGCGCATGGCAGAGCTCAGAAGGGAAGCAGCGCCATTTGACGTTTTTGGCTGGAATTGAGATCGGACACCATGACGCGTTTGGAGAGCCCCTGATGTACCATAACAGTGGAAACCCCCACAAATTACACCATTTTGGAAACTAGACCCCCCAAGAAACTTATCTAGATGTGTGGTGAGCACTTTGACCCCTCCACTGCTTCACAGAAGTTTATAGCGCCCGGGCGTGAAAATAAAAAAATCGTATTTTTTCCACAAACATGATCTTTTAGTCACCAATTTTTTATTTTCCCAAGGGTAACAGGAGAAATTGGTCCCCAAAAGTTGTTGTCCAATTTGTCCTAAGTACGCTGTTACCCCATATGTGGTAGAAAACTACTGTATGGGCACACGTCCGGGCTCGGAAGGGAAGTAGTGACGTTTTGGAATGCAGACTTTGATGGAATGGTCTGCGGGTGTCATGTTGCCTTTGGAGAGCCCCTAATGTACCTAAACAGTGGAAACCCCCCCACAAATGACCCCATTTTGGAAACTAGACCCCCCCACGGAACTTATCTAGATGTGTGGTGAGCACTTTCAACCCCCAAGTGCTTCACAGAAGTTTATAACGCCCGGGCGTGAAAATAAAAAAATCTTTTTTTCTCCACAAGAATGATATTTTTGCCCCCAATTTTTTATTTTACTAAGGGTAACAGGAGAAATTAGACCCCAAAAAGTTGTTTTGCAATGTCCTGAGTAGGCTGATACCCCATATGTGGTGGTAAAACACTGTTTGGGCGCATGGCAGAGCTTGGAAGGGAAGGAGCACCTTTTGACTTTTTCAACTCAGAATTGTCTGGAATTGAGATCAGACGCCATGTTGCATTTGGAGAGCCCCTGATGTGCCCAATCAGTGGAAACCCCCAATTCTAACTCCAACCCGAACCCCAACACACCCCTAACCCTAATCTCAGCCCTAACCTTAATGGGAAAATAGAAATAAATACATTTTCTTTTAATTTTATTATTTTTCCCTAACTAAGGGGGTGATAACGGGGGGTTTGATTTACTATTTATGGCGGTTTTTATGTTTGGCAGCTGTTGCACGCTAAAAGACGCTTTTTATTGTAATAATAGTTTTTGCATCACCACATATTGAGAGCTATAATTTTTCCGTATTTTGACCCACCGAGTCATGTGAGGTCTTATTTTTTGTGGGACGAGTTGACGTTTTTATTGGTACCATTTTCGGGCACTTGACATTTTTTGATCGCTTTATATTCCGATTTTTGGAACGCAGAATGAACAAAAACCAGCGTTTCATGAATTTCTTTTGGGGGGGAGCGTTTACACCGTTCCGCGTGCGGTAAAATTGATAAGGCGGTTTTATTCTTCGGGTCAGTACGGTTACAGCGATACCTCATTTAGGTCGTTTTTTTGTTTTGTCGGTTTTATGCAATGAAAACTATTTTATATAAAAAATAATTATTTTTGCATCGCTTTATTCTGCGAGCTATAACTTTTTTATTTCTTTGCTGATGACGCTGTGTGGCAGCTCGTTTTTTGCCGGACAAGATGACGTTTTCAGCAGTACCATGGATATTTGTATGCGTCTTTTTGATCGTGCGTTATTGCATTTTTTGTTTGGCGGTATGATAATAAATCATTATTTTTTGCTTCGTTTTTTATTTTTAAAGGGGTTAACTAATGGGACAGTTTTATAGGGCAGGTCGTTATGGACCCGGCAATACCAAATATGTGTACTTTTTATTGTTTTGGGTTTTTTTTATTTCCAAAAAATGAATTTATTGGGGGAATATTTTTTTTTTTTTTCTAATTCATTTGGCGATTTTTTTTTTTTAATTATTTTAACACTTTTTTTTTTTTAACGTTATTACATTGCCCCAGTTGGGACATCACTGTCCTGTGACAGATCGCTGATCTGTCACATCACAGATCATTGTGACAGATCAGCATCAGCGATCTGTCACAGGCAGTGCAGCAGGCTTCCTCGTGCCTGCGCTTTGCAGGCACTGAGGAAGCCGGCTCCCTGCATGCCCCGGAAGGTCCCCGTCGCCATCTTGGATTCAGGGGCCTGCAGGGAAGGAGCCCCCCGTAGCAGCGCTGCACATTGCACTGCCGTGGGGGCTCAGTGAAGCATGGAGGGAGCCCCCTCCCTGCCGATGCTTCCTTTTATCCCCCGGTACACCGCGATCGTGTTTGATTGCGGTGTGCAAGGGGTTAACGTGGCCGGGGGCGGTCCGTGACCGCCCCGGAAACATTGTGCCGGGTGTCAGCTGTGATAATCAGCTGACTCCCGGCCGCGATCAGCGGCGCTCACCACGTGGGCGCCGCTGATCGCTATGACGTACTATCCCGTCCCTGGGAATTAAGTCCCAGGGCACATGGACGGGATACTACGTCATATGGGATTAAGGGGTTAAGACAGCCGACTCCCTCTATCCCTGCTGGTGATTTGCTTCCTGTTCCTCCTAAGGTCTGATTTCTCCAGCTGTGTCCCTGCATGTTCAGCTAAGTGCTTTATTTGCTATTCTGTTTGCATTTGTTCTGGTTTTGTCTATCTCTTCTTGGTGCGGGTCAGCCAGCTCTGGCTGGGGCTGTGCTGAATCACCGCCCATATATTGCTGCTTGTGCCAGTTTCTTTTATCCCCTGTGAGATTGGTGTCTTTTTGCTCTGCTTTCAGAATATACCAGAGTGCTGATATAGTGGGGGCGAAGTTGTGTGACGTCAATGTTTTTTGTATCAGACGTGTTGGACTTTTTGCAGGGTTTTTTGCGTGATTGCAGACAGTGTCTGTCTTTCCTGTCCTGTCTATTCAGTGTGGGCCCTATCATTTGCTCAGACTATTTTCCTACCTGCATTTGTGTTTTCATCTTGTCTCACCGACAATATATGTTTGGGGGCTATATATTCCTTTGGGGTCTGCTCTGGGGCAGTTTAGATTTCCCCTTTCTTGCTTTAGGCTTAGTTAGCTCTCCGGCTGTGCTGAAGCGTCTAGGATCATCGTAGGCACGCTCCACGGCTACTGCTAGGTGTGTAGATAGGATCAGGGGTCTGCAATCCACTTAGTTACCAACCTCTCTGGTTTTCTGTGGCTTAGCTTGGTCTTGCTTTCCTCCTCGGTGATCCATTCATAACAGCATTGATTAATAAACTGCATAATGTGGATCTCTGTCTTCTCCTCATCTTTTTCATGGCAGCCCAGGTTCAACCCATTTGTTTCCAACTCTCCATTCATCAGAAATAATAATTTTCGGTACGTCGCCAGAGTATACATGGTGTAAGGTCCTGTAATTACTAAATGTATTACACTCAGTTCTGCTACTGACCATGCAGGATCTGCTGCCCAGCATGTGATACCGGCTCCAGACAGTACATTAGTGACTGACTAATCCTATTTTGGTTAAACCATTTTCACACAATTTATAAAGACAATATAACTGGATATAATTTCTTCAGTTTCTACTTTACTTTTTTCTTCTCCTCCACATTTTTGCATTTTTCTTGGCTCCGTAATTCCTTATCAGCTCTTCTGCAGTTTCTCAGTTTTTCTTCCTAGTTGTGATCTGTTTTTTTTTTTTGGTTTTTTTTTTAAATCTCTCTTTATTGACTATCCCATTCCTCTCACTTCTTCCTTTTCCTCCTCCAATTTAGGGGTGTTTCAGAAATTATTTTAGCCTTTTTAAAGTACATTGGCGTGTCTTGCACATTCGGTTTTTTTTTATTACCTGGAAAAAAGCGCCAACCTCACTTAATACAGGAGTCTTTTCAATCAGGATCCTATCTAAATATGGGAATGTAGGAGAATAAAACAAAACTTTTTTGAAGAAAAAAATATGGAGAGTAGACATAGCTCCACATAAGACAACCACCGATGGTAGTTTCTTTACTACTCACTCGGGTGAGGAGATCTAGGCTTCTGCTCTCCTCTCTTCCTGGAGAAGTACTTCCGAACCCATATGTAATGGAGATTTTCTATTGTTTAACACTGCACTAAAAACATGAGGCCATGTTGGAAGCTACACCCCTCTAAGAATTAATCTAAGGATGTGATGAGTATCTTGAACTCACAGGTGCTGCAAATAATTTTCACTCCATGGAACAGTTTTTTTTTTTTTCCACAAAAATATTAATTTAGCATCAATTTTATCACTTTCGCAAGGGAAACATTAGAAGTGGACCCCACAATTTGTGCAACTTCTCATGAGTACGCTGAGACCCAAACATTTGGTAGGAACTGCTACTTGGGCACAAAGCAGGGTTCGGGAGGCAAAGAGAGCCATTTGACTTCTTGGAGTGCAATATTTGGAATAGATTGTGAACATCAAATTGGTACTAATACAGCAGAAACCCTCACATTTATTTTAGAGACCTTTAGATTTTCTTTTAATTTTAATACCACCACCCTTGCCCCCCCCCCACACACACACACTCCCTTTTGTTCTCTTTTATATCTTTCGGTTTTGGATATGACTGTTTTATTGTTTTTTATTTTTTTGTTTTCCTTCTGTAGAAAACAATTTAAAATAATAATCTAGTTTTTTAAAAGGGGTTGTCCCGTCTAAATTGAAAAGTATACAGTCACTCTGGGTGATTGCACATTTTCAAATCCTCCCAGCCCGCTTACTGTGCACTGTGAGAATTTGCCTTTCTCTGCCCCGGGAAAAGCAGTCAGGTATGTGATGTGCATACTCCACGGGCAGAACTCATCTAGCGGGCACAGCCTCACTCCATACAAGTGTATGGAGCGAGGCCGCACCCCATCATGTGGGTAATTATTATTTTTTACTATAGCACCATTAATTCCATGGTGCTGTACATGAGAAGGGGGTTACATACAAAGTTATAGATATCGTTAACAGTAAACAAATTTACAATGACCGACTGGTGCAGAGGAGAGAGGACCCTGTCCTTTCCGACTTACATTCTACGGGATAATGGAGAAGAGACAGAAGGTCGGGGTGCAGCAGCTCTGCTCTGGTGCTGATGAGGCGATAGCTCGGGCAGTGGTGAGGTGGTAGAATGAGGCGGGTAATCATCCTAACTTCCAGATAATGCCCTATCTCTTGCCCCTTCTAATTTGGTTACTGAATAGTTTGTATCCTGCAATCTTTTTGTTATAACTATTGTCTGATATTTAAAGGAAATCTGTCACCTATTTTTTTCTACTATCAGCTGCCGGCACCGCCATCAAGGGCTTATCTACAGCATTCTGTAACGCTGTAGATAAGCCCCCGATGTAACCTGAAAGAGAAGAAAAACGAGTTATATTATACTCACCCAGGGGCGGTCCGGGTCCAGTTTTGGTCCGATGGGTGTCGTGGTCCGGTCCAGCTCCTCCCATCTTCTAACGGTGACGTCATCTTCTTTGCTTCCCGTCGCGGCTCCGGCGCACGCGCACTGCTCTGCCCTGTTGAGAGCAGAGAAGAGTACTGCAGTGCTCAGGTGGCGGGAAAGGTCAGAGATGTCCTGCGCACTGCAGGACTCTGCTCTGCCCTCAACAGGGCAGAGCAGTGCGCCAGCACAGGAGCCGCGACGGGAAGCAAAGAAGAGGACATCATCGTTAGAAGATGGGAGGTACCGGACCGCGACACCCTCCGAACCGGACCGCCCCTGGGTGAGTATAATGTAACTTGTTTTTCTTGTTTTTCTTCTCTTTCAGGTTACATCGGGGGCTTATGTACAGCATTACAGAATGCTGTAGATAAGCCCCTGATGACAGTGCCGGCAGCTGATAGTCGAAAAAATAGGTGACAGATTCACTTTAAAGTCTTCTACATATCCTCACCAGCTGTCCACACAGGAGGTTACCCTTCAGCTTTTAAAAAATGGTCACTATTAAAAATCAAAAAGGCTATTTGCATCAAGTTTTACAGTGGGGCAAAAAAGTATTTAGTCAGTCAGCAATAGTGCAAGTTCAACCACTTAAAAAGATGAGAGGCGTCTGTAATTTACATCATAGGTAGACCTCAACTATGGGAGACAAACTGAGAAAAAAAAATCCAGAAAATCACATTGTCTGTTTTTTTTTCCTTTTATTTGCATATTATGGTGGAAAATAAGTATTTGGTCAGAAACAAAATTTCATCTCAATACTTTGTGATATATCCTTTGTTGGCAATGACAGAGTTCAAACGTTTTCTGTAAGTCTTCACAAGGTTGCCACACACTGTTGTTGGTATGTTGGCCCATTCCTCCATGCAGATCTCCTCTAGAGCAGTGATGTTTTTGGCTTTTCGCTTGGCAACACGGACTTTCAACTCCCTCCAAAGGTTTTCTATAGGGTTGAGATCTGGAGACTGGCTAGGCCACTCCAGGACCTTGAAATGCTTCTTACGAAGCCACTCCTTCGTTGCCCTGGCGGTGTGCTTTGGATCATTGTCATGTTGAAAGACCCAGCCACGTTTCATCATCAATGCCCTTGCTGATGGAAGGAGGTTTGCACTCAAAATCTCACGATACATGGCCCCATTCATTCTTTCATGTACCCGGATCAGTCGTCCTGGCCCCTTTGCAGAGAAACAGCCCCAAAGCATGATGTTTCCACCACCATGCTTTACAGTAGGTATGGTGTTTGATGGATGCAACTCAGTATTCTTTTTCCTCCAAACACGACAAGTTGTGTTTCTACCAAACAGTTCCAGTTTGGTTTCATCAGACCATAGGACATTCTCCCAAAACTCCTCTGGATCATCCAAATGCTCTCTAGCAAACTTCAGACGGGCCCGGACATGTACAGGCTTAAGCAGTGGGACACGTCTGGCACTGCAGGATCTGAGTCCATGGTGGCGTAGTGTGTTACTTATGGTAGGCCTTGTTACATTGGTCCCAGCTCTCTGCAGTTCATTCACTAGGTCCCCCCGCGTGGTTCATGGATTTATGCTCACCGTTCTTGTGATCATTCTGACCCCACGGGGTGAGATTTTGCGTGGAGCACCAGATCGAGGGAGATTATCAGTGGTCTTGTATGTCTTCCATTTTCTAATTATTGCTCCCACAGTTGATTTCTTCACTCCAAGCTGGTTGGCTATTGCAGATTCAGTCTTCCCAGCCTGGTGCAGGGCTACAATTTTGTTTCTGGTGTCCTTTGACAGCTCTTTGGTCTTCACCATAGTGGAGTTTGGAGTCAGACTGTTTGAGGGTGTGCACAGGTGTCTTTTTATACTGATAACAAGTTTAAACAGGTGCCATTACTACAGGTAATGAGTGGAGGAAAGAGGAGACTCTTAAAGAAGAAGTTACAGGTCTGTGAGATCCAGAAATCTTGATTGCTTGTTTCTGACCAAATACTTATTTTCCACCATAATATGCAAATAAAAGGAAAAAAAAACAGACAATGTGATTTTCTGGATTTTTTTTCTCAGTTTGTCTCCCATATTTGAGGTCTACCTATGATGTAAATTACAGACGCCTCTCATCTTTTTAAGTGGTGGAACTTGCACTATTGCTGACTGACTAAATACTTTTTTGCCCCACTGTAGCTTCAATGTTTGCCTTTTGTACAAAAAATCTGTAAATCTAGGAGAGAAATCTCTTTTCTATTTGTGTTCTGTAAACTTTAAGCTCCATTGATTTTTATTTGGAAATAATGCAAAAACAGTACGTGAAAAATTAAATACCGTACATTATTACTGATTGAAGCATAATCGACTTATGCTAGGACCGCAATGGCAGTTTATAAGAAGTAATTTACTATTAATATGACCGGGCATTTTTTTATTAGCTTTATATCTAATGACAAGTTTTATCTTCATGATAAAGGAACCGCGATGGGTGCAAAATGCACACCAGTTTTTGTAAAAAAATTTATGGCAGGTTTGAACAAATATTTATTGAGGAGGAATTTGGAACATTTCTATGTGTTCCTCTAAAAGATGTGTAGATGACCTTATATTAATTTGGAGTGAAAGATGAAGAAAAGATAATGAAGTTTGTTGCATTTCTAAATCAAGTAATTTTCAGTGGGGCTTAAAGTTTAAACAACATATACTGTAAGTAGAGAAGAGATTTCCTTCCTGGATTTTCATATTTTTGTAGAATATGGGAAAATTTAAACTAAATTACGGTAAATTATTTTTGAAGACTATTGATGCAAATAGTCTTTCAGATTTTAACAGTGGCCATTTAAAATAGATTTACCTCCCAATTGAACAGATTGAGAGGATACATAGGAATTGTTCAAAGGAGGAGGATATTAATGATCAAACAAAAGTCATAACCAAAAGACTGATGTATAGGAAGTATTGAGTAACCATAATAGGAGTGAAAGGTAGAGTGTAATTTAGAAGTAAGGATGGTTGTCAACAGAAGAAAGGAAATAATTTAGTAAAAACAAAAGTGGGGAAAATAAAAACATTTTGGGCGTCACACATTTGTTGTTAGATCTAGCAACAAATATGAAACTTAAAATGTCTTTATTTTCCCCCCTTTTTTTTTGCAACCCATGCTCAAATGCAAATTATCCGTAAAAAAAACCTGGAACATAATGTTAAATGACCCATTCCAGAAATTATTTTAGGAATCCTAAAACAATAAAAGATAAAATTGCTATGTCAAATCCAAGATTTAACCCTTCACGTTGTATGTTATATTTGGGAAGGAGTTCGAGAAAATGGATGTACCAGTATCTTTTTGTGATCGTCCATGCACAGGAGCTGCCCTTGACATGATCCCCAAAGGAGATCTTCTTAACTGACCTCCAAGCTCTTGAAGCAACAGCCCGGGTCTCTATTAGCATCGGTCTAGGCTGTTTAACCCTTTAGATGCTGTGATCAATGGTGACTGCTGCATCTAAAAGGTTGGGAGAGGGAAGGAGGTCTCTTTTCACCCTATTGTCACGCCTGTGCTGTAATCGCCAGGTGCAGCTTATCTCTAGATCTGCTGGTAAATAGTGTTTATTTTAGGTTTTCCATTAGTTTTCAGTGACTGAGTAACTAAAAGGTACCGTAAATACTTTTTTTCTCACAGTATCCATTCTCAAACAAGTGCCATCAGAGCACACAGCTTATGGCACCAGCTCACCCCCTATTCTTAAATGAATAGTGCTCATTTGAGCATTAATTTTTATCTGAAATCATGTGGATATAATTGCAGAATGTAAAGCTATGTTATATGTTCAAACATCATAATGTAAAATGAAGTTTCAGAATTAGACATATTTTTTGTTTCTTTTCAGATGTTGGATGAAATGGAAAAAAATAATTCTGAACCAAAGGACATTTACGATGCAGGCATGATCACTACATCTGGAGTTGCGCTGGAAACTATTTTAGCAACTACTGACAACCAGCCATTTGAAGAAGAAACAGAAAGTTATTCTGATGTCTGCAAGCCTCTGGAAAATGGGATTGTCGATAATGCAGAAGACATAAAGGCTTTTAGCAGTGAAGAGGATGAAGAGGAAGCGAACATCCATGAATCATCTAGCATCCTTCCTTCATCTGTGTTGGATCAAGCCAGTGTGATTGCTGAGAGATTTGTTAATAATCTCTCTAGGAGGAGCAGTTTGGCTTTAGAGGATGGAAAAGTCATTGGGTACATCACTCCAAGGCATTTGAGCAGGAGCAGCAGTTTGATAAATTTAGATGGCTCAGACAAAAGTATGTGTCAGAATGGATCCTCTGATTTTCTAAAGTCTCATCAAGATGTTTTGCCGAATGGTGAAAAGTCTTGCGTAGAGTCTTCAATCAGTAAAGTTAATTCTTTGGAAAATGTTTTTGAAGAAAAACAAAGACCAATTGGTAAACTAAGGGAGTCGGTTCTCTCCTACCAAGACAGACAACTTATCGACAAGATAAAAACATATTATGACAAGGCAGAACATCAGGATGCAGCTTTCAGCATCAAACGCAGAGAAAGCTTAACATACATTCCGGCTGGAGTCGTTAAAAACTCTATATTTAAGATGAACAGTCTCCCGGGAAGTAATAATCAAAGACCGAGAGCTGAAGTACCTTCCAGTAGTCCTATTGGTGAGAACAGCCAGCACCCTACATATGTAGGTGCTTCTACTCTTGAAGAAAAAGTGTGTCCAGCCTACTCAATTACACCCATGCAGCTCCCCAGTATATCTTCTAAGAGTGATGTTTTGGAGAAGCAACTTCCGGTTTCTGACGAAGTCTTCAAGTGTTCATCAGAAATGGTTAAGGTGTTTGATCAAATTGAAAAAAGTAAAAATGCAAATGACAGCTCTAATATCTATCCATCAAGATTTGTGGAAAATCCAGTGCAGTCTGATGAACCGCTCATAATAATTGAGGAGAGTGATTTGGGTACAATTCGAGAAGAATACCAAAATCATACACCAAACAATTCATCTCCTGAACAGATGAGAAATCAGGGCAGCAATGAGAGTTTTAGTGATCAGGACTACAAGACTCCTACTAAGGAAAGTCCCACATTTCTGGAGCTTGCCAACTATATCGACGTAAATCTGTCAGACAATGTGAAGAACAGAGTCTATCAACTTGCTAGGCAATACAGCCAGCGGATTAAATGCAATAAACCCGTTGCTTACAGGCGTCTTTGGGAAATAGAGGAAGATATGAGAAGGGGCAGTCTGCCTACTGTAAAAGAGGAAAAAAATGAAGGAAAATGTAAGCATATTATAGTATTTTCAAAAGATTCATTTAGTCACAGAAATGCCTTTTTATCAACTATAAGCAAGGGGTTGTCCGGGACTTTAGCCCATCAATGTTTGATAGGTGGTGGTGTGACTCCCAATGCTGTCGGCTAGATGTACTGAGTTGTGGAGCTGCACCGCACGGCTCCGTCAACGGAATGTAGGCCTTGGCCGGGTACTGGACATCAGCCCCCTACTGACTAGACTAGGTGGTGGATGTACAGTACCCAGGTGCCGTCACTAAACAGTTAACAGAGCTGTGCTGCGGAGCGCCGCAACTGAGCAGTTTCAGCTGGTATCGGGAAAAGTTGATTGGCGAGAATGTCTGTTTTGGCATCGCTACCAATAAGACATTGATGACCCATTCTAAGGAGAACTAACTAATAAAGTTGCACTCTGTAACGTTATAGCATGCAGACAAGAAATATATGAATTTGGAATTGCATTACTGCTCTAGAAAATAGGAAAAATGAAGATTCTTAGCACATAAATTGGCCAATTCATGTGTGCCCAGCGGCCTTGACAAGGCGATCCTCTTTGCTGGGAACTTAACCTAATGTGATTCCTCTCTTGGGCTGATAAATATAGGCTTTCAGACAATGAGCGGATTCATATTAGGTTAGGTTCCCAGCAAGAAGGTGCTTGAAACAAAGTTCTAAAATTTGTAAACTGCTCCTCAGAATATCTTTTAATCATGGTAATATTTAGCTAGAGATGGGTGGATTGATTTGAGGGACTCCGTTCCATCAGCTAGGTCAGTATTCTCTGGACAAGAGACTCGCGAGTCTTTTACCTTGGGGATCCCCAGCGCAATGTCATCTGTGCAGTGATAAGCCAGCCAAACCAATCAACATCATGCTGCAGTGATGATGTCGTGCCAGTTTGGCTAATCAGAAGCTGCTCTGGGTCACAGAAGGTAAGAGATTTGCGAGCCTCCTGTCCTGGGTTGTCAGACATCCAGAGATTCCATAACAGTCCGTTAAATATGGCAATTTTCTCCCTGTCCGTAAAAAAAAAATTGAGGTGTCCGTGATTTTTTGAAGCCTGAAGAAAATGATACAGATTATTCTTGAAATTCTCATTTTACAGTTCACAGTGACTGCAGCTGATGTCTTAATATCAGAATTATGGGCTGTAGACATGGATCACTTATTTATTTTGGTTTTCCAAAAATATTGTCTGCCCATTATTTTTTGATTAGCTGCCAAGAAAAAATAAAAAGTCAAGTTGGCCACCCTTCTTCCATCCAGCGGCCAGATACTACTGACCTGGCTGATGGGCTGGAGACCCACGAATCGATCGCCCATCTCTACACTCAGCCATTTCTATAATTTTATATGGAGATATTGCTTTATTAAATTATCAGATAATGTCAGCAGTGATTAGAAATGTTTGTAAAATTATTTTTTGTTTGCTTTAGGTAAACTGAAGACTGTACTTTCTTTTCCTATGGACGATCCTATGGTTTCACAAGAACGCAGCCCAACAATTTCAACGCCTTCTCCTTTACACAGTGAGAAGTCTCCCAGGCGATTATTATTCGATTCTCCTGATGGCTCCAACACACATTCCCCATTAAAATCAGACTGCAAAAGCCCCCTGAGTCCGGTCACAACAGAAATATTCCATTGGCCGGATGTCCGAGAACTGAGATCGAGGTACACAAGTACAGCTGGGCTCGTCAAAAACCTTCCAGTTAACAGAAGCCTATCGGTACCTGATAAATTGATGGATGACCATGTGGGAAATCTGCCAGAAGTATGTAACATAAATTACATCAACCCTTCATACAAAAAGAAGATAAAACATTCAGTGAGTATGAAAAGTGTATCGGAGGAAATAAATCTTTGTGATAAAGTAGACGTTCAAAATCCAAGTAGGACTGTAAGTCCTGAAGCCCTGCACAATGGGGACCATGGGCAAGTGATAAATGACTGCTACTACATTAGCGCGGAAGCTCCTCTAGAAAACAACAACAAAAAAATAATAATTGTGGAAAAGATCCCTGATGCCTCTGTCTGCGATGTAGATGACACCTATGTACACATCAGATCCCCAACTAGCAGAGAGAAGATTTCAATAAAAGCCGTGATAGAACGATGCAAAGCTTATCAGGATACCGAGGAATATAAAATAAGGGAAAGTCTCCTCAACTCGGATGGTACACCAGACGTTACACCAGAACAATCAAAACCGAAAGTCTTAACCACTAATGACATTGCACTGCAAAATAGAGTCAGAAACTTAAGAGAGAAGTTCCAAACCTTAAATTCAAAAGTCAGCACTCAGAATTAACTATTTGATGAACTGAAGAATTTATATGTATACACATTAAAGGGGAATCTTTCAGCAAGATGTTGCTGTTTTAATCTGAGAGCAGCATAGTGTTGGGGCAGAGAGCCTGAGTCCAGGAATGTGTCACTTTCTAGACTGTGTGCTGTCATTTCAATACAATCAGTGTTTTATTAACAGAAGATTATCACTGCCGGACTAGGTGTCGTGTGCAAACAAGTCCAGCTAATCTGTGTGACCCCGCCCCCACCACTGATTGGCATCTTCCTGTGTAAATTGTCAGCAAGCTGCCAATCGGGTGTGGGCGGGGTTATCCACAGCTCAGCATTCTGACCACTGCTACATGTATAGATTACATAGTAAAAACCTGCTGACTGATTTCCCTTCAAGGCAAAATGTCAATGGGATTTTCTATATAATGAGATGCGCAAGGTTTCACAATTATATATTTATGAGTAGCACAGAAATATACAGCAAAATCACTATTTATAGAGAGACAGTTTAATGACAGAATGAGCTTCTTTGTATATAGTGTATTTTATTAACCATACACGTGTGTATATTGTTGTCATCATTTACGTTGAATATCATATTGATAGTTTTTTTGTTTGTTTTTTTGCTAAAACCTTTCACTACAGTTTTCGAAAAATAAATCTATCTCTTAAATGAATGCATTTACTTGGATCAAAAATATAAATGGAATGAAATAACTCATTGAAATATTACTTGTACAACTGCATAGCTTGCTAACACAAATGTCATTTGTCATATTTTTATGGCTATCCTATCAAGAAAGATATCAGTCCATGATATGTGCCATAACTAAACAGCAGCGATGAAAAAAATTTTTAAACCAATTTATTTTTCCATAAAATAATCATAAATAATAAATTGGTATCTCAGCATTACTTTCCGGTAAGTTTCAGCTACCCAAAGAAAAGAATTCTCCTCTTGATTGACGTAGTACCAGGTCATGTAGTGTTGTAATCTTATCCCGGTTTGTCTGAAACAAGCAGACCAAAGTCTTACACACTAATATGAGGCACAATACTTGTGACATTGTATCTATGCAATTATTGTGCCTTGAAATTATATGGCTTATACTGTTGTAACTAGTGGTGAGCAGACTTAACATTTTAATTTTGCCAACTTAACCTATTTTCCTCTTCAAATTTGATTTTCAAAAAATTAACACACCGCTAATCCAAAGATCCTTATTATGCTCTCAGGACTCTCCAGCCCCCACAGCATAATAAACTGGAGATGTAAAAATCATTAAAAAAAAAACCTAATCACTCGCCTCTCTGCCTACCCCGGTTCACTGCACACTGTCCAGTCCTCAGAACCTCATCTTTGAGCTGACATGTCCCTTATCTGCCTATATTTCATTATAGTCTGGGGCTTCAGGAAAGACCAGATAGCGGGCAGTCAGAGAGGTGAGCAGTGAAGTAAATATTATGTTTTTATAGTAGTTTGTACCATTTTCAAACTATTTGTGCTTCATAAAAATGACATCACAGTTTATTTTTCTTTGGATGATTTTCGCAAATCTAATCTCAAAGAATTTGTCATTCGCGGTTCCACGAAAAATCAGAGAATTCTACTAGAACTCAATTGTCACAGGGATACCGCGACAGAAGATTGCGGTGTCTGGTTTCACAAATTCCTGCACTGATTAGAACTGCTTCATCATCTTATTTAACAGTACAGTTTTTTTCCTTGCTGGCAGTGCAAGGGTTAGTCAGTTCAGTTGATCTCCTGGAGATCTCCAAATTGGATTGCCTCAGCTGTTCAGTGTTGGCCACTCCCCTCTGCTATTTATATGCTCACCATTGGCACTTGGAAATTGCCAGTGATAGTTATCACTGCCTGGGTATGAGTTGGAGGTGAAATTCTGTTTGGAGTAGGCATTTGGAGAATTGTTCAGGAGATTGTATCTTCATCATCCTCTCCCATTTGGTTTCACCTTCCTTTACCTCCCCAGTGTTCCACTCTGCTTTTGGGGAGTGAATTTTGTATGATTGATTATAGTTTTCATTTATCACTGTCCATCTTCCCTTGTTTGTCTGGATATACTTCGGTCTCACACCTCCCTGGGTGAGGGAGGCAACAGATAAGGGTAAATATAGGAGCAGAGCAAGGCACGTGACCCCGGCATCTCCACCTACATGAGCATTCTGGGGAACAGGGATAGACTAGGGTGCCCCCTAGTTCGAGGAATTGAGTAGGCACCCACAGTGCCTAGTCACTACCTGACATCAACATTCTGCGGATCAATCTGTTCATCCCTAGTTGGAACCCGAAAGTGGGTAAACATTTGCCACAACACAAAACAAACGACGGAAAGAACCAAAACAATTTTTAATTTAGGCAATTTTGAGACAATCGACAAAGCATTAAACATTTGTTGATTTCGCACAAGCACCATAAGTTTTCAACATATGTAAAGGGTCGTCCTTGTCTTGTGATTTTCCTAACTCTAAATAAAAATAACTGTGCATAAACTGCATGAAGCACGGAAAATCATACCAAACAAAAGAAAACAAAAAAAATTTACGATTTCCACGAATCAAGCTCATTTTACTAAGGAATGATCCCTCAAGTGACCATAAGAATTATGCATATAAGTCCCTGATGCACAGGCCATAGGTTCCAGCTCTTGCTGTGGAATGATAGATTGTACTATAATTTAGCAGGATCACCTCGCTGATATTATCAGGATTGATTTAATTGCTTCTAAGGAAGTTTCTCCACTTGGAAATCAAAATCCCAAAGTCACACTTCGCCCACAGGCCGGCTCATATAAACCAATAGTTGAAAACGTGCCTATGAATATTCAACCCATGCCGAGGAAAGGGACGCATTACATTCATGAACAGTCTAAATTCTTCATCTGCAACAAACACTAACTGACCAACCCTACAAGGGTGGAAGATGCCAACATGTGTCGCACTTTCATAAGTCCCAACAACCTCCAGTACAAGCCATTAATTGATATCAGCTACGACCAACAGCATCAATGAAAAATATTTATTGTACTTTAAAAAATGGGAACCTAAATTAGATGACTTTAAGCTGAAAATGCTTTTTGTCCAGTGTCCCAACATAGTTCGGAAACTGTGCAATATCCAGGAAGACCTGAGCAATAAACAACCACTCCTGCACCGTTGGATGAAGGATGACCTTGGTCATCAGGTGTACCCATAGGTGTCCTTACATTTCTTGGTCAATCACTGGGATGGTGGAAGTGCCAAGTAGAAATTCAAAGTGCAGTGATGCAACAAACCAGTAAGAGAGGAAAGAAAAAAAGTTTATTACCATGTGGACAGTCCTTAAGACATATTCTCAGCAAAGTCTGTGGTGATCACTTTATTTGGCCAATCTATAACATCAAAACTAGTACAAACAAGACTCAGTAAATCAACATTACACTCACTTCATAATCACAAGTAGTCTTCCCTCTACCCATGTACATACAGTTGTCACTGTAAAGTAGTTTTGGCCACAACTCATTCATTAGCCAAACAAATGTCCAAAAAGACAGTAAAAGGCAATAAATTTAGAAGAGTGTCGGTGATGTTCCACATACAACGCATGTAAATGAAAATATGAGTGGTACTGGAAGACATAGGATGAACCCATGGCCTTCAAACTGCTCGGCAGGTTTTCCACAAACATGTCATCGCCGTCCCAAATGCCAAAAGCCAAGCCAAAAAAACATGGTCAACTGGTAAACTATGCATGTTGGTCACATAAGCATTGCAACAATCCTGCAAAACACTGAAACCATGAACTCTTGTGTCACAAATTACAGAAAATTGATTCTGAACAGCTCAAAAACAAGGTTCAGATTCAATACTTTCTTTGGAAAACACGTATGCTGAAAATCTGACACATGGTCTAAAATCTGATGAAATTCGGACCAAAGACTTGGATGAGAATTGGTCCAATTTTCACATATGCAAAAAAAATTGGCATATGAAGTAGCCCGAATGGGACTAAAGTTGTTGAATAAATAAATGCCCCTTTTCATCCTTTTCTTCATGCCATGAATAAGGTTGTATCATACATGGTTGTATCAATCATGCTTGCTGTGGTTCCTCTTGGCAATGCATTATACATTTGCCTTAAATGATTTTTTGGCGTTGAAAGTTTATTAGTTCACTATTTGGCAACTGTGACGCAGTATGTAGAGTGACAGCTGCTGGGAGGATCAGATTATGCAATCGATGTCGCCTTGCAATGGAGAAGCCATTAACCCTTTTACCCCCAAAGGTGGTTTACACATTAATGACCAGGCCAATTTTTACAATTCTGACCATAGTCACTTTATGAGGTAATAACTCTGGAACGCTTCAACGGATCGCACTGATTCTGAGATTGTTTTTCCATGACATATTGTACTTCATTATAGATAGAAAAAATTAAATTAAATTTAAATTTAAAAAAAAATTTTGATATGACTTGCGTTTGTGAAAAAAAAAAAAGGAAATTTGTTGAAAATTTTGCAATTTTCAAACTATATATTCTTATGCCCTAAAATCGCAGAGATATGCCACACAAATAACGTTTCCCACATGTCTACTTTACATCAGCACAATTTTTGAAACAATTTTTTGTTGGCAAGTTATAAGAATTAAAAGTTGACCAGCGATTTCTCATGTTTCCAACAAAATTTACAAAAACATTTTTTTTAGGGACTTTACATTTGAAGTGAATTTTAGAGTTCTATATGAAGAAAATACCCACATGTGATACCATGCTAAAAATGGCACCCCTCAAGGTGCTCAAAACCAGATTCAAGAAGTTTATTAACCCTTCAGGAGCTACACAGTAAATTTTGGAATGTGGAAAAAAAATTTACATTTACCGTATATACTGGTATATAAGCCGACCCCCCCACCCTAATTTTGCCATAAAAAACTGGGAAAACTTATTGACTCGCGTATAAGCCTAGGGTTAAATGGTGGTCCAAGAAGATGCTCCACAGATAAAAACCCCCCAATTGCTGCTGCACAAAGGTTAATGCTGGCCCAAGAAGATGCTCCATAAATACCCCCCATATGCTGCTGCACAAGGGTTAATGCTGTCCCATAAATACCCCCCATATGCTGCTCCACAAGGGTTAATGCTGCACCATATATATCCCCCATATGCTGCTCCACAAGGTTTAATGCTACCCCATAAGATGCTCCATAAATACCCCTTATTTTCTGCTGCAATAGAAAAAAATGACACCTCTCCGTCGCTGGGGGCCAGGTGCCGGTGTCCGGAGCCCCTGGCAGTGGCGATATTCACCTGTCCCCATTCCAAGCCGTGCACCGCTGTCTCCCGGATCTCTGCATTGACAGCAGAGGGCGTGCACTGACTAAATCATTGCGCCCTCTGCCGTCACAGCAGGAGGACTCGGAGACACAGCTGTGCACGGCTTGGAATGGGGACAGGTGAATATCACTGCCCCGTCATACTCACCGCTCCTAGCGCAAGGTCTTCTCTGCAGCGGCAGCCCCTGCTTCTCCCACTGCCGTCTGCTTCCTGCATTCAGCTGGTCACGTGGTACTGCTCATTAAACTCATAAATATGCACATATTCATGAGTTTAATGAGCGGTACCACGTGACCGCTGAATGCAGGAAGGAGACACAGAGGCTGCAGAGAAGTGCCAGGAGAGGTGAGTATGATCTCTGACGCCCCCGCTCCCCGTCCCCTGCCCACCCCCCTGGTATATGACTTGCGTATAAGCCGAGAGGGGGACTTTAAGCCCAAAAAAATGGGCTGAAAATCTCGGCTTATACACGAGTA
The DNA here is from genome assembly GCF_039654945.1 of Dendrobates tinctorius. Lineage (NCBI taxonomy): Eukaryota > Metazoa > Chordata > Amphibia > Anura > Dendrobatidae > Dendrobates > Dendrobates tinctorius. The sequence continues at coordinate 191,106 of NW_027361687.1, read as the reverse complement.
TATATGGTAACTTTCACAAAAAAAATTTCTTTAGACCCAATTTCTTTATTTATACAAGGGTAACAGGAAAAAAGGAACAAAAATTTGTAGTGCAATTTCTCATGAGCATGTCTATATCCCATATGAGGGAGAAAACTACTGTTAGGGAGCACAGGAGAGCTTGGAAGGGAAGGAGCAACATTTGAATTTTTTAATACAAAATTTGCTGGAACAATTGGCAAATGCCATGTCACGTTTGAAAAGCCCCTGATGTGCCTACACAGCAAAAATTCCCCATAATTGACACCATTATGGAAACTAGACCACTCAGTGAACTTATCTAGATGTATGGTGAGCACACTGAACCCCCAGTAGCTTCACAGAAGCTTATGATGTTGAGCTATGAAAATGAAAAAAATTAATCACATTTTTCCCACAAAAATGTTTTTTTAGCCCCACATATTGCATTTTATTGAGGGTAAAAGGAGAAACTGCACTATTCAATTTGAAGTGCAATTTCACCTGACTATGCCGATACTCCATATCAGGGAGAAAACTACTGTTTATGCGCACGGGAAGGAGCGTGATTTGACTTTTTGAAAGCAAAAGTGGAAACTTCCCATAAGTGACCCCCATCTTGGAAACTACACCCCTCATGGAATGTATTTAGAGGTATGGTGAGCACCTTGAACCCCCAAGTGCTTCACAGACGTTTATAATGTTGAGCTGTGAAAATAAAAAAAGTCACATTTTTCCCCAAGAATGTTTTTTAGCTCCAAATTTTGCATTTTTATAAGGATAACAGGAAAAATTGCACCATACAATCTGTTGTGCAATTTCTCCTGAGTACGCCAATACCCCCATATGTGCGGGAATACTACTTTTGAGGTAGAATGCAAAGCTCAGGAGGGAAGAGGCACCATATTGGATTTCAGATTTTGCTGGAATGGTTTGAGGGTGCCATGTCACATTGGCAGAGCCCCTGAGGTGCCAGAAATACAGAAGCCCCCTGTATGTGAACTCATTTTACAAACTACACTCCCCAATGAATTAATCTAGGGGTGCAGTGATCATATTGACGCAACATGTGCCTCACAAAATTTTATACCACTGAGCGGTGAAGAGTAAATTACATTTTTACCACTAAAATGTTGTTTTAGCCCCAAGTTTTGCTAAAGGTTAATAGGAAATTGTTTTACAGCAAACTGAGGGCCATTTTTTCATGAGATCTTCAATACCCTACATGTAATTGGGAAATATTTTTCAGGCACAGTGCAAAGCTCAGAAGGGAAAGAGCGCCATACTATAGTGCAGATTTTACTATCATGGTTTGCTGGTGCCATGACCCACTGGGACAGCCCCTGAGTTGCCAGAACAGCAGAAATCCCCATAAGTGACCCCACTTTTTAAACTACTCATAGTTACATTGTTAGCAAGGCCGAAAAAAGACATTTGTCCACTTAGTTCAGCCTATATTCCGTCGGAATAAATCCCCAGATCTACGTTCTTCTAAAGAACCTAATAATTGTAAGATACAATATTGTTACGCTCCAGGAAGACATCCAGGCCTCTCTTGAACCCCTCGACTGAGTTCGCCATCACCACCTCCTCAGGCAAGGAATTCCAGATTATTAGTACCAACCTATAGCTGTGTGTTAAGCGTTAGCGGTTTAGAATTTCAAGGGGACCAGACCTTCATTTTTTTCTGGGATCCCCCGTAAACTAACCAATAAAGGCTAAGCAAACAGCTGTGAGCTTTTGTTAATAGCCTGAGAACCTTTTGGTATGTTGTTACCTTCCCCAGATTAGTCGACTTCCCTTCTGCTGGTTATCTGGTTATTAAAATTATGCAGGAACCCACACCAATTGTTTAATTTAACTCTTTATTTTATACATTTTGCTTAATACAACTCCCATCATTATCTCCTGGACCCCCTTTAAGGAGTTCTAATAGTAATATATCTATATATAATCCCCAGTTGGGACTTCTGGCCACTGTTCCCAAATCCCTTAAGGCACCGCGGCAGTGTCACCTCCGCTATTTCCACGCACATAAGCCTTATCACGTGACTACAGTGCAGCAGCCAGTGAGGCTTTGAACGCAGACAGGAAGTTTATGATCCCATCAGACACCTTCCTCCTAGGCGTGCAGTGTGGGTAGGAGCCGGGCAGGGTGGCAGCGGTGCCTGTTGCAGTGTGGGCAGCAATGACCTCTGTCTTCATACAGTACTGATCTGCAGAGCAGCGCCTAGCAGTCTGCAGTGTGTGGGAGACGCTGGGGGGAGAGTGCTGCTCCTACTGCTGCTGCTGGGATGATTACAGCAGGAGAACTGACATGAGCTGGAGGCTGGGCTGCTGATAAGCTCACCCAAGGCCCCGAACTGCACCTGCGCAAGTGACATTCACGTCACCGCTATTCCCGCGCATGCATAGTAACAGCCACAACTGCGCATTCCACCCGCGCATGCGCGGTAACAACAAGGCTGTTACTGTGCCTGCGTGGGGAATAGCAGTGACGTGTATGTTTCTCCGCACTCCCGATGCGATAGCATCAGGCCTATTTCTAGTATTGAAAATAATGTACAGATTTTATGATGTTTTGGTACTGCTACACTATGGTGTATTACCTTCTGTTCATTGGTACTGCCACATTATGTGTTACCATGATGTATTATATTGTATGCCGTTTATTAATGCTTAGATTATGGTAATTCAGTGCATCCTTCGGGTTCAATAGTGGAGGGCACTGTTAGCATATACAGTAGTTCCATACACTGGGTAAGTGTAGTTCTGTTGTGGGCCACTAGATGGGGTATACTATTGGGCCTTGTTAGGTATAGTGTTATGATTGGGTCACCGAGGAGGAAAACAAGACCAAGCTAAGCCACAGAAAACCAGAGAGGTTGGTAACTAAGCGGATTGCAGACCCCTGATCCTATCCACACAACTAGCAGTAGCCGTGGAGCGTACCTACGATGATTCTAGACGCCTCGACACAGCCGGAGGACTAAATAAGCCTAAAGCAAGAAAAGGGAAAAACTAAACTTCCCCAGAGCAGACCCTAAAGGAATAGATAACCCCCAAACATATATTGTCGGTGAGACAAGATGAAAATACAAACACAGGAAAATAGGCTGAGCAAACGATGGGGCCCGCACTAGCTAGAAAGGACAGGAAAGGAAAGACTGTCTGCAATCACGCTAAAAAATCCTGAAAAAATGTCCAACACTTCTGATAGCAAAAAAAACCCTGAAGTCACTAGAGTTTACTCACTATATCAGCACTCTGGCATATTCTGAAAACAGAGCAAAAAGAGGCTAATCTAATAGGAGACAAAAAGCAAACTGGCACAAACAATAACATAAGGATGGAAATTCAGCACAGCCCCAGCCGGGGCTGGCTGACCACACAAAACTGAATAGACAAAACCCAATCAAATGTGAACAATAGCAAAGAACACTTATCTTGAGAATGCAGGGACTGAACTGGAAACTAAGACCTCAGGAGGCAGGAAAAATCACCAGCAGGGATAGAGGGAGTCGGCTGTCTTAAATCCAGTCAGAGACTCCAGATGTCCAATCGTCGTCCTCATTATCAGGTGGCAGGTTTCTGCTAATTAGATCAGCTTCATTACCTCCTGCAACCACCAGAGGGAGCCCGGAAAGAGAACTCATGACTCCTCTGTCAATACAACCAGCTCCACCACCCTCGCCAGCAACAAGAGGTAGACCAGAAAGTGAATTCACAACAGCACCCCCTCTTGAGGAGGGGTCACCAAACCCTCATCCACGCCACCAGGCCGATCAGGATGGGCCCGGTGAAAAGCACAAACCAATCTATAGGCATGAATGTCAGAAGCAGAGACCCAAGAATTATCCTCCTGGCCATAACCCTTCCATTTGACCAAGTACTGGAGTCTCCGTCTAGCCAAACGAGAATCCAATATTTTCTCTACCTCATTGTCATGATGCATGCTGGACCATGACAGATAAAATGCACTAGTAACCTTTTTTTTTTCCTTAAGCTGTGGTGCTTAAAAATAGTTTTGCCCCCAGTGGCCATTAGGGTCATTGCACTGTGCTGGTTTCAGTTCTAGTTTTGGCCCCCGGTGGCCATTAGGGTCGCTGCACTGTGGTGGTTTCAGTTCTAGTTTTGCCCCCCGGTGGCCATTAGGATCATTGCACTCTGGTTTCTTTAGTTTAGTGCATGTGATTATAAAGCAAGTGTGATTGCTCTGGCTCTGCTATAAAAGTGTGTCAGGTGTTGCAATCACTGTTGATGATATTGCTCATTTCCAACCAAGACTGTTGAAGGAAGGAGAGAGAGTTCCTGGCAGCTCAGTTAGTCCTGGTGTGGAAGGAGTCAGAGAGGATTTCCTTGCAGCTCTGACAGAGCTTGGTGGCAGCTATTCAGGAGGAAAACTGCATTCTGGTGGTGGACTGTTGCTGGGAACAAGAGCAACAGAGCAAAGCTAAGTGGTGCTTCCCTGTTTGTATTTTTCCTTGGTGTGTATTAGTACAGCGGTGGGGCCAGTGCCTGCACCACCCAGCTCCCTAGCAAGGGATAGGTGTAGGGTGTGCTAGGGTGACAGGTTCCGGCTCGGCGACAGGTGAGGAGCCTGTATAGGGAACGTTAGGAGTATGAGGGACACTGACTCAGTGGAGTGCAGGAGGTCTCCACGTCCCCATTCCCTATCGCAGGGCCCACCATTGTAACTATTTTCCCTTCCCCCGTGTCTTGTCGTTTTAGTTACCGGCCTGCGGGTCGTGTCACACAGGACAGTTACACGTGCCGTGTCTTGTCTTAGTTACCGGCCTGCGGGTCGTGTCACACAGGACGGGTCCACATGACACTCATATTCCACATTGCCTTTAACCAATACAGGGTCAGGAGGTGCCGCCATAGGAACTACTGGATCAGCAAACCTCTTCAACAGAGATTTATGAAACACGTTATGGATCTTAAACGTAACTGGAAGAGCCAATCGAAAAGAAACAGGATTCAGAATCTCCAAAATCTTATAAGGTCCAATAAATCTTGGCTTGAACTTTGGAGACGCCACCTTCATAGAAATATTCTTTGGCGACAACTAAACCATATCACCCACTTTAAACCGAGGACCAATGGTCCTATGCCGGTTGGAAAACCGCTGGGCCTTTTCCTGAGAGCGGGACAACTTATCCACCACTTGGTCCCAAATCTGCTGCATTCTCTCTACCACAGTGTCCACACCTGGGCACGCTGAAGATTCCACTTGCCCTGAAGAAAATCGAGGATGAAACCCAAAGTTACAGAAAAAGGGCGACATCAAAGTGGCAGAACTAGCTCTATTGTTTAGCGCGAATTCGGCCAAGGGCAAAAATGAGACCCAGTCATCCTGATCAGCAGATATAAAACATCTCAAATAGGACTCCAAAGTCTGGTTTGTTCTCTTGGTCTGCCCATTGGTCTGGGGATGAAACGCAGAGGAGAAAGAGAACTGAATTCCCAGATTGGAACAAAAAGCTTTCCAGAATCTGGAAACAAACTGGACTCCTCTGTCCGACACAATGTTCTCAGGAATCCCATGCAACTGAACCACCTGTTGTAAAAACAAGGGCACCAACTCTGAAGAAGATGGCAACTTTGGGAGTGGTACAAGATGGATTATCTTAGAAAATCTATCACAAATCACCCAGATAAGTCATTCTCTGAGAGACAGGAAGATCAGAAATAAAATCCATTGAGATATGGGTCCATGGCCTCTTGGGCACCGGCAGGGGCATCAACAACCCACTAGAACGAGAACAGGGTTTAGACCGAGAAGAAGTCCCACAGGACTGCACAAAATTCCTGACATCACGAGATAAGGCAGGCCACTAAAAAGACCGACTCACCAAATCTCTGGTACCAAAAATCCCCAGATGACCAGCCAATGTGGAGCAATGAACTTCTGACATCACTGTCTTCCTCCACTGGTCAGGAACATACAATTTTCCCATAGGACAACGCTCAGGTTTGTTCTGAAATTCCTCAAGGGCGTGTCTCAAATCGGGCGAGATGGCAGAAAGAATTACCCCCTCACCTAGGATGGTGGTAGGCTCGGTCACAATAAGAGAATCAGCAAAGAAACTCCTAGAAAGGGCGTCTGCCTTAACATTCTTAGTGCCCGGAAGAAAAGAGAAAACAAAATAAAAATGCGTGAAAACCAAGGCCCACCTAGCCTGTCTAGGATTCAAGCGTTTGGCCAATTCAAGATAAATCAAATTCTTGAGGTCGGTGAGGACCACAACTTGATGTCTAGCTCCCTCCAACCAATGTCTCCACTCTTCAAATGCCCACTTCATGGCCAACAATTCCCGATTCCCCACGTCATAGTTACGTTCGGATAGGGAGAATTTTCGAGAAAAGAAGGCACAGGGATTCATTTTAGAAGTCACCGGATCTTTTTGGGACCAAACAACTCCTGCACCAATCTCAGAATCATCTACCTCCACCTGAAATGGAAGTGAGACATCAGGTTGCCGTAGAACCGGAGCAGAAGTGAATCTCCGCTTAAGCTCCTGAAATGCCGAGACAGCCTCTGGAGACCAATTCAGCACATCAGCGCCTATCTTGGTCAGATCAGTCAGTGGTTTGACAATACCAAAAAAAGATCAAAATATCATCCAGATAGATGATCAAAAACTTATCCACAAAGTCCTGGAAAATATCATTCATAAAGGATTGGAAGACAGAAGGGGCATTAGTGAGCCCAAAAGGCATCACCAGGTACTCAAAATGTCCCTCCAGAGTATTAAACACCGTCTTCCATTCATCCCCGTACTTGATGCGAATAAGATTATACGCCCCTGAGGTAAAGCTTGGTAAACCAGCAGGCACTTTTAACTCTGGAAAATAAATCAGAAATCAGGGGTAGCGGGTACTGATATTTAACCGTAATTTTGTTAAGGGAACGATAGTCAATACAAGGCCTTAATGAACCATCTTTCTTGGTCACAAAAAAAAAAGCACCTAAGGGTGAAGAGGATGGTCTAATATGACCCTTCTCCATCGACTCCTTGATATAAGATCGCATAGCATCATGTTCGGGTACCGATAAGTTGAAAAGCCGACCCTTGGGAAATTTATACCCGGGCATCAACTCAATTGCACAGTCATAACTCCTATGAGGAGGCAAAAACGCAGACTTACTTTCACTAAATACATCAGAAAAATCAGCCAACTAATCAGGAATGTCATGAGACTGAGGAGAGGTGGAGAAAACAGGAGTGTCACTAAGAACACACTGACCACCCAAACTCACCACAGACACAGTTTTTCAATCCAAAACTGGATTATGAGTTTGCAACCAGGGAAAACCCAGAACAATAGTATCATGCAAATTGTGCAGCACCAAAAATTTACAATTTTCATGGTGGTCTGGGGCGACCCGCATTATCACCTGGGTCCAAAACAGGTTTAGTCCCCGCAAAAGGAGTACCATCAATACCCCTCAAAGGAATAGGCGTCCGCAGAGGTATCATGGGAAAACCACAACGTTTAGCAAAGTCCAAATCCATCAGATTCAAAACTGCTCCTGAATCTACACAAGCCTTAGCGGAAAATGTGGATAAGGAGCAGATCAGAGTAATTGCCAAAAGGAACTTAGGTTGTACACTGCCCACAGCAAATGTGTGTGCAAAACATTTCTCTCGTTTAGGGCAGACAGAAATAGTATGAGAGGCATCTCCACAGTAAAAACACAGCTTATTACGCATTCTAAACTCCTGACGTTGCACCCTAGACAAAACTCTATCACATTGCATAGGTTCAGATATTTGTTGAAAAGGTGGCAACACCTCTCGCGTAGTTTTACGTTCACGTAAACGCCGATCAACTTGAATGGCTAATGACATAGAATCATCAAGACCAGAGGGAACAGGAAATCCCACCATAACATCTTTTACGGTTTCTGATAAACCCTTCCGAAAGAGAGCTGCCAAGGCACCATCATTCCATGTAGTAAGGACCGCCCACTTTTGGAATTTTTGACAGTATAACTCTGCAGAATCCTGACCCTGGTTCAATGCCAATAGGGTTTTCTCAGCTTGATCAATAGCATTAGGTTCATCATACAACAACCCCAAGGCTTGAAAAAATGCGTCCACATTAGACAGAATAGGATTTTCAGGTGTCAGAGAAAAAGTCCAATCCTGGGGATCGCCGCGCAGCAAGGAGATGACAATTTTAACCTGCTGCACAGAGCTCCCTGATGAGTTAGGCTTCAAGGCAAGAAATAATTTACAATTATTCTTAAAATTCAAAAATTTAGACCGATCCCCAGAAAACACAGCAGGAGTAGGGATTTTTGGTTCAACAGCATGTGATTGAGCGAGATATGCGGAAATTACCCGCACTTCAGCAGCGAGCTGCTCAACACGATCAGACAATTGCTTAATCTCCATTAAAGAAGAAATCGTCCCATGGCCCCAGAGAAAAAGAGGAAAAAATACATATAAAAAAATTCTGACACTTTTTTTTTTTTTTACAATTCTTTCCTGCTTTTGAGTACCCTAGAATCTGTGGTTTAGGCTGGTGATTCTGTTATGATTGGGTCAGCGAGGAGGAAAACAAGACCAAGCTAAGCCATAGAAAACCAGAGAGATTGGTAACTAAGCGGATTGCAGACCCCTGATCCTATCCACACAACTAGCAGTAGCCGTGGAGCGTACTTACGATGATTCTAGACGCCTCGACACAGCCGGAGGACTAAATAAGCCCAAAGCACGAAAAGGGAAAAACTAAACTGCCCCAGAGCAGACCCCAAAGGAATAGATAGCCCCCAAACATATATTGTCGGTGAGATAAGATGAAAACACAAACACAGGTAGGAAAATAGGCTGAGCAAACAATGGGGCCCACACTAACTAGAAAGGACAGGAAAGGAAAGACTCTGTCTGCAATCATGCCAAAAAACCCTGCAAAAATGTCCAACACTTCTGATAGCAAAAAAAACCCTGAAGTCACTAGACTTCACCCACTATATCAGCACTCTGGCCTCTTTTTGCTCTGTTTTCAGAATATGCCAATCTAATAAGGGACAAAAAGCAAACTGGCACAAACAGTAACCTAAGGATCAGCACAGCCCCAGCCGGGGCTGGCTGACCACACAAAACTGAATAGACAAAACCCAATCAAATGTGAACAATAGCAAAGAACACTTATCTTGAGAATGCAGGGACTGAACTGGAAACTAAGACCTCAGGAGGCAGGAAAAATCACCAGCAGGGATAGAGGGAGTCGGCTGTCTTAAATCCAGTCAGAGACTCCAGATGTCCAATCGTCGTCCTCATTAACAGGTGGCAGGTCTCTGCTAATTAGATCAGCTTCATTACCTCCTGCAACCACCAGAGGGAACCCAGAAAGAGAACTCACGACTCCTCTGTCAATACAACCAGCTCCACCACCATTGCCAGCAACCAGAGGTAGACCAGAAAGTGAATTCACAACAGTATAGTTGATAGGTAGTTCACATAAGGGTTAACTGTAGGAGGAGCTGCTATAGGTTAAGCAAGTGTAGGTCATAGGAATAAGTCAGAAGGTCTCTAAACCCAGGATGCCATAGCAGCTACGCAACGTTGTGGAAAAGCAGAAAAGCACGGGCACAGTCAGATGGGTGTTGGATAAGATCGGAGCACCTGGGGAAACTGCCGATTATGACAGCAGCAGGAACAGAAAGGAAGAAGTTGTCCAAGAGTCATGCAGGGCGCAGAGTATTCACCATGTGACAGATCATAAATAGGGCTGAAGCCTGCAAGTCTGAGGCGAAGCGGAAGAACGGGACCCCTATACCTTGAGGGCCTACAAGAGTGATGCTGCAGTATCGCCAAGGGCGCTACTACCCCGGAATGTGCGTGAGGATACAGAAAGTAAGCATGTAAAAGTGCAGGAGGAATGCTGTGTGAACTGTAATGTGTTAGCGCTGTCCCTGGCACCGCTGCTGGTCCCGCTGCCGTTCCGATACTCACCGCCACCGGTCCAGGTTCTTCCGTTGAGGGCTCTCCACTCACCACCATCAGCCCTGGGTCCACCACGCTTACCACTCTAGCGCGCGCCTCCTGCCCTCCTGCTTTCCGGCAGGCGGCTTCCCGGCGCGCTCCTCCTCTGCCGTCGGCCGCACGCACTATGCCTCTGCGCATGCACTGGACGGCCAGGCCGCGCGTCCCTGCAGCTCATATGCCTTCTGACGTGACCTAACCCGGAAGCTCCCTCTGACCTATCAGAGGCACCCACCAGGTATTTCAGGCCACCCTCCCTTAGTGGAGGCGCCTGACTATCGACTTAGCTCTCCTTGTGTCCAGGCCCTTCTCTCTACCGCTAGCCCCGCTTGCTTCCGCTCGCTACCCCTGGTCCCCGTTTTGCCTGTCATTATCCTCTGCTAATCCTCTGTGTGTCCTTTGCTTTTGCAGTTCCTGCTCCAGCCCAGTCTCCTTCAGGCCTCCCGTGTCTCTTCACCGTCCTGCTTCATACTCGCTCCTCCCTCCAGACTCTGGTTATCCTGCACCCCTCTCCGGATCCCCGGCTGCTCTGCATCATCTGCCCATCTTCTTGAGCCGACCCCTGGTCCTGGCTGCCGTGGCGCTTGAACTCCCTGAGCCCGTTCCCTAACAGTCCCTGTATAGGGGTTGGTCCTACCTGGCGCGCTCGCATGGGGAGGGTTCGGCGTCACGGCCCAGTGGGTCCACTCTTGCACCCGTCACCCGCGGCGTAACAGAATAGTCAGGCCATGGACCTCGCCGGGGCCGCCGCCAAAAAAGAGTTAGTGTTTCTATGGGAGAACCAGACCCATATAATGTCTTTTATGAAGACTATGGACTCCCGTTTGTTGGCCTTGCAGGCCGCAGATCCTGATAACACCTCCCAATTGGCCAGCCTTCAGTAGGAGCTGGTTCAACAAAGTGACACCCAGGCCCATATTCTGTCTTATATGGCTTCGGTCGACGATCGGCTGTTTTCCCTACAGTCAGCTTCCTCGCGAGACCTGTCCCGCAGTCCTGATCCTGTCCCTGCCCCGTCCCCTAGGCTTGGGAAACCGCCGCGGTATGGCGGCGACCCAAAGTTGTGCAGGGGTTTTTTGAATCATTGCCGGCTGCATTTCGAACTCCTACCCCATCAGTACCCTACCAATCGGGCTAAGGTAGCCTTTATCGTGTCCCACTTGGAGGGAGAGGCACTCTCCTGGGTGAACCCCCTGTGGGACCAGGACGATCCCATAGTCTCTAGTGCCCAGACCTTTACGGACACTTTACGAAAAGTTTTTGACGAGCCCGGACTTTTTTGCCTCACTCAGGGTACTCTTACGGTCAGACAATACGCCATCCGTTTATGTACCTTGGCCTCTGAGTTGGGGTGGAACAATAAGGCTTTGGTTGGGGCCTTCTGGCGTGGACTCTAGCAAAATTAAGGATGAACTGACTGGGCGAGATACCCCAACCACCTTGGAGGATCTTATTTCCTTGGCCACACGTATCGACCTCCGGTTCCAAGAACGCGCCCATGAGGCTGCGAGAGAGAGGAGACCACTTAGACCATCTCCTCTTCACACGCCATCCAGTCCACGTCCTATCAGGTCCTCCAGTCCGGCGCCAGAACTGATACAGGTGGATCGGGTCAGGTTGGCGGTCAGGTTGGCGGAACAACGCCGGAAGGAGAGATTGACGGAGGGTTTATGCCTGTATTGTGGCAGCGCGTCCCACTTCCTGCGTTCCTGCCAGGTGAAACTCCTCCACCTAGGTCAGGTAAGAGAGGCCTTCCTAGGTGTGTCCCATTCCTCTCATCGTCTCACCCTTTCTAGTCAGCTGGTTTTTGGTCAGAGACGTGGCTCGGAGGTGGCCTATGTGGACTCGGGCATGGCGGGGAACTTCATTAGGCTGAAAGAGGTGAAGAAGTATCGGATTCCTGCGATTACTCTGAAGACTCCGCGCGTTATTCCCTCTGTGGATGGGAGGCCTCTACAAGAGTCCGTATCCTCGGTCAAGGAAGAGGTGCGTCTGCAAATTGGGGCCTAGCACCAGGAGTGGATCGCATTCTACGTTCTACCCAACCTATCCCATGTTCTGCTGCTCGGCCTTCCCAGGCTTAGGACACATGAGCCAGTCCTAGCGTTCCAGTGAGGTTCTACGCTGGGGGCATCCTTGCCAAGAGAGGTGCCTGGGGCCTGTCCGTCCTGCCACTTACCCTCCAGTCTCTTCAGGCCCTGTGGGCTTACCTGCCGCATACTTGTCGTTTTCAGACGTGTTTGATAAGAAGGAGGCAGAGACACTACCCCTGCATCGCCCATACGACTGTCCTATCGATTTGCAACCCAGAACCACACCGCCCAGGGGGCGTATTTATCCCTTGTCCCCAGCCGTGACCTCGGCCATGTCCGAGTACGTCCGTGAGAATTTAGCCAGAGGTTTCATACGGAAATCGTCTTCTCCTGCCAGTGCCGGGTTCTTCTTCGTGAAAAAGGACGGTTCGCTCCGGCCTTGCATTGACTTCCAGGGACTGAATGACATTACAGTGAAAAATAAGTAGCCCTTGCTGCTCATCCCTGAACTCTTCGACCATCTACGTAGAGCCCGCATCTTCTCTAAGTTGGACCTATGCGGAGCCTATAATCTCGTCCGCATTCGCCCCGGCGATGAGTGGAAGACTGCCTTTAATACCCGGGATGGGCATTACGAATATCTCGTTATTCCCTTCGACCTTTGCAATGCTCCTGCGGTATTTCAGGAGTTCGTCAACGATGTCTTCCGAGACCTGCTGTACTCTTGCGTGGTGGGGTATCTAGACGACATCCTCATTTTTCCCTGTATCTGGCTTCCCACAGGAAGAGTGTTCGTCTTGTGCTGCAGCGTCTGCGGGAGAATCGCCTCTACACTAAGCTTGAAAAGTGCCTCTTTGAGCAGTCTTCCTTGCTCTTCTTGGGCTACATTGTTTTGGATTCTGGACTGGAAATGGGTCCTGAAAAACTGTCGGCAATTCTTCAGTGGCCACGTCCGGTGGGGGTCAAGGTAATTCAAAGTTTTCTCGGCTTGGCCAATTACTATCGTCAATTTGTGCCATATTTTTCATCTGTCATCAAACGTATTTCCAGCCTCACTCGCAAGGGCGTCAACTCCTCGGTCTGGCCTCCGGAGGTTGAAGAAGCCTTTTCTTGTTTGAAACAAGCCTTTGCGACTGCACCTGTTTTGCACCGTCCCGAGGCTATCAAACCGTTCATTCTGGAGGTTGATGCTTCTTCCACGGGAGCCAGCGCAGTGCTCTCTCAGAGGTCCCCGTTCGGCTGCCTGGTTACCTGCGGGTTCTTTTCAAAGGCCTTCTCTCCTGCAGAGTGTAATTACTCCATCGGGGATCGCGAGTTGCTAGCCATAAAGTTGGCACTAGAGGAATGGCGCTATCTTCTAGAGGGGTCGGTCCACCCGTTTACCATCTTTACTGACCATAAAAACCTGGCATACCTCCAGTCAGCCCAGAGACTCAACCCCTGGTAAGCCAGATGGTCTCTCTTCTTTGGTCACTTCGATTTTGAACTGCGTTTCCATCCCGGGCCTAGAAATGTCAAGGCAGATGCGTTGTCCCGGTCCCTGCAGTCTACAGACTTAGTGGAAGAACCAACTCACATTATAGATCCAACCAAGATCATCACTGTGGCTCCTGTAAGACTGATTACTCCGCCTCTGGGCAAGACCTACGCTCCTGAGACAGACAGAAAAGAGGGGCTACATTGGGGACATTCCTCTAAAGTTTCGGGACATGTTGGAGTCAAAAAGACACTGGACCTCATTGCTCGTTTTTATTGGTGGCCATCTCTTCGTCAGGATGTGACTGACTTTACGGCTTCATGTCCCTCTTGTGCCAAGGTCAAGGTTCCTAGACGGCCACCCTCCGGACTTCTGCTTCCTCTGCTGATTCCCTCGATTCCATGGCAACATATAGCTTTGGATTTCATCACGGATTTGCCTTGCTCGTCCGGATGAACAACTATCCTGGTAGCGGTAGATCGCTTCTCCAAAATGGCCCACTTTGTTCCTCTTCCAGCGCTGCCCTCTGCTCCTGAGTTGGTGAAGATTTTTATCCAGCACATGTTCCGACTTCACGGCTTCCCGCAACATATTGTCTCAGATCTGTTACACCTTCCGAATCTCACCTAGGGACCTCCTCCTCCCGGTGCGTTCCCTGTCCACTCTCACGCCGTCCTTCGCCTGGCTTTGCAGGGTCACGGCGCTTCGGAGGTCTGCGCAGGTGCGCTCACGCTTCCCCGGCCGCCAGGCATCCTGGGACCTCGTGACCCGGTGGCTCTGCCCCATCATGGCGGCGCCCACCGGGTATTTCTACTTGGCGTCTCGACAGGTAAGACGCCTGGCTGTCATCCCCTGTGGCGCTAAGCTCTCTATGCGCAGCGTCACCCCCTGACTCTCAGGTGTCTTCGCTCCCTCTGTGCCCCTGCCAGCCTTGCTCGGCCTCCTGCCTGGCCTCCTCGTTCTGTGTCTCCCTGCTCTCGGTTCCTCCTCCGTCCTCCCGTCCTACCTTCCTCTCCTGCACCGCTGCCTCTGTAGTTGTCATTTCCCTGTGCTTTGTGCCTCTCCCCCCTCACCTTGTATGCTGGCAGTTCCCCTCACCTTGTATGCTGGCAGTGGTTCCCCGTTCCAGTGTCTCGTAGTCTCCTTGTGTCCTCCGTCTATTTCAGTTATAGGTTTCCGCTCGTCCTGATCCACTCCAGTCTTCCCTGCCTTTCTCCGCCTGCCTCGGGACCTTACCCTCCCTCGTATACTCTCCTGCTCTATGACCTTCTCTCCTGTATACTCCCCGGTTCGTCCCGTTCGTTCCGGCTGTCGTGGTTCCATCTCCCTTGGGCCTGCCCCTAACGCTCCCTGTATAGGGGGTGGTCATTACCTGGTCCGCTCGCCCTTGGGGGCTCTGGGGCCACGACCCAGAGAGTCCACTCTCGGGTTCCTACCTAGAACCCTAACAAGATCGTGGTGTACAATTCACCTCTCGATTTTGGAGAGTCTTATGTAGACTTCTGGAGGTGAAATTGGACTTTTCCTCAGCATATCATCCTCAGTCCAGTGGTCAAGTGGAACTTGTTAACCAGGTGCTGGCATCATATTTACGTCTGTTCTCCAATGCTCATCAAGATAATTGGGTCCATCTTCTTCCCTGGGCAGAATTCGCCTACAACAATCATTCAAGCGAGTCCTCAGCCAAGTCTCCATTTTTTGTGGTGTTTGGGATGCACCCTGGTATTCCTCTACCTATATCCGCTACTTCCGGTGTGCCTGCAGCGGATTCCATGACCTTAGAGTTCTCCAAGATCTGGTCTGAGACTAAGGAAGCTCTCAAAAAGTCTGGAGAGCGCATGAAGAGACACGCTGACAAAAGGCATTTGGATTCTCCAACTTATCTCCCGGGGCAACGAGTATGACTTTCGGCTAAGTATATTAGGTTGAAGCTCCCCTCCTACAAACCGGGACCTTGCTACATTGGGCCTTTCAAGGTTCTCAAGCGCATTAACAGAGTGGCCTACAAGTTCGAGTTGCCCGCCTCGCTCTGTGTCCCCAACACCTTCCACGTCTCTCTCCTTAAGCCAGTTGTCTTGAATCGATTCCATTCTGCCCCAAGCTCTTCTCCTCTACCTGTCAGTTATGATGATGCCTTCGAGGTGAAAGACATTTTGGTCTCGAGAAGGGTCAGGGGTAAAACTTTTTTTCTAATCGATTGGAAGGGTTTTGGTCCTGAGGAGAGATCTTGGGAGCCGCAGGAGAACATCAATGCCCCACACATTCTTAGGTTTTTATCAAAACACGGTAGGGGAGGGTGTAAGAGAGGGGGTACTGTTAGCGCTGCCCCTGGCCCCGCTGGTGGTCCCGCTGCCGGTCCGATACTCACCGCCACTGGTCCGGTTTCTTCCGTTGAGGGCTCTCCACTCACCACCATCGGCCCTGGGTCCACCACGCTGACCGCTCCAGCGCGCGCCTCCTGCCTGCTTTCCGGGAGGCGGCTTCCCGGCGTTCTCCTCTGCCGTCAACCGCACGCACTATGCCTCTGCGCATGCGCCGGAGGGCCAGGCCGCGCGTCCCTGCAGCTCATATGCCTTCTGATGTGACCTAACCCGGAGCTCCCTCTGACCTATCAGAGGCACCCACCAGGTATTTCAAGCTGCCCTCCCTTAGTGGAGGCGCCTGACTATCGAGTTAGCTCTCCTTGAGTCCAGGCCCTGCTCACTACCGCTAGCCCCACTTGCTTCCGCTCGCTACCCCTGGTCCCCGTTTTGCCTGTTATTATCCTCTGCTAATCCTCTGTGTGTCCTTTGCTTTTGCAGTTCCTGCTCCAGCCCAGTCTCTTTCAGGCCTCCCGCGTCTCTTCACCATCCTGCTTCCTACTCGCGCCTCCCTCCGGACTCTGGTTATCCTGTACCCCTGTCCGGATCCCCGGCTGCTCTGCATCATCTGCCCATCTTCTTGAGCTGACCCATGGTCTTGGCTGCCGTGGCGCTTGAACTCCTTGAGCCTGCTCCCTAACAGTCCCTGTATAGGAGTTGGTCCCACCTGGTGTGCTCGTACGGGGAGGGTTGGGCGTCACGGCCCAGTGGGTCAACTCTTGCACCCGTCATCCGCGGCGTAACGTAATGTAACTGATGTGTCTGGGACCATTGAAGAAGAAAATGAAATCGTTGATTTGGCATCAGAACCGGTATTTGTGTCCGTTATTTCAACCCTGAGCACTGGAACCAACTGCAGGAGCTGGGTCGTACCGCAGTGGAATCCCTGTCGGTGGACCAGCACCTCAAACAGGTACGCCGGTAGAAGCTGATGGTTTTTCTGTGGGAGGAGGTCAGGACACCAGAGCCCCGGTGTCCTCAGCTACGACTACCGTCTTGGCCCCCTCTTACACCAGTACATGTCACACTGATGACACACGGATGTGGTAAGGGTAAATGAGCGAGTATGGGTAGATGGGAGTGTAGATGAGCTGCTATGGGTAGGGTTAGATGGGAGGGTGTGGATGAGCTGGTAGGGGTAGATGGGGGTTCAGATGAATAGGGGTTGTAAAAATTCCCTAATAAATTCAATTTTTGGAAATAAAAAACAAAACAAAACAATAAAAGTACACATATTTGGTATCACTCGGTCCGTAACGACCCGTCATATAAAACTGTCCCACTAGTTAACCCCTTTAGCGAACCCCTTAAAAAATACAAATAAAAAACTAAGCAAAACATAATGATTTATTATCATACCGCCAAACAAAAAGTGCAATATCGCGCGATCAAAAAGACGCATATAAATATCCATGGTACCGCTGAAAACGTCATCTTGTCCCGCAAAAAACGAGCCACCATACAGCATCATCAGCGAAAAAATAAAAAAGTTATAGCTCGCAGAATAAAGCGATGCAAAAATAATTATTTTTTATATAAAATTGTTTTCATTGCATAAAACCGCCAAAACATAAAAAAAGACCTAAATGAGGTATTGCTGTAACCGTACTGACCCGAAGAATAAAACCACTTTATCAATTTTACCGCAGGCGGAACGGTGTAAACGCACCCCCCAAAAGAAATTCATGAAATGCTGGTTTTTGTTCATAGTGCGTCCCAAAAATCGGAATAAAAAGCGATCAAAAGATGTCACGTGGCCGAAAATGATACCAATAAAAACATCAACTCGTCCCACAAAAAAATAAGAACTCAAATGACTCGGTGGGTCAAAATATGGAAAAATTATAGCTCTCAATATGTGGTGATGCAAAAACTATTTTTACAATAAAAAGCATCTTTTAGCGTATGACAGCTGCCAAAAATAAAAACCCGCTATAAATAGTAAATCAAACCCCCTGTTATCACCCCCTTAGTTAGGGAAAAATAATAAAATTAAAAGAAAATGTATTTATTTCCATTTTCCCATTAGGGTTAGGGCTAGGGTTAGGGCTAGGGTTAGGGCTGAGATTAGGGTTAGGGGTGTGTTGGGGTTAGGGTTGGAGTTATAATTGGGGGGTTTCCACTGTTTGGGCACATCAGGTGCTCTCCAAACGCAACATGGCATCTGATCTCAATTCCAGCCAATTCTGCGTTGAAAAAGTCAAACGGCGCTCTTTCCCTTCCAAGCTCTGCCATGCACCCAAACTGTGTTTTACCCCCACATATGGGGTATCAGCCTACTCAGGACAAATTGCAAAACAACTTTTGTGGTCCAATTTCTCCTGTTACCCTTAGGAAAATAAAAAATTGGGGGCAAAAATATCATTTTTGTGGAAAAAAATGATTTTTTTATTTTCACGCCCGGGCGTTATAAACTTCTGTGAAGCACAGGGGTGCTCAGAGTGCTCACCACACATCTAGATAAGTTCCGTGGGGGGTCTAGTTTCCAAAATGGGGTCACTTGTGGGGAGTTTCAATAGTTTAGGTACATCAGGGGCTCTCCAAACGCACATGACACCCGCAGACCATTCCATCAAAGTCTGCATTCCAAAACGTCACTACTTCCCTTTCGAGCCTGGACGTGTACCCATACAGTAGTTTTCTCCCACATATGGGGTATCAGTGTACTCAGGAAAAATTGGACAACAACTTTTGGGGTCCAATTTCTCCTATTACCCTTGGGAAAATAAAAAAATGGGGACTAAATGATCATGTTTGTTGAAAAAATACGATTTTTTTATTTTCACGCCTGGGCGTTATAAACTTCTGTGAAGCACGGGGGTGTTCAAAGTGCTCATCACACATCTAGATAAGTTCCTTGGGGGGTCTAGTTTCCAAAATGGTGTCATTTGTTGGGGGTTTTCACTGTTTTGGTACATCAGGGGGTTTCCAAACGGGACATGGTGTCCGATCTCAATTCCAGCCAAAAACGTCAAATGGCGCTGCTTCCCTTCCGAGCTCTGCCATGCGCCCAATTAGTGGTTTACCCCCACATATGGGGTATCAGCATACTCAGGACAAATTGCACAATAACTTTTAGGGTCCTGTTACCCTTGGAAAAATAAAAATTGGGGGTGAAAAGATCATTTTTGTGGAAAAAATATGATTTTTTAATTGTACCGCTGTACGTTATAAACTTCTGTGAAGCCCTTGTGGGTTCAAAGTGCTCACCACACATCTAGATAAGTTCCTTGGGGGGTCTAGTTTCCAAAATGGGGTCACTTGT
The DNA here is from genome assembly GCF_039654945.1 of Dendrobates tinctorius. Lineage (NCBI taxonomy): Eukaryota > Metazoa > Chordata > Amphibia > Anura > Dendrobatidae > Dendrobates > Dendrobates tinctorius. The sequence goes on along the minus strand of NW_027361687.1, from coordinate 171,973 downwards.
GGGGGGTTTCCACTGTTTAGGTACATCAGGGGCTCTCCAAACGTGACATGGCGTCCGATCTGAATTCCAGCCAATTTTGCATTGAAAAAGTCAAACGGCGCTCCTTCCCTTCTGAGCTCAGCCATGCGCCGAAACAGTGGTTCCCCCCACATATCAGGCATCAGCGTACTCAGGACAAATTGCACAATAACTTTTGCGTCCAATTTCTCCTGTTACCCTTGGTAAAATAAAAAAAATTGAATCTGAAGTATTTTTTTTGTGAAAAAAAGTTAAATGTTCATTTTTTTTTAAATATTCAAAAAATTCCTGTGACGCACCTGAAGGGTTAATAAACTTCTTGAATGTGGTTTTGAGCACCTTAAGGGGTGCAGTTTTTAGAATGGTGTCACTTTTGGGTATTTTATATCATATAGACCCCTCAAAGTGGCTTCAAATGTGATGTGGTCCGTAAAAATAAAATGGTGTTGCAAAAATGAGAAATCGCTGGTCAACTTTTAACCCTTATAGCTTCCTAACAAAAAAAAATTTTGGTTCCAAAATTATGCTGATGTAAAGAAAACATGTGGGAAATGTTACTTATTAATCTTTTTGTGTGCCGTATCTCTGTGATTTAAGGGCATAAAAATTCAAAGTTAGAAAATTGCAAAATTTTAAAAATTTTCGCCAAATTTCTGTTTTTTTCACAAATAAACGCAAGTTATTTGAATTAAATTTTACCACTAACATGATTTACAATATGTCACGAGAAAACAATGTCAGAATCACCAGGATCCATGAAAGCGTTAAAGAGTTATTACCTCATAAAGGGATAGTGGTCAGAATTGTAAAAATTGGCCTGGTCATGAACGTGCAAACCACCCTTGGGGGTTAAGGTTTGTGAATAAATGATTCGTGACGCCACCTGTGGTGTTCGGCAAAGAAGATGTTAAGCCGACGCTGCAGACAGATCCTCCGGGACAGATGGTGTGGTGCAGCAATGATGTTGTGGAGAAGGAGGGGTAACTCTGAAACGCGCGTCGGGGCGCGTTATTTGTGTGGCGCTTCACTTTTATCACTTATTGGTACTCATTGTCACTTTTTGAGCCATATCATCATTGCACTTTATTTTATGTTGGCCCCTGTCAACATCATTCTTTGCTACACATTGCACTATATATTTTTGAATTTTTGGGCCATTGTATGTATTTTTTACCTGTTAATTATTGAGTCAATATAGCATGGTTATTATGAAAGCTTTATTATATAGCCTATTATGTATTTATAATACCATGTATACATTTGGGGTGCCTTTTTTATTTATTCTAAGTGTACACCTATTGTTGCTTTATATCTTAATAAAGGCCATTTTTTGATTATTTTATTCTGTGTGTTTCTTTATATTATATATTACACACATAATATTTTCTTTTATTTCTATACCCTGCCGGTTTCATCTTCCACCATACCCGGAGTATACAGTGATTCTGCTCAGGTTAGTGTACAGTTCTTAATGGGAACCTGTCACCAGGAATAATGCTGTTAACCTGCAGATATGGGGTTAATCTGCAGGTTAACAGCATTATGATGCTGCCCGGCGCCTGCACGTAGCTGAATGCAGAGAGGAAAAACACGGCTATTACCGGTAATGTGTTTTTTCGTAACCCATGACGGCACCACGAGAGAGGGGATCCGCCCTTCAAGGACAGGAAACCTTCAAGATAAAAAGGTCGGCTCCACTCTCCGCATCAGTTGTTTTACAGCGCACGAGAGGAACTCCGCAGATTAGTGTACACTCAAAATAATACATCCATATTTACATTTAATACTGACTACCAACACCCAAGGGAGTGTCTAATAATGAAGATTCACTGAACCAAAAGGAATGATCAAATAGGGAGGGAATATAAGGGTGCCATCTTGGGTTACGAAAAACCACATTACCGGTAAGTAATACCCGTGTTTTTCAAGTCACCCATTACGGCACCACAAGAGAATTTCAGAGACTTATATTCTTAGGGAGGGTCCACAGCCTGTAGAACCCTTCTCCCGAATGTGAGATCAGAGGAGGCAGGGGTGTTGTGAGTTCATTTTCCCCTTCACCATTGAGGTCTGATGAACTCCCTCTTCTGGTGAAGGAAGGTAGTGAGGCTGATTACCAAGCACTTGAGCAGGATGATGATGACTGGGTGACTGGAATTGCTGATTGGATATAAGGCAGCCGACGCCCTTCTGCCTTGCTGGTGATTTCTCAGAGGGATTCTAGGAGACCAGTCTGATTCCTGCTCCTCAAAAGCTAAGTTTTCTGCTCTGCTTTTTGCATTTGTGTTTTGGTTTTGTTTTGCCTTGTTTTTCTGGATTTCTGCCATTCCCTGCTGGGGTGAGCTGAATTCCTTTTTGCTCTGTCTTCAGAAAATACCTGAGTACTGATATAGTCTTTTTGAAGCCTAGCGTCTTCAGGGCTTTTTTCCCTATCAGTCTGTTGGCTCTTGTTTTGATAGGGTTTTGGCGGATTGCAGACAGCAGCTTTTCTATCCTGTCCTATTTAGTTAGCTTCGGCTCCATCATTTGCTCAGCCTATCTTTCCATCTGTGTGAGTGTTTTTTCATCTTGCTTCACCGTCATTATATGTTGGGGGCTGCCTATTGCTTTGGGGTCTGCTCTGGGGCAGTTTAGATTTCCCTTTCTGTCTTTAGGCTATTTAGTTCTCCGGCTGTGATCGAGGGGTCTAGGGCACCGTAGGAACCCCCCACGGCTACTGCTAGTTGTTGTTGATAGGTTCAGGGGTCTGCAATCCGATAGCTGCCAACTTCTCTGGTTTTCTGGACTTAGCTAGTATTTCTGTTTTTGCCTCCTACGGTGACTCACTCATAACAGAATCACCAGCCATACCGCAGATCCTAGGGTACTCAATAGCAGGAAAGAATTGTAAAAAAAAAAAAAAAAGAGTGTATATTTTTTCCTCTATATCTTTGAGGCCGTAGGGGGAATTTTTTTTTCTCTCAATGGAGATAAAGCAATTGTCTGATCGTGTTGAGCAGCTCGCTGCGGAAGTGCGGGGAATTTCCGCCTACCTTGCTCATTCACATGCTGCTGAACCAAAGATCCCTACTCCTGATGTGTTTTTTGGGGATCAGTCTAAATTTTTGAATTTCAAAAATAATTGTAAATTATTTTTTGCCTTGAAGCCTAACTCGTCAGGGAGCTCCGTGCAGCAGGTTAAAATTGTCATCTCTTTGCTGCGTGGCGATCCCCAGGATTGGGCGTTTTCTTTGAAACCAGATGATCCTATTCTTACTAATGTGTCATGCCGGGTGCTAGTCACACCACAGCGTCCGGCAGGTAGCGGTAGTTCCATCTCCGTCCACTATAGCCTCAGTGGCGCCGGCTTGATTCTACTCAGGTTATCGGGGGTTAATCTAGCTGGAAATCAGATGGGATGTTTGGTCACACCCACGGTCTTTAAATAGTCGTGCTGGCCTGTGGGCATCACCGATTATAGCTTGTGTTTTATGCCAAGTGGTTCCGGTCTGGAGAGGAGGTGTTGGAGAGAGAAATTCATATCTGGTGTCGTATGATCCGTTGTTACCTTTTCGCCTTCCTATATTCGTGTTTTGTTTTGCCCTGTTCACATTACAGTATTGTCCTGTGTGTTTGCGGCGCAGTGTGGGTTAAGTTCTCCCTGTCTGTCATTACTGTGTGGGCTTTGGTGGTTTGTCAACTCACTGGGTGGAGGGTGGAGGGTTCAGCTTAGGGCTGAGCAGGAGATAAGGAAAAGTTGGAGGCTCAGGCATTTGCACCATTAGCAAAATCACTGGGTTGAGGGTCAGACAGGGTTTTCCCTAGTTTGAGGGACTCCGCAGGGGCCCCGGGTATTTCAGCCTCCTTTGTCCTAAGCCCCGCATAACATAATGTTAACGCATTTTTTCAAGCCTTGGTGTTGTTGTATGACAAACCTAATGCTATTGATCAGGCTGAAAAGACCCTGTTGGCATTGAGCCAGGGTCGAGATTCTGCAGAATTCTACTGTCAAAAATTCCGAAAGTGGGCGGTCCTTACTACCTGGAATGATAATGCCTTGGCAGCTCTCTTTCGGAAGGCTTTGTCAGAAGCCGTAAAAGATACTATGGTGGGATTTCCTGTTCCCTCGATTCTATGTCATTAGCCATTCAGGTTGATTGGCGTTTACGTGAACGCAGGACTGCACGAGAGGTGTTGCCACCTGTTGAACAAGTGTCTGAACCTATGCAATGTGATAGAGTTTTGTCCAGGGAGCAACGTCAGGAGTTCAGAAGGCGTAATAAGCTGTGTTTTTTTTGTGGAGATGCCTCGCATATTATTTCTGTCTGTCCTAAACGAGAGAAACGTTTTGCACACTCGTTTTCTGTGGGTGGTGTTCAATCCAAGTTTCTTCTGGCAATTACTCTGATCTGCTCCCTGTCCACATTTTCCGCCAAGGCTTTTGTGGATTCGGGAGCAGCCCTGAACCTAATGGTCTTGGATTTTGCTAAACGTTGTGGATTTCCGATGACACCTCTGCGGACGCCTATCCCTTTGAGGGGGATTGATGCTACTCCTTTGGCGAAAAATAAACCTCAGTTTTGGACCCAGGTGGTAATGCGGGTCACCCCAGACCATCAAGAAAATTGCAGATTTTTGGTGTTGCATAATTTGCATGACACCATTGTTCTGGGGTTTCCCTGGTTGCAAATTCATAATCCAGTTTTGGATTGGAAGTCTGTGTCTGTGGTGAGTTGGGGTTGCCGGTGTACCTTTAGTGAGGCTCCGGTTTTTTCCACCTCTCCTCAGTCGCATGATGTTCCTGACTATTTGGCGGACTTTTATGATGTATTTAGTGAGAATGAGTCTGCGTCTTTGCCTCCTCATAGGAGTTATGACTGTGCAATTGAACTGAGCCCGGGGTGTAAATTTCCCAAGGGTCGGCTCTTCAATTTATCTGTACCCGAGCACGAGGCTATGCGATCCTATATTAAGGAGGCGTTGGAGAAGGGTCATATTAGACCATCCTCTTCACCCTTAGGTGCCGGTTTTTTTTTGTGGCCAAAAAGGATGGTTCATTAAGGCCTTGTATTGATTATCGTGCCCTCAACAAAATTGTTATTAAATATCAGTATCCGTTACCTCTGATTTCGGATCTATTCTCCAGAGTTAAAGGTGCTTGCTGGTTTACCAAGCTTGACCTCAGGGGGGCGTATAATCTTATCCGCATTAAGCATGGGGATGAATGGAAGACGGCGTTTAATACTCCGGAGGGACATTTTGAGTACCTGGTGATGCCTTTTGGGCTCACTAATGCCCCTTCTGTCTTCCAGTGCTTCATGAACGACATTTTATGGGTCCACTGCACCCTGATAGTGCATTGTCTGGAGGCCTGTACGGGTAAACCTTGTTGTTCCTTTGCTGTGTATCATTATTGGAGGATTTTTTCCTCTTTCTGTGCTTTGCTGTATTAGTATATATTAGTGTTAGGTACCCGTAAACGTGGAGATCTTTGACGCAGGTTACGGGCTCACGTATTTTGGCCAAAATATCAGCTAATACTCCACATTTTTTTAAATGTGTTTTCTTTGCACTTTTTTTCAGGGTGCAGCTGGGCCCATTTGGTTTCAAACACAAGTTTCTTGTGCATCTATATACCAGATAACCGCCCCCTCCATATATTGGTAGGATGTGAGCAGGTTATTTTGTTGGTATTTTTGCACCTGTGTTGCTATCCTAATTATATGGGTCCACTGCACCCTGATAGTGCATTGTCTGGAGGCCTGTACGGATAAACCTTGTTGATTTATTTTGTCTCCATCAACTATTGAAATGGACCCAGCCAAGGTACAGGCCATTTATGATTGGGTTCAGCCCACTTCTTTGAAGGCCCTCCAGAAGTTTTTGGGTTTTGTTAATTTTTATCGGAAATTTATAGCAAAATGTTCTAGTATTGCCAAGCCATTGACTTATCTGACTAAGAAGGGTGCTGATGTGTTGAATTGGTCTCCGGAGGCTGTTTCTTCCTTTCAGGAGCTGAAGCAAAAATTCACTTCTGCCCCGGTTTTGCGGCAACCTGATGTCTCACTCCCGTACCAGGTAGAGGTGGACGCTTCTGAGATTGGTGCAGGAGCTGTTTTGTCCCAAAAGGATCCTGTAACATCTAAAATGAATCCTTGTGCTTTCTTTTCCCAAAAGTTCTCTCCATCTGAACGTAACTATGATGTGGGGAATAGGGAACTGTTAGCCATGAAATGGGCATTTGAGGAGTGGAGACATTGGTTGGAGGGAGCTAAACATCAAGTCGTGGTCCTCACTGACCACAAGAATTTGATTTACCTGGAGTCGGCCAAATGCTTGAACCCTAGACAGGCTAGGTGGGCCTTGTTTTTTACACGTTTTGATTTTGTGGGCTCTTTTCTTCCTGGCACTAAGAATGTCAAGGCTGACGCTCTCTCTAGGAGCTTCTTTGCTGATTCTCCTGTGGTGACCAAGCCTGCTACCATCTTAGGTGAAGGGGTAGTTCTTTCTGCCATCTTGCCCGATTTGAGACGTGCTCTGGAAGAGTTCCAGGAGGACAAACCTGAGCGTTGTCCCAGTGGAAAGTTGTATGTTCCTGACCAGTGGAAGAAGAGAGTGATGTCTGAAGTTCATTGAGTCGGTCTTTTTGGTGGCCCGCCTTGTCTCGTGATGTCAGGAATTTTGTGCAGTCCTGTGGGACTTGCTCCCGGTCTAAACCTTGTTCTCGCTCTAGTGGGTTGTTGATGCCTTTGCCGGTCCCCAGGAGGCCATGGACCCATATTTCAATGGATTTCATCTCTGATATGTCTGTCTCTCAGAGAATGACTGTTATTTGGGTGATTTGTGATAGGTTCTCTAAGATGGTTCATCTTGTACCACTCCCTAAGTTGCCATCTTCCTCTGAGTTGATGCCCCTGTTTTTGCAACAGGTGGTTCGCTTGCACGGGATTCATGAGAACATTGTATCTGACAGAGGAGTTCAGTTTGTGTCTAGATTTTGGAGGACTTTCTGTTCCAAGCTGGGAATTCAGTTGTCCTTCTCCACTGCTTTTCACCCTCAGACCAATGGGCAGACGGAGAGAACAAACCAGACCTTGGAGTCGTATTTGAGATGTTTTATTTCCGCTGATCAGGATGATTGGGTTTCATTTTTGCCCCTTGGCCGAATTTGCTTTAAATAATAGAGCTAGTTCTGCCACTTTGATGTCACCTTTTTTTTGTAACTTTGGATTTCATCCTCGATTTTCTTCAGGGCAGGTGAAGCCTTCTGCCTGCCCAGGTGTTGACACTGTGGTGGAGAGAATGCACCAGATCTGGGACCAAGTGGTGGATAAGTTCTCTCTCTCCCAGGAAAAGGCCCAGCGGTTTTCCAACCGACATAGGACCATTGGTCCCCAGTTTAAGGTTGGTGATATGGTTTGGTTATCATCAAAAAATATCGCTATGAAGGTGGCTTCTCCTAAGTTTAAGCCTAGATTTATTGGACCTTACAAGATTTTGGAGATTATTAATCCGGTCTCTTTTTGTTTGGCTCTTCCTGTCACATTTAAAATCCATAATGTGTTTCATAAGTCCTTGTTGAAGAGGTTTGTTGAACCAGTTGTTCCTGGGGTGGCACCTCCGGACCCTGTATTGGTTGAAGGTAACATGGAATATGAGGTAGAGAAGATACTGGATTCCTGTCTGGCTAGACGGAGACTCCAGTATTTGGTTAAGTGGAAGGGTTATGGTCAGGAGGATAATTCCTGGGTCTCTGCCTCTGATATTCATGCCAAAAGATTGGTGCGTGCCTTTCATCCGGCTCACCCAGATCGCCCTGGTGGCGTGGATGAGGGTTCAGTGACCCCTCCTCAAGGGGGAGGTACTGTTGTGAGTTCATTTTCCTCTTCACCATTGAGGTCTGATGAACTCCCTCTTCTGGTGAAGGAAGGTAGTGAGGCTGATTACCAAGCACCTGAGCAGGATGATGATGACTGGGTGACTGGAATTGCTGACTGGATATAAGGCAGGCCACGCCCTTCTGGGTTGCTGGTGATTTCTCAGAGGGATTCTAGGAGACTAGTCTGATTCCTGCTCCTCAAAAGCTAAGTTTTCTGCTCTGCTTTTTGCATTTGTGTTTTGGTTTTGTTTTGTCTTGTTTTTCTGGATTTCTGCCATTCCCTGCTGGGGTGAGCTGAATTCCTTTTTGCTCTGTCTTCAGAAAATACCTGAGTACTGATATAGTCTTTTTGAAGCCTAGCGTCTTCAGGGCTTTTTTACCTATCAGCTGTTGGCTCTTGTTTTGATAGGGTTTTGGTGGATTGCAGACAGCAGCTTTTCTATCCTGTCCTATTTAGTTAGCTTGGGCCCCATCATTTGCTCAGCCTATCTTTCTATCTGTGTGAGTGTTTTTTTCATCTTGCTTCACTGTCATTATATGTTGGAGGCTGCCTATTGCTTTGGGGTCTGCTCTGGGGAAGTTTAGATTTCCCTTTCTGTCTTTAGGCTATTTAGTTCTCTGGCTGTGATCGAGGGGTCTAGGGCACCGTAGGAACCCCCCACGACTACTGATAGTTGTTGTTGATAGGTTCAGGGGTCTGCAATCCAATAGCTGCCAACTTCTCTGGTTTTCTGGACTTAGCTAGTATTTCTGTTTTTGCCTCCTACGGTGACTCACTCATAACAAGGGGGACAGAGAGGACCATGTGGCCGCCTTACAAATCTGGTCGATGGAGGCATCTGCCCAGGACGTCACCACGGCTCTCGTGGAATGGGCCTTCAGACCTTTAGGAATGGCCCTACCTGCATAGGCTAGTGTGGGGAGGTTGAGCTGACGGACAGGTCTGTCTGTAGTAAGAGACAGAAAGATAGCGCAGTGTAGGCTGAGATAAAGAGAAAAGGGTGTCATGTGGTAGTTTGACCATTAGAGGGCAGTGGGGAGCGTAGGAGAGAGTGGTTATGCAACTGCCATGGGTCAAGGTAACTGCCATTGGTCAAAGGTTACTGTCAGGTGATAGGGGGCGGAGCTACCAGGGCTGGTAGTATAAAGGCTGAGGGAAGGTTCTAGAAGTTCCAGTCAGCCAGGGGAGCTCACTAGATAGGAGGGCCTGCCATAGAGAGAAAGAAGGTATAAGGCCCTCAGAGAGTAACTGACAGTTGAGACGATCACGGGGGGGTGGCCCAAAGGACAGTAGCGGCAGATGGAGACGGTCCGAGAGTACCAAGTGATGGTGTACTTTGAATGGTGAAGCACTGTGGCGGATGTGCCTAGGGCAGCCATAGTGGACAGAGTCACAAAGGACGCCACGACGTACAAAACGACGTATAAAGGAAATGCGAGATTCCTGTGGCGAAGTGCAGAAGTCGTCAGAAAGGCGGTAAATAAACACGGACCTGTTGAACTCAATTTCTGTCTCATTCTCAAGTCTCTCGGCGTCAAGAAGTGGGTCACCCCCCCATTCCTGTAGGATCACCTTCCTCGCACCTATCCTACACTAGCTTTATGGCCTCTCTAACCCACCTTGCTATAGTCTGTTTAGATACTCTAAGGCCCTTCCTCAACCCCTGAAAGGACACAGACAGGGCTCTCTGCTTTCTCCAGGCATCTGTCACTTCTAGATAACGCAGAAGGCACCTCCTAACATCCAAGGTATGTAGTCTTTCCTCCTTCTGGTTGCTCGGGTTAGGACAGAAGGATTGTAACACTATTTCCTGAGCTCTATGAAATTTTGTAATCACCTTAGGGAGGGAAGCCAGCTCTAATATCAAGACTATACTATCCTCCATGATCTACGTGTAAGGAGGGTCTGCTGACAAAGCCTGCAAATCACCTATCCTATGGGCTGAAGTGAGAGCTACCAGTAGGGCTGTTTTTAACGAGATGACCTTTTCCGAGGCTAGTGGTTCGAAAAGGCTTTCTGCTAATGCCGACAACACCAAATTTAGATCCCACGCAGGGGGGCGGCTAGGTGATGGAACTGAGCTGGATTTACCACGGGCCCTAATGAACCTGGCCACCCATCTATTACTTGCCAAGTCACAATTATATAAGACCCCCAATGCTGAAACCTGTACCTTAAGGGTGCTAACTGCCAGGCCGAGTTCCAGCCCCTTCTGAAGGAACTCCAGTATAGATACTAATGGGACTTCCCCTTCCTGCCCTGCCTCCGAAAATGACAGGAATTTTCTCCAGGTCCTCCCATAGATTCTGGTGGTCAATGGCTTCCTGCTACTAAGTAGGGTAGAAATTAACCTAGCCGAGAATCCCTTCTTCTCTAAAAGTGATCTCTCAAATTCCAGGCTGTTAAATGCAGCCTGGCCATCTTAGGATAGAGAAAAGACCCCTGGGACAGGAGATCCCGGATTTCCAGGAGGACCCACGGATCCGATACTGACATTGCTTTCAGCCAATAAAACCAAGGCCTCTTCAGCCAAAATGGAGCTATCATGATCACTGTGGCTGTCTTCCCTGATCTTCCTTAAAACTGACGGGCTGAGGCATATCTGTGGAAATCAAAGAGCAGCCCTGACGCCCATTCTATCCTGAAAGCAGCTAACGTGTAAAGCCTGTCTGCTGAGTTCAAGGAACAGAACTTCTGGACTTTCCTGTTTTCTCTTGAGTCAAAGAGGTCTATCTGGGGATGACCCCACATGGCCACAATCTGATCGAACACAGACTTCCTCAGGGACTATTCTCCCTGTTTTAGCTGATTGCGGTTTAGGGAGTCTGCTCCTATTTTTTTCTGTTTCTCTGATATGCAGGGACGATAATGAGAGGAGATGTCTTTCTGCCAGTAGAAATATTTGTTCTGCCACTGCCATTAGAGGATGGGAACGAGTACCCCCATGGAGGTTTATGTAAGCTACTGTAGCCTGATTGTCAGACAGCACTCTCATATGGTGGCCCTGCAGATGAGGTTACAGCCCCTTTAACGCTCTATAGCCAGGATCTCCCAGTTGTTAGACAAGAGCATCCTCTCCCTCCGCGACCAGGCTCCTTGAAGCCAAAGGGCGTCCAGGTGGGCTCCCCACCCCCAGGGACTGGCATCTGATGTAACTACTCTGAATACCACATTCACCCAAGGTACTCTCTGGGGTGCCAAATCGATCCCTAACCACCATCTGAGGGACCAGATTACTGTCTCTGGGAGTATTAACTTTCTTTTCAAGCGACCCTGAAAAGCCTGTCCAGGACCGCCATGTAACAGTATGGGAAGAGAACCACGCTGTCCTCAGTGACTCCACCTTGAAGAAAGGGACTATCAAGAATTTGTTTAGGGTCTTCAAGTTTGTAATGGTTCTCCATGACGCATGTGTTTTTTTATCAGAAATTGGGGGGAATACAACCCCTTTTTTTTCCCATAGGGGAATTTCTTCCAGTACATGTTTTTCTTTGAGAGACAGGATCTCGTTCTCCAGGACCAGCTGTTTGTGTCGAGAAGATTGTACCAGAGTTTCTACATATCTCTGTGATGGTGGTGTGTGGAATTTTAATTTTAGGCCTGATCCTACAATCTGGAGGATCCGGGCAATGGAAGAAATTCTTTCCCAGGCTGGGAGGAAGAGAGCCTCCCTTCCACCTGGAAAAGAAAGTCACTTGGGGGGTTTCTTGGTCTCTCGGGCAGGTTTTCCAAAGTAGAAACTTCTTACCCCTCTGTGCTGCTTCTCTGGCTTGTCTCAGTCTCTGTATGGCTTTCTGCTGGACCTGCGACCCCTCCGAAAGGACGGCCGAAAGGATGAAAAGGAGCCCTAGGAAACCCTTTCTTCTTATCCCCTGTTTTCTCTAGAATCTCATCGAGAGCTGGCCCGAATAAGAATTTTCCTTTGCAGGGGAGAGAACAGAGTTTGACTTTGGCCTGCATGTGCCCTGGCCAACACTTTAGCCAAACCGCCTGGTAACGTGCGTTGGCTAGTGCCGCTAATCTGACAGCCAACTTTGCCGAGTCTGCCGAGACATCTGCCAGAAATGCTGCTGCTGCCTTGATGGTGGGGACAGAAGATAGGATGGTCTCTCTCGAGACTCGCTGTTCCAGCTGGTCCTCAAGGTTGTCTAGCTAGACTTTCAAAGATCTAGCAATGCATGTGGCATCAATGGCTGGTCTCAAAGCTCCCGCAGAGGAATCCCAAGCTGCCTTAAGGAAACTGTTCATCTTTCTGTCAAGTGGCTCCTTAAACGATCCCAGGTCTTCAAATGGGAGAGAAAACGTCCTTGAAACCTTGGACACCACCACATATAACTTCATCCCAGGGGGAGAATGCTTCCTATTGAAACGCAAATTTCCTTTTAAGGGAAATGAGACCTTGCACCTTTCTGTCTGGCCTTTCCCATTCCCTCTTTATGAGGCTCTGCAATTGCTCATTCACGGGAAAGGTTCTGCGTTTCTTTCTCTCTAGACCCCCAAACATAAGGTCTTGAGCCGATCTTTTAGTTTTTACGTCCACTAGACCCATAGTGGACCTCACTGCCTTTATCAACTTATCTTGTTCCCTCCACAGGAAAACAGCACCTCTCTTCTGAACTGCTGTTGGATGACTCCGTCTGGTCCGAATCTCCCAGCTCTGACACCGTAAGCTCCTCTGGAGCTGAAGGGGATGGACTGGACTTCTGTTTTCTCAAACTGCCACTATCTGCAGTGGGGCCTAGTACGCTAACCGTCCTCCGCACTTCAGCACTGATTAAGGACCTTAGACTGGCCGCAAAATTTGGGGATTCTTTCTATACAGTCCTGACACAATTTTTTTTCCAAGCCCTGTCAAACTGCTGTCCACAAAGGGGGCACTCCTTATTGTTCAATTTGGTTCTGCACTTCCTATGGACCCCCTATTCTCCATCCCAACCAAGAATAGAGAGGCAGAGAGCGGAGGAGAGACAGCAAGGCAAAAATAAAAGAGAAAGAAAAAACATACAGCGTACTGTACTTTCTCGTAAGTTACTCACCACTTGGACGCTTTAACCGGGTACCGGATCCGGAGGCTGGTTGGTGTCGGAAATGTCTCCCCTGGAGACTATCAACTCCTCCTTCCTGACACTGTGATGGTCCGCTGTGTGCTGCCCGAGTGGCCCCCACTGCTGCTGCGATGTGGCTGTTGGGGTCCCTGCTTCCTCTTGTCCTGAGGATGTGATGCACGTTTCTTATCTTGCTTCTGGAGCAACTCCTGTTGCTCCTGCTGCGCTGGCTGTTGATGCTCTTGTGATTGAGCCTCCATGTTGCCAATCACTGCCTGCCAGCGATCCCCTTTCATACTCACATGGAGACCGCCGGCCGGCATGCACAGCCCCCGTACCGCTCCTTTCCTCCGGAAGCCATGTCATCCCTGATGCCATTCCGGCGCACTCTGTGACTTTGCATGTCACCCGGATGCCACTTCCGGTACACGCTCTCTGACCTCGCACGTCATCCAGCTGCGACTTTCGGAACGCACGCATCTACGCTGGAAGCTTCTTGCAGCGCTGACAGGTAAGCTCCGTGCTGCATCTCCTGCACCTCCTCGACACCCGATACGACCAGGGAAGCGTGGCCTGTAGACCCCGATGTCCCAGCATCCTGTACCTAATCACTAAGGTAGAGCACTCAATTATGGCCTCCATGGTGCTACTGGCACCTTGGCAGCGACTGCAGCACACCCCTGTGTGCCAAATCGAACCACCCCAGGCATCCTCTTTATTTTCTCTCGCCTGGGCACTGATGTGCTCCTGTGTGGTGTGGTGTGGTATGGCAGGATGTCTCCCCATGCCTGCTCAGGGAGGGCACGCTATTGTGGCCTCCGAGGCGCTACCGGCACCTGGCGACGGCCGTTGCAGACCCATGTCAGCCAAACCCCAGCCGCCCCAGGCCCTGGCATCCTCTTCCATTTTCATGCCGTTATCCTGAGGGTTCCCCATTAAGGACAGGAAGCCAAATGAGGCAGAGAGAGGAGCCGCCCTTTTTAACTTGAAGGTTTCCTGTCCTTGAAAAGCAGATCCCCTCTCTTGTGGTGCCATCATGGGTGACTGAAAAATGATCTTTACTCTCCCTGCCAGCATTCAGCTTCAGTAGAGAAGAGAAGGACGCTAACTCTTGCTATAGGGAGGTGCGGACTGAACGTGGAATTGTTCCATAAAACGTAGTCCAAAAGATAAACAGTCGCTCTCAGAATTTCATATGGTTGCAAAAAGGAAGGTTTATTTCAATCACAAGATAATTCACCGTAGTGGAAAAACAAGGTATTCTAGAGGCAATGTTTCGACCCTATCCTGGGTCTTTATCAAACCTTACTGGAAAAATAAATATACAGGATATGAGAGAAAATTCATAATATAAAAACACAATACAAGATACAATATAAAGAAGCCTTTAAATGCTGTACAATTGGTCAATGCAATTTTTCTGGCAAAAGGTTTTAAAAATATATTTTAAGTCAATTTTGGCTGCTGATTACGAATATGAACTCCGTTTTTGGCTTTTACATCAGGATTTCGAGATATTTTCAATTTTTGATGAAAATTACTCCTATCGAACTTTTTATATGATAAAAACACATGATCATCGGTACTACATTTTGTATATTTTTATTCAAGGAATAACAAAGATTACAAAGTCTATGTACAGCAGATCAAGTATACTTACAGAATTAAACTACAAAATATAAAAACACATATATATGGCACACAGATGAATGGCAAATGGCAATTATTTGAACTTTCTTTTCTTGGCTGATCTGTGATGTAAAGCTTCTGGGTTGTCTCTCATCAAGCTCCAGCAATAGTCAGCCATCATATGTGAGTCCCACCGGCCTTGATACCGTTCTTCCATTGTTTTAATGTCCTGATGAAAACGCTCCCCTTGTTCCTCGCTCACATCCCCAAGGTTCTCTGGAAAAAAGTTCATATGGCTGTGTAAATACTGAATCTTGATACTCAGTCTACATCCAAGATTTCGCAGACTCATTAGTAGCTCTTCCACAATCTCTTCATAGTTGTCTGCTTTCTTATTCCCTAGAAAATTCTGCACCACATTATAAAATGCATTCCAAGCTCTTTCTTCTGTCTCATTCATTGATGTGATAAAATTTGGGTCTCTCATAAGTGTTATTATTTGAGGTCCATCAAATATTCCAGCCTTTTTCTTCTCTTCACTAAGACCAGGAAAACAATACCTGCAGGGAACGTGCACACGCTGCGTAATCTGCTGCGGATTCATCCGCGCATATTTTGCAAAATCCGCAGATAAATCCGCAGATAAATCTGCGGATTATCCTGCTGTTTGGCCCTGCGGTTTCACCATCTCCACAATGGAGGAGATAGGACATGTCACTTCTTTCTGCGGTTTAGAAACCGCAGATAATCCGTGCGGAAAATTCCGCAGCGTCTGCACAGCGGTTTCCATTTCCCATAGGGAATAATGGTACTATACACCGCAGCAGAAACTGCTGCGGATCCGCAGCGGCCAAATCCGCTGCAGATCCGCAGCAGAATCCGCAGCGTGTGCGCACACCCGCACACGACTGTTGTGTACGTTAAAAACTGTTTGTTTACTTTCTTATCATAACAAATGGGAATTATGCATGTTCAAAGAAAACAAAGATTTGCTCACATTTATTGGGAGACTAAATGAAAACTAAATTTACCTTAGTGAACCGTATAAACTGGCACTTTTCATACACTGCTTATATTTTTCATGGAATTCATGAAAATGGGCTATATACCTATAGCGCAAAAACGTGATGTGATAGAGAAATTATAAGATCAGTTTTGAATTCAGCACCCTCAAATTAGTCTAAAACTGTTCTTAAAGTTTTTTTTTTTTGTAGACCGGTGACAAATATAAGAAAACGACATAATAAAGGATCCGATATTGCCTGGAAAATCACTTCTATGGAAGTTTTAAAATAAATTGTGATGAGCTAATACACCCTCATGGAGATGGAGAGTCACAAGACAATACAAATATCAAATAATATTAGTCTTATAGTGCTAAAATTATAGCAAAATTGCCTAGTAAGGGCTAGAATAATGAGATGAATACAAAAAGTTATGACAAATATTGCTCTTTCAATGTTCAAATGGGGGCAAAATTGCCCGTTAGGGGCTAAATAATAAGACAAATGCAGAGTATTATAGAGAAGGAGAGTAACAAGGACCATAATATTACTCTAACAATGCTAAAGTGGTGGCAAAGGTATTAGATAATAAGACAAATGCAAAAGATGGTGGTGGGTGGTGGGAGCATGTTGCAGATATAGGAAGAAGCGGCTGATACTGACCTCATTGTGGAAGATCAGGAGAAGAAAACAGTGCATAGAATTGACAGAAGTTCCATTTAGGGGTTGTAAGGAAATCAAGCCACAAAGTTATAACACTGCAGGTAAAAGTTGATACTAAATGTCATGATCTCAGTGCGGGTTAGACCCGCACGCTTGGGGTTAATGTCTGGAACCAATGCTGATGACCTGCACTTCTGGGGTTAAATGTTATGATCTCAGTGCAGGCTCTTACCTGCACACCTGGGGCTTATTATTGGGGCCTCTCCTTGGTTCTGGGAAAGCCTTTTATAGCCTCAGGAAGCTCCAATCCCTGTCAGTTATACTTTCGCCCTTGGCAGAGTGTGCTGACCCCTGAGTGTGTTTGTGTTGTGTTCTTGTTTGCCTGATACTTTGCTTTCAACTCGGTCTGTTCTCTGGATACTGCTTGTTGGATTCTGCTTGGTACCTTCTATGTCTGTTTTGGCTTTGACCGCTATCTGGCCCTGACTATCCGTTCTATCTCATCCCTGGTACTTTACTGCTATGTCTGTAAATGACCCCGTTTGTCTGACTTGAGTATTCCTGTAATAGTGTCCTGCTGGCAGCAGGACGCTAAGCCCCGCCCCTTGCAGTCACATGACCGTAGGTCCTTCGCTGCTTGCTAACTTCAGCGTCTCCAGGTCCTGTTTGCCTGAGCTGCCCGGCCGTATCTGACCCCGGGCCCCTCTGCAGTGTGGGTGAGTCCCTGCTCAGCGGTGGCTGCATGCCGGCGCTGACAGGACCATGACATTATAACTGACCATTAAGTTTTTGGGGTTTTTTTGCAGAGAATTATGGATCCCATACAGTCTCTGGCTGAACAGATGAAAAATCTGAGTCAGATGTTTCAGGGTTTATCTATGGAGCAGCAAGCTCTTGCTCGTTCTCAGCAGCAGGTTTCTGAGACAGTGCGGGGGGCTTTATCTGCTGGGTCTCTGGAGGCTGGGGCAAGTGATGTTGTTCTGGTGTCCCCGGAACCACCTGTTAAACTGCCTGACTTCTTTTCTGGGAACAAAAAGGAGCTCAGGATCTTCATGGAGGGTTGCAAACTTTTTTTTAGTTTGAGACCACATTCCTCTGGGGATGAAAGCCAGAAGGTAGGGGTCTTTATGTCCTTATTAAGAGGGTCCCCACAAGCTTGGGCTTTTTCCCTTCCTCCCACTGCCCCTGAGAGAGTGTCGGTGAATGCATTTTTTGAGGCCCTCGGGCACATATATGATGAGCCGGACCGAGTACGAGTGGCAGAGGACATGGTGATGAGTGTCTGTCAGGGGAAACACTCGGCTGAGTGGTTTTGTACTGAATTCCGCAGTTGGGCTGCAGAGGTCTCTTGGGACGACACCGCGCTCCGAGGACTCTTTCGCAGAGGTTTGTCCGAGCGGCTGCAGGATGCCTTGGCGTTACATCCCCCACCTAACTCTCTTGAGGACGCCATGACCCAAGCCGTCCGGATGGACCGCAGGTTGCGGGCCAGGGGGGTGATGCAGGTGGAGACTCCATTGTTCCCCAGTGGAAAAGAGACTGTCTCTGAGCCCATGGACGTAGGCGCTCTCTCCCTGAAGGAAAAGGAGAGAAAATGCTGGAGAGAAAAGCAGTTATGCTTCTACTGCGGTAAAACGGGACATTGGAAAAGGGAGTGTCCTGATTGCCCATCCTCGACCTGGTTGGCGGGAAATGACTAGGTCTGGGTAGTCAGCAGGGAGACTACTCAGACCCTCAGGTACCCTTTTCCTCATTTTCTAAGGTTTTGCTTCATGTGGAACTGTTAGTGTACGGTTGTTTTTTTCCCTCCACAGCCTTCGTGGACTGAGGATCATCCATCAATCTTATTGACTCCCAACTGGTCACACGCTGCAAGATAGGGACAGTTAGGCTCAAGGTTCTGATCAAGGTGGTGGCCATTGACTCCTCCCCCTCACTAAAGAGGGAATTCTCTTTATGTCTGATTTGTTTTCGCTCAGAGTGGGCGCTGCTCATGTGGAAAACTTAAGTTGTTTGGTTCTGGACAATCTACCAGCAGGATTTGTGCCTGGTTACAACGCCATAACCCAGTTATTAACTGGAAAACGGGGGAGATTGTGCAATGGGGGTTTAATGATTCTAAGTTACAGTGGGGCAAAAAAGTATTTAGTCAGTCAGCAATAGTGCAAGTTCCACCACTTAAAAAGATGAGAGGCGTCTGTAATTTACATCATAGGTAGACCTCAACTATGGGAGACAAACTGAGAAAAAAAAATCCAGAAAATCACATTGTCTGTTTTTTTTTTCATTTTATTTGCATATTATGGTGGAAAATAAGTATTTGGTCAGAAACAAAATTTCATCTCAATACTTTGTGATATATCCTTTGTTGGCAATGACAGAGGTCAAACGTTTTCTGTAAGTCTTCACAAGGTTGCCACACACTGTTGTTGGTATGTTGGCCCATTCCTCCATGCAGATCTCCTCTAGAGCAGTGATGTTTTTGGCTTTTCGCTTGGCAACACGGACTTTCAACTCCCTCCAAAGGTTTTCTATAGGGTTGAGATCTGGAGACTGGCTAGGCCACTCCAGGACCTTGAAATGCTTCTTACGAAGCCACTCCTTCGTTGCCCTGGCGGTGTGCTTTGGATCATTGTCATGTTGAAAGACCCAGCCACGTTTCATCATCAATGCCCTTGCTGATGGAAGGAGGTTTGCACTCAAAATCTCACGATACATGGCCCCATTCATTCTTTCATGTACCCGGATCAGTCGTCCTGGCCCCTTTGCAGAGAAACAGCCCCAAAGCATGATGTTTCCACCACCATGCTTTACAGTAGGTAAAGGATGCAACTCAGTATTCTTTTTCCTCCAAACACGACAAGTTGTGTTTCTACCAAACAGTTCCAGTTTGGTTTCATCAGACCATAGGACATTCTCCCAAAACTCCTCTGGATCATCCAAATGCTCTCTAGCAAACTTCAGACGGGCCCGGACATGTACAGGCTTAAGCAGTGGGACACGTCTGGCACTGCAGGATCTGAGTCCATGGTGGCGTAGTGTGTTACTTATGGTAGGCCTTGTTACATTGGTCCCAGCTCTCTGCAGTTCATTCACTAGGTCCCCCCCCGCGTGGTTCTGGGATTTTTGCTCACCGTTCTTGTGATCATTCTGACCCCACGGGGTGGGATTTTGCGTGGAGCACCAGATCGAGGGAGATTATCAGTGGTCTTGTATGTCTTCCATTTTCTAATTATTGCTCCCACAGTTGATTTCTTCACTCCAAGCTGGTTGGCTATTGCAGATTCAGTCTTCCCAGCCTGGTGCAGGGCTACAATTTTGTTTCTGGTGTCCTTTGACAGCTCTTTGGTCTTCACCATAGTGGAGTTTGGAGTCAGACTGTTTGAGGGTGTGCACAGGTGTCTTTTTATACTGATAACAAGTTTAAACAGGGGCCATTACTACAGGTAATGAGTGGAGGAAAGAGGAGACTCTTAAAGAAGAAGTTACAGGTCTGTGAGAGCCAGAAATCTTGATTGCTTGTTTCTGACCACATACTTATTTTCCACCATAATATGCAAATAAAAGGGAAAAAAAACAGACAATGTGATTTTCTGGATTGTTTTTTCTCAGTTTGTCTCCCATAGTTGAGGTCTACCTATGATGTAAATTACAGACGCCTCTCATCTTTTTAAGTGGTGGAACTTGCACTATTGCTGACTGACTAAATGCTTTTTTGCCCCACTGTATGTGATAAATCTGCACTACTTTTTGAACCTGTTAAATCTGTTATGATGAGTCACCGAAGGAGGATAAAACAAAATACCAGCTAAGTCCAGAAAAACCAGAGAGGTTGGCAGCTATCGGATTGCAGACCCCTGAACCTATCCACAACAACTAGCAGTAGCAGTGAGGGGTTCCTACGGTGCCCTAGACCCCTCGATCACAGCCGGAGAGCTACATAGCCTAAAGACAGGGGGAAAAACTAAACTGCCCCAGAGCAGACCCCAAAGCAATAGGCAGCCCCCAACATATAATGACGGTGAAGCAAGATGAAAACACTAACACAGATAGAAAGATAGGTTGAGCAAATGATGGGGCCCAAGCTAACTACATAGGACAGGATAGGAAAGCTGCTGTCTGCCATCCGCAAAAACCCTATCAAAATGAGCCAACCGACTGATAGGAAAAACAGGCCCTGAAGTCGCTAGGCTTCAAAAGACTATATCAGCACTCAGGTATATTCTGAAGACAGAGCAAAAGATCAACAGATCAGAGACAAAAATGGAATTCAGCTCACCCCCGGCCGGGGATGGCAGAACTCCCAAAAAACAAGGAAAAACAAAAACAAAACTGAAGAGTACAAAGCAGAGCAGAAAAACTTAGCTTTGAGACGCAGGAATCAGACTGGTCTCCAAGAATCCAGCAGGAAAATCACCAGACAGGAAGAAGGGCGTCGGCAGCCTTATATCCAGTCCTCAATTCCAGCCACCCAGTTATCATCTAGCTGCCCAGGTGTTTGGTAATCAGTTTCACTACCTTCCTTCACCAGAGGAGGGAGTTCACCAGACCTCAACGGTGAAGGGAAAAATGAACTCACAACATAAATCTGTGTCTGTGTCATCTGTCGAGCTGGAAGGTATTCCGGAGTACCTGAAAGACTTCAAAGATGTATTCTCCGAAAGTGAAGTTGAGACGTTGCCGCCACATAGACCCTTTGACTGTGCTATCGAGTTAGTCCCGGGGGCTAAATTGCCTAAAGCCCGTCTGTTTAATTTACCTGGCCCTGAGCGCTTAGCTATGAAGGATTACATTGCTGAGAGCCTTTGCAAGGGACACATATGTCCCTCAGTCTCACCTGTGGCGGCAGGGTTTTTTTTGTAAAGAAAAAAGATGGTGGTTTACGTCCCTGTCTCGATTTTCATGAGCTTAATAAGATTACTGTACGGAATACGTACCCCTTTCCGTTGATTCCCGATTTGTGTCACCAACTTTCGGGGGCAGAATGGTTCTCTAAACTGGATCTTCGGGGCATATAATTTGATAAGGGTCCGGGAGGGGGATGAATGGAAAACTGCGTTCCTCACGACCGAGGGACTGTTTGAAAATTTAGTCATGCCGTTTCGTCTTACCAATGCCCCCGCCATATTTCAGAATTTCATCAACGTGGTATTCTCAGATCTCATTGGTCGTTTTGTTATTTACTTCGACGATATTCTGATATACTCCTCCAACAGTCATTCTCATCTGAAACATGTACGAACCGTTCTCAAAAGACAGAGGGAAAATCATCTGTTTGCCAAATTGGAGAAATGTGTGTTTTTTGTTCAGGAGTTGTCTTTTTTGGGATTAATTGTGTCCTGTGAGGGTTTTCGCATGGACCCCAAGAAGGTGCAGGCCATTGCGGATTGGGTGCAACCCCGCGATCTTAAGGGTCTTCAGCACTTCTTTGGGTTCGCCAATTATTACTACAAATTTATTAGGGGGTTTTCACAGGAGGTCAAACCACTCACAGATCTAACATGCAAAGGTGCGGATGTGAGAAATTGGTCCGCGCTCACAAAAGCGGCCTTTGCGACCCTGAAAAAATGCTTTATGCCTGCTCCTATGTTAGTACAGCCAGATCTGTCCAAACCATTTGTTGTGGAAGTGGACGCCTCCGAGGTGGGGGTGGGGGCAGTGTTGTCCCAAGGGCCTGCCACTCTAACCAACCTCAGGCCATGTGCTTTCTTTTCCAGGAAGTACTCTGCTGGTGAAAGAAATTACGACGTAGGCAATAGAGAGCTTCTTGCGGTCAAATTGGTGTTTGAAGAATGGAGGCACTTTTTGGAGGGGGCCAGTCACCCGGTTACTTTGATCACAGATCACAAAAATTTGTCATACATTGAGTCTGCTAAAAGACTAACACCCAGACAGGCCAGTTGGTCGCTTTTTTTTTTCCCGTTTTCAGTTTACTATTACATTTCGTCCAGGGTCAAAGAATGTCAAGGCTGATGCCTTATCTCGCAGTTTTCAGCCTGTGTCTTCCCCTGAGCCACCGTCCTCCATTCTTCACCCTGGGGTTGTGTTAGTAGGGGTCTCGTCTGAATTAGAACAGGAGATTGAGGGGGCCCAGTCGCTGGCTCCTGCGGCCAAGCCAGGGGGTAAGTTGTTTGTCCCAGAGCAACTTCGCCTTAAACTCTTGCAGGAGTTCCATGAATCCAAGCTGAGTGCTCACCCTGGTATATCAGCCACGCGTCAGGCGGTGGCTAGGATCTTTTGGTGGCCTACCCTTAGTTTTGACATAAAAAAATTTATTTCTGGTTGTGGGGTCTGCGCTTGTTCTAAAAGCTCTCATAGCCGGCCGGCGGGGGAGCTGATGCCCTTGGCAGTTCCCGAAAGACCATGGACCCACTTGTCCATGGATTTTGTTACCAATATTCCTCCATCCCAGGGTAATACGGTGGTATGAGTAGTGGTAGACAGATTTTCAAAGCAGGCTCATTTTGTACCCCTGTCCGCACTACCTTCAGCTGAGACTTTATCCAGATTGTTTGTGCAGCATGTGATCCGGTTGCATGGGGTACCCCTGAATGTGGTGTCTGATCGTGGTGTGTAGTTTGTGGCTAAGTTTTGGCGTGCTTTCTGCAAAAAATTAGGGATGTCTCTGTCCTTTTCGTCTGCATACCATCCTGAGAGCAATGGTCAGACGGAACGCACTAATCAGTCTCTGGAACAGATCCTCTGATGTCTGACTTCTGCTCGACAGTGACTGGTGTGATGTACTGCCGTTGGCTGAATTTGCCTTCAATAGTCGGGGGAGTCAATCCACGGGTATGTCTCCTTTTTTGATTAACTATGGGTTCAGTCCTCATTTTGGTGAGTTTTCTCGTCTGGATTCGGGGTGTCCCGGGGCTGAGGGCTCTGTTCAGCGGTTAAGGAATATGTGGGCGGAAGTCCAGCAGAATATATCTATGTCTCAAGGCAGGTATAAGTTTTTCGCGGACAGGAAATGAACACCAGATCCCACGTTTCAGGTTGGAGAAAAAGTTTGGCTCTCCACGTGAAACATTAAGTTGAAGATTCCTTCAGCCAAGTTGGGGCCCAAATTCATAGGCCCATACAAGATTGTGGAAAAAATCAATCCAGTGGCGTACAGGCTGTGCCTTCCACCCTCTTTCAAGATCCCTAACGTCTTCCATAGATCTCTACTGAAACCTTTTGAAGCAGTCCGGGGAGAGTCTGAGTCCGCTGCTCCTCCGGTCTTGGTTGAGGGGCATGTGGAATATGAGATTGGTCATATCGTAGATTCCAGGTTGGTATGGCGGTCGGTACAGTACCTGTTTCATTGGAAGGGGTATGGGCCGGAGGACAGGTCCTGGGTGCCGGCCCGGTTGATGCATGCGGATCGCCTGGTTCGGGCTTTCCATGCTAGGTACCCGGGCAAGGCTGGGGGTCCAGAGGCCCGCCGTTGAGGGGGGGTACTGTCATGATCTCAGTGTGGGTTGGACCCGCACGCTTGGGGTTAATGTCTGGAACCAATGCTGATGACTTGCACTTCTAGGGTTAAATGTTGTGATCCCAGTGCAGGCTCTTACCTGCACACCTGGGGCTTATTATTGGGGCCTCTCCTTGGTTCTAGGAAAGCCTTTTATAGCCTCAGGAAGCTCCAATCCCCGTCAGTTATACTTTCGCCCTTGGCAGAGTGTGTTGACCCCTGAGTGTGTTTGTGCTGTGTTCTTGTTTGCCTGATACTTTGGTTTCGACTCGGTCTGTTCTCTGGATACTGCTTGTTGGATTCTGCTTGGTACCTTCTATGTCTGTTTGGCTTTGACCACGACTATCCATTCTGTCTCATCCCTGGTACTTTTCTGCTATCTCTGTGTATGACCCCGTTTGTCTGACTTGAGTATTCCTGTTATTGTGTCCTGCCGATCTCTGGCAGCAGGACACTAAGCCCCGCCCCTTGCAGTCACATGACCGTAGGTCCTTCGCTGCTTGCTAACTTCAGCGTCTCCAGGTCCTGTTTGCCTGAGCTGCCCGGCCGTATCTGACCCCGGGCCCCTCTGCAGTGTGGTTGAGTCCCTGCTCAGCGGTGGCTGCACGCCGGCGCTGACAGGACCGGGACACTAAAGTAAGGATGTCGGAGGTAGAGGAGTTAACTGACCTGTTTGTGTGCTGCATCAGGAGGCTGCGGTGAGGTGTAAGAGCGCTTAACTGCGCCATTATACAGTGCTGTGCAAATTAATTGGGACAAAGCATTTTTTAAGTAAAATCGTAAGTTGGTTACCATTAAATGATTAAAACCAGTTTTAACTGCTTTGAACAGGTGTGAGTGCCTGTTCAAAGCAGTTAAAACTGGTTTGAATCACTGACTGGTAACCAACTTACGATTTTACTGAAAAAATGCTTTGTCCCAATTAATTTGCACAGCACTGTATATACGTAGCCAGGGGAAGTGGAGTGATTCACAATGAGGTATGGAGTGCGTGTTTCATGTAAGCTTCGTCCTGGGGGGTAAATGTGACCCCCCCAGGACGAAGCTTACGCGAAACGCGCATCGGGGACCGCTACATCTCAAGGTTGTATGCCTAATTCACTATGTATCTCACTGGGCTGTCATTTCTATACCGTATGGAATTTACTTTGAGCATTTCTGTCTCATGTGTGCATCTTTTCCACTTTACGGCTCTGCAGTACTATCATTAATTATTCATGTGTTATTCTATGCAGGAGCAATCTGTTTCACCATGATGTGACCCCTTTTTTGCATCATCTAGCATTACATGTCGCTGATTTGAAAATCTGCTTTACGTATTAGACATCTGTTGTGTTAACTTTTATTATGTCACTAAGACATCCATACTTAGGCATATAAATAGACGGTAGTAATTATCACTCGGCATTCTAGTACTGCTCCTCCTTACGTTTGAACAGCATTAACTTTGCCCACCCATTTTTGGGTGGAGACATGTATTATTATATCTCTTGGGCTTCACATTGATGTGATCTGGCTGCTCTCTTACTTTTTTTAATAATTTATGATCTGTGATTTTTCCCTGGTGATTTGCATGGTGTTAGCACTGAGCGCACTATTTCTATATTGCATGTGTACTTTGTGATGTCATATTGGATATTCATCTCCCTTTTAATCTCGTATATGTTTGTGCTTTGTACTGATTCTAATAAAATGATGTTATTTTATGGCTTCATACTCAGTTTTGTATGCTTTCAATGCAGTCCACAATTTTACAAAATTAAAAATATAATAAATACATTTTTACCAATTTTGCATGAGGATCCTGTTTTGGCTACAATACTGGATCAAGGTTGTAATGTCGTAGCAAGGAGAGCTGCCACATTGAGAAATATTTTATGTCCTAGTCTATTTGACTCAAATCGGCCATTGAAACATGGTTAAATTGTAAGGGCAGTTATAAATGTGGCATGGTTGGTTGTAAAACCTGTTAACAAATGGTTAATTGTAAAGTCTTCAATAAGTATAACAATTCCAACACATTTGTTATAAAAGATTTTAACTGCAACCGTAAATTTGTGATCTACAAAATTGATTGTGATTCCTGTAAAAAATCCTATATAGGGTGCACTTCAAGAAAATTAAAAACACGTATTAATGAGCACCTTTATGATATTTCTAATGTTCTAGGTGGTAATCGCAACATTTCTTTCAGCAGCTAGACATTTTATTGACAATCATTCGCGCAATATTGCGACATTGAAAGTGACAGGTCTAGAGAAAATTAAAAAACCTCCACGCGGTGGTGATGTCAAAAGAATTCTGCTTACCCGTGAGGCGTACTGGATTTTTAACCTTGGAATCAGATTTCCGGATGGACTCAACAAGAAAAATGAAATTATGTTTCACTATTAATCAAAGTATACTTATTATTTATCTAATAATTGTCATTTAGTTTTGTTTTTCTTTGTACAAAATGTGTTATTGTTTTTAATATATTCTGCTGTATAGCGCATTTAGATATATATTTGGTCGTACTAGGACCTTAAATCACATGATGAATCTGTGACATCTGATTGGTGTTTGATACCTTTTTAATGATTGAAGTTTATTTAGTATCTAGCTTTGACAAAGACCACAGTCGTGGTCGAAACACGTCGCTTGTCCTCCAGTGTGCTGTGATGTCCGAGGAGCTTTCCATGTTTTTAATTTATATGGAATATAAAAGATATTTTTACACTATATGGATCTGGAACATTTCTTTTGAATTTTTCACGTGTAATGATGTAGCATAACTGTGTGTAATGACATAGTAGAGCTGTGTGTATGGGGGTGTAATGATGTAGCAGAGCTGTGTGTAATGATGTAGCAGACCTGTGTGTATGGGTGTGATGATGTAGCATAACTGTGTATGGGTGTGTAATTCTTAGGCGTTGAGCTCCCGCCGCTGCACAGGGGTAATCTTAAGCCATGTCCTCAGCGGTCTCCCATGCCTCTGCAGCCGCAGAGGTTCCTGCTCAGCAGAAACATCGGTCCCAGCATCTTGCCCAGGCTAATGTTAGGCGTCTGGTTGCTCTTCTAGGCTCAGCTATTGTACCATGCAGGGCCGGTTTTAGGCAAAGTGGGGCCCTAGGCAAAGTTTAAAATGGGGCCCCAAATGCTAAGATATTGCACATCACACAGAAGCATTTCGGTTGTAGTTACATGCGCTGATTTCAGGCCGCTAAATGAGTGTGATCGACAATATTGAAGTCGTTTAACACTTGTTTCCCGGCCTCTTTCCACCATCAGAGAAAGAATGATGGGGACAGAACAATCACTAATGGATCACTAACAGATCACCATACAGTATCATGTAATCAGCAGCACGTCTACAGCTTACACACCATAGTCCTCCATATAATATAATGTGCCCCATAGTCCTCCATATAATATAATGTGCCCCATAGTCCTCCATATAGTATAATACACTCCTCAGGACTCCATATAGTATAATACACTCCTCATAGCCCTCCATATATTAAAATACACTGCCCAGTCCTCCATATAGTATAATACACTCCTCATAGTGTTCCATATAGTATAATTTTCCGCCATTGTCATCCATGTAGTACATGTCAGGAACACTGCACTGAACTTGCTCACTGAGCCAGTGCGCGTGTCCTGAGTAAAGCAAATTGTGCTCAAAGATACCTGTGGAGTGGGCAGCAGCCGAGTAGATGCGTACTTCAGAACAGCAGGACCTGAAGCACGTGACTGCTGGGGGCGTGGCCTAAACAGAGAGCTAGGAGCTGCAAGAGAACTGCTAGCAGAGTAACTGCGAGACAAAGTTACCAAGAGGCATAGACAGGGAGAATAGTCAGGACATAGCCAATGAGTCATACACAGAGATAGCTGCAAGGTACAAGAGGGGTGAGCAGAGTGTAGTCAGATCACAGGCAATGCGTCATACACAGAGAGGGTAGCGCACTACAGAATCAACAGGCAAACTCACAACAGGGAACAGAACCGGGTCAGAACCATATAAACAAGCTATAACAACGAACAGGCACAGGCACATAGAGGTCACCACACTCGACCAAAGGCAAAAGTATAACTGACAGGGATTGGAGCTTCCCAGGGGTTTAAGAAGCTCTCCCAGAACCAAAGAGAGGCCACAATCATTAACCCCAGGTGTGCAGGCCAAAACCTGCACTGAGCTCCAGACATTAACCCCTGACGTGCAGCTCAAAAACCTGCACTGGGATCATGACAGTACAATTCACTTCCCATAGTATAATGCACCCCATAGTTCTTCATATAATGTATTCCCCATAGTCCTCGATACAGTATAACGCAGCCCACATATAGTATAATGCAGCCACCCCACAGAGCATAATGCAGCAACCACACAGAGTATAATGCAGCCTTGCCATACAATATAATGTAACCCCCCATAGAATATAATGCATCCCCCCATAGAATACAATGCAACCTCCTCATATAGTATAATGTAGCCCCCTCATAGAGTATGATGCAATCACTCCCATAGAATATAATACAGCCCCCTCATAGAATATAATGTAGCCCCAAATAGAATGCCCACCTCCCCATAGAATACAATGTAGCCCCCCATATTATATAACACAACCTCCCCTATAAAATATAATATGTGCCCCCCATGGTATATAACACAGCCACATAGTATATAGCCCAGCACCACATGGTATATAGCCCAAAACACCATAGTATTATAGCCCAGCCCCACATCATATATATAGCTCAGCACCACATGTTATATAGCCAGCCACACATGGTATATATAGCCCAGCTCCACTTGGTATATACCCCCCCGAGAGTGGCCCCACAGTCCAGCACACACGATATTGTAAAGCGTCGGGTTCCTGCCACTGCACAGTAGGAATCCAAAGCCTTGCACTCAGCGGTTCCCCATTCTCCTTCGGCCGCAGTGGCGCCTGCTCAGCAGACTCGTCGGTCCCGGCGCTCTGCTCAGACCAGCAGTGTGGGATCAGTTGCTGCTGCCACATCGGGTTCAGGTATGACAATGCAGCCTGGCCAGCAGCAAAAGACTCAAGAATCTAAGTCCTTCCATCGCGCCACTGAGCATGCTCATGGGACGATTCCCCATTGGGGATCGGAAGTCACATGCTCACGTCCTTCTACAGTTCTGATTGGTCCATCAGGTGGATCTGGAAGGTTCCGGAAGGTGTTGACTATAAAAGACTCGCATGGCCGCTCGGCCATGCGCTAGTATAGACTCTAGTTGCTATATGTGTGGATGATGACGGATGCATGTACCTGATGAATGACTTATTAAGATTCCCCTCGGATATTACGCATGTGTTTAGGGTATCAGTATTAGAGTCAGCGCCAGTCAGTGGCTAAGCTATAGGCCACAATGCACATCAGTCCACAGCACTAGCGTCCGATGGTGTCGCCTACTATAGGGCACTATCTTACCGCGACAGTCACTGTCGCTCCGCTGCAGTCAGCCTCAGTTAGCAGCGTTCGCGGTTGCGACGCCGCACGCTCAGTAAGTCTAGAGGGACGCTGGCACTGTGTCCTTGGGCCTGAGTCCTGTGACCACATACTGAGCCTTTATCTCCTCGAGCTCTGTGAGCTTTAACAGGCTCAGTATTTGTGTTTAGCAGTAGTGCGGCTCTGTGGAGCAACAGAGTTCGCCCTGTGACGTTTAACCCGCGTGTGTTCTGCCATTGTACTGCCTTATAGAGCGTCCGCCATTACCTAGCAGCAGTGTACCACCTCTGCACGGTGGACCCCGGGCTGCGAACGCACCTACTATTATTTTATAATTTGGTGTGTTCCGCCAGCCCTAACAGATATATTATTAAAAAAAAAAAAACACTCCTCACCTTCTCCTCCTGCCCATGCTGCTCCCGGCTCCTGCTCTCACTGCACACAGTGAGAGCGCGATGACTTCATCGCGCACCCGCTGTGTCAGAGGCAGAGCGGGGAATGATGGGAGAGGGAGTGTCAGCTGACACGCTCTC
Source organism: Dendrobates tinctorius (assembly GCF_039654945.1). Lineage (NCBI taxonomy): Eukaryota > Metazoa > Chordata > Amphibia > Anura > Dendrobatidae > Dendrobates > Dendrobates tinctorius. Next base: position 142,309 of record NW_027361687.1, on the reverse strand, counting down.
CTCCACCATTGCTTTGAACTGTACCGGCGTATCGCCGGTATAGTTCAATGCGGTGGCGGGGGGAGTCGGCGCTGTTGGCAGTCGGCCCCCCTGCCTCAGGGGCCCCATAGCGGTGGCATGATGTGCCGCTAGCTGGGGGCCCCTAGGGGGCGGGGGCCTAAGGCAGCTACCTGGTCTGCCTGCCCCTAACGCCGGCCCTATTACCATGCATGAGTCAGCGGTGAGCAGACGCTCCTGGGACTAAGTCCTGCTTTTTTCCTACTGTGCATGCCTGTGGGACGACCTCTCATTGGAGGTTGGAGGTCACATGCTCAGGTCCTGTTGTTGCTCCGATTGGACCACCAGGAAGGTCGCAACTATAAAAGGTTCACATGGCCTTCCGGCCATGCGCTAATATAAAATATTATAGACTATGTGGAGTGAGTGTTGTATGCATGCATGCATGTATGAATGAATGTCTAGGTGAATGACTCTTTATGAAATCCCTACCCTTGGTACGCATGTGTTGTGCAGCCTAGCCTGTTAAGTGCCCAGGCTTAGGCCAGGTTCACATAGCGTTAACCAGCCTTATCAACGCATAGCGTTGACGGGCTGCATTAACGCTATAGCATAACGCGTTATGCTATACTGCTAGCGCTGATGATTCAGCAGTGCTAGCGGTGACATGCTATGACCGCTAGCGCTGATGAATCATCAGCGCTAGCTGTGACGGAGCCTCAGACGCTGCAGCCTGTGTCCGAGGCTCCGTCAGTGCTTAACGGCACATCGCGAACGTGTGCCGCATTACGGCATACGTCGCAATGCGCTAGTTAATGGGAGGCTATGGCGGCGTTAACGGACTGGGTTACATCGCGTTATACCGTGGTGTAACGCAGTCCGCTAAACGGACTGCCATAGTGCAGTGGGAACCCGGCCTTAGGTGTAGGTAGAGACTGGCATCAGTGGCTCTACACTCCACCATAGTCAGCATCTATAGTAGCGTCCGTAGGTGTGAGGCCGCGCGCTCAGAAGGTCTAGAAGAACTCAGACCCCGTGTGTCCTTGGGGCAGAGTTCTGTGAACGCATTCTGTGCGTTTAAACTGACTCCGGCATTTATGTTCCACAGTAGTGCGGGTCTGTGAGGTAACAGAGTCTGCTCCTGTAAACACCGGGTGACTATTAGGGTATGTGCACATGCTGCGGATCCACAGCGGATTTGCCTCTGCGGATCCGCAGCAGTTCCGCAGCCAGTGTACAGTATAATGTAATCCTGTGGGTTTTCTAATCTGCTGTGCACATGCTGCGGATTTTTCCGGGCGGATTTGCTGCGGTTTTAAATCTGCAGCATGTCAATTCTTTCTGCAGATTCTGCTGCGGTTTGACACCTGTTCCATTGTCCAGGTGTCAAACTGCAGGGGAAAACTGCTGGCCAGTCTGCAGGAAAACTGCAGGGCACTTTACCTGCGGATCCCCACGGAAAATTCCGCAGGTGAATCCGCAACCTTAACCTGCGTGTGGTCTTTTATACCGCCATATAGCATCAGCCATTACCAAGCCGCAGTTTACCACCTCTGCACGGTGTGCCCCAGGCTGCGAACGCACCCTATTATCTGTATTACTTGGTGCGTTACGCCAGCCCTAATAGTAATGATGTAGAGGCTGTGTGTATGGGTGTGTAATGACGTAGCAGAGCTATGTGTATGGGTGTGTAATGACCAGGGCCGCCATCAGGGCATTACTGCCCTTACTACTGTATGGGGCCCCATGAACAGTAGCAAAAGAGGGGCCCGGATGCGCTGGCAGACCGGGCCCTCCTCTCTTGATACTGCTGTTTGGGCTACAGGTGCAATAGTTCATGGCCGCTGCAAGCCAGATACATAACACTGCAGTGATTTAAAGATAAACCTACAGTGTTGTTAGTGAATACGGTGGCCAGAAATCGGTGCTGTACCTTTAAAGCAGCAGCAGGACCAAGTGTATCATGGTCCTGACGCAGGTCATGTGACACACTGCACGCTCTTCTTCATTCTCGAGCAGAGCAGCAACATGTCACGTTTCAGGGAGGCAGAAGATGCTGAAGTCGGCAATGAGGCAGAGGAGGCGGGCAGTGTGTGAGGACTTGGAGGAAGTTGCAGAGGGGAGTGAGGTGAGGAGATGGCAATCTGCTGATGTGAGTGAGAAGTTGGGAATCTGCAGAGGAGAGGAGATGGGAGGCTGCTGTGGAGATGGGAGGCTGCTGAGAAGAGGAGATGGGAGGCTGCAGAGGAGAGGAGATGGGAGGCTGCTGAGGAGAGGAGATGGGAGGCTGCTGAGGTGAGGAGATGGGAGGCTGCTGAGGAGAGGAGAGGCTGCTGAGGTGAGGAGATGGGAGGCTGCTGAGGTGAGGAGATGGGATGCTGACGTGTGGAGATGGGAGGCTGCTGACGTGTGGAGATGGGAGGCTGCTCACGTGTGGAGATGGGAGGCTGCTAAGGTGAGGTGGGAGGCTGCTGAGGTGTGGAGATGGGAGGCTGCTAAGGTGAGGAGGTGGGAGGCTGCTGACGTGTGGAGATGGGAGGCTGCTAACGTGTGGAGATGGGAGGCTGCTGACGTGAGGAGGTGGGAGGCTGCTGAGGTGAGGAGGTGGGAGGCTGCTGACGTGTGGAGATGGGTGGCTGCTGAGGTGTGGAGATGGGGGGCTGCTGACGTGTGGAGATGGGGGGCTACTGACTTGTGGAGATGGGAGGCTGCTGACGTGTGGAGATGGGAGGCTGCTGACGTTTGGAGATGGGAGGCTGCTGACGTGAGGAGATGGGAGGCTGCTGAGGTGAGGAGATGGAAGGCTGCTGACGTGTGGAGATGGGAGGCTGCTGACGTGAGGAGATGGGAGGCTGCTGAGGTGAGGAGATGGGAGGCTGCTGACGTGTGGAGATGGGAGGCTGCTGACGTGTGGAGATGGGAGGCTGCTGACGTTTGGAGATGGGAGGCTGCTGACGTGAGGAGATGGGAGGCTGCTGAGGTGAGGAGATGGAAGGCTGCTGACGTGTGGAGATGGGAGGCTGCTGACGTGAGGAGATGGGAGGCTGCTGAGGTGAGGAGATGGAAGGCTGCTGAGGTGAGGAGATGGAAGGCTGCTGACGTGTGGAGATGGGAGGCTGCACTTTGAATTTTTTTCCCATTTTCCTGTACACTATTTGGTAAAGCTAGTCATGTCATTCAAAAGTCCAACTCGTCCTGCAAAAAACAAGCCCTCACACGGCCATATTGATGGGAAAATAAAAAGTGGGTATATATGACTTGGAAACCTCTTTATTTGGGAAATTGTTCTGCGCTCGCACTGCGGTGCATGGACTGGGCGCCGGTCTCCTGGCCTGCATCCTCATACATGCTGTGAGGCTGCTGAGTTCTAGTCAGGAGACCCGCGGCCCGTCCATGCACTGCGGTCCGAGCGCAGATCGATATCCACCGACAGCTTCATACAAGTACAGAAAACAATACAATAATCTACAATCAGAAATACAGATTATAAAAAAAAGTCACAATCTGGTTATTATTATTAATTATTTTTTAAAAAAGTATGTGACTCATTTCCTTAAAGAAAAAGAAAAATCTACCTAAACAGAGTATTGGGTATCTTAACAAATGATTAATAAGTTACAGTAGAGTAGAGCTCATCCAAAAGAGTCTACCTTGTTGTGGTGGTGGTGGCTTAAAATTCTTTTGGCCAGAACAAAAGCTGCCGGCTATATGTATGATCTGGGAAATGTTAATGTGTGATTGGTGAGGACGGGGTGCAGAAGTGGAGTTTTTCCAAGAGTGGGCAGTGGGACTCTGGAAGATTTGAGGAGTGGAGGCACGGCTGGGGTGGAGCCTGGACGGAGTCTCAAGGGGGCCCAAAAATTTTTATAGTATGGGGCCCTGAAATTCCTAATGGCAGCCCTGGTAATGACGTAGCAGAGCTGTGTGTATGGGTGTGTAATGACGTAGCAGAGCTGTGTGTATGGGTGTGTAATGACGTAGCAGAGCTGTGTGTATGGGTGTGTAATGACGTAGCAGAGCTGTGTGTAATGACGTAGCAGAGCTGTGTGTATGGGTGTGTAATGACGTAGCAGAGCTGTGTGTATGGGTGTGTAATGACGTAGCAGAGCTGTGTGTATGGGTGTGTAATGACGTAGCAGAGCTGTGTGTATGGGTGTGTAATGACGTAGCAGAGCTGTGTGTGTACACCGTAGGGCGCAGACATCGGGCTATGTGTGGACGTGTTGTTGCCCTCTCCCGTTTGGAGGTGTGCAGCGCTCTGTGATGGTGCTGCTTTTCTCCTCAGTGCACGCACGATGTTGGTCCCGCACCCCGGTCACGGCTTATGTTAGAGACCCCAGGACACTGCCCTTGATGACTAGCGTCTGAGGCGCAGGGAACCTGTGGGAAGTCAGTGTGAGGTGAAGGAGCACGTGACCTCCTCCTGGTGCAGGCTCCGCCTCCGCAGCGCGGCCCCTGTGGTGCACTAAATGCATCCACCTGCTCCCCAGTCCCGAGCCTGCACCAGCGGATACGCGCGGACTTCTCCCGTGTGCGTGGACAGGTGGGATCCTCGTGTGACAGGTGCAGTGACGGCCTACACGTGTCCTCGTTGAGGAGCTGTGTGACTGACTGATGCGCGGCCGGGTCGCCATAGCCTTCGTATGCGGGCCGGCTCTGCTTATCCAGGGGCAGAATCACAGCAAGGTTGTGGCCAGCGCGGCCTCTTTAACCCCTTGATCTATATTGGGCTCTTAAAGGGGGTGTCCATGATTCATTCAAAATGTGAGAAATGCAGTGCTATGATGAGGAGCTGGGGGGAGACCACTGCTTATCTGTTATATCGCCCACAGACAAGTGACCGCTGCAGACAATCAGCAGCCGTACCAACCAGTTGATGGCAGTGTTTTGGCGACTGTATTGTAAGCACTGACGTGTGTCTGACATGCTAGGAGATGAAGGCAGGGTGGCCATCTGCAGGTAGTGACCTGCTGGATCGTACAAAGTGTTTGGGTGGTCCGGAAGTCACTACGTAATGTAAGTCTGCGAGGGTCTCATACGCTGAGCGCTTGTGATCGTTACCTCTGACTTGCGGTCAGAGAGAAGTTACAGTCACAAGATGGCGGCACGCGACTGGATCAGAGCCAGGAAGAGCTGAACGTCTTACTCCAGCCCCTGACCAGAGGAAGGTTTGTGGCCACTTGTCAGCTGTGCCCCCTAATGCTGTCTCCAGCACGTCCCATCGTCAAGACTCACGTTAGCATTGCTGATAAGTGAGGGCCTTTATCCTTCAGTGAAACGGCTGTTTCACCTGCAAAAAATGCGCCAGCGCTTCAGACAGTAAAAGACTCCGGGAGCAGCGGCGGAGACTCGGCGCCGGACGCGGGGAGCGTGGTGATAAAGCGTTTCACACTTTGCAGGATGTCTGATTTCTCCAAAGGATGGGATCGTGAAGCCAGCACTGATTGGCTGCAGGGATTGCATGACATAATGTCATGAGAATACCAGGAGAGGAAAAAATGTGGAAGGGAAAATTACAAAGTTCTGGCTCTGGAAAGAGGAGGATGGAAAAAAATAGAATTGTCTGCTGTGTGAATAGACTAAGAACTGGCATTGTGCCTGTCAATCTTGACCCCTTCACTCCACAGCCATTTTTTTTTTTTTTCCCCTCTCCTTCCAAGAGCCATAATTTTTTGTTTTTTCATCCACATTTGTAGATTGTGAGCCTTCGTGTGCAGGGTCCTCTCTCCTCCTGTACCAGTCGTGACTTGTATTGTTTAAGGCCATGTGCACACGATGCAGATTTCCAGAGGATCCGCAGCGGATTTTACTGCGCAGAAACGTTGCATATCCGCATTGTGATGTACAGTAGCATGTTAATAGAAAAAAAAACGCTGTGCAGACGCTGCGTTTTTCTTGTGATTCAAAATATGCAGCATGTCACTTCTTTTGTGCGGTTTTCCACCTGCTCCATTCTCCAGATCCGTAGGGGGAAATCCGCAGGGGAAAACCGCACAAAAACCGCAAGAAAAAAGCAAGAAATCCGCAGGAAAAATGCAGGTCATTTGACCTGCGGATTTCTTCAATTCAGTGCGGAAAAATCCGCAGGGTAAAAAGTACGTCTGCACTTAGCCTAAGACCACTGTACTTGTTTATTATGTACACCCCTCCTCACATGTAACACACCATGGAATAAATGGCACTATAATTATTATTGATAATAATATAGCCGTATGGGGGTTGTTTTTTATTTGCTGGACACGTACTTTTGAATGTCACCATCCATTTTATCATGTGATGCATAGGAAAATGGGGAAAAAATACCAAGTTTAAAATAGCCACAAAATGCAATTTCACAATTGTTTTTAGATTTTTTTTTTTTTTCTATTTACCTTGTTCACTATATGGTAAAACTGACCAGGCAATGTGATTCTCCAGGTCATTAGAAATACGCAGATAGGAAGAAAATGCTTTTTTTTTTTCTTGTATTTAAAAGGTGAAAAAAAATTTAGCTTGGCACTTTTTTTTTTTTTTTTACTGTATTTATTAGTCACCGTAGGGGACATAAAGTGCGACATCTGATTGTCTGTACTATACGTAGCCGTCAGCATCAGCACTGTTATGTGTAGAGAAAATCACGGTCCCCTATGGTCACCTGCGAAATACTGGCTTTCACAGCAGGATCGTCATGACAAGCATGGAGGTCTTCAGTAGACCCCCTGAAGTAATTAAAATAAACTAGGCACACAACTTAAAGATGATTTTTTTTTTTACTTTTTAATGTAGTCAAAGCAAAACGTTTTGGCCACATTTGGCCTTCATCAATTGCAAACTATACAGGAGTCTCAGGGATTCGTGGGAATCCTGTGGATTTTTAGTGAGGCACGTCTCAGTATGGTCACTTTCACAAGAGTGTGGGGCGTTAAAGAGGAAAAACCCCAATGGTAAATAAGCCAGGGGACCTGGAGGAAGACGCAGTGTCTGCCGCTTGCAGGTCACAAGCAGCAGACACTGCGTCTTCCTCCAGGCACGTGCACACATCCAGGTCCCACGAATCCCTGACACTCCTGTATAGTTTGTAATTGATAAAGGCCAAATGTGGCCGACAGGTTTTGCCTTGACTACATTAAAAAGCAAAAAAATTATTCTTTAAGTTGAGTGCCTAGTCTATTTTTATTACTTCATGGTGTGGGATCCTATTAGGCACCTTCCTTAGTAGTGCGCACGGTTCTCTAGTAATTCAGTAGACCCCCGGCTGTTATGGCAACCCATTAGCGCCCCACACATGTCATTGGTGCATGGAATGGGGTACCCCCTGGTGCATAAATGCTGCTTCAGAGATCGACAGAGGTGTTTAAAGGGGTTTTAAAGTACATTTTAATTGATAATATATGTAGTAAAAGCTAATATATGCACATTTATTTTCGATGTTACTGCCTCTGCAGAGAAACATTTTGCGATCAATTCGATACTGGTGTAGTGCACATTAATTTCCCCTGTATATAAAAGTGTTGTCAATGATGACATTGGATAAATTGAGTGCTGTGGATAAGTGATGTCCTGGTGTTTGTGCCAAATTGTTGGGCTCCAATGTCTCGTGTGACCTGAATCTTAGGAAGAATCAGGCAGAAACTAGAAGACAAAGATATTTAGAAATCATCTGTCAAAATGCCTCCAATTGCACCATAGACAATAGAGTGGGAATTTTTTGTGTAATGCTCATTGGCCACCTCTTCAGTCTGTGTTTTTGGCAATCAGAGGTAACTGGTCTTGTTGGTGAGGAGCGCAGTGCTTGCAAGTGCTCATCTGAAGCTGCTCTCTTTTGCCCAGGTGCTTGCAGCGTCAGAGAGCACACGGTTCAGACCACTATGCACACTGAGTGAGGTGGAAGTTGAAACTGACAAGGTATCATATACTTGTAATAGATATGGCAACACGCAAAATAGATAAAATACCCTTTATTAAAAAATGGGTGTACACATAAAAAACATAAAAAGGCATCACCAAAGTTTATACATAGAATGATAGCATGGTAGGCTATAACATGAGGTTGTATAAATAGCCCTATAATGCAGGCTCAAAAATAAAAAATACAAAAAATATGTATACTAAATAGGGTCCCAAAAGAAGTTATATATAATATAATGTATGGTGCTATAGAGAGATACAATGTAAATATACATAAATCAAAGAACAGTGAGTTCCAATGCATAATAGAGATTCATCATGCAAGGAGCAAAAATCGCGTTGTATAATGGGGAGCGAAAAGAATATTAGAGAATTAATACCTCATGAGCCAAAGATGGATGCCTGGGAACGCGCCCCGACGCGCGTTTCGGAGAAGAGAACTCCTTCGTCAGGGGGTGAATGCATTGCTGGCCAGCACATTCATATATAGTGGATTCAATCAGGCAGGTCACATTACGGCGCATGCGCCGCCGCCACGACCCGGAAGTCACATGGCGCGCGGCGTCACATGACCAAACACCGCCGGGTGAGTCCGGCGTGTCAGGGCATGGGGAGATGCCATCACCATGCGAACCACCGGCGTCGAGGCGGCGCATGCGCACCAGTGCCCGCCAGAGAATATTAAGAAACACACAGATGCAGTAATTACTGCACTGAAACTGCAAAACCCAGCATAATAGACTAGTGTATGTAAAGCTTATAAGGACACAAATACAAGAAACATATATATAATACATACTGTACATACAATTTGTGCATAAAAATGAAATGATAATAAGTGACAATATATATTTGTGCACAATACAGCAAATAACCGCATATGTGTTTATATAAAAAAATTTTTTATAAAATATGAAAAAAATTATTAATATAAGGTGACAAGCTACACGGTGCGAGTGAAAAAAGGGGGGGAGAAAAGTATACAACAACAAAGTATAAATGCTGAACTCCATCCATATTCCATATTGCAATATGTGTCTGCATCTGCAAACAGGTCTTGTCACCATTTCTTCTTAATCAGATGTGAACAATCCATAACATGGAGGGCCGACCACAATGTCTGTAATAAATGCAGGAAAAATTAAAAGTGTACAAGAAAGGTTTTTTATTATGTATTATAAAAACGGAATGAAGGATAAACTCTCATTCAAACCCAGTGGAGAGACAGTGTTCAGTGTCCAAATCCACTGGGTTTCTAACTGAGCAAGACGTTTGCTGACGTTGCCCCCCCTAATCCCTTTACAGATCATGTCAATGCCAGATACTTTCAATAAAGTGGAATCACAATTGTGATACATTTTGAAGTGTTTTGGCAGGGTCTTGAGGGAAGCAACATCATCAATCTCTTTGGCTGCCCTTATGCCCAGAACGTGCTCACGAACCCTCACCTTGAGCTGGCGGGTGGTAAGGCCAACATAGATGAGGGAACATGGGCACGTGGCATAATAGATTACAGCTGTTGATGAACAAGTGATGGATTTTTTAATATTAAAGACACACAATCCATCAGAGCTAGTAAAAGTGTGAGCTCTGACAATATTGCAACAGGCAACACAGGAGCCGCAGGGTTTGCATCCTACGGCTTGTGTATGTTGAGTCAAAAAATTGTTGACCGGTTTAGAAATGTAATGGCTTTTCACCAACCGGTCACCAAAATTAGATGATCTACGAAAGGCAATATTTGGATGGTCACCAATGTACTTAGAGAGTATTGGGTCATTTTTTAAAATAGGCCAAAATTTCTTTAGATAAAATCTAATCCGTTCATTTTGACCATTAAAGGTGGTAATAAACCTGACCACTTCCTTGGATTCAGATTTACTCGTATCCGTATAAAGTGCATTGTGACGTGACGTGTGTTTAGCCCTGTTGAAGGCTCTCTTCAATGATCGCCTGCTATAACCACGTTCAAGAAACCTATGATATAATGTGTTGCAAAAAATATTCTCAGAATCAGTAGGATCCATTGAAGCGTTCCAGATTTATTGCCATACATAGTGACACTGGCCAGAGTAGAAAAGATACCTTGGGCCGTTGTTAACGTTTCCTATACAGATTACAAAATAATTGTAAAAGTAAACATAATTAATGTTAATTAACCCCTTAGTGACAACCATTTTGCAGCTTAATGACCGGGCCAATTTTAACAATTCTGACCACTGTCTCTTTATGAGGCTAGAACTCTGGAACGCTTTAACGGATCCCGCTGATTCTGAGATTGTTTTCTCGTGACATATTGTACTTCATGTTAGTGGTAAAATTTCTTCGATATGTCTTGTTTATTTATGAAAAAAACGAAATATGGCGAAATTTTTTAAAATTTTGCAATTTTCAAACTTTACATTTTTATGCTCTTAAATCAGAGAGATGTGTCACGCAGATTTCTTAATAAGTAACATTTCCCACATGTCTACTTTACATCAGCACAATTTTGGAAACCTATTTTTTTTTTTGTTTTGTTATGAAGTTATAAGGGTTAAAAGTTGACCAGCGATTTCTCATTTTTACAGCAAAATTTACAAAACTATTTTTTTTAGGGACCACATCATATTTAAAGTCATTTTGAGGGATGTACATGGCAGAAAATACCCAAAAGTGACACCATTCTAAAAACTGCACCCCTCAAGGTGCTCAAAACTACATTCAAGAAGTTTATTAACCCTTTTCGTTCTTCACAGGAACTGAAGCAATGTGGAAGGAAAAAATTAACATTTAACTTTTTTTTGCAAAAAAATATTTAGAACATATTTTTTTTATTTTCACAAGTGTTAGAAAAGAAAATGAACCAAAAAATTTGTTGTGCAATTTCTCCTGAATACGCCGATACCACATATGTTGGGGTAAACCACTTTTTGGGCGCACGGCAGGGATTGGAACGGAAGGAGCGCTTTTTGACTTTTTCAGCGCAGAATAGGCTGGATTTGACATCTGACGCCATGTTGCATTTAGAGAGCCTCTGATGTGCCTAAACAGTGGAAACCCCGCACAAGTGACCCCATTTTGGAAACTAGACCCCCCCTAAGGAACTTATCTGGATGTGTGGTGAGCACTTGCAACCCCCAAGTGCTTCACAGAAGTTTATAACGTAGAGCCGTGAAAATAAAAAATCCTTTTTTTCCCACAAAAATGATTTTTTTCGTCCACAAATTTTTATTTTTGCAAGGATAACAGGAGAAACTAGACCCCCGAAGTTGTTGTGCAATTTGTCCTGAGTACGCCCATACCCCATATGTAGGAGTAAACCACTCTTTGGGCGCACAGCAGAGCTCAGAAAGGAGGAGTGCCGTTTGACTTTTTCAATGCAGAATTGGCTGGACGCCATGTCACTTTTGGAGATGCCCTGATGTGCCTGAACATTGGAAACCCCCACAATTGACCCCATTTTGGAAACTAGACCCCGTAAGGAACTTATCTAGATGTGTGGTGAGCACTTTGAACCCCCCAGTGCTTCACAGAAGTTTATAATGCAGAGCAGTGAAAATAAAAAAAATTCTTTTTCTCAAAAATGATCTCTTAGCCCACTATTTTTATTTTCCTTAGGGTAACAGGAGAAATTGGACCACAAAAGTTGTGCAATTTGTCCCGAGTACGCTGATACCCCATATGTGGGGGGGGGGGCGGCGGGCACTGTTTGGGCACATGGGAGAGCCTGAAAGGGAAGGAGCACCATTTTGGAATGCAGACTTTGATGGCATGGTCTGCGGGTGTCATGCCACGTTTGGAAAGCCCCTGATGTGCCTAAACAGTAGAAACCCCCCACAAGTGACCCCATTTTGGAAACTAGACCCCCCCCCCCCCAAGGAGCTTATCTAGATGTGTGGTGAGCACTTTGAACCCCCAAGTGCTTCACAGAAGTTTATAAACGCAGAGCCGTGAAAATAAAATATCATTCTAAGGCTAGTTTCACACTAGTGTACCGGCGAGGTGCGGAGGGCTGCAGACTCTCTATGCAGCTCCGCCCACAGCCGCACCTCCTCCCGTAAGCTCCGCCTACTTCGGCATGCGTACCCTATCTTTTGCATTAGGTATGCAGGCTGTGCCGATGTATGCAGATGCCTCCGCATGCGTCATTTTGACGGTGCGGTGACCAGCGTCGAACGCAACATGTTGCATTTTGGTGTGGTCGCCGCACCGTCAAAAGGACACATGCAGAGGCATCCGCATACTTTGGCACGGCCTGCATGCCCAATGCAAAAGATAGGGCACGCATGCCGAGGTAGGCTGAGCTGACGGGAGGAGCTGCGGCCGTGGACGGAGCTGCACAGAGGAAGTCTGCAGCCCTCCGCACCTCGGGCATACGCTAGTGTGAAACTAGCCTAACCCTAATTCTAAGGGTCTGTGCACACATTGCGGATTCTGCTGCGGATCCGCAGCGGATTTGGCCCTGCTTATCCACAGCAGTTTCTGCTGCGTTGTACAGTACCTTCATTTTCTATGGAACATGCAATGCACACGCTGCGGATTTTTCTGTGCAGATTTGCTGTGGCTTGAAATCCACCATGTCACTTCTTTATGCAGAATTCGCAGTGGTTTGACACCTGCTCCATTACAGGTGTCAAACCGCAGGGGGAAAATGCAGGCTAATCTGCAGGTAAAATGCAGGTTATTTGACCTGCGGATTTAGCCAAATCTACGCGGAAAAATCCGCAGCAGAATCCGCAGTGTGTGTGCACACGTTGTGTAATGCTCTGCAGATTTTTTCCCCGCGGATTTGAGAAAAACCGCAGGTCAAAAGACCTGCGGATTATCTGCAGTTTTTCTGCGGTTTTGCCTGCGGATTTCCCCTGCGGTTTGACACCCTGTCATTGAACAGGTGCCAAACCGCAGCAGAATCCGCACAAAGAATTGACATGCTGCGGATTTGAACCCGCAGCAAATCCACGTGGAAAAATCCACAGCATGTGCACAGCGGATTTCATTTTAGATAGATTAGAATGGTACTGTACACCGCAGCAGAATCCGCAGCGTGTGCACACACCCTAATTCTAAACCTAACCCTAATGAAAAAAAAAAAAAGTTATTTATTAGTGTGGTTTTTTTTTACTTTTTTTTTTTTTTTTATTTTGATCACTGTGATACTTTATCACAGTGATCAAAATAAATGTATGGAATCTGCCGCTTGGCAGATTCCAGGCGGGCGCACTGCGCATGAGCCGTCCGCCAGAGCCCGGGACGGAGCCCAGGACCACCGGAGGGGACCCAGGACCATCGGTTAATGTAAGGGGGGGATCGGGGACCCTATTTCTCTCTCCTCTGATGTGCGATCACATCAGAGGAGAAAGAAATTTAATTGAAAATCTCGGCTTTTTTTTTTTTTTTTTTGCAGTCGCCGTTAGGGTTAATAACGGTGATTGCAAAAATGGGGTCGGTAAAATCCGGCCCCATTCATGTTCTCTGGGGTCTCGGCTACCCCCGGCAGCCGAGACCCCGGAGAAAATCCGACACTGGGGGGGGGGCGCTAGTCACTTAAATCACAGCGTCGTTAATTAAGGGAGCTGTGGTTTCTGTACCCTTAATGACCGCCGTTAAAAGGCGTATCGGCGGTCGTTAAGGGGTTAAACAGCATTCACATGAGAATCGAAATATAGGAAAATGTAAAGCCTTTTTTATTGACAAATTTATCAAACTGCAAAGTCAAAGAAACTTAAAAGAAAAAATCAAGGTGAGATCGGAATGCAGTGCATGGACTGGCCGGTGGCTCTCCCGACTTGAGCGTGGCAGCTGCATAGAAATGCATGAAGCTCTCATGCTCAGGTCAGGAGAGCCACCGGCCAGTCCAAGCACTGTGTTCCGAAGAGTCTGCAGACGTGCGGTTTCGGCCTCTCTCTCTGCCTCGTGCTCTGCTTGTCTCAGCTTTAGATGCATCTCTCGTTCGGCGAAGGAGGATCTTGCTTTGGCTGCTATTGATGACCTGCCAGAACTTGCTTGTGACCTCGTTTTGAGTGAGGGTGTGCTGTTTCAAGACATTGTGCGCTTAGCTGTGTATTACTGAGTATACTGGCGGGAAACTGAGTCTATGCGTGGCGGGCAAGATGTAGCACTTGTTAGCGGGCTGCACTCTCGGTACTTGTGACTGTATTGCGGCCGCTGCAGTATCCGCAGGCAACGTGGTGTGGGTACAAGCGGCTCCTTAAGTCGTATTTGCTATCGCAGGCGTGTAGCATCTGTTTTACTGTTTTGCCTTCATACACGTTGACACGTTGTGCACTGTAGCATACAGCATAAACCACGGCTCTGTCTTCCAAAATAAGCAGACTGTTCTCTGTAGTCTAACTTGTTTATTTGCGAAGAGTATAGAACATGCGAATGAGCGGTAAAACTATAAAGAATACAAATGACATGCGTAAGTATTGGGCAGATGATCACACAGCTAACACAATTACAGGAAGTATTCAGTGTGATGCAACTTACATAGAAAAAACACAGGTGTCTAATTACATCTACTGAGCACTGACTGCTATACATCTAACAACATCTCTGTACATACTGCATTGAAAGAAAGATATTAAGCTTACCAGATATGCTTTACTCGGATAACAAACTCAAGTTGGAGAATTAACAGGAGGACAGATAAACACGTGTGTCCTTATGAAATACAAGAAAATGGCACCACCTTTATCCCAGAATACATTGCTTCCTTCACACAAAGAATTGCTTCAATCCCCTAGCTCAACACTTCTGTTAAAGGCACAGGCTGTAAATGTTATTGCAGACACAGCTATAAATTCAACCACCACTAGATGGTGCTATAACTAACCCAGCACATAATACAAACATCTTTGCCCTATTCAGGGGGCAGAACACGTAAGCTACTGCAATGCCCTGCCCATGTGGCAAGAGACAAAGTGAATCAGAAGAACTATACCACATTTCTAATTGGAGGTATTTTCTAATATTATTACACCTAGTACATATGATAGGATCTTGGAGATGGGAATGCCCCTTTACATCTGGGCCTTCTGGCTAGGATAGGGGAACTTTGGGCGTTGGTCTGCTCCTATCACCAAAATGTACCTTTCAGGTTATCCCTCAAGTACCCTCACTTGTCTTCCCTTCTTTTGAGGTCCATGCCGTCAAACTCTACACCCCCTTCACCATGCGAGTGGCGGTGGTATATCGTCCTCCCGGCCCCTCCCATCGGTTCCTGGATCATTTTGCCTCTTGGCTTCCACGTTTTCTCTCCTGAGACATCCCTACCCTCATCATGGGCGATTTCGAAATCCCCATTGCTCTTCCCGTCTCCCCATCTGCTACTCACCTTTTATCTCTAACCTCCTCGTTTGGCCTTTACCAGCTTACTAATTCTCCAACACATGAAGATGGAAACTCCCTCGACTTGGTCTTCTCTCGGCTTTGTGCAGTGGATGATTTTGCTAACTCCCCTCTCCCGCTCTCTGACCACAACCTTCTTTCATTTTCTATCAAGAACTGCCACGCTGCTCAGGTCACCCCCACTGTCCATATTTATAGAAACATACAGGCCATTAACACCCAGAAACTTATGAAGAACTTGCAGTCTTCATTGGCCCCTATCTCCTCCCTCTCATGTCCTGATTCTGCATTGAAGCATTACAGTGAAACACTTCAAAGTGCCCTGGATGAATTTGCACCTCCTATACATAGAATACTACAACACAGACGGCGACAACCCTGGCACACCCTGCAAACATGTTTCCTGCAGCGGTGCTCCAGGTGCGCCGAACGTCTGTGGAGAAAATCCAACCTACCCGAAGATTTCATCCACTATAAGTTTATGCTTCGAACATTCAACACTGCCCTTCACCTCTGAAAACAAACCTATTTCAACACCCTCATCACCTCACTGTCCAATAACCCTAAACGTCTCTTTGACACTTTTCATTCTCTTCTCAACCCAAGAGTACAGGCCCCAACCACGGAGCTTCGAGCTGACGATCTGGCCAATTAATTCAAAGAAAAAATTGACCAGATCCAACAGGAAATTATCTCCCAATCACCTCATACCATGCACTGTCCTCTCTCCCTCACTGCATCTAGCTCACTCTCTGATTTTGAACCAGTCACAGAAGAAGTAGTAAGCAGGCTCCTTGCATCTTCTCTCGCCCAACCACTTGCACCAGTGACCCATTTCCGTCACAGCTACTCCAGTCCCTTTCCCCTGCTGTCACCCCTCACCTAACTGAAATATTTAACCTCTCTCTCTCTTCTAGTATCTTTCCTTCTCATTTAAGCATGCCGTCATACATCCACTACTTAAAAAACCATCCCTCGACCAAAACTGTGCCACAAACTATAGACCTGTCTCTAATCTTCCCTTCATCTCTAAACTCCTTGAATGCCTGGTCCACTCCCGTCTTATCCGCTCTCTCTTTGATAACTTTTCTCGACCCTCTCCAATCCGGTTTCCGCACTCTACTGAAACTGCCCTCACTAAAGTATCTAATGATCTACTAACAGCTAAATCAAATGGTCATTACTCCATGCTAATTCTCTTGGATTTCTCTGCAACATTCAACACTGTGGATCATCAGCTCCTCCTCACTATGCTCAGTTCCATTGGCCTCAAGGACACCGTTCTCTCCTGGTTCTCCTCCTATCTCTCTGACCGCTCCTTTACTGTATCTTTTGCTGGCTCCTCCTCCTCTTATCTTCCCTTACTGTTGGGGTTCCTCAAGGATCAGTCCTAGGCCCCCTCCTCTTCTCTTTGTACACTGCCCCTATTGGTCAAACAATCAGTAGATTTGGTTTCCAGTACCATTTCTATGCTGATGACACCCAATTATATGCTGCTTCTCCTGACATCACGCCTGCCTTTCTAGAAAACACCAGCGATTGTCTAAACCCTGTGTCTAACATCATGTCCTCACTATATCTGAAACTGAACCTGTCAAAGACTGAATTCCTTGTGTTTCCTCCCGCTACTAATGTACCTATACCCGACATTGCCATTTCCGTGTGTGGTTCCATTATTACTCCCCAGCAACATGCCCGCTGTCTTGGGGTCATGCTGGACTCCGAGCTTTCCTTTGTCCCCCACATACGATCACTGGCTCGCTCTTGTTATCTGCTCCTCAAAAACATTTCTAGAATTCGACCATTTCTTACTTTTAACTCCGCAAAAACTCTTACTGTTTCTCTTATTCATTCTCGTCTGGACTATTGTAACTCTCTTCTAATCGGTCTCCCTCTTACCAAACTCTCCCCCCTCCAATCTGTCTTGAATGCTGCTGCCAGGATCATATTCCTCGTCAATCGTTACACCGATGCCTCTACCTTGTGCCAGTCATTACACTGGGTACTGATCCACTCCAGAATCCAGTACAAACTTATTACCCTCAACCACAAAGCTCTTCATGGCTCAGCACCACCCTACATCTCCTCCCTTGTTTCAGTATACCATACTACCCGCGCCCTCCGTTCTGCTAATGACCTGAGGTTAGCATCCTCAATATTCAGAACCTCCCACTCCTGTCTCCAAGACTATACACGTGCTGCGCCAATTCTTTGGAATGCACTTCCCAGCTCAATATGATTAGTCCCCAATCCCCACAATTTTAAGCGTGCCCTGAAAACTCATTTATTCAGACTGGCCTACCGCCTCAACACATTAACCTAATCTATCCCTATGTGGCACAGCCAAAAGTTTTTACCATAACCAGGTTTCCCGTATCATGTTCCCACATGCTTTATGCATCCATTAGCCCTCTGCGTCTGTACTGTTACACACTTAACGTTATGGCTGGTCCATAAAATCAGGGCAACTGTTACCACCCACCTTTCGTGTCTCTCTTTTTTCCTCATAGATTGTAAGCTTGTGAGCAGGGCCCTCATTCCTCTTGGTATCTGTTATGATCTATGTGATTATTGTTATGCTGTAATGTCTATTGTCTGTACAAGTCCCCTCTGAAACGTAAATTGCTGCGGAATATGTCTGCGCTATAGAAATAAAATGTATTATTATTATAACTTTAAGGTCTGGACAGTATTACACTGTGTGTCACTTTTTTCACAGAGTGTCCAGCACTAGGACTTTTTCTGGGTGTGGAACACTTATAGGTTCTCACCTGACTGGTCTAGCAGAGAGTGTGCGCCCATCAGGTTCTGATGCCCCCCCCCCCTCAAAAAAAACCCAAAACCCTGAATCGTCACCTTCGGGAGAGACTATCTAGACCGAGCTTCTAACTATGCTGGTGTGGCTGCCCAGATGGACCCAGGAACACGATCAGCTTTCCCTCGTTCTTGCCTTTTAGTCCGGATGGGAAAGGTTTATTGGGGGCCCATTCTACTTTCGGAGTGGGCAGCGACAGAATGTAACCTACCATACTATTATTATGGCACCATCATATTTCTTGGCACTTGGGCTGGGAGCACAATCTCGGGCTTTAAAAAAAAAATGTAAGCACCATGGTTCAAGGTTTTCAAAATCCTATGCACAAGTATAAAACGTTTGCATAAAATTTAGAGGGTGATAAAGTTTTCCAAATCTACAGCAGTAACGATTGATTTTGACTCTTGATTTCACCCTTTGCAATACGGATGGTGCAGTGCAATATGATGCAAATCTCAACTTCAGCTGAATGTAGCACGATACATGAGGGTGAATGCACCCTATGCACATTTATTACCAGCAAGGATTAGTATTTATAGGAAAATGAATTGCCATTTGTATAAGAGTGCAGTCAGCTGGACAAATCAGATAGAGATCGTAACCAGGGCTGTGGAGTCGGAGTTCATTTTGGTGGAGTCGGTATTAAATGGACCGGCTCCGACTGCTCTATCTATCCATTTATCCATATCTGTCTATCCATATCTTATCTGTACCAAAAAGAATGAAAGCCGGGTAGCACACGGACTAACACTCCTCCCCTTTTTATTTTTTATTTTTTTATTTTTTTTTAGCACCAGTCAGGTACACCTCATAGCTGCCCAAAAGGACGCCCAGGACAGGCATTGCTCGTCTTCAGTAACGCATCAACATCAATTGATAGTTGGAATAAATAGTCTGCATTCACCACATCTTAAGGTGCAGACTTTATTTTCAAGTGTAGGGGTCTGCAGTATAAGGTTCTGCAGCAGCTGAGGTGTGCAGTATGAGGTTCTGCCCCCCCCCCCCCTAGTTTTGATCATGGCTAAAACCGTTTCTTATAGATATGGCGAACCCTCAGGTAACCCTAAATGAAGGTCAATGGACACAGGTGGTTGATTTGAAGGAATTGCTTAATCACCTATTTACAGTGACTAAAAAATTACAAGCTGAGGATTTAACTCCTGGCATTTTCATAAGGGAGTGGAAGAACTTGCTATTTTGCCTGTCCCAAAGAGGAGGTTTAATCGCAGATGGCATTTCTGCTTCGATGAAACGGAGAGAGACACAGCTATTGGAAAATAAAATTTTTCTGGCAGCTGTTTATGTGGACCCAAGTCATCGTATATTGCTTGATGATCAACAGCTTACTAAAGGAAAAGAAGCTCTGACTGAGGTAACAGTTAGGATGAGTGGCCTACAGGAGGACTGCCAGGTGCAAGAGGACTTGGGTCCTGACAGTGCTACTGCTGCCATATCTTCATCCTCATCAGATGAGGAGTTTGACTTTGACAAGTATTTGGATGACATGGAGCAGGCAAAGTGTTGCTGCAAGGAAAAAGATTTCACTCCGTCTCCTATAGCAAGCAGATTGACCATATTCCAGCAAAATGTTTCACTTCCTCTCAAAGAAAAAGAAAAATTCAACCGTTCATCAAAACTGACTGTGCATGAGGCAATTCCTTTATACTTGGAAATTGTTAGAGATGTTGCCCATGTGGTTACGGCTTTGCCTCCAACCCAAGTTAGTGTAGAGAGGTTGTTCTCTGGCCTTAAAATTATTAGGTCAGATTTGAGGTCATCTATGAAGGAGGATCTGATGGAGGCAATTCTATTTCTTAGAACAAATTCATAGACTGCACAAATGTTATTTAGTATGTTTTTGTTGAAAACTGTTTTTTGCCACTTACATAGTTTATTACATAGTGATATACCGTATTTTCCGCTTTGTAAGACGCACTTTTTTTCCCCAAAATTTGGGGGGAAAACAGGGGTGCGTCTTACAAAGCGGACATGCCTTACCTAGGCTGTGATCGGGGGCGTCCGGCGGTTGCTGGCCGCTGCTGCGGGTGTGTCCGTTGCCGCGTTGTGTGCCCGTCGATGCCCGGGGTTCTGCCAACATTGTGCGACAGGCCAGAGCCCCGGCATTTCCTCAGTTCCCTGTGTGCCGGTAAAAAGATGGCCGCCGGCGTGTGCGCAGATGGGATCTCGGGACCCAGTTCTCGAGAGATGAGATTTGAAATCTCATCTCTCGAGAGGTGGGTCCCGAGATCCCATCTGCGCACGCGCCGGCGGCCATTTTCCCTGGGTTCCCTGTGTGCGCGCGCGGTGGTGCCTGCAAAAAAATGGCCGCCGCGCGTGCGCAGATGGGATCTCGGGACCCAGCTCTCGAGAGATGAGATTTCAGATCTCATCTCTCGAGAACTGGTCCCGAGATCCCATCTGCGCACGCGCCGGCGGCCATTTTTTTTTTTACCGGCACTTCAGCGCACATATACAGGGAACCGAGGAAATGCTGGGGCTCTGGTCTGTCGAACAATGTCGGCAGAGCCCCGGGCATCGATGGGCACACAACGCCGCACCGGAGCACCCGCAGCACCGGCCTCCAACCGCCGGACAAGTGGAGAAACCTGACACAGCACAAGACTCTGCAGCAGCAACAGCACACATCGGAGCCCCCCTCATCCCTGAATGCGGCCTGCAGCATCACTCCACGCCTGCCTCCTCCAGCAGCGAGCCTGGGACCCCTCTACACCGCAGCCACCAACCCCGGTAAGCAATAAGATGCAAGGATTATAAGAGGCACCACCATTTTATTAAAAAATATTTTTTTCTTATTTGTCTCCTCAAAAATTGTGGTGCGTCTTATAAAGCGAAAAATACGGTTGTGTGTGTGTATATATATATATATATATATATATATATATATATATATATTCGATATTACATACTGTATTACATATTTACAATTTATTACAGTTTTTTGTCTTCTAAAGTTGTATGCCAATAAATATATATTATGTTCTATCTAAATGTCTTGATTATTGTATCATAAAAATGATTAAATGTCTGATGTTCACATTGTACTACGGAGTCAGTGGAAGGGAAATTGAGGAGTTTTAGTCGCAGGTTTGGCTTACCGACTCCACAGCCCTGAGCAGGGCTGTGGAGTCGGTGCTCATTTTGGTGGAGTTGGAGTCGGTATAAAATGGACCGACTCCGACTCCTAAAATCTAGAATAAATTAAGTATGTCTTATATTCTAGGTTCTTCAAAGTAGCCACCTTTTGCTTTGATTTCTGCTTTGCACACTCTTGGCATTGTCTTGATGAGCTTCAAGAGGTAGTCACCGGAAATGGTTTTCACTTCACAGGTGTGCCCCGTCAGATGTAATAAGTGGGATTTCTTGCCTTATAAATGAGGTTGGGACCATCAGTTGTGTTGTGCAGAAGTCTGATGGATACACAGGTGATAGTCCTACTGAATAGACTGTTAGAATTTGTATTATGGCAAGAAAAAAGCAGCTGAGTAAAGAAAAACGAGTGGCCATCATTACTTTAAGAAATGAAGGTCAGTCAGTCCGAAAAATTGGGAAAACTTTGAAAGTGTCCCCAAGTGCAGTGGCAAAAACCATCAAGTGCTACAAAGAAACTGACTCGCATGAGGACCGCCCCAGGAAAGGAAGGCCAAGAGTCACCTCTGCTGCGGAGGATAAGTTCATCCGAGTCACCAGCCTCAGAAATCGCAGGTTAACAGCAGCTCAGATTAGAGACCAGGTCAAAGCCACACAGAGTTCTAGCAGCAGACACATCTCTACAACAACTGTTAAGAGGAGACTTTGTGCAGCAGGCCTTCATGGTAAAATAGCTGCTAGGAAACTACTGCTAAGGACAGGCAACAAGCAGAAGAGACTTGTTTGGGCTAAAGATCACAAGGAATGGACATTAGACCAGTGGAAATCTGTGCTTTGGTCTAATGAGTCCAAATTTGAGATCTTTGGTTTCAACCACCATGTCTTTGTGCGACGCAGAAAAGGTGAACGGATGGACTCTACATGCCTGGTTCCCACCGTGAAGCATGGAGGAGGAGGTGGGATGGTGTGGGGGTGCTTTGCTGGTAACACTGTTGGGGATTTATTCAAAATTGAAGGCATACTGAACCAGCATGGCTACCACAGCATCTTGCAGCAGCATGCTATTCCATTCGGTTTGTGTTTAGTTGGACCAGCATTTATTTTTCAACAGGACAATGACCCCAAACACACCTCCAGGCTGTGTAAGGGCTATTTGACCAAGAAGGAGAGTGATGGGGTGCTACGCCAGATGACCTGGCCTCCACAGTCACCAGACCTGAACCCAATCGAGATGGTTTGGGGTGAGCTGGACCGCAGAGTAAAGGCAAAAGGGCCAACAAGTGCTAAGCATCTCTGGGAACTCCTTCAAGACTGTTGGAAGACCATTTCCGGTGACTACCTCTTGAAGCTCATCAAGAGAATGCCAAGAGTGTGCAAAGCAGTAATCAAAGCGAAAGGTGGCTACTTTGAAGAACCTAGAATATAAGACATATTTTCAGTTGTTTCACACTTTTTTGTTAATTATATAATTCCACATGTGTTAATTCATTGTTTGGATGCCTTCAGAATGAATCTACAATTTTCATAGTCATGAAAATAAAGAAAACTCTTTGAATGAGAAGGTGTGTCCAAACTTTGGTCTGTACCGTATGTATGTAATCGATATTATACAGTTTATTACATATTTACAATTTATTACAGTTTTTTTGTGTTCTAAAGTTGTATTCCAATAAATAGATATTATGTTCTATCTAAATATCTTGATTATTGTATCATAGAAATGATTAAATGTCTGATGTTCACATTGAACTGCAATACATTTTTCACTTAAATATAAGCAATATATGTCAGAGTCGCAGGTTTGACTTACCGACTCCACAGCCCTGGCTCAGAGAGAAGCGGAAGCTGTACACCTGCAGGCAGAGCTAGAAAGACTTGCAGCAGACAAAGAGACAGCAGCTGCAATAGCTAAAGCGGAGTATTTGGAAGCTATGAAGAGTCCTGATTTTGAGAGACACAGCAGCATTCTCGGACCAGATCTAGAGCAGCAAGACGCAGCGCGTCGCAGAGTGTGTCCGTCAACATTCCGGCATGGATGACAGCCCTGGCGCATCATATCGATCAGCCTATGCCGATTACCAGCGATCCATCCCAGAGCTTCACTACCACAGGCGAAGAGACGTCCAGCACAAGGATGTCGACCACAGTTACCGTTCCATTGGAAAGAATGTACACCTGCCATCCCGCCTTAAAGAGCCACCATCTTCACCGAGAAGGTACTGCACAGACTATCCGGAGTCAGAAGCGTCTTACAGATGGTTGACCCAACTTAATGGAAGGAATTTTTTTCCCTATGGAGAAAATTGGCTCCTACTCTGTGGGTTTTTTACCTTCCCCAAGATCAACAATGCAGAACAGCTGCACTAAAAATAGGCTGAACTAGATGGACATAAGGTCTTCCTTTAGCCTTCAAAACTATGTTACAGGTATGGTGATACACCACACACTAGACATGAATATAACACACCGGCTCGTACCAGCACTGATGGAGCCATCATGGACTTTGCAAAGTTCTTTGCCCGCCAAGAACTGGTTACAAAAGGACTTGTAAAGGTCACTGATAAACCCGAGAACTATAGGTCATGGCGAGCCTCGTTCCGGATCGCCATTCTTGGTCTGGACCTCTCTTGTAGTGGGGAGTTAGATCTCCTAGTAAAGTGGCTTGGAAGTGAGTCGGTCGAACATGCCAAAAGACAATGTAAAGCATCCCCGCACAGGTCTGCGTAAAGTGTGGGAAAGACTTGATGAATGCTATGATACAGTAGAAGTCATAGAGAATGCTTTATATAAACCACTTGATGATTTTCCTAAGATGGGACCTAAAGGTTATCAAAATCTTAGAGATTTGAGTGATTTATTGATTGAGTTACAGATTGCCCAGGAGAAAGGAGGAGCACACAAGCCGGCCCTAGTCGACAGCATGCTTACCAATACTCTTGAAAATGGACATCTGTCTCTCTTCCAGCCATGTAAGAGTAGCTTCCTGGTAAGAGTTGCCACACAATGCTCCTCTACCTTGTCCGTTAGCTGATCCTTCCTGTGTAGAACACACATGTGACGGCGACCAAGATCGCATAGGGTGCACAGTTTTCCACAGAACAAGAGGACAACAAGGTAGTAATGTTCATAGAAGACACTGTTTTTGGACATCATGGATCGAGAGATGGTGAGAGATGAGTCAAAGAGTCGGATGGCCCCTCTACCGTTTAAACCCCAGAGGCAACGCTTACCCAACACCAAAGAACCTGTCTACGGTCAATTTATCTCCTTCAAACGCAAATTTCAGAAGGCACCTGAAATGAGAGAGCACTTCTTTGCCTTCATGGACAAAATACTTCAGAATGGCCATGAAGAAATTGCACCTGTACTCCAAGATTCCGAGGAATGTTAGTATCTACCCATTTTTGGCATGTATCATCCTAAGAACCCTGGTCAGATAAGAGTAGTATTTGACTCAAGCGCCAGATATGAAGGTGTCTCTCTAAACAAAGTCTTTTTGTCTTGCCCAAACTTCAACAACAGACTTCTAGAAGTACTTCTTCGCTTCCACAAAGATGCAGTGGCATTCATGGCTGACATACAACAGATGTTTCATTGCTTCCTTGTCAAAATAGAACATAGAAACTGTCTGAGGTTTTTTTGGTCCCGCGATAATGACCCCTACAAAGACATCGTGGAGTATCGGATGAAAGTGCACATCTTCGGGAACGGCCCTTCCCCTGCTGTCGCCATCTATGGTCTTAGACATTCAGCCAGAGAGGGCGAAGCAAAGTACAGGTTAGATTGTTTGTGGCAAAGGATTTCTACATGGATGACTGCTTGAAGTCTACACCTACAGATGAATCAGCAGTCGGTCTCTTAAAGAGGACACAAGAAATGCTCGCTTTGTCCAACTTGAGGCTGCACGAAATTGCTTCCAACAGCCAAAAAATGACAGCTTTTCCCTCTCAAGATTACTCAACTGATCTAAAAGACTTGGATTTAGACACGGACTCTCTTCCCATGCAACGGAGCCTTGTTTTGCTCTGGGATTTGAAGAGATGCATTTACCTTTTCGGATCAATGAAGAAAAACCTTTCACACGTAGAGGATTATGTTGAGAGACTTCACCCAAGAGTTGTCTGAATGGGATGATCCGCTTCCCATGAAGAAGAGCGATTTGTGGGTAAGATGGAAGAAATCTTTGGAAGCCTTGTCAGATCTTTACGTGGCACGACCATACGCCTCAGTGCCATCAACAGAAGTCAAGACTCAAAAGCTCTATCTTCTGCGATGCCTCAACCAAAGCGATTGCAACAGTAGCATATCTGAAAACTACTGACATCAAGGAACAATGCCATGTAAGGATTATGAGCCGGGCAAATCTAGCAGCAGTCCAGGAGCACACAATACCCAGACTGGAACTCTGTGCGGCTGTGCTAGCAGTAGAGTTAGCTGAACTTCTTGACAGAAATTGACCTGGAAATCAATGACGTTGAGTTCTACTCAGACAGCAAGGTAGTGCTTGGGTACATTTGCAACGAAACTCGACCTGCCTTTATGTTTACGTCAGCAATCGTGTGCTAAGGATCAGGAGATCCACCTGCCCTAAACAGTGGCGCTATGTGTCCACACACCACAATCCTGCGGACCATGCAACTAGATCCATTGAATCAAGACACCTTAAGGACACGACCTGGTTTATGGGCCCTGCATTCTTATACCGTTCAACACCTTACAGTGACGGATCAGACACCTTTGAACTGGTAGATCCATATGCAGATGAAGAAATCCACCCTCAGGTATCCGCTCTAAGTACGGTGACTTCAGACAATCACCTCAAATCCCAATATTTCAGCAGGTTTTCAACCTGGGACTCGCTTGTTCATGCCATTGCTTGTTTAATTCATGTGGCTCAGTCTTACAAGTCAACATCACCCACCGGTCATAAGTCTTGTAAGCACGCCTTTACCGCTCCAGACCTGGAAAACGAAGTGGCATTAGTTAATGCCAAGCGGGGAGTGTTCTTCCCTCTGAATAGGGCAAAGATGTTTGTATTATGTGCTGGGTTAGTTATAGCTGGGATGAATTTATAGCTTTGTCTGCAATAGCATTTACAGCCTGTGCCTTTAACAGAAGTGTTGAAATATAGGATTGAAGCAATGCTTTGTGGGAAGCAAGCAATGTATTCTGGGATAAAGAAGGTGCCATTTTCTTGTATTTCATAAGGACACACGTGTTTATCTGTCCTCCTGTTAACTCTCCAACTTGAGTTTGTTATCCGGGTAAAGCATATCTAGTAAGCTTAATATTTTTCTTGCAATGCAGTATGTATAGAGATGTTAGCTGTATAGCAGTCAGTGCTTAGATGTAATTAGACACCTGTGTTTTTTCTATGTAAGTTGCATCACACTGAATACTTCCTGTAATTGTGTTAGCTGTGTGATCATCTGCCCAATACTTACGCATGTCGTTTGTATTCTTTATAGTTTTACTGCTCGCTTGCATGTTCTATACTCTTCGCAAATAAACAAGTTAGACTACAGAGAACAGTCTGCTTATTTTGAAAGACAGAGCTGTGGTTTATGCTGTATGCTAGAGTGCACACTGTGTCAATGTGTATGAAGGCATAACATTAGGCATCCATGGTTACGACCACTCATATAATAACAGTGGTTTTAACCATGGATGCCTAATCTAATGCAATGACCTGCACATGGGGTAAGCAACATAGGTTATCAGGAGAACTGTGCTACATTTCTAATTGGAGGCATTCGCTGATATTATCACCGCTCATATTATCACACCTACTACATATCGGAGATGGGAATACTCATTTCGGGTCAGTTTCAAACGTCCTGATATTTCCGGTACCGGAAATATCCGTGTCCTTGTGTATTATACTTGCACAGGTGTGGCTACCATGTGCCGCCCGTGTTCCTGCATCCATATCACCCATACCGGCACCTAGGAAGCAGTGATAGTTAGCGCTGTTCCCCGGCTCTGGGTGCTGAAGACCACACTCATCATTTTAACCTGCTCTGCTGGCAATCAGCGCGTGCAGGTGAGAATGTTGAGAGTTATCGATTGAATATAACAGCTAGAGCAGGCGGTAGCTGATAGGACTACTATTCCCATCAGCCTACGCTTGTTGCCACTAATAATAGTGAGAGCAGGCGGCAGCTGATGGGAGTATTCATCAGCCGCCACAGCCTGGGCAATAAATAAAAACAAAAATGGCGTGGGTTCCCCTATATTTTGGATAACCAGCCAGGGAAATCTGACATCTGCAGGCTGCAACACTGTCTGCGTCAACAACACTGGTTATCAAGAATAGAGGGCTCCCCACTTTTTTTTTTTTTTTCCCCCTTTTTAATTACCGTATATACTCATGTATAAGCCGACCCCCCCCCCCCCATTAAGACAGCTAGCTGCTAGTATTCTTGGGATGGTAAGGGGCTATGGATCTTGACCCCCCCCCCCTCCCACCTAAAAATAGCAGCCACCCAGAAAGGGCACATCTATTAGATGCGCCAATTCTTGCGTGGCAAGTGGGGTTCTTATTTGTGGAGTTGGTGACCTTTGTATTGTCTGGTGGCATCAAACCCACGGGTTATTAATTGAAAGGCGTCTATAAGTCAACTATCCATTACTAATCCTATAGTTAGATTGTAAATAAACACACAGCAAGTATAAAGTCTTTTATTTGAAATCATAACAAACACATTTTTCCATTTTTATTTAAAAGTGACAAAACAGTTATCATCACCTAACGCCCATTCCATCGAAGCCAATGTCTCCTGTAATAAAACAAAAGTAAAAAAAACCCAGCAATATCCCTCACTTGTTTGATGTTCTGTCCCACGCCGTAATCTGTGTCTAGTGATAGATTTCAATCTGACGGTGCCAAGATGTGACCATCCAGGCTGAGAATCACACATGAATGAGCTGCTGTGAGCGCAGCATCAGTGAGCAGCGGTGACCTGATCGGGGTTACTGCTGGTCACTGAGGCTGCATTTCCAGCTGGGAAAAAGTCACTGAGTTCAGCTCAGTGAGTTCATGGTGGACTCGCGGAGCTGAACTGGGACTTTTTTCATGATGCTGAGGTCACCACAGGTCAGCCTGGCTTGGAAAGGAACCTTGATTGTCACTGTTGGTCACTGGATTCTGTGCTCGCAGCAGCTCATTCCCCACTGGTTCTCAGCCTTGACGGTTGCACCGTCCAGGTTGAAAACTATCCCCAGACATGGATTATGGTTTTGGACAGAACATCGGACAGGTGAGGAATATTGTTGTTTTGTTTTATTTTTTGTTTTATTAGAGATGTTGGCTTCAATGGAATGGGCGTTAGGGGAGACTAACTTTTGTTATTTTTAAATAAAGATAGAAAAGTTTGTTTTGATTTCAAATAAATGACTTTATACTTAATGTGTGTTTATTTACCATGCAACTATAGGATAAGTAATGGATGGGTGTCTTACAGACGCCTCTTCATTATTAAAAGGGTTGTCCGGGCTTTTCACATAATCTCAGTACATATCTGGGCTGCAGAATTATGACAGGAACAACTCGTCCTGCAAAAAACAACAAGCCTCATATGTCTGTATTGACGGAAAAATAGAAAATTTATGGAAGAAGGAGAGGGAAAAACAGAAAAAAACAGAAAATTGCCTGGAGGTGATGGGGAAATACATAAATAAATTGCAGCTTGTCTTTCCCAGCACTGGCAGAGGTGAATGGTCCGCGTGCACCGGTTATGTATTTCTGCTAGAAACATTATAAAGTGATAGGATATAGGTACACACCTTACACAGGCTGGAGGTATGCCAGGGTCAGAAAGGAATAGTGAAAAGCTAGGAAGGAATGAAGGAAGGGCTCCTCAACAACACAAACAAGCCCTTTATTTATAGTATCAGAATCCTTAGTATCATATATATCTCCATACATACACCCCCCCAACACTTCACACTGTTACAGCTGCTGATTGGACAGGCTGCTCCCATCAGTATTTGTGTCATTAGAGACACAGTGCTCACACATACACTGCACCAAATCTGCTGCTGTGTGAAGACATCAGTGACACAGAGCTGTCTCATTCACACAGCAGAGGCTTTGTCACACAACAGATTACATCAGTGACTGCCATCCCCTGTGCAGATTAGAAGCTGCAGACCCCCATCACTGGCACTGGCCATCACACAGTCTGTTCTCACTGCTGCCAGCAGCCTGGGACAGTGAGGTAAGGAATTACTGATAATGAGTTATGTATTGTAATCATGGAGTGGCCCAGAATACAGGACGATTTTCCCTCCTCACTAGTTTCACTTTCCATAGATCACTGTTCAGTGTGTGTCTGGGGGAGGAGCAGCTGGGTGGTCTGCTCTCTGCAGTGAGGCTACTAGAGGGGGGAGGATTTGTTACTGTGTGATGAGGGCTTCATGTGGACTGGGAGGGCCTGTAGCTATGGAGGGTGGGGTTGTTGCTATAGAGGGCATGTTTGGAGTAGAGTAGGAGGTTCCGACCAGTTCTCATTTCAATGCCATAACACACCCCCCCTTCGACGTTCTGTTCAGAATATCTAAAAAACCGTGCAAACTAGTGACTGAAAGTAAATTACTTATTGTCATAATTCTGCAACCCAGATATGTACTGAGATTGTGAAAAGCCCAGACAACCCCTTTAAGCCGTGGGCTTGATGTCACCAGACAATACAAAGATATATGAACCCCACTTGCCACTGCTACAGGGCAAGTGGGAAGAGCCTGGTAAAGTACCAAAATTGGCGCTTCTAATAGCTGCGCCTTTTCTGCGTGACTGTGGGCTGCTATTTTTAGGCTGGGGGGAGCAATATACATGGTCCCTTACCAGCCCCCAGCTGTCTACATTAGCAAGGCTGGTTCTCAAAAATGCGGGAGAAACAGGGCATTTTTTAAATTATTTAAATGTAAGAAAACAGAGTGGGGACACCTCTATTCTTGATAACCAACCTTGCTGAAGATGACAACTGGTTGCAGCTCACAGCTGTCAGTTTTGCCTGGCTAGTTGTCAAAAATACAGGGGAACACACGCCAGTTCTTTTATTTATAGTGCAGGTGGAGGCTG
Source organism: Dendrobates tinctorius (assembly GCF_039654945.1). NCBI lineage: Eukaryota > Metazoa > Chordata > Amphibia > Anura > Dendrobatidae > Dendrobates > Dendrobates tinctorius. The sequence goes on along the minus strand of NW_027361687.1, from coordinate 112,088 downwards.
ATTAATCAGCCCCCTTCTCTTGCTGGCTATCAAAAATATAGGGGAACCCATGCCTTTTTTATTTATTGCGCAGGCTGTGGCAGCTGATGAATACTCCCATCATCTGCCGCCTGCTCTCCCTGTTATTAGTGGCAGCAAGTGTAGGCTGATGGGAATAGTAGTCCTATCAGCCACTGCCTGCTCTCGCTAACGCTCATCATTCTCCCCTGCTTGTGCTGAATGCCGGAAGAGCAAGGGAGAATGATGAGCATGGTCTTCAGCCCCGGCAAACAGCGTGTACAGTACCACTGATTCCCTGTCGCCAGAATGTGTCACACTGTTGTCATCCGTGCTTTGTCAGTGTTCACGTGTGTCGGACATTTTGTGGCCCGTGCACAAGTGCTTCTCGCAGAAAATCTATGATACACGCTCCATGTCGTGATGACGCCTAAGGCTATGTGCACACTCTGCAGATTCACCTGCGTTTTTTTCCACGTGGAACCGCAGGTAAAGTGACCTGCGGTTTCACACCTCTACTATCTTAAAGGTGTGAAACCGCAGCGGAAACCGCCCAAACAATTGACATGCTGCGGTTTGTAAACCTCAGCAAAACCGCGTGGAAAAAAACGCACCGTCAGCACAGCGTTTTTCAAAACTCATAGGGTTTCATTGTACTGTACTTGGTCTGCGGAACTGCTGCGTTTCCGCAGGGCCAAAACCGCTGCGGAAACGCAGCAGAATCCGCACCGTGTGCACACAGCCTTATAGTCGGGTGTCAGCTGTGTAGTTGTTAACAACACAGGAAAATTTTATTTATTTTCTGTGTTGAGATCAGATCCTGCCCTTGGATTATATAATGCTGATAGGATTTGCTATTATATGCTACTGTGCTCAAAATAGCCCGGCTTACCTCTGTGTCCTAAATAAATGGCTAAGTAGCTGAAGGCTTTTTTTTTTTTTTTTTTTTTTCCTCCCTTATGTTTATAACATTAGTTAATGAAATAGAGTAAAGAATTTTTTTTTACATAACTGTCTTTTAGGAAATCTTTTCTAAATGTTATTTTTATGTCTACTGCAAGGAAAACATTACATTTCACTACTGTTAGGCTATGTGCGCACGTTGCAGATTTGCTTGTGGAAATTTCTGCGTGGATTCTGCCTCTCTTGGCAGAAAACGCAGTTGAAATTCCGTGCGGTTTTGATGTGTATTTTCATGCGGATTTGTATGGGTTGTTGTAAGCTAAATAAAGATATATTTAAAAAAAAAAATTGTAATGTAATTTCCTTGTTGAACCTCTTCTTTTTCATTCTCCATTGAAGACCATAATATCCTTACATACCATGTTCAAATATGTTTACACACAAAACAAATATAAGTGAAATAAATATATATATTAGTGGTGTAGCACCCACTGAGTCCGCTAGGGGGTGCTGTGTGGATGTCCCAGGAGAAAGGATGAATGGCAGAATACTAAATGGCCGTTATGTATCTCAAAGTGGGTGGCTTTGGGATGTAGACTTATGTGTTGATCAGCAGTGATACTGCTGAGGTGTTGTTTCAATGTGTAAGGTAGAAGTCTCCAGGTAACTAGAGAGATGGGTGGGCCTGGTTACCTACAAACCCAGCCAGGGGGTGTGTTTAAAGCACTATTGTAAAGAGTGTGTAAAGGCTTGAAGGACCTGTGATGAGGTCAGTCATGTGACCCGTGGGCGTGGCTATGGGCCATATAATGTGGCCAGGGTAGGTCACATGGGGGTGAATGCTGGGACCTGGTTGGTCCAGTGTGGAAGGTCCCGCTGAGTTGGGACTTCCTGCCTAACAGCCTGTGAAGTGGCTGTGGTGAATGGCTGCACGTGTCTGAGAGTTCCCAGGGGAGGGAATTGAATGTCTACAGCATGGAGAAGCAACCATGAGGGAACCCGGACGTTGGTGAGATAAATGAGGCTAAGAGAGCCTGTATGCTGGATATTGTACAACCTGTGTGAACACAGGGTTTACAGAGTGAAGCTATAATGGACGCTCTGCTGTTTATATGCTGTTGCATATTGCTTTGGTTTATGATGATGAATAAACCTCATGGTCTATATGCTTGTTTTATGAAAACCTGTGCTGGATCTGGTTTTGTGGCGGCTAAGCGAGAATCCCCTATCTGAATGACAGCGCTACCTCACAATAGAGATATATGTGTGTGTGTAGTGACCACTGTCCGCTAGGGGGCACTGTGTGGGTGTCCCAGGACAGGCCTACAGGCATATCCATTGTGGTAATGGGTATAGGATGCTGAATGACCGTTATGTATCCCAATGTAGGTGGCCTTGGTATGGAAGCTTGAATATGTGTGTTGATCAGCAGAGACACTGCTGAGCTGTTGTTACACTGTGTCAGCGAGCTGAGACGGGCGAGACCAGCTACCTACAAACCCACCCAGGGGCATGTGTCAAAAAACATCCATACTAAGCTGTATGTGTGTGAATGGGTGTGAATCTGATAAAGGACCTGCAATGAGGTCATAGCCATGTGATCCGGTGGGCTTGGCTACGGACCATATAAGGTAACCAGAGTAGCGCATGGATCTGACTGGGCCATGTGGAAGGTCTCGACAGGCCTAGGTGAAGGAAGGTGTGCTACCTTCCTGAAGACCACGTGCTGAGGCTGCTGACCGGGTGAGGCCTGTGGATATTAGCTGTATGTGAGGACGGATAAGCCTCCTGTGTTTTCTGAGGCTCTAGGACTGAGCCTGAAATCATGGACACTTATGCTTGCTTTCGCCTGAGCTAAAGGCTATTCCTTGTGTTATGTGCTGCTTTATGGGTTATGAAGCAATAAACCCTATGAACTTTTAAAGGAACGTGCCTCCTGATTGACTCCCGTGGCTCCTGGGCGAGTCGAATCCCTACTATATCTGTGTGTGTATGTATGTGTGTATATATATATATATATATATATATATATATATATATATATATATATATATATATATATATATATATATATATAATATATATAAGTGTAAAATAGGTTTAGTAATGAACAGGTGTCAGCCAGATACCCTCATTAATAAAATGGTACATAAAGAGTTAAATAAAAAAACACACCACTCATGCACATGAGATCTGCGTGAAACGCAATATCTGTTTAGTTTTCAAAAAATTGCGTGGGCTTCCACGTAATCTTCATAACGAGCAGCGGGAAAGCCGACGGCTGATGTTAATATTTTTGGGAAGGAGAAAATAGCCATAAAGGTTCCCAGGCTATTAATATCAGCTCACAGATGTTTGCTTAGTCTTTACTGGATAGTTTACAGGGAAACCCCAGAAAAAAATGGTCAAAATTGATATGGGGTCCCCCTATAAAATCTAACCAGCAATGGCTAGGCAGACAGCTGCGGTCTCCGCTGATACACTAAAAGGAGGTGATCCCTCCTGTAGTGTATCACTGCACTGCTGTGAGAGTTCGCTGGAGTTTAGCTTTGGTGCTGTCACTTGTGGCACTACCGCTGTGTGAGAACTTTCCCATGCAGCGGTGCCGTAAGTGAAAGCACCGTAGCTGATCAGCTGATACACTGACAGGAACTAATTGCTCCCGCAGTGTATTGCCGGAGGCCAGGTAGAGCAGTCACATCTTACGTTGTGACTGTTCTGCACGTGAGATCGCCGTGGGACACTTGGAGTACCTGGACTATGGCGGACAGGGAGTATATGTTGGTTTATTTTACATTATTCCTAGGAGATGAGGGCTTTGGGGATTTGGTGTGAGGTGAGTATAATGAGTTTTTATTTTTATGGGACTATATATGTAATTTTACTGTGAGCACAGGCGCTGGCAGATGATACTTCTCTCCCATCAGCGGTACCTGCTGTCACTTATCAGTGACAGCAAACATAGCCCGATGAGAGCAGTAGTCTCATCAGCCAACGCCTGTGTTTTTTTTTGTTTTTTTTGCTGCTGGTCACCGTTGCGGGTCACAGTCAGCTGCGGAATCATGCTGACATCTGCCAGCATGATCCCGCAGCGCTGTGACTGATCATATCGGCGGTAGCGTTACCGCAGACAGCCGCACACTCTCACACACGCACAAACACAGAGACACCCGCAAACAGACACGAAAATATTCTCTGCCCACACGTAGTCTCCGCCCACACACTCTGACATTTCCTTTTCTAAGCACAATACCCAAGCCCATTATCCTTCAAAAGGAGTGGGCTACACTCAGTGCACAAATATATCACAAAGGTTATGTCACTGTCAGGTGACCCAATAACCAAGAGTGTCACTCATTTCATACAATACATGTTTTATTAAACATTAATTGACATACAACCATAAAACCATTGCCTCAAACCAACACTTGTAGGAAGGAGAAACAGCAAAAGGATACAATTCCAATTATATAATGTGTCAAAATTTAAAGAAAATGACTACAATATCCTGAATAATATAATATGCCCAACAATATACTTAGTATTTATTGATTAGATACATTTTTAATTAAACTATAGAAAATTGCATGCAAAAACCTGCATAGATGTGAATGAAATTTACTGCCTTAATTTGAATAGAATCTAACACACAATTCACACCATTAAATAACTATTCATTAATCAGCTATTGCTGCTGCTACACCACCATAGTCTTACACATATGTGGATTCTAATCACCCACAATATGCAATATATGCAGCCATTGCTGATACAGCGCTGCCACAGCCTCTCATGTATGCAGGTTAAAATGACCCAAAGCATGAAAATAAATGTGATGAATAAATCGCCAAATACATATTACATGAGCGGTGTGCACAGTGGAGTTAGGCATAGAGTAGGATGCTGCTTCCCCGCACCCCAACGCGCGTTTCGCCCGTGCTTCTTCCTGGGGGTGTGAAGAAGCACGGGCGAAACGCGCGTTGGGGTGCGGGGAAGCAGCATCCTACTCTATGCCTAACTCCACTGTGCACACCGCTCAGGTAATATGTATTTGGCGATTTATTCATCACATTTATTTTCATGCTTTGGGTCATTTTAACCTGCATACATGAGAGGCTGTAGCAATAGCTGATTAATGAATAGTCATTCAATGGTGTGAATTATGTGTTAGATTCTATTCAAATTAAGGCAGTAAATTTTATTCGCATCTATGCAGGTTTTTGCATGCAATTTTCTATAGTTTAATTAAAAATGTATCTAATCAATAAATACTAAGTATATTGTTGGGCATATTATATTATTCAGGATACTGTAGTCATTTTCTTTAAATTTTGACACATTATATAATTGGAATTGTATCCTTTTGCTGTTTCTCCTTCCTATAAGTGTTGGTTTGAGGCAATGGTTTTATGGTTGTATGTCAATTAATGTTTAATAAAACATGTATTTTATGAAATGAGTGACACTCTTGGTTATTGGGTCACCTGACAGTGACATAACCTTTGTGATATATCATTTCCTTTTCTGCAGCGTTTTTGCCAGCACATCCACAGTAAATCTGCAAACCTTTTTACACCTGCAACTTTGCTGCGGATTTGACTGACTCAGTGGAAGACAATGGGTGCAGAAACCCAGCAGATCCGCAAAAAGAATTGACATGCTGCGGAAAATAAAATGCTGCAGATAAGGACGGAAACTTACGCAGCATGTGCACACCAATTCAGGAATGCCATTGATTAACATTGCATAAGTAATCACTTGCATTTTTGGAGCATTTCCACGCGGAAAAAACGCTGCGGAAAAGCAACAAATCTGACACCGTGTGCACATAGCCTTAGCCAGTCTCCTACAATTCTCTCTGTAGTTTAATCCTGTTAACTTTTTTTTATTTATTTCTTATAATTCTAACTACCATAAATTCTTTACTTTGCAGGGAATGAGTTCTAGCTTTAATATGGACCCAGTCACAGATACAGACTTTCTAAGCCGGTTTATTGGGACAAATATAAAGATCACAACTATTCACGGATGCTTTCAGGGGGAGCTATTTCATATTGATGCGGCTCGAGCCATCATTTTAGTCAAAGGTGAGTAAATGTTCTTGCATGTACGGTAATTCTAGAATCCATACTGCAATGTACAGAAATATGTTCCAGACAGTGTGAGGTATTGCGACATGACTATAGGTCATTTTAATAAAGTTGCTAAGTACTTGCCTGATGTCTGGCTGTATTGCAAGGGTTCCAATGGATTGTGATGAATAAGAAAAATGCTCACTCAAGAATTGAATTTACTAAATAGATTTACTTAATAATTGATAAGATCAAATAATAAACAGTATAAAACTATAAATACAGTCATGGCCAAAAGTTTTGAGAATGACACAAATATTATATTTTCACATGATCTGCTGCCCTCTGGTTTTTATGTGTGTTTGTCAGATGTTTTTATCACATACAGAAATATAATTGCAATCATATTATGAGTAGCAAAAGGTTATATTGACAGAATGAGTTAATGCAGCAAGTCAATATTTGCAGTGTTGACCCTTCTTCTTCAGGACCTCAGCACTTCTCTATGGCATGCTTTCAATCAACTTCTGGATCAAATCCTGACTGATAGCAGTCCATTCTTGCAAAATCAATGCTTTTATTTTGTCTGAATTTGAAGGTTTTTGTTTGTCCACCCGTCTCTTGATGATTGACCACAAGTTCTCAATGGGATTAAGATCTGGGGAGTTTCCAGGCCATGGTCCCAAAATCTCTATGTTTTGTTCCCTGAGCCATTTAGTTATCACCTTTGCTTTATGGCAAGGTGCTCCATCATGTTGAAAAAGGCATTGTTGATCGCCAAACTGCTCTTGGCCGGTTGGGAGAAGTTGCTCTCGGAGGACATTCTGGTACCATTCTTTATTCATGGCTGTGTTTTTAGGCAAGACTGAGAGAGAGCCCATTCCCTTGGCTGAGAAGCAACCCCGCACATGAATGGTTTCAGGATGCTTGACAGTTGGCATGAGACAAGACTGGTGGTAGCGCTCACCTGGTCTTCTCCGAATAAGCCGTTTCCCAGATGTCCCAAACAATCGAAAAGGGGATTCATCAGAGAAAATGACTTTACCCCAGTCCTCAGCAGTCCACTCCCTGTACCTCTTGCAGAATATCAGTCTGTCCATGATGTTTTTCCTGGAGAGAAGTGGCTTCTTTGCTGCCCTCCTTGAGACCAGGCCTTGTCCAAGAGTCTCCGCCTCACAGTGCGTGCACTCACACCTGCCTGCTGCCATTCCTGAGCAAGCTCTGCACTGCTGGTAGCCCGATCCCGCAGCTGAAACACTTTTAAGAGACGGTCCTGGCGCTTGCTGGTCTTTCTTGGGCGCCCTGGAGCCTTTTTGGCAACAAGGGAACCTCTCTCCTTGAAGTTCTTGATGATGCGATAGATTGTTGACTGAGGTGCAATCTTTCTAGCTGCGATACGCTTCCCTGTTAGGCCATTTTTGTGCAGTGCAATGATGACTGCACGTGTTTCTTTAGAGATAACCATGGTTAACAGAAGAGAAACAATGATGCCAAGCACCAGCCTCCTTTTAAAGTGTCCAGTGGTGTCATTCTTACTTAATCATGACAGATTGATCTCCAGCCCTGTCCTCATCAACACCCACACCTGCGTTAATGGAGCAATCACGGAAACGATGTTAGCTGGTCCTTTTAAGGCAGGGCTGCAATGATATTGAAATGTATTTTGGGGGATAAAGTTCATTTTCTAGGCAAATATTGACTTTGCAAGTAATTGCTGTTAAGCTGATCACTCTTTATAACATTCTGGAGTATATGCAAATTGCCATTAGAAAAAATGAAGCAGTAGACTTTGTAAAAATTAATATTTGTGTCATTCTCAAAACTTTTGGCCATGACTGTACATATGCATTAATCAGAAACAAGCATTATTCATATGTTACATTATTCACATAGACGTCGACCAGTCATCCTCCAGGAGCCAAAAGAGAGTGAGCACATGTGTCCTAGTTCTTTTAAATGTCCAGCTAAAAGGTGTGTCCAGCCCCACCATGTGGGGAATGATGTCACAAGTCTATTGTGCTTTGGCTATAAACACATCCCCTCAATACCTGTTTTAACCAGTATATAATACAGGAAGCTAGAGGGGGGCCTCATGTGTGCCACATGGCAGAAATACAGCAAGCTGGAGGGGCTACTGAGCACAAGATAACATCCTTGGGAAAGTTTGAACAAAGAGGGAAGATTGGAGGGCACCGCTGAATGAAATCAAATATGGGGGGTTCACCAAAAGCAAGTCAAAAATTGAAACATGAAACTGGAAGGAAAGCGGCTTGCTTATACAATGGGAACACCACAGATATAAATGATATGCACACAATTTTATTGAAAAAATCAACACAGACAAGGAAAAGCACAAATTCCATAAAAACATGTGCAAACAGAATCATAAACCATGTCATGTAGTACTGACATGATAACCCACCCACATCAAAAAATCCCACAGAAATAGACAAACAACCACATGAAATGTCTAGTATAGCATAATTTGAATGAAGTAGATCCAAAAAAGATCTAAAATGCACAATAAAAAAAAAAAAAAAAAAGGGTATGCAGTTGAAAACTATTCACAGCACCATGAAAAATGTGTATGCAAAAACCTTATGGGAGGATGAGGCTGATATGTGTGCACCCCTGGTGTGATTAATAAAAGCATGCAAACCGCATGTTACCAGGAAAGTACAGCCAGTAAAAAATTGAATGCAAAAACCCATATAGGACAAAGGAGCTGGTGACTGGGCACCCCTGGTGTGCTGAGTGAGTACATGTAGACCACAAACAACCAGAAGATGCAAACAATAACCATCAATTATACCAGAACTCCATGGATACACATATAAAAAGCGATGAAAGTGCCTAGTGCCTCTGCGAGATAAGATGGTGGGGGGGAGCAACCCCACGCGTATCGCCACCAATGAGTGGCTTTCTCAAGGGAGGGATAGAGCGCTAAATCCATGTGTGTGTCGGTCATATTTATATGGTAAGCACATGTGCAGTATAATTAAGTTAACACTTACTGGAGTGAGGCAACGAGAGAAACACATGGCAGTGGCCATCTTGTCAGCATAACATGGCTAGCAATAAAGTTGAGCAGGGTGGTTAGACCACGCATGCGTGGAGAGCATCAAGAAATCAAGCGATTAGATACAGATACAGCCGCGGCCATCTTGTCAATGTCAGACAAGAGGGCAATAAAGTTTGAACAAATGCACCAAGGAAAAAAAAAAAAAAAAACCCAAAACATATGTTTATAGACATTCGCGTAAAATATGCGCCTGCGGCATCTGGAATATAGTTGATTTTTATTGTAAAACAGTAGATACACTCAGTTAATCACCACAGAATGTGCATCTAAATACTGTACGTACTATATACCATATATAATGAAATGATCACAATATGCTCCAGATAGAAGCCTGCGCAGACATTTACACATGAAGGTAAGCACACATGCAATGAAGCACATGCCCAAACATCCGTGCAAAATTTTTTGCATCTATAATCCTCAAGCTGAAATCTACCCTAATCAACCAAATGGGCACAATACGCTGCATATAGAAAATGGATATTGGTACTATTTTATAATTAGTGGCATACAAACATCTATCAAAAACACAAATATGAAATCAGAAGCATAAAAAATCTATAGAAATAAATCTAAGTATATCTCCATATGATGAAATAAACGCATACACTGTGGATGCGTTTATTTCATCATATGGAGATATACTTAGATTTATTTCTATAGATTTTTTTATGCTTCTGATTTCATATTTGTGTTTTTGATAGATGTTTGTATGCCACTAATTATAAAATAGTACCAATATCCATTTTCTATATGCAGCGTATTGTGCCCATTTGGTTGATTAGGGTAGATTTCAGCTTGAGGATTATAGATGCAAAAAATTTTGCACGGATGTTTGGGCATGTGCTTCATTGCATGTGTGCTTACCTTCATGTGTAAATGTCTGCGCAGGCTTCTATCTGGAGCATATTGTGATCATTTCATTATATATGGTATATAGTACGTACAGTATTTAGATGCACATTCTGTGGTGATTAACTGAGTGTATCTACTGTTTTACAATAAAAATCAACTATATTCCAGATGCCGCAGGCGCATATTTTACGCGAATGCCTATAAACATATGTTTTGGGTTTTTTTTTTTTTTTTCCTTGGTGCATTTGTTCAAACTTTATTGCCCTCTTGTCTGACATTGACAAGATGGCCGCGGCTGTATCTGTATCTAATCGCTTGATTTCTTGATGCTCTCCACGCATGCGTGGTCTAACCACCCTGCTCAACTTTATTGCTAGCCATGTTATGCTGACAAGATGGCCACTGCCATGTGTTTCTCTCGTTGCCTCACTCCAGTAAGTGTTAACTTAATTATACTGCACATGTGCTTACCATATAAATATGACCGACACACACATGGATTTAGCGCTCTATCCCTCCCTTGAGAAAGCCACTCATTGGTGGCGATACGCGTGGGGTTGCTCCCCCCCACCATCTTATCTCGCAGAGGCACTGGGCACTTTCATCGCTTTTTATATGTGTATCCATGGAGTTCTGGTATAATTGATGGTTATTGTTTGCATCTTCTGGTTGTTTGTGGTCTACATGTACTCACTCAGCACACCAGGGGTGCCCAGTCACCAGCTCCTTTGTCCTATATGGGTTTTTGCATTCAATTTTTTACTGGCTGTACTTTCCTGGTAACATGCGGTTTGCATGCTTTTATTAATCACACCAGGGGTGCACACATATCAGCCTCATCCTCCCATAAGGTTTTTGCATACACATTTTTCATGGTGCTGTGAATAGTTTTCAACTGCATACCCTTTTTTTTTTTTTTTTTTTTTTTATTGTGCATTTTAGATCTTTTTTGGATCTACTTCATTCAAATTATGCTATACTAGACATTTCATGTGGTTGTTTGTCTATTTCTGTGGGATTTTTTGATGTGGGTGGGTTATCATGTCAGTACTACATGACATGGTTTATGATTCTGTTTGCACATGTTTTTATGGAATTTGTGCTTTTCCTTGTCTGTGTTGATTTTTTCAATAAAATTGTGTGCATATCATTTATATCTGTGGTGTTCCCATTGTATAAGCAAGCCGCTTTCCTTCCAGTTTCATCCTTGGGAAAGTTAGCACACCCAATCTAATTAGGGTAGTTGCCTTGAATATCAATGTTCCTTTGTTGATGGATAAACAAATGACCAGTAATTTACATTCCTTTATCTTAAGTAAGTTTCAGTGACCTTTTGCTTACCTCATCTCAGTGTATATTGTATTAAACTGATTGAAACCATATAAAAATAACTCCTAGTATACATTCCACCCCTGGTTTCAATCACTTTAATTAATTAACCTGCCACTAAACTATTCCATTTATCATTATTTGCATTGCTTATATATACATTTATTTATTTGCTACCAATAGAAAACCGCTTTGGTAAAAGCAACATCCTGGGCTTAAAACGGAAAAAAAACAAAAACAACAATGGACCAGCAGGTGCTGAAATATCAAATGTCTGTAGAAATCTTCTCACTTCAGATCTTCTTGACCGCAATTTTTAAATGGGTCTCTGTTGCAGGGAAGCACAGGGAGTATTATGCCCTCATCACTTTGGGGTGACTTCACTTCTTTCCCTGGTTAGCAAAAGAACAGACTCTAAAGAGCAATCTGTCCCTGCCCTTCATTTAACCCCTCGGTGCAGGTGTCCAGTGACTGAGCATAAGAGTCCTTTCATCTTCTATTGCTGCAGCTGTTCAGGGCCTCACTTTATATGCCATTTGGTTTCCGGCAGAAGCTTCTAGGGTTAGTTGTCCCCTCACTTGTCATCAGCTGGCAGTCATGAGGATTCACCCTGGTGACGGTTCAGCATCATCTGGGCTCAGTCTCAGCGCTCAATTGGACATCTTCAGTCTACACCCAAGACACAGCCTGCACTGAGGGGAAAGTGAAATTCACAATCATACTTGAAAGTTCCAAAGTCTTGGCAGAGCTAACTCAGTCCAAAGCAACAGTCCAAAATAACTCAGTCCATGATATATTCACAGTCCAAGATAGATTAACTTGTTCAATATAACTCAGTCCTGGTGGCTTGTTTTCCACCCCTTGATCAAATGAATCGAACAAAATTACTGTAGGTTTGTTGGTCCAAATTAATTGTGCCCAGAATGACCTTTGACATTTTCTACTGTAGCAAATATTTCTACTCTAGATAATAACTACTACATAAAATATATCATATGTGTATGGACTTATACACTGAAATAAATCATAATATCAAAATATCACACCAGTTATCAAACACATCAAATTTATGTCAATCACATTTGCATAATAACGATGATCATAATTACCAGTACAATCATGTTCATGGAGATCACAAAATAATGTTACTATTAATCAGAATCAGTACAATTACATGTTAAGGAAAACAGAACCCAAACCAATTTGCTATTAACCCAATTCTAGCAAATTATTATTTTTACATCATAATATATACATTACATCAACACACACACACTCTGGCTTCACCTAATGCATTCATTCAGTAAGCAGGAGAGATTCTCATTTACATATAGACTAACACACACTTTGTGTAACCAGCTTATATTAGGTAGATGGACTCCTTTTTCACTACTGAATGAACTATTTTACTGTGCACTGTATTTACATGTTAATTAAATGGCCAAGGTTTCTTCTTTTACTCCTGCAAACAAAAGGTTAATTACACCCCCCCCAAAAAAAAATCCAACATGTAGTGGACTGAAAAAAGAAAAAAAAAAAAAGATTCCTTTTACAAACCAAGAATGCTAAACACAGTACAGTTAAAATTCAAAAAATGAGCTCATAAAAAATAAAAATATACCAAATAAAAAGTAAAAATACCACATGGATTTTTTTTTTTGGCTGTGAACCAATTTTATCAAGGGATATCCATGACAAATACACAAAGCACATACAATGACAATACAACACTTAGTACAAATAAGTCATCTATTTATCTTGTCAACCCCCCCAGTATATTATCAGTCATCTAACTTTAGGTCAGTCTTAAATTCATTGTCTGTGCTGTCACTCCCTCTTTACCTTGTATGTTTCTCTAATGGCTCCCACATACAGAATCATCTTATATATGCTGTGGTCTTTCGCCTTTTAAAACATCAAGGACTATTACAAACCCTCAGGTGAGGAATGCACATTTATGCATCACCAAGACCAAACCCAATTCATCATATATCAGCCAGCGCATACTTCATAGTGTGCTCACAGGAGTATTTCTCATCATATATCAGCCAGTGCATACGTCACAGTATGCTCACAAGATTATTTCTCTAAGAAACTCTAGAACGAAAACAAACATCATTAGACATCAAAAAATGGCAAAACTGTTCAAACAACAATTTTCAGGGATGTTCCACAACTTTTATCTAAAATCTGCATTTAAAATTAGTCCATGAGGGAATCTTGGCAGGGGGTGTAGTATGCCATGGTATTGGAGGAGTGTAAGGGGTGGTTACAGTAGGGGCTTTATATGCTTCCATCAGGTGTCCCACCTCTATCTTTCCAACCCCCTATCTCATTTGTCGCCACCCTCTTGGGTCTGGCGAGTTGCAATTTACTTTTCCTCCTCAGATCTTGCCATCTTCTCAACAAGTCACTTGTAGAGATCCCATCTATCTCCTGGAAAGGAACCCCACTAGCTATCAGGTCACAAAACAACTCCGCCCTGCTCTTTCTTATTTGGGTATCATCCTCTTTTCTCCTTTCTTGATCTACTCTCTTTACTGTACTATTTTTTGACACTTTTGCTCTCTCTAGAGCAGATAGCTGGGAGATTAAATTGCATGCTGTGTATACAGTTGTGGAATTTCCCATAAGTGCACTGAACATAGTGAACAATGGGGCTTTGTATGACGCTGGGGCACCTTCTATGAACTTATTCTTCATCAATACTGTCAATATTGCAGCATCTGGTCCCTTCCAATCCTCAACAACAGCAAAATGATCATTCAGATCAGGCAAAGGATTTCGAGTTATGCCACCTATACCTGCGATTTCTCTCAATCTCTGAACTCCATCCGCCAGAGTCTCCCATCGTGTCTGTGGTATTCCTTCCATAGAAGAGTCATGCACTTGTGCCACAGAATCCCTCACCAAATGCAGCAAAGAGAAAGTCTCTGTTGTGTCCCTTGCACGCCTCATTTTTAGACGCACCATAGGATCAATACAAATACTACAAAGTCCTACTGCCTCAAGACGGTTCAAGATTATAGTATCGGCTCCCTGATCCCATAATCTGAGAATCCATGCTAACAAAGGTTCTCCTGCTTGCTGCCTGTACCTGGTATTAGTTCTGTTAATTCTCCGGCTGTATAATTCCTAGTTTCCTTGGTCATTGAAGCTTCTGCTCCTGTAGCCGCATTTCCTGCATCCATCCTATCTCCACTACGCTGTGTGACTTCTCTCCTAGTTTTAGTAGTCACAATCGGTCTGGCTTGCTTTTCTTCCTCATCTGTCTCACTGTTACAGAAATCACATTCTAGCAAATCTGACCATTTCTCATGTGCAATCATGGTTCTAATCTGTGCAGTACAAATATCTGTCCCTGGCCGCTGTCTCCTCCTGTGCCTATTCTTATTCACATTTTTTCCATGGTACATGACGGCACCACGAGAGAGGGGATCCGCCCCACGAGGACAGGAAACCTTCAAGATAAAAGGGGGCGGCTCCTCTCTCCGCATCAGTTGGTTTCCTGTCCTCGACGGGGAACCCTCAAGATGAAAGCCTCTTGAAGATTTTGAAGAAAGAAGAGGATGCCTGGACCCGGGTCGGGTGATTAATGGCAGGCATGGGTCTGCTACACCCGACACCGGGTACCGGTAGTCGCCTCGGGGGCCATATATGCCTATGTCCCCCCTGAGCGAAGGCATGGCCACAGCCAGAGGGCAGATGCCCAGGCGAAGCGGAGTACCTTGGCGGTGGACCCTCCAAGATGGCGGCACACAAAGCAGGTCCAGGGAGGCCACTTGCAGTGTCCCTCCCTGTTGACACACAGTGGCCATGCAGCCCAGGACACATCGGTGCCCGGGCAGAAGAGCTCCTCGGAGGTCACGGACAGTGACCCTCCCTGTTGAAGCCCAGACACCGGACCCCGCAGAGTACCTGCAGTCAGGAGACAGCGCTGTTCCAGGTCCATCGGCGGGTAAGGGGTGTCTGGGGGCCCCGAAACAGGCAGAGCCCAAGCGCTCACCCGGCCCGGGTTCATCTGGCCACACCGGGAGAGGCGCGCATTGGGAGCGCGCATGATGGCCGACGAACCGGAAGTGGTTGCGTGCGACCCGGAAGAGGAACAGCGCGCACAGCACCGCGGGGCCTGGGAGAAGCAGGAAGTGTGCACGGTCCCGGGAGGGGCACGCAGATGCAGGGGGCGCGCACGCGTCCACACAACAAGCGGCAGGTGCGAGACCAGGCGGTCAAAAAAAAAAAAAAAAAGGGTTGCTATTTAAGATCACCAGGAAAGGCGAGCAGGCGTCACAGCACCAGTTTTGAGTGGGGTGACTGCTTGCAGCCATAAGCAGCATAATGGATAGCCCTTCGCCGGAGCATGTACAACCGCGCCAGGAGGCAAAAGAAAGACGGTCATGTTCAGAAGAAAAAGCAAAGGCACGCCGCAGCAGTAGCGTGAGCCACTCGGGCAGCGCACGGGCGGATCGTCACCGCAGAAAAGAGGGGTCCATAGTCTCGTTGGGAGACAGTGAGAGGACCAGCCAACCTCCAGATCCGGTACCCGTTTCATGAAGCGTCCGAGTGGTGAGTGAACTTCGAGAAAGTCCAGTAAACTAATGTCTATTCTCTTTCTCTTTTCTCCTCTCTTTCCCTCTCCTCCTCCTCTTATATACATTGACTGGGTGGAGTATAGGAGGTCCCTAAGAAATGTAGAGGAAAGGCAAAAAATAAAGAATGTGCCTTATATAAAACTCCCACAGAAGCAGCCTGGAACAAAAAGTTATGCCAGGAGTGCATTAACAAAACCATAGCGGAGGAGACACCCTCATTTTCGGATAGTCTGAGGGTCATAATTCAGACAGAAGTTTCCAAATCGGTAAGCGCATTACAAACTGTGGTTACAGAGAGGAAAACTAGGAGATCAAGCCCCTCAGGGGTCTCTCAACAAGACTCTACAGAGTCAGAGGACGACTCAAATAAGTCGCAGTATTCAGGAAGTAGCTCGGACGGGGAAGATACGTTTCCAGTAGAAACTACGGATGAACTCATTAAAGCAGTTAGATCTACCATGGGGCTAGTGGAAGAGAGCCACGTGTGTGGCTAGGTCCCTAAAGATATGGACAGACAACTTGGAGGATCAATTAGAACAAGGAGTTCCCAGAGACACGATTCTGGAATCATTACCGGCTATTAGAGCGGCGGCGGGCTTTCTCGCAGAGGCGTCAGCAGATTCGGCCAGACTAGCGTCAAAGTCAGCAGCCTTAACAAATGTAGGACGGCGTGCGGTATGGCTCAAATGCTGGCCGGGGGACACACAGGCAAAACTGAAACTTTGCTCTCTACCATGTGAGGGAAATTTCTTATTCGGTCCAGCACTGGATGAAGTACTGGAAAAAGCGAGTGACACAAAAAAGAATTTTCCGAAACAACCATTTCAGGCCTTTCGGCGCTCCTTTCAGAGGGGCCGAAAATTTAGAAGGCAACAATTCAAAGACCGTGACCGGAACAATTCTGACAGGCGATACAGAGGAGGGAGAGGCTTCTATTTTAGTAAGCCCCCTAGAGAAGCCAAAAAACCCGCCCAGTGACGGTCCCTCTCAGGTGGGGGGAAGGCTCTCTCACTTCCTCCCAGCCTGGGAAAGGATCTCATCCAGTACCTGGATCCGACAGATAGTGGGGTCAGGTCTGGAGTTAAAGTTCCACCACTGGCCACCACAAAAATTCATTCAAACTCCGGTACAATCATCCCAAGAAAGACAAAAGAGTTTGGAAGGGGAGGTGTTATCGCTTATACAAAAACTCGTACTGGAAGAAGTTCCAGAAGGGGAAAAGAAGGAAGGCTTTTACTCCCCCCTATTTCTGATAAAGAAACCAGACGATTCCTGGAGGACGATTGTAAATCTGAAAGGCCTCAACAGGTATCTAATAGTCCCATCGTTCAAGATGGAGACGATAAGATCTACAGTGAAACTCCTCTTCCCTCGGTGTTACATGTCGGTCCTGGATCTCAAGGACGCCTACTATCATGTCCCGATCCGGCAGCAAGACCGCAAATATCTCAGGGTGGCAGTCCAGATAAACTCTCAGTGGCATCATTTTCAATACAGGGCTCTGCCCTTTGGGGTGGCAACAGCCCCCCGGGTCTTTACGAAGTTAATTGCGGAGGTCACGGCACATCTCAGAGAAAAAGATGCTCTAGTAATACCATATCTGGACGACTTCCTGATAGTGGGGAAAGATTTCGCTCACTGTCAGGAACAAGTCAAGACAGTGATAGAGACTCTTCAGACTCTGGGTTGGCAACTGAACTTCAAAAAATCCAGGTTGGAGCCAACGATGGTCCAGAATTTTTTGGGCCTAACAATAGACTCGGTAATACAGGAGTGTCGCCTCCCAGAGGAAAAAGAAGAGAAAATCAAAAACCTAATCAGAACAACATTAGGAAAGCCAACAATGACTCTGAGGAAAGCCATGTCAGTGCTGGGGTCCCTAACCTCCTGCATACCAGCGGTAAAATGGGCACAATTTCACACAAGGGAACTTCAGTGGTGTGTGTTACAAAGCGATCTGACGCTTCAGGGGCAGTTAGAACAGAAGCTCACCATCCCGGATCCTGTACTCCAGTCGCTAAAATGGTGGTTACAGATAGAGTCCGCTCCGAGGGGAGTACCCTGGACATATGCAGCCTCCAGAGTAGTCACGACAGATGCCAGTCCATGGGGCTGGGGAGCCCATCTAGACACCCTGTGGCTCCAGGATCCTTGGGCTCAGGAGGAAAAAGATCTATCCTCAAACGAGTGGGAGCTGCTAGCCATCGAAAGAGCGCTGGAAGGATTACTAACACACCTGAGAGGACATCATGTGACAATCGTACAGCGGTTGCATACGTGAACCATCAAGGGGGCACTCGTTCTCGGTCATTGATGGAAATAGCAAAAAGAATCCTGACTCTGGCGGAACATCAGTTCCTTTCATTATCGGCCCTGCATATCTGAGGCGCGGACAACCTGAAGGCGGACTTTCTGAGCAGGAACCACTTAAAGCAAGGCGAATGGTGCCTAAAAGAGTCCATTTTTCAGCAAATTGTGCAGAGGTGGGGAAAACCCATAATAGATCTCTTCGCCTCAAAAACCAACAGAAAAGTTCAAAAATTCTGCTCCCTAAGGCTAGTTTCACACTTGCTTTTTTTTGCAGCGCGTTTTTCCCGCAAAAAAACGCATTGAAAAAACGCATACATAAGCATACAACTGCTGCGTTTTTTTCAAGCATTTTTATGAGCATGCATGAAAAAAACGCAGCGTTTTTATGCGTTTGCGTTTTTAGCGCGTTTTTACCGCGTTTGCGTTTTTTTCCAACATTTTTAGGTGGCCCCTCACACTACCCAAACCATGACTTTACTAACCCTGACCCTAACCCTAACCCTAACCCTGACCCTAACCCTTAACCAAATCATACTTAACCCTAACCCAAACCCTAAACCCTAACTAACCCTGACCCTAACCCTAACCCTAACCCTGACCCTAACCCTTAACAAAACCATACTTAACCCTAACCCTGACCCTAACCCTGACCCTAACCCTTAACCAAACCATACTTAACCCTAATCCTGACCCTGACCCTAACCCTAACCCTAACCCTGACCCTAACCCTTAACAAAACCATACTTAACCCTAATCCTGACCCTAACCCTGACCCTAATCCTTAACAAAACCATACCTGACCCTAACCCTGACCCTAACCCTGACCCTAACCCTTAACAAAACCATACTTAACCCTAACCCTGACCCTAACCCTGACCCTAACCCTGACCCTAACCCTGACCCTAACCCTTAACAAAACCATACTTAACCCTAATCCTGACCCTAACCATGACCCTAATCCTTAACAAAACCATACTTAACCCAAACCCCAACCCTAACCCTGACCCTGACCATAACCCTAACCCTAAACCCCCTTAACTAACCCTAACTCTAACCCAAACCCCTAAATTCCATGGTTTAAAAAAAAAAACGCATATGCAAAAAAACGCATACATGAGCATGCCAGTGCGCACATATGCGCATCCATAGGCTATAATGGCCATTTTTAGCGCAAAACGTGCGCATATGTGCGCATGCGCTTTTTTGCAGGGCCAAAAAATGCAACATGCTGCGTCTGGAAAATCCCAACGCACACCCCAAAAAAACGCAGCGCATGAAAATCGCATACATGCGCTTACCAGCGCGCAGGTATGCGCACCCATGTTAAATATAGGGGAAAAAACGCATGCGCAGGTGTGCGTTTTTTTCCAGCGCTAAAAAACGCAAATGTGAAACCAGCCTAAGACCAGCAGACATGCCACTGGCGGTAGACGCCTTCAGAATAAAATGGACGTCAGGTCTCCTGTATGCATTCCCTCCGATATGCCTCATTCCATTAGTCCTGAAAAAGATCAGGGAGGACCAAGCCAGAGTAATTATGATAGCTCCCTTTTGGCCAAAAAGGCCGTGGTTCTATTGGCTGAGAGTGATGTCAGTGACAGACCCATGGGTGCTCCCAGAGGATCACGACCTCCTAACACAGGGTCCCTTCAGTCATCCTCCGAACTCCAGGCTGCATTTGACAGCCTGGAATTTGAAAGGTCGCTGTTAGAGAAGAAAGGGTTTTCAGCAAGATTGATTTCCACCCTAATCAGTAGCAGAAAGCCAGTGACTACAAAAATATATGGGAGGATATGGAGGAAATTTTTGTCCACCTCAGGCCCTATACAGGAGGGGGAAGTGCCTGTGAGGGCAGTGCTAGAATTCCTACAAAGGGGTTTAGACTTGGGATTAGCGGTCAGCACCCTGAAAGTACACGTTTCAGCCCTGGCAGCATTATTTAACTATGACCTGGCAAGCGATAGATGGGTCGCCAGATTTATCCGGGCCTGTGCTAGAGCCGACTCTGTCCCATCTCCTAAACCTCCTCCCTGGGATCTAAATTTAGTCCTATCGTCTCTAACGGAAAGTCCATTTGAACCAATAAACACAACATCAGATAAAGTGTTAACTTTAAAAACAGCCTTGTTAGTGGCGCTCACATCGGCAAGTAGGGTTGGGGACTTACACGCACTATCAGCAGATCCACAATACACTCAGGTTATGGATGATAGAGTCGTGTTGAGATTAGATCCAGCATACCTCCCTAAGGTAGTGTCGAAATTCCACAGAGCTCAGGAAATAACCTTGCCATCCTTTTGTCCTAACCCAGGTAACAAAAAGGAGGAGAGATTACATTGCTTAGACGTTAGGCGATGTATCCTACAGTATTTAGAGGTGACAAAACCATGGAGGAAACAGAGGGCCTTATTTGTTTCATATCAGGGGGCAAGGAAAGGCCGTAAAGCCTCTAAGCAAACTATAGCTAGATGGGTGAGAGAGGCCATCATTCTAGCATATAGTAGTGCAGGTAGGGCTGTTCCACAGGGCCTAAAAGCCCACTCCACGAGGGCCGTGGCAACGTCCTGGGCGGAGAAAGCGGACGCCTCCATCGACCAGATCTGTAAGGCGGCCACTTGGTCCTCTCCATCTACCTTTTTCAGACATTACAGATTAGACCTATCTGCCACCTCTGATCTCACATTTGGGAGAAGAGTGTTACAGGCAGTGATCCCCCCCCTAAAAAGAGAATACAAATCTCTGTAACTCTCTCGTGGTGCTGTCATGTACCATAGAAAAACACGGGTATTACATACCTGGTAATGTGTTTTTTCATGAGACATGACGGCACCCTTATATTCCCGCCCTATCTGATCACATCATTAGTGGGGTGTTTTTTGTTAATATTATACACTCCCTTGGTGTTGGAAATTTAGCAGTATAAAATATGTATTATTTATGTGTGCACTAACCTGCGGAGTTCCTCTCGTGCTCTGTAAAACAACTGATGCGGAGAGAGGAGCCGCCCCCTTTTATCTTGAAGGTTTCCTGTCCTCGTGGGGCGGATCCCCTCTCTCGTGGTGCCGTCATGTCTCATGAAAAACACATTACCAGGTATGTAATACCCGTGTTTTCATTACATAAGCTTCAAAATTCCTTTGCATATTGTCATGCTGTTTCATTTGGTCTCTCAAGGCTGATTGCAAGCTAATCCTTTGCTCTATAGCTGTATGCAGCTCTAAACGCAAGTTATCTATCTCCTCCTGTAATTTTTGGGACACTTGCACACATATCCATCTAATGGCTGCTGCAGCTTTCTGCTCTTTTGCATCATACCTTGAGAGATCAAATTTGCCAGCCACATCCTGAGGGTTTGATAAGCGCTGTCCCTCCATATATTTGTTACATTCCTGTGCCATTGGGGTCCACTTTCCTGGTAACACCCATTCTGGCAAAGATCTGACACTACTCTCAACTGCTTTCCTACTCTTAACAAACTTATTCAATTTTGCAAACATTTTTATTCAAAACAATCTCACTTCTGACACCAATTTGTATTGTAAGGGTTCCAATGGATTGTAATGAATAAGAAAATGCTCACACAAGAATTGAATTTACTAAATTGATTTACTTAAGTGATAAGATCAAATAATAAACAGTATAAAACTATAAATACATATGCAGTAATCAGAAACAAGCGTTATTCATACGTTACATTATTCAGATAGACGTCGACCAGTCATCCTCCAGGAGCCAAAAGAGAGTGAGCACATGTGTCCTAGTTCTTTTAAATGTCCAGCTAAAAGGTGTCCAGCCCCACCATATGGGGAATGATGTCACAAGTCTATTGTGCATTGGCTATAAACACATCCCCTCAATACCTGTTTTAACCAGTATATAATACAGGAAGCTAGAGGGAGCCTCATGTGTGCCACATGGCAGAAATACAGCAAGCTGGAGGAGGGGCTTCTGAGCACAAGATAACATCCTTGGGAAAGTTAACACACCCAATCTAATTAGGGTAGTTGCCTTGAATATCAATGTTCCTTTGTTGATGGATAAACAAATGACCAGTAATTTACATTCCTTTATCTTAAGTAAGTTTCAGTGACCTTTTGCTTACCTCATCTCAGTGTATATTATATTAAACTGATTGAAACCATATAAAAATAACTCATAGTATACACTGGCGCCGATCACTGCCACCACAGAGTGATCACCGACCACTGCATTTCCGTGGTTTCCACGGACGGCACGTCTACAGAGCAGAGGCTTCTCTTCTGCTGACGGCACGTCTACAGAGCAGCAGCTTCTCTTCCGCTGACGGCACGTCTACAGAGCAGCGGCTTCTCTTCCGCTGACGGCACGTCTGCAGAGCAGCGGCTTCTCTTCCGCTGACGGCACGTCTACATAGCAGCGGCTTCTCTTCCGCTGACGGCACGTCTACAGAGCAGCGGCTTCTCTTCCGCTGACGGCACGTCTACAGAGCAGCGGCTTCTCTTCCGCTGACGGCACGTCTACAGAGCAGCGGCTTCTCTTCCGCTGACTGCATGTCTACAGAGCAGCGGCTTCTCTTCCGCTGACTGCACGTCTGCAGAGCAGCGGCTTCTCTTCCGCTGACGGCACGTCTGCAGAGCAGCGGCTTCTCTTCCGCTGACGGCACGTCTGCAGAGCAGCGGCTTCTCTTCCGCTGACGGCACGTCTGCAGAGCAGCGGCTTCTCTTCCGCTGACGGCACGTCTGCAGAGCAGCGGCTTCTCTTCCGCTGACGGCACGTCTGCAGAGCAGCGGCTTCTCTTCCGCTGACGGCACGTCTGCAGAGCAGCGGCTTCTCTTCCGCTGACGGCACGTCTGCAGAGCAGCGGCTTCTCTTCCGCTGACGGCACGTCTGCAGAGCAGCGGCTTCTCTTCCGCTGACGGCACGTCTGCAGAGCAGCGGCTTCTCTTCCGCTGACGGCACGTCTGCAGAGCAGCGGCTTCTCTTCCGCTGACGGCACGTCTGCAGAGCAGCGGCTTCTCTTCCGCTGACGGCACGTCTGCAGAGCAGCGGCTTCTCTTCCGCTGACGGCACGTCTGCAGAGCAGCGGCTTCTCTTCCGCTGACGGCACGTCTGCAGAGCAGCGGCTTCTCTTCCGCTGACGGCACGTCTGCAGAGCAGCGGCTTCTCTTCCGCTGACGGCACGTCTGCAGAGCAGCGGCTTCTTTTCCGCTGACGGCACGTCTGCAGAGCAGCGGCTTCTTTTCCGCTGACGGCACGTCTGCAGAGCAGCGGCTTCTTTTCCACTTTGCTCTGTTGAAGGGATATGACTGTCAGTCATACTGATTGATATCAGGGTCCCCGATGCATTAATGCCTGGAGCTGGCTGTCAATCAGCATGACGTCAGCTGTCACTCCCTGTCGACAGAGCAGCCTGGAAGAATAGCTGCTCTGTTGACTTCAGAGCAGTCAAATTGCAATCTAGAGCAGTCAGGGACCGCTCTGAGTCGGCACCAAGTAGAACAGGCAGGTAGATGCCTCTGTTAGCAGCTACCTGCCAGTTAGTTTTTAGGCCAATAGTGTAAAAAAAAAAAATATAGTCCTAAACAACCCTTGTTGAATGTCTTGATGTGCCTAATAGAATAAACAAAACATGGAATGACTCCTCTTTGATCACTGTGTTCCCTGGCCATCTCTAGTCACGTGAGGCCTGTAGCCTAACAGCGACCGCTTATAGTCTACAGCCTTTTCACTTCTTGCAGATCTGTTAAATATGTATGGATTTTTCTTAGGCACATTAGTCCAGTAGTAATTGAGCCCTTTAAGGCCTAGTTAATGCTGCCAGTTTGCAGTCAGGTGATGCACAAGTGTGCACTAATTCTTATGAGTGGAAGGATGACCTCAGTGGTACAGTGAAGCCTCTTCATCACACTCAAGCACTTTTTTGTGAGGGATATCCATGTTCATACAGAATACATTTTTGGAAAGACTAAAGGTCCATTTACATGAGATGCTGTGCAGCACTAAACGATCAGTAACTTGTTTTGTGATCGGTGGTCCTGTAATATCTTGTTTATACAGGCAGACCACACTTCTGATGCTTACTGAACGGTCAGTATACATATGTTGTCATTTTTCTCGGTAGCACGAGTCCTGTTTACACAGAAAGATGCGCTGTCGAAAACTATGATCTTTTCATGTAGCACAAAAGATTATTACACCTGACGAAGAGCGTCTTGCTCATTTATTGGGTGATCGTCAGCTTGTTCAGACTGCAAGATTATCGTGAAGTTCACGTTTGTAAGAAAGTTGGGACCTTCTCTCCCTCTCTCTTTGGTGATGTCATTGATTCTAAAGAGTAAAATTACTTGGTATGTCTAACATTTTAATATTTATATTTCTTTCAGACTAAGTTGTTGGTTGTTCTCTTTCAGTGAAGGATTTAAGTACTGGTAAGACTTCACCTGGAGCAAAACTGTTTTTCGGACATGTTATTCTTAAAGGTAATGTGTGATTTTTTTTTTTCAGTGACTGTGGTATTTAATTAAGTCAGGTGTGTACAGGTTAACTTGGTAAAAATCATTTTAATTTCTATTTCATCACTTAATGTAAATAAGAAACTTTAATGTATCTTATCACAGACCTGCTTCTTTCTCTGCCAGGACTGATCTTTCATTCCTAATGCTCAGGTAAAATCTGCATTTAGTGAAGACAAATTATTACGTTACCGAGATAGCATATGACGGATGTTACGGATAGGATTTTATGTAGAGGGGAGAGGAGGAAGGAGGCAGAGCTCCCTCTCCTCCTGGCCGAGAAAGAAGCAGATTTCTCTGATACTACTGATTTATGAAAGAAAAATTAACACAATAGATAATTTTTAACCCCTTTACTACCTGATGCATATCCATACGTCCTTGTGACCTCTTACTTATTGGCCTGGGATGTATGGACACGCCCCAGCGATTTTGCGTGCACAGGGGCTGTGAGCAGGTGATCGGCGCCGGGTGTCAGCTGATTTCGGGAGCCCTTGGATCGGAAACCCTTCAACGTCATCGCAGAGTCCCGATCATTGACGTGGGGACCCGATGTCGTCACCAGAGCAAGCAAAGTTGCTCGATTGTGCGCAGAGCATGATGAAGCAAGTTTGACTGCCAGTGCAGAGTTGACAGTTTTCATAACATAGGGATGCTACTGCACCACTATACTATACAAGCGATCAGCCTGCAAAAAAATGAAAGTCCCATAGTGGGACAAAGTACAAAATTTTTTTTTTTTTTTTTTTTTTTAAATCTAAATATATTATACCCATGAATAAAGATTTTCCTGAAAAAAAATATATGTACAAACAATAAAAGTACAGAGATTTGGTATCGCCGAATTCAAAACAACCCGACCTATAAATAAAAAACGTCATCTGTGATCCGGCGGTACCCTTTTTTTTTTTTTTTTTTTTTTTTTTTTTTTTTGGATTGTGTTAAAATGCGGTCGGCTACAATTTTGTGCACTTCTGAAAAGGACACAGCTGAACAGAGGCCAGATGGAGTCCAGAGTAACTCTGTTGCCTCATTATAGTGAAAAGGATGGGAACAAAATGTAGTGTATAATGAGGCACCAAGCGCACAAATATGTATAGAGATAAAGGAGATGTCTGATTAATAAGGATCACGACAACACAGGATAAGGTGCATCAAACAAAATTATTTATTGATGCAAGATGGAAAAACATGAAAACCAATTAAAAGCAGTGAAAACAAGGTTTTATTCAGTTGCCATGACAGCACCACGAGATAGAGGGCATCTGCCCTTCGGGGACAGGAAACCTACAGACATAAAAAGGGCGGCCCTCTCTCCCGCCTCAGTTGGTTTCCTGTCCCTGACAGGGGATCCCTTCAGACATACCTCTTCAGGAGTCCGGATGGAATCCCATGCCCGGCAGGCCGATCCAGGCAGCGGGGGTCCCCTGCCTCGGCCTGTCCGGAGTATTGGAAGCATCGCACAGCAGGGGGACTGTTGGTGCAGGCGGTAGCAGGTGGAAGAGGCCTTCAGGGGGAGAGCCTACTTCTGGAGGCCGACGCCAAGTAACGTGTGAGTAGGTCCGGGTCCCTCCTGGTCCAATCCTGGGGGGGCGCGGGCCCGGGGTCACCCGTGGGCGCTGTCCGTGGCATCTGCTTCCGCCGGAGGTGGGGGCCGCTGGTGCGCGGTCCGATGACGCGGCCTCGTCGCGCGGTATGACGCGCTGGGGCCGCGGCTGTGACGTCAGAGGGGTGTGCCTCTGGGGGAGCTGGACGGACATGAGGGTACTTGGCAGGCATGGATTTGGAACACCTGTGAGCCCCATAGAGGGCGGTACCGGGGTTTGGCTAGTTATTTAAACAGCCTCAGACCAGCTCTAAGGCGCTTCTGGCCCTATGTTGTTTTCATATTGGCGTCGCAGGAGCAGCCAGATTCTCAGGACAAGTATCCACAGACGCAGCTTCAGCCTTCAGAGGGATCCCAGCAGCGGTCAAGCAGCAGCAGCCGCTCTGAGGAACATGGACCCTCTCAGAAAGCGAAACTTGGAAAGTCCACGAGCCGTAAAGAATCGGCAGCTCCGATGGTCCCCCCACAGAACCCGGTACTGCGCTGTTAAGAGCAGGGTAAGTGAGCTGCGAGGAAGTTCGCTTTCGTGATTCTCTGTTCCCCTTATGTTCCCTCTCTCCAGTTCTGCCAGGGGAAAAAGAGCTCTGGGAAGAGCAAGCACAGAGTGTGCTGAATGCGGGGTTCCCCTCCCAGACAGTCAGGGAAGGAAGCTATGTAGGCCCTGCATACATCGCCTAGTCACGGAGGAAACCGCTGACTTTACCTCCAGTTTATGGGAGATAGTCAGGCAGGAGGTTAGGGGTTCAGTTAGATCCCTATCTCCGGTCACCGGGTACAGGGAGAAATCCCCTAGATCCCCCGTTCTGGTCTCCGATAGCGACTCGCAGGAGCAAAAGTCAGATTCTTCATCATCATCATCATCATCATCATCATCATCATCATCATCATCATCATCATCCTCCTCCTCCTTTCCATTAGAGCAAGTCAATCACCTAATAAAGGCGGTAAACATCACCATGGGGATTGAGGAGACCCCGACAGAGAAATCGGTACAAGATTCGATGTTCCGGGGACTGGACCGGAAAAATCGAAGGTCCTTCCCATTGGTAGACAAGATTAGTGACCTTATTACAAGGGAGTGGAAAAAACCTGAGAGGAAAGGCTCCCTGCCTCCTGCCTTCAAGAGAAGGTATCCATTTGAGGAAACCGCTTCGTCCTCATGGGACAAAGCCCCAAAATTAGACGCAGCTATCGCGAAATCGTGCAAAAAGACGTCCCTACCCTTTGAGGACCTTGGTAGCTTAAAGGACCCGCTGGACAGGAAGGCGGATGTGTTCCTCAAGGGAACCTGGGAAACATCAGCTGGAGCCCTACGGCTAGCGATTGTTGCCACGTGCACTGCCAGGTCCTTAATGATATGGCTGGTCCAGTTGGAAGAGCAGCTTAAAGATAAGGTCCCCAGACAGGACATTCTTTCTTCCCTCACTACAGCCCAGGGAGCGGCGGCCTTCCTCTCGGACGTGTCGGCAGACTCTGTGAAATTAGCAGCCAGATCCGCAGCCCTCTCCAATGCCGCCCGTAGGGCCTTGTGGTTCAAATGTTGGCCAGGTGACATGCAGGCCAGATCAAATTTATGCGGTATCCCATGCGAGGGGGTCTACTTATTTGGTAAGGTGCTAGATGAACTGCTAGAAAAAGCCGGCGACAGCAAGAAATGCTTTCCCTATTTAGGAAGACCGCCTTATAGAAGAGACTCCTTCAGAAGGTGGTTTGACCGTAGGAGAACAACAAGAGAGAGACCCAGATATGACACCAGGAGAAAAGGTAGGGGGTATATGTTTAATACCACTCGGGACCGCAACGATCCAAAATGACTGCCAGACCAGGTGGGGGGGAGGTTGTTCTCCTTCTACCCAGCCTGATCACGTATTTCAAATAGTCCTTGGATACGGAGCATCATCAGAGCAGGACTGCGATTTGATTTCCAGCAGACCCCTCGTGAGAAGTTTCTTCTAACCCCTATACATTCTTCATCTACAGAACAGAAGACATCGGAGATCCAGGATCTTCTCCAGAAGGGTGTCTTGGTGAAGGTTCCTGAGCTACAACGAGGTAAGGGGTTTTACTCCCCCCCCCCCCCCCCCCCCCCACAACCTCCTCTTTCTAGTCAAGAAGCCAGATGACTCATTCCACACCATTATTAATCTCAGATGCCTCAATAAATTCATTGAAATTCACTCTTTCAAAATGGAGTCTGTAAGATTGGCAGTAAAATTGCTATTAAGTGGGTGCTTTATGGTAGTCTTAGACCTTAAAGACGCCTATTATCACGTCCCGATACACGCAGATCATCAACAGTTCCTAAAGGTGGCTGTTTCACTGGGCGGTATTATAGGCCATTTCCAATACAGGGCACTTCCCTTCGGGGTGGCAGTGGCACCACGGGTCTTCACAAAAATAATGGCGGAGGTGATGGCTCACTTGCACGAACAGGACATTCTCGTGATCCCCTATCTAGACGATTTACTGATTGTGGGGCACTCGGAGTTTCACTTCACCACCCAATTAGGGAAGGTAATATCCAGCCTTCAGGGTCTACGTTGGTTGATTTAATTTTAAGAAGTCTCGTTTACAGCCTCTAAAGCGGCAACAGTTTCTCGTCCTTATCCTAGACTCTGACATCCAGGAGTGTGGGCTACCGGAATCTAAAGTACTCAACATTCAGCGTCAGATACTCAGGGTTATAGACAACCCATCGATTACTCTTAGGGGGCAATGTCACTGTTGGGCTCACTTACGGCGTGCATACCAGCAGTACTGAGCCCAGTTCCACACCAGAACCTTGCAGTGGGACATTTTACACAACACCCGTCAGCTAGAAGGTCGTCTCGAGGGGAGAATCACTTTATCCAATGATACCGTTCAATCCCTACGTTGGTGGTTGCGGGTTCCGAATCTGCGTAGGGGAGTTCCCTGGGTAAACCACATCTCCCGAATTCTAACCACGGATGCTTGCCCCAGTGGCTGGCAAGCTCATATGGGGGATAGGTGGGTCCAGGGAGCATGGACACCGTCAGAACAGAATTTTTCCTCTAACCTTAAGGAGCTGTTAACCGTGGAGCGGGCTGTAGGTGATTTCCTTATGTCCCTACAGGGCGAAAACGTCAGAATATTATCAGACAACCAAGTAACTGTAGCCTACATTAACCACCAGGGGGGAACCCGGTCCAGGCCCTTAATGGATGTAGCAAATCGTATCTTTCAGATTGCCGAGGGTCACCTTCTATCCCTTACAGCCCTCCATATAAAAGGAAAACAAAATCTAACAGCCGATTTCCTAAGTCGCAACAGACTCAAACAGGGAGAGTGGGCACTAAAGAGGGCCATCTTCGAACAAATCGTACACAGGTGATGACTCTCAGAAATAGACTCGTTCGCCAGCAGAAAGAACAGACAACTCCCTATGTTTTGTTCTCTGGATCCCAGAGAGAACCCGTATGTAGTGGACGCTGTTATGAATGGGTCACCGTGGAGAAAAAAACCTAAACAAGCTAAGCCCCAGAAAAACCAGAGAGGTTGGTAACTATGCAGATTGCAGATCCCTGATCCTAACCACACAACTAGCAGCAGCAGTGGAGCGTACCTACGATGAACCTAGATGCCTCGTCACGGCCGGAGGACTAAATAAGCCTAAAGCAAGAAAAGGGGAAAACTGCCCCAGAGCAGACCCCAAAGGAATAGACAGCCCCCACACAAGTATTGACGGTGAAACAAGATGAAAACGCAAACATAGGCAGGAAAATAGGCTGAGCAAACGATGGGGCCCAAACTAACTAGAAAGGATAGGAAAGGAAAGACACTGTCTGCAATCTGCCAAAAACCCTACAAAAATAATGTCCAACACTTCTGATAACAAAATTAACCCTGAAGTCACTAGACTTCTCCCACTATATTGGCACTCTGAAATATTCTGAGGCAGAGCAAAAAGAGGCCAATCTAATAAGGGACAAAAATCAAATTGGTAAATACAGATAAGTAAGAGTGAAAATTCAGCACAGCCCCAGTCCGGGCTGGCTAACCACACAAAAAACTGAATAGACCAACAAAATCAAGTGTGAACATTAGCAGAAAAACTTAGCTTGAGCTGACTGGAACAGAGCTGAGAGCAAGACTTGACAAGCCAGAAGGAATCACCAGCACCAGACTAGGGCGTCGGCTGTCTTAAATCCAGTCTGAGATTCCTGAGGTCCAGTTGTCATCCTCCTTATCAGGTGGCAAATCTCTACTGAATAATCAGCCTCACTACCTCCTCTTACCACCAGAGGGAGGCTGGAATGAGAACTCACAACTGGTAGACCAGAAAATGAACTCACAACAGGACGCTCTCCTGATCCCGTGGAACTTCGACTTGGCATACGCCTTCCCCCCTCTGAATATGATTCCAATGGTACTGAGGATGATCCGGGAGGACAGGGCTCACGTTATCTTAGTAGCCCCTTTCTGGCCAAGGAGGCCGTAGTTTCCTTGGCTGAGGAAGATGTCGGTGTCCCAGCCATGGATTCTCCCAGAGCTCCCGGACCTTCTGTCACAGGGTCCAGTGTATCATCCACGGGTCTCCAACCTACACCTAGCAGCGTGGAGTTTGAAGGGGAGCTGCTAAGGGGGAGGGGGTTTTCCTGGGGTCTGGTCAACACCTTATTAAAAAGCAGGAAAGCCTCTACAACAAATATCTATGCACGAGTCTGGAGAAGATTCTTATCAGTCTCAGGGGTGGAGGTTGGTCAGAAAATCCGTATTGGCCAGATACTGGAGTTCCTTCAAAAGGGGTTGGAGATGGGTCTAGCCACAAATACGCTTAGGGTCCAGGTTTCAGCTCTAGGCGCATTTTATAGCTACAACCTAGCAAACAATTTCTGGGTGGCAAGGTTCATTAAAGCAGCAGCGAGATCCAGACCCATCATTAAACATAGACTAGTCCCATGGGACCTCAACTTAGTTTTTATCAACCCTAACAGAACCCCCCTTTGAACCTATTGATTGTCACCATAAAAATCCTTTCATTTAAGACTGCCCTGTTGGTTGCCCTAACGTCAGCCAGGAGAGTTAGTGATCTACAAGCCCTCTCTAGGATACCTCCATACACCCAGTTTGGAGATGATAGGGTCACCTTAAAGCCGGACCCCTTATATCTGCCCAAAGTCGCCTCGAAGTTCCACAGACTACAAGAAATAGTCCTCCCATCCTTCTACCCGAACCCCACTTACCCGACCGAGCAGAAGCTCCATTCCCTAGATGTGAGACGGTGCCTCCATAGTTACATTTCGGCCACAGAACCATGGAAGAGGGACAATTCCCTATTCGTATCTTTTCAGGGAGCTAGGAAAGGACTTAGTGTCCAAAAACACCCTAGCTAGGTGGATTAGGGAGGCGATCTCTTTTGCTCATACAACGGGTGGGCTGGAGATTCCGGAAGGCATAAGGGCGCACTCTAAGGCCCGGGCGCACTCTACTCGCGCCGTGGCAACATCCTGGGCAGAGAGATCGCAAGTATTCATTGAGGACATATGTAAGGCAGCTACGTGGTCTTCTCCATCCACGTTTTTTAACCACTATAGATTGGATTTAGGCGGGTCCGCCGACCTCACGTTTGGGAGAAAGGTGCTTGAGGCAGCTATCCCTCCCTAGAGTTCTCTTTATCTCTGTAAATCTCTCGTGGTGCTGTCATGGCGACTGAATAAATGCTCAGCTACTTACCGGTAGCGGTGTTTTTCAGGAGCCCATGACAGCACCTTTCCATTCCCTCCCTCTGCTCTCACGTCTTGAATCGGCACCTTTTTTCAGTTAAGAAGATTAGTCACAAGGGTGAAGAATATTTAGCTTGTCTGTGTATATATGAATTGCTACTAACCAGGGAGGTCCTCTCATGCTCTGTAATCCAACTGAGGCGGGAGAGAGGGCCGCCCTTTTTATGTCTGTAGGTTTCCTGTCCCCGAAGGGTGGATCCCCTCTCTCTCGTGGTGCTGTCATGGGCTCCTGAAAAACACCGCTACCGGTAAGCAGCTGAGCATTTCCCTTGATGATAAACCATAATAACAACCAAATAACCATGGATAGAATATTTGGCCAAAAAAGCGAGTCTCCTCAAAAAAAAAAAAATGAAAACGGAGATGATGTAAGCTAAAAAAGTCCACCAAAGGAATATGTGAATCCATACAAAAGGACTATGATGAAATAGGCCCCAGAGAACCATCAGGTGGGCATGCATAAAACAGCCAAATCCTTCATAGAGAATATCATGTATAATACCAAGATATATACTAGTAGGGTGGTAATAAGACAGTACAAGAATAAGACATTAAATAGATAAAATAATACAAGCCACCACACCGCCCCATTAAAGTGAATGGATCCCCCATGGGTTTCATCTGTCATGTCACTCATTTAGATGTAAACCACAATGTAAGTGCTCAGCATAGAGCGCCGGATAAATGTGATCTCAAATGTTATGTAAAATGATCCTAACAAAAAGCTCAATCCACAAAAAAAGAAAGTCACCACTCAGGTATGTCATCTGTTAACAGAAATGTAGGGGGCTTCCACGTTGCTGAGGCTCTGAAAAGGCAAAATTGCTCCTCACCCCTCAAAAGAAATTCGGGAAATTCTGCGCTCCCAAATGCAAATGCCCGCTTCCTTCTGAGCCCCACAGTGTACCTAAACCACATATAGCGTCCACATGTTTGGCATTTCTATAATGATGAGAGCCCGCCTAACTTACGGGTGCATGCCACCAGAAACCTGAGCTGGGCATAACGTACATGTCTTTGGAATGTGGGAGGAAACCAACGCAACGTGAGCTGGGCATAACGTACTGCTGACTGCAACATACTGGTCACTACAGCGTACTGGTCACTACAACGGCAGTTTGCAATTTTCACTCAACAACATTCATTGTTCCTTTGTTCTTGGAAAACACCCATGGAGTCAAAATTGTCACTACACCTGTAGATAAATTCCCAAAGAGGTATTTCCATGGAACGTCTCCTTCATGTCCTCTCCGGGGCACAAAAATCTCATGGCACAGAGGCCCCCACCTGATGGCGTCCTACAGCCCCATAGACTCTCCATCCCCCTGTCTATAGGGAGGATGGATTGAGGTATATACCTTTAAGAAAAACTCTGGCTCTTCTGCATTGTCCGGGAGGATGAGGCCTGAGAGCTGGTGTCCTGGACAGCGCACCCCTTCGTGATCCCTGCAATGGAGGTACGGGTTTGGGTTCTGGTCCCTGGGAGGAAGCGCTGGCCTGGTACCAGTGGCGGTCCATCGGTGCCCTGTCGCGGTCCCTTTTTTCTTTCAGTCGGTGCTCAGCGCCGGCAGGCCCCAGAAATTTAGCCCCCGGCTTTAGCCAGACTAAGCCGCAATTTACATGGCACCGCCTATCGCTGGGGCCGCCGCCCACGTCCCTGGCGCTTCTCACCCTGTACGAGAAGCGCTCTGCTAGTCTCGGGGGCCATGTTTTCTTCAGCAGCCTGCTCTGTGCCAAACGACATTGCAGGACCACCGACCTCTCTCCTGAGGACACAGCAACAGGACCTTGGGTAACATAGTAACATAGTTATTAAGGTTGAAGGAAGACTTTAAGTCCATCTAGTTCAACCCATATTCTATCCTAACTTGCCCTAACATGATGATCCAGAGGAAGGCAAAAAAAAACCCATGTGGCAAACAGTAAGCTTCACATTGGGGAAAAAAACTCCTTCCCGACTCCACATACGGCAATCAGACTAGCTCACTGGATCAATGCAATATTAAGGAAACTAGTGTATATACCCTGTAATATTATACTTTACAAGAAAGGCACCCAGTCCCCTCTTAAATTTTAGTAGGGAATCACTCATTACAATATCATATGGAAGAGTGTTCCATAGTCTCACTGCTCTTACAGTAAAGAATCCGCGTCTGTGATTATGCTTAAACCTTCTTTCCTCCAGATGTAGAGGATGCCCCCTTATCCCCATCACAGGTCTGAGTAAAAAGATCATTAGAAAAGTCTTTATACTGTCCCCGCATATATTTATACATTGTAATAAGATCACCCCTAAGCCTTCGATTCTCCAAACTAAATAACCCCAAGTGTAATAATCTGTCTTGGTATTGCAGACTCCCCACTTCCCTAATGACCTCGGTCGCTCTTCTCTGCACTCGCTCCAGTTCAGCTATGTCTTTATTGTACACCGGAGACCACATCTGTACGCAGTATTCTAAGTGTGGTCGCACTAGTGACTTATATAGAGGTAAAATTATATTCTCCTCATGAGCATCTATGCCTCTTTTAATGCATCCCATTATTTTATTTGCCTTTTCAGCAGCTGCCTGACACTGGCCACTAAATGTGAGTTTGTCGTCCACCCATACACCCAGGTCTTTTTCAGTGACAGTTTTGCCCAGTGTTTTACAATTACGCACATAATTATACATCTTGTTTGTTCTACCCAAGTGCATGACCTTACATTTATCCCCATTAAAGCTCATTTGCCATTTCAGTCCAAGCTTCTAGTTTACATAAATCCTCCTGTAATATAAAATTGTCCAGCACGGTGGCTCCGTGGTTAGCACTGCAGCCTTGCAGCGCTGGAGTCCTGGGTTCGAATCCCACCAAGGACAACATCTGCAAGGAGTTTGTATGACCGTTTCGGAATCAACACCCGACTCGGTTTCGGCCTTTTTCGTAACAATTCCAGTTGGTCCTCCACAACCTTCTCTTCTGTATCAGGTCGGTCCCCCGCGTGGAGACAGAGGTTCCCAGGTCTCACACAGACCTAACCGCACCTGGAAACCCAGGCCAAGGGCATCTGGAACTAAGGGAGCCAGATCCCATAGATCCTCTACACAATGACTTGTTGCGGTATCCGGCGGACACCGACAAAGTAGGCGGTCGTCTACTTTTGTTTCGTCAAACCTGGCTCGCGGTCATCTACGACGAGTGGGTCAGAGAGCTGGTGTCCTCCGGGTACAAGATAGTTTTCTTCTCAGTTCCTCTCCCCCCGCCTGCAAATGGACAGAGTTATTATTCCGGTCCCTCAAGACAAAAGGTTCAAGGGTTTTTACTCAAACATATGTGTTGTTCCGAAGAAGGACGGAACGATGCGGCCCATACTGGGCCTCAAGCTGTTGAACAGGTTGGTCAGGGTACAACGATTCAAAATGGAATCTCTCCGTTCAGTCGTCGCCTCCATGAAAAGAGTTCCTAGCATCCATAGACATCAAGGATGCTTACCTTCACATCCCAATCTTTTCGTCCCATCAACAGTCCCTACGCTTCGCAATTCGTGAGGAACATTTCCTATTTGTTGCCTTGCCTTTTGG
Source organism: Dendrobates tinctorius (assembly GCF_039654945.1). Lineage (NCBI taxonomy): Eukaryota > Metazoa > Chordata > Amphibia > Anura > Dendrobatidae > Dendrobates > Dendrobates tinctorius. Next base: position 76,547 of record NW_027361687.1, on the reverse strand, counting down.
CCTCGCCACCGCCCCCAGAGTCTTCACTAAGATCATGGCAGCTGTCATGGCCATTCTTAACACTCGGGGAGTGTTGGTACTTCCGTATCTGGACGACCTACTTATCAAGGGCATGTCCATTTCAGTCTGCGAGGAATCCGCAGGTATCACTGTGGATACACTTTCTCGCCTAGGCTGGAAAATAAACTTCGAAAAGTCTTCTCCAGTACCGGCTCAGAAAATTTCCTTCTTTGGAATGATCCTGGACACTTCCCGTGGGTTGGTCATTCTCCCCCTAGAAAAGGCCTTGGCCTTACAACAGGGAGCACGGATTCCCGCCCGGTTCCTCACTCCATACGCTTCAGCATGGGGATTCTCGGAAAAATGGTAGCAGCGATAGAAGCAGTCCCCTTCGCACAGTTCCATCTCCGCCCTTTGCAACATGCACTGCTGTTAGCTTGGGACAAGAACCGGTTCTCCCTAGACCGTTGGTTCCGTTTGTGTCTGCGGGTCAGACAGACCCTCAGGTGGTGGACGCTGGAGTCCTCCCTGAACCAAGGAAAGTCCTTTCTCCCAGTACGTTGATTGGTGGTGACCACTGACGCCAGTCTTCTTGGCTGGGGTGCGGTTTTCCGCCACCGCACTGCACAGGGTCGTTGGTCCATTCAAGAGTTGTGTCTCCCCATCAACATCTTGAAGATACGAGCGATCAGGCTAGCCCTACTGAGTTTTCACCATCTCCTCGCATGTCACCCCATCAGGATCCAATTCGACAATGCCACGGCTGTGGCGTATATCAACCATCAGGGAGTACCCACAGCAGGACAGCCATGCACGAAGTGAGTCACATCCTCCATTGGGCCGAGACCAACCATTCGGCCATCTCGGTGATCCACATCCCGGATGTAAAGAATTAGGCAACGGATTTTCTCAGTCGCCAGGGCCTTGCCTCGGGAGAGTGGTCTCTTCATCCGGAAGTCTTTCAGCAGATTTGCCGTCGCTGGGGGACTCCGGGTGTGGATCTCATGGCCTCAAGACTAAACAACAAGGTCCCCCGGTTCATTGCCCAGTCACGCAATCCATGTGCCATCGGTGCAGACGCCCTAGTTCTGCCGTGGCATCGGTTTTGACTCCCATACATTTTTCCCCCTCTGCCCTTACTCCCAAAGGTCATCAAGAAAATCAGAGCAGAGCGGGTATGAGTGATCCTAATGACGCCGGACTGGCTACGTCGTGCATGGTACGCGGAACTAGTTCAACTTGTCGTAACGTTCCCTAGCGGCTACCAGATCGAATGGATCTACTTTCGCAGGGCCCGATTTACCACCAGAACTCAGGGGCCCTGTCTTTGACGGTGTGGCCATTGAATCCTAGATTTTAGCCCAAGCTGGATTCTCTCATGAAGTGATCTCCACCATGATTAGTGCTAGGAAACCCGCGTCCATGCGCAATTATCATCGCACCTGGAGAACTTCTCGTGGTGCAAGGACCATGGACGATCTCCACTGGTGTTCTCCATTCCTTCCATATTGAAATTCCTGCAATCCGGATTAGAGTCGGGTCTCACGCTTAGCTCACTCAAAGGACAAGTTTCAGCCTTGTCAGTTCTATTCCAATGCAAGATAGCCACCAGATTACAGGTGAAGACGTTCATTCACGGGGTTTCCCATGTGGCGCCTCCCTATAAAAGGCTGTTGGAATCATGGGATCTTAACTTGGTCGTAGGAGTCTTACAGGAAGCCTCTTTCAAACCAAAGCAGGACGTATCGCTAACCTTTCTTGGAAGGTGGTTTTCCTAGTGGCGATTACGTCAATCAGATAAGTTTCGGCCGACCTCTGTTCTTGAATTTTCATCAGGACAAGGAAGTTTTGAGGACGTCCCTGTCTTTTCTGCTAAAAGTTGTCGTCTTTTCATCTCAATGAGGAGATTGTTTTGCCATCATTCTGTCCGGCACCAGTCCATCGTATCGAGAAGGCTCTTCACACCCTGGATGTGGTTAGGGCTCTTAGACGATACATCTCGCGGACGGCTCTCTTTCGCAAGTCAGATGCCTTGTTCGTGCTTTCAGAGGGGCATAGGAAGGGTCTAGCCGCTTCTAAGGCCACACTAGCCAAGTGGATTCGCTCGGCTATTCAGGAGTCCTACCGTGTCAGGGGAACACCTGTCCCAGCAGGGATTAAGGCGCATTCTACTCAGTCAGTGAGCGCCTCTTGGGCCATTCGGCACCAGGCATCAGCAGAACAGGTCTGCAAAGTTGGTCCAGCTTGCATACTTTTACGAAACGCTACCACATTCATTCTCAGGCCTCTGCAGATGCAGCCTTTAGCCGGCGCATCCTGCAATCGGCAGTACCACAGCTGTAAGCCAGTGGTACATGGGGTATGAGCAGTTGTGTTGCTCCCTACCCAGGGACTGCTTTAGGACGTCCCATGGTCCTGTGTCCCCCAATGAGACGTAGGAGAAATAGGGATTTTTGTGTACTCACCGTAAAATCCTTTTCTCCGAGCCAATCATTGGGGGACACAGTACCCACCCTGTTAGCCTTTTGGCTCGTTGTCTCATTCTTAGATTTTGACATAGGTTATTGTTCCTTGTTTAATACTCCCCTAATACTCCAGTGGTGGCATTTCCAACTGTGCCACCACTGACTCCCTCCACCTCACTACAGACTTCTGCTGCATACCATTGCACGGCCACCTGCATTCAAAGCCATACTGGACACCACTGCACCACCCCAAGGCCGAGTGCAGCTGGACACTCCCCCTGCCCCCGCCAAGCGCTGCTCCTGCTTGGTCCTCCACCACCGCCACCACTCCTGCCTGGACCACCACCACCGAGTGGCAGCAGCTGGGGGACCCACATTCATTATTTGCCATCATGGACCTTGGCAGGACCTCCACCACCACTAACAGCATGCCGTAGCAGCTACAGGATCCTGCCAGGAGATCCCCCAGCTCCAGGAGGTCCACCAGCACCAGGCGCTCCAGGCAGGACACAACAGAGACGGACCATAGAAAACATAAATGCCCACAAAAAGAGAAAAAAACTTACACTCTCTCCCCCTTCACCTCACTCGGTGTCTGACCCGCTCCATGTCTCCAGTTCCATCCCTGAGCTCCCTTCCCCCCACTACTTTCGTCGCGCCTTCCCCTAGAACCCCTTCCTCTTCTGTAAGCCATTCCCCGTCCCTCCACACCCCCAAGTTGCCACAATCTTCCCGCAAACGTCGCTCCAAGTAAATTGTATTTTTTTTTTTTTTTTTTTTAAATGTCATTTTGTTTTCCCCTAATACTGTTTGGTTATTGTGTCTTTCGCCGCCTACACACACTGCGCCATACACTTTGTGTTTTTGCCACCACATAGCTCCAGTATTGACACATTGTCAAAAACACAAATATGTGACTTGTATTTTCACCACCAGTGTTGTGAGTTCATTTTCCCCTTCACCATTGAGGTCTGATGAACTCCCTCTTCTGGTGAAGGAGGGTAGTGAGGCTGATTACCAAGCACCTGAGTTGGATGATGACTGGGTCACTGGAATTGCTGACTGGATATAAGGCAGCTGACGCCCTTCTACCTTGCTGGTGATTTCCCTGAGGGATTCTAGGAGACCAGTTTGATTCCTGCTACTCAAAAGCTGTTTTCTGCTCTGCTTTTTGCATGTGTTTTGGTTTTGTTTTGCCTTGTTTTTCTGGATTTCTGCCATTCCCTGCTGGGGTGAGCTGAATTCCTTTTTGCTCTTTCTTCAGAAAATACCTGAGTACTGATATAGTCTTTTTGAAGAATAGTGTCTTCAGGACTTTTTTCCCTATCAGTCTGTTGGCTCTTGTTTTGATAGGGTTTTGGCGGATTGCAGACAGCAGCTTTTCTATCCTGTCCTATTTAGTTAGCTTTGGCCCCATCATTTGCTCAGCCTATCTTTCTGTTTGTGTGGGTGTTTTTTCATCTTGCTTCACCGTCATTATATGTTGGGGGCTGCCTATTGCTTTGGGGTCTGCTCTGGGGCAGTTTAGATTTCTCTTTCTGTCTTTAGGCTATTTAGTTCTCCGGCTGTGATCGAGGGGTCTTGGGCACCATAGGAACCCCCCATGGCTACTGCTAGTTGTTGTTGTTAGGTTCAGGGGTCTGCAATCCGATAGCTGCCAACTTCTCTGGTTTTCTGGACTTAGCTAGTATTTCTGTTTTTGCCTCCTATGGTGACTCATTCATAACACACCAGTCTCTTCAGTCTGCTAATATTGGTCAGACTGAATATAGGATTATCTATTGCATGCACACTGGAGAGATGCTGGAGATTAACTCATATGTATATTCACCTGCCCAGGTATCAAAAAAGTCTGAAGTCATGATTCGGTTTTTTGGGCATCCTCTCTTCAGCATTACACCAGGCCAGGGGATTGTAGAAGTTGTATAAACCTTTATCAACTCTCCAGTCTGCGTGCATACTGAAGCGACAGTGGAGATACTACTACTAATATTTATACTCACATGGTCAGATGTCATAAAGAGTGAAGGATGCTAGTGCATCCCAAAATCACTATTTGTAACATCAGGCCAGGTGATAATACAACTATTATTTATATCTCCACCGTCGCTGCAATCTGCCTTATTGAACACAGACTGGAGAGATGATGGACATACAACTTTTCTATCTAGAATCACCTGGTCAGGACTCCTAGTAAAGTCAGGATGCACAAAAAACAGCACCCTGAATTCACTGGACACCTGGGCAGGTGATTATTGTATTGGTGTGTATAAAGACAGAGTGCACTCGGTACAAGTATCAAAACAGGTTTTTTATTAACATACACACAAAAAAATAATTTTACACCATTTCATCTTGCCATGCCACACGCCCTACATCAGAGATAAAGTATGCCACAAATTGGTCCCTTATTTGGCCAACTTAAACTGGTGACCTGAGAGGGTGCTGAGTGAAATCAGGCAATGGGTTGGCAGCTGGTTCATCTAGTTCAAAGTTAGGACGGTCTTTAGCCATAACAAAATTGTGAAGAACCACACACGCTTTCACCACCTCATCCATGGTTTCCAGTTTAAGATTAATGGCTGTGCCAAGAATGCGCCACCTGGACACAAGAATCCCAAAGGCACACTCTACAGTTCTTCGTGCCCTTGTGAGTCTGTAATTGAATATTTTTCTTGTGTGGTCCAAGTCCCGGCTCAGCAGGTTTTGGCACATTTGAAAGGCCTCATCCCCAACCATAACAAATGGCAGTGGCGGACCTTCGGTGTGGGGAAGAGGCCGTGACGGGGAAATTTAAAATGGTTTCCATACAACCTACGGCCCTTGTCCGAGTTTTTAAAAGCCTGGGAGTCATTGCCGTGGCCAAATGCCCCAATGGCCACCGCAACAAACCGACAGTCTGCATCCGCAATGACTGAGTACTGTAGAAAAGTACTTTTTATAGTTATAGTACTAAGATCCACTTCTTGTGGGTTTGGTTATCTTGATGTGTTTCCCATCCACTGCTCCCAAACAGTTGGAGAAATTGCAGACTGTCAAGAATTGTTCAGCTATTTCAATCCACTTTTCCACGATGGGCAGGGGCATAAATTCTGGACAGAGAACATCCCACAAAGCCCGGCAGGTGTCCTCAACTATTCCCGACAAGGTGGAGATTCCAAGCCGGTACTGGAAGTGGAGTGATGATAGGGTCTCTCCAGTAGCCAAGAATCTGCCAAACAAAGAAAAAAATTAATATTTATGTCTAAGAAAAATATTCAGGATTGAGAGTCCTCAGTAGTTGATACCTTTTAATGGCTAACTGAAAAGATGGTAATACATTGCAAGCTTTTCAGTTAGCCATTAAAAGGTATCAACTACTGAGGACTCTCAATCCTGAATATTTTTCTATCTACTGGCTAACACGGTACAAAGATATACATCTTTCCTGTATTTATGTCTAGGGTTTTGCAAAACACTGAAATGAAAAAATTTTAGTACATGGCATAATAATTCTGCAGGCTTTGGATTAGTACATGGCAGAGCAAAAACAATTATGCAGGCATTGGTATTTAAATATTACGTACTGTAATGGGACCAGGAGCTGTTCCTCAGGAGGAATCGCACGACGGAGCTGTGTTTCCTGTCTCTGGATGGCTCCTTGAACACGACCAAGCAAATCCATGAATCTTTCTTGGGACATCCGGATATAGTCAATACATTTCACCGGGTTTGTCTGGAGCTTTCTGTAGAGGGTATGGTATGCTCCACGGCTCTCCCGGACTTCAATAATCGGAAGTATCCAAAAACTCTGCTGCTACCGTCTTCGCTTTCTCTCTCTCTCAGCCTTTCTTGCTGGCAAGCAAATGCAAAAGCCTGAGACAGCGCGATGTCCAGATCCAAGTTGAAACGAAAACTCTCCCTACACAGATCCATGGTGACACAGGAAACGGAAGCAAAATCTAGCTGTAACAGTGTCTATATAAAGAATTCCCATGACACATGCCCATTGGTGTCCCATTGGTGGAGTCTGTTTCAAAGATTTTCCTCCTGTGAAATGTGACGCCTAAAGAACGCATGCGCCTAAAAAAACGCAAACGCAT